>NC_047034.1:86690607-87324357 GCF_011762595.2 Tursiops truncatus
AAAAATATATATATTGTGGCTCCCAAAGTCCACCACCTCAATTTTTGGATGATTCATTGTTTATTCAGGTATTCCAGTGATGCAGCGTACATCAAGTTGACGGTGGAGACTTAATCTGGTGCTCCTGAGGCTGCTGGGAGAAATCTCCCTTTCTCTTCTTTGTTTGCTCAGTTCCTGGGGTTCAGCTTTGGATTTGGCCCTGCCTCTGCATGTAGGTCACCTGAGGGTGTCTCTTCTTCGCTCAGACAGGACAGGATTAAAGTAGAAGCTGATTAGGGGGCTCTGGCTCACTCAGGCAGTGAAAGGGGAGGGATACAGAATGTGGGGCAAGCCTGCAGAGGCAGAGGCTGGTGTGATGTTGCAACAGCCTGAGGCACCATGTGTTCTCCCGGGGAAGTTGTCCCTACATCATGGGACCCTGGCAGTGGCAGGCTGCACAGGCTTCTGGGAGGGGAGGTGTGGATAGTGACCTGTGCTTGCACACAGGCTTCTTGGTGACTGCAGCAGCAGCCTTAGTGTTTCATACCCATCTCTGGTGTCCACGCTGATAGCCGCAGCTCGTGCCTCTCTCTGGAGCTCATTTAGGCAGTGCTCTGAATCCCCTCTCCTCTTGCACCCCGAAACAATAGTCTCTTACCTCTTAGGCAGGTCCAGACCTTTTCCTGGACTCCCTCCCAGCTAGCTGTGGTACACTTGCCCCCTTCAGGCTGTGTTCACGCAGCCAACCCCAGTGCTCTTCCTGGGAACGGACCTCAGAAGCCCGAGCCTCAGCTCCCAGCCCCCACCTGCCCGGTGAGCAGACAAGCCTCTCAGGATAATGAGTGCTGGTCGGCACTGATCCTCTGTGCAGGAATCTCTCCACTTTGCCCTGTGCACCACTGTTGCTGCGCTCTCCTCCGTGGCTCTGAAGCTTCCCCCTCACCACCACCGTCCCCCGACCCCCCCACCCCACCCTAGTCTCCACCAGTGAAGGGGCTTCCTCGTGTGTGGAAACTTTTCCTCCTTCACAGCTCCCTCCCTGTGGGGCAGGTCCTGTCCCTATTCTTTTCTCTCTGTTTTTCCTTTTTTATTTTGCCCTACCCAGGTATGTGGGGAGTTTCTTGCCTTTTGGGAAGTCTGTGGTCTTCTGCCATTGTTCAGTAGATGTTCTGTAGAAGTTGTTCCACATGTAGATGTATTTCTGATGTATTGTGGGGAGGAAGGTGATCTCCGTGTCTCACTCCTCTGCCATCTTGAAGGTCTCTCTAGATCATTGTGGTTTTGATTAGAATTTCCCTGATGATCACTGATGTTAAACACTTTTTTCATGTACCTGTTGTATTTGTATTTCTTCTTGGGAAAAAATGTCTGTTCAGGTCCTTTGCCCCCTCTTTATTTTTTTTTCTGAGTTTTATGAGTTCCTTGCATATTTTGGAGATGAGCTTATTTTCTGATATGTGGTTTACAAATATTTTGTCCCATTCCATATGTTGCCTTTCTCTTTTTTGATGGTTTCCCTTGCTGAGAAGAAGCTTTTTAGTTTGATGTAGTACTACTTGCTTATTTTTGCTTTTGTTTGTTCTTTTTGTGTCAAATCCAAAAAGAATAATTATCAAAGCCAATGTCAAGGAACTTACAGTCTCTTTTCATCTAAGAGTTTTACAGTTTCAGATCTTATGTTCAACTCTTTAATCCATTTTTAGTTTAAATTTTGTATGGTGTAAGCCAGGGGTCAAGTTCTTCTCTTTTTCATGTAGCTAACCAGTTTTCTCAACACAATTTATTGAAGAGACTCTTGTTTCTCCTTTGTATATTTTTGGCTCTATTGTTGTACGTTAATTGACCACATATCCATAGGTTTATTTCTGGGCTCTCTATTCTGGTCCATTGGTCTACATGTATTTTTTATGCCAAAATCATTCTGTTTTGATGACCGTGCTTTGTAAAATAGGTTTTTAAAAAAATATTTATTTATTTTTATTTTGGCTGCACTTGGTTTTAGTTGTGATGTGTGGGATATTTGTTGCGGCATGTGGATCCCTTAGTTGCAGCATGCAAACTCTTATTTTCATGTGGGATCTAGTTCCCCAACCAGGGATTGAACCAGGGCCTGCTGCATTGGGAGTGTGGAGTCTTACCCACTGGAACACCAGGGAAGTCCCTGTAAAATAGTTTGAAATCAGGAAATGTGATGCCTCCAGCTTTGTTCTTCTTTCTCAAGATTGCTTTGGCTATTTGAGGTATTTTGTGGTTCCATATAAATTTTAGGGTTGTTTTTCCTATTTATGAGAAAAATGTCATTGGAATTTATAGGAACTATGTTGAATCTATAGATTGCTTTGGGCAATATGGACGTTTTCTTTCTTTTTTTTTTTTTTGGCTACGTTGGGTCTTTGTTTCTGTGCGTGGGCTTTCTCTAGTTGCGGTGAGTGGGGGCTACTCTTCGTTGTGGTGTGTGGGCTTCTCGTTGTGGTGGCTTCTCTTGTTGTTAAGCAAAGACTCTAAGATGTGCAGGCTTCAGTAGTTGTGGCACATGGGCTCAGTAGTTGTGGCACATGGACTCTACAGAGCAGACTCAGTAGTTGTTGTGCATGGACTTAGTTGTTCCACAGCATGTGAGATCTTCCAGACCAGGGCTCGAACCCCTGTCCCCTTCATTGGCAGGTGGATTCTTAACCACTGCACCACCAGGGAAGTCCCCAGTATGGACATTTAATGATATTCTTCCAATCCATGAACAAGAACATCTTTCCATTACTTTGGGTTTTCTTCAGTTTCTTTTAGTTTTCAGTATATAGAACTTAGAACCCCTTGGTTAAATATATTTCTAAGTATTTTATTCTTTCTGATGCTATGGTAAATAGGATTGTTCTCAGTTTCTCTTTCTGATAGTTCAATGTTGGTGTATAGAAACAATTTACATTTTTATATTAATTTTTATCCCGCAACTTTACTGAACTCGTTTGTTATTTCTAACAGTGTTTTTGGTGGGGTTTTCAGAGTTTTCTATACATAATATTATGCCATCTGCAGATAGAAATAATTTTGTGTGTTCCTTTCTTATTTGGATGTTTTTTATTTCTTTTTATTGCCTGATTGCTCTGGCTAGGAATTTCACTACTATGTTGAGTAAAAGTAGCAAGAGTGGGCATCCTCATCTTGTTCCTGATCTTAGAGGAAATGAATTCAACATTTTACTGTTGAGTATGATGTTAGCTGTGGACTTGTAATTTATGGACTTTATTACTTTGTGATACATTCCCCTATAGTCAATTTGTTAAGAGTTTTATCATGAAATGTTGTTAAATTTTGTCAAATGATTTTTATGCATCTGTTAATATGATCATATAATTTTTATTTTTCAGTTTGTTAATGTGGTATATCACATTGATTTATTTGCAGATGTTAAATCATCCTTGTTTCCCTGGAGTAAATCCCACTTGGTTATGGTGTATGATCTTTTTAATGTAGTGTTGAATTTGATTTGCTAATATTTTGTTGAGGATATTTACATCAATGTTTGTCAGGGATTTTGGACTATAATTCTCTTTTCTTGTAGTGTCCTTGCCTAACTTAGGTATCAGCGTAATGATGACCTCATAAAACGAGTTTGGAAGTGCCCCTCCTCTTTTATTTTTTGGAAAAGTTTGAGAAGGATGTATAGTAGTTCTTCAAATGTTTGGTAGAGTTTATCAGTGAAGTCTTCTGATTATAAATTTTTCTTTCTTGGGAGGTTTTTGATTACTGACTCAAGCTCTTTACTAGTAATTGGACTGCTCGTATTCTTCATGATTCAATCTTGGAAGGTTTTATGTTTCTAAGAATTTATTGCTTTCTTCTAGATTGTTCAATAAACAAGCATATACTTGTTTTTATGATTCTTTGTATTTCTGTGGCATCTAATGACTCTTCTTCCATTTCCAAGTTTATTTATTTGAATCCTTTCTCTTTTTTTCTTGGTAAATATAACTAAAGGTTTGTATATTTTCTTTTTCTTTTAAAAAAACAGCTCTTGGTTTCATTGATTTTTCTCTATTTTCTTTTTAGTCTCTATTTATTTCCACTCTGATCTTTATTATTTCCTTCCTTCTACTAACTTGGGGTTTAGTTTCTTCTTATTATTCTAGTTCCTTGAGGTTTACAGTTAGTTTATGTCAGATCATCCTTTTTTCTTAATGTAGGCATTTATCGCTCTAAACTTTCCCCTTAGAACTGCTTTTGCTCCATCCCATAGTTTTGGTATGTTGTGTTTCCATTTTTATTTGTTTCAAGTTTTTTTTTAATTTTTATTTTGATTTCTTCTTTGACCCTTGGTTGTTCAGGAACATGTTTATTCTCCACATGTTTGTGAATTTTCTTGTTTTCTTTTTGTATTTGATTTCTAATTTCATACCATTGTGGTAGGAACAGATGCTGGATATAATATCAATATTCGTAAATTTATTAAGACTTTTGTGGCCTAAATTATGATCTGTCTTGGAGAATGCTTCATGTGAGCTTGAGAAAAATGTGTATTGTACTACTGTTAGATGGAATGTTAAGTGTCTGATATGACCATCTGATCTAATGTGTAGTTAAAATTGAATATTTCTATATGGATTTTCTGTCAGGATGATCTATCCATTATTGAATTGTGGTATTTAAGTTCTTTACTATTATTGTATTGCTGTCAATTTCTCTCTTCAGATCTGTTAATATTTTCTTTATATATTTATGTGCTTCTATATTTGGTTCAGAAATATTTACTACTTTTATATACCCTTTGGTGAATTGATCCCTTTTTCATTATAGAAAAACCTTCTGTGTCTCTTGTAACAGTCATTAGCTTAAAGTGTATTTTGTCTGATATAAGTATAGGTACCCCTGATTTCTTTTGATTTCTATTTGCATTGAATATCTTTGTTCCATCCCTTCACTTTCAGTTATGTGTGTCCTTAAAGCTGAGGTACATCTCTGGTACACAGCATATAGTTGGGTCTTGGTTTTTGTTTTCTGGGTTTTTTGAATCCATGTAGTCACTCTGTGTGTTTTGATTGGAAAATTTAGTCCATTTACATTTAAAGTATTATTGATAGACGTGGACTTACTATTGCCATTTTTTTTGTAGTGGTATTGTTTGATTCCTTTCTCTTTATCTTCTGTGTATCTACTATAAGTTTTAACTTTGTGGTTATTTTGAGACATATAAAATATATTTATAGCAGTCTCTTTTAAGCTGATCACTTGTCTTTGAATGCATACAAATGTTCTACATTTTTACACTCCCTCTCTCCACATTTGGTTTTGATATCACTAATTTATATCTTTTTACAATGTGTATCCATTAACAAATTGATGTAATTATAGCTGTTTTTTAATACTGTTGTTTTATACTTTCATATATTTTTCTGTTATTAATTAGAGCCCTTTTGTTTCAACTTGGAGATGTTCTTTAACATTTCATGTTAGGTTATTCTATTGGTAATTAATTTCATAAGCTTTTGCTTGTCTGGAAAACTCTTTATCTTTCCTTCAGTTCTAAAGGCACACCTTGCCAGGTAGTGTATTCTTGGTTGGCAGATTTTTGTTCAACACTTTGAATACATCTTCCTGTCTGCAAAGTTTCTGCTTAAATATCTGCTGAAAGTTTATGGGAGTTCCCTTGTAAATTATAAGTTGCTTTCCTCTGGCTATTTAAGATTTTCTCCTTGTTTTTAACTTTTGGCAAGTTAATTATAATGTGTCTTGGCATGGTTCTTTGGGTTTATTTATTTGGTTCCCTCTCTGGGATTCCTGAACCTGGATATCTTTATCTTTCTCCAGGTTAGGGCAGTTTTCAACCATTATTTTTTAAAAATAAGCTTTCTGCCCCCTTTCTCTCTCTTGTCTCCTTGTGGGACCTCTATAATGCATATATTGGTTGGCTTGATGATGTCTTCTATCATCATCAGGCTATATTCACTTTTTTCATTCTTTTTTATTTACTCATCTGATTGGATGAACTCCACTGCCTTGGAATTCTTTCTTCTACTTGGTCTAGTCTGCTATTGAATGCTTCTAGTGAAATTTTCAGTTTAGTTATATTTTTCATCTCTACGATTTCTTTTTGGTACTGTTTAATATTTTCTATCTCTTCATTAAAATTCTCCCTTTGTTCTTGCATTACCCTTCTGATATCAGTAAGCATCTTTATGACTATTATTTTGAACTCTCTATCAGGTAAGTCACTTATCTCCAATTCATTAAGATCTGTTTCTGGAGCTTTATCTTGCTTTTTTGTTTGGTACTTACTCCTCTGTTTCTTCATCTTCTTTGACTGTGTTTGTTTCTGTGCATTAGATAAAATAGCCACCCCTCCCCATCTTGATAGAGTGGTCTTTTATAGGAGATTGAACCTCATTGATGGTTTGGCCTGAGCTCCTAGCTGTCTTTCAGTCTTCTGTGACTGTCCAAGCCTCCTTCTCCATTTTCAGTGGCTCCCGGTAGTTTAGGGTATGTCAAGACATCTCAGTGTCCCAAAAGGGAGGATTTCAATCAGCACCTAGATGCAGGTTGATTAGAACCTGGATCCTCAGGTAGCAGCTGGGAAAGTATACATTTAACCTCCTCCAAGGGAGAAACTGGGAGATGGCCATTTTGCCTGTTCCGTCTGTACTCATGCTTGATGTAAAGCCACAGAGAAGGGGATGCCCCTACACCTGTTAAGAAAGTGTTTCTATATTTGTTACAGTCCTGTGGGACTCATGAATGCAAGCAACTCTGGCTATAGAGCCAAGTGATCCAGTGACCCATCCCTCATATGGGACCTGCAAATCCTGGGGCACTATATGTGTGTACAAGCTCCTTTCAGGAAGACACTGTCAACTTAATCTTGTTATTGGATCAGGGTGTACATAAGCTTTCTTGGCCTCTGGGGAAGATGGCAGCCAGTCCCTAGTGCCTGCTAAATTAGAAGTCTGACCTTCAGACAATAGTTTTTAAAGTATGCAAATAAACCTCTTTCAGGGAAAGATTTGGAGATGTATGATTTTGCCTGCTCCCTTTGCACTAAGCCTTGGAGGATAGCCTGTTAAGAATTGTTTCTTTATATGCTGTATGAGACCTGTGGGACTTTTGAAGGAAGTCTCTTTGGTTATCAGAGCCACGCAATCTGGGGACATTCCCCTTTTGTGGAAGCTCTAAAAACTGGGTTGCACACATGTGTACAATCTCCTTCCAGTCAGATACTAATAATTTGGAATGGGCTGAAGGGAGAAGGTGGAATGGGTGTCTGCCATCTTCCCTGGTCTTTGGGGAGAATTGCAGCCAGTCCCTAGTACCTGCAAAACTGGAAGGCTGGCCCTCAGATAGTAGATTTCAAAGTATTCTGATAAGCTTCTTTCAAGGAAATACTAGGAGATGCGTGATTTTACCTGCTTCATCTGTGCTGAACCCTGGAGGGAGAGGCATGGTGAGTTCTCATGTGCCCATTCGGAATTGTTTTTTTGTGTTTTCCATTGTATTGTGGGTCTCTTGGACACAAGCCCCACTGGGTTTCAGAGCTAGGTGTTTTGGGAACCTGTCCCTCTGATGGGAGTCCAAAAGTTGGGGTCCAAACTTTTGTGGGGTCCAAACTCTTCACTCTTTGAGAAGAATCTGGGAGTTGGGTGTTCCCTCCCAACTGTATGGTACTGTGCTAAAGGTGGGGTTTATGGTGTAAGAGAGTGTCTCAGTCTTTCCTACCCATTTCAGTGTCAGTATTTTCTCATTAGTCTGTTGTGTAGAAATCACTCAGCTAGTTTCTGGATCTCTTTCAGAGGGAATTTCTATGTGTGTAACTGTACATTCATTGCATCCGTGGGAGGAGGGAAACTCAGGATCCTCCTATGTCAGCATCTTGTTGACTCCCAATCTAGAATTTCTTTTAATGAGGTTTTCCTGGTGATAAATGCCTGTATTATTTTTGCCTCAAATTGTCTTTGCTTCACTTTTATTTTTTAGATTGCAAACTTTATTTTTTAAGAGCAGTTTTAGATTCACAGAAAAATTTAGCAGAAAGTACAGAGTTTCCATATACTTCATGTCCCCATACATGCACATCCTCCCCCTACTGTTGGCATCCTTCTCCACAGTTGTACATTTGTTAAACTTGATGCACCTACATTGACAAATCATGATCATCCAAAGCCCATAATTTACATAAGTGTTCACTTTGGTGAACATTCTATGGGTTTTGGCAAATGTATAATGACATGTATCAACCATTATAGTATCGTATATAATGGTTTCACTGCCCTAAAAATACTATTTGCTCTGCCTATTCATCCTCCTTCCCCCCAACCCCTGGTGATCACTAATCATTTTTACTGTCTCCATAGATTTTCCTTCTCCAGAATGTCATATAGTTGGAATCATACAATATGTAGCTTTCAGATTGGCTTCTTTCACTTTGAATATGCATTTAAGATTCCTCCATGTCTTTTCATGACTTGATAGCTAATTTCTTTTTAGCACTGAATAATATTCTATTGCCTGGATGTACCACAGTGTGTTTATCCATTCACCTACTGAAGGACATCTTGCTTGCTTCCAAGCTTTTGCAATTATGAATAAAATTGCTATAAACCTGTGCACAGGTCTATTTGTGGGCATAAATTTCAACTCCATTAGCTAGGGTGTCTGAGTGACTTCAGTGAGAAGTGGCCCTCTCCCAATAATAAATATGTAACACAAGCAAGAAATAAATCTGTGTTGTTTTCTGCTACTGTAGAATTATCTACTTTATTCTAAAGATGGTGCTCTTATTATCTGTTTAATGTCATTGCAGCATCTGTAATGATGTCCCCTTTTCCATTCCTGTTATTTGCCTTTTCTCTCTGGCTTTCTCTCTCTCTCTCTCCCCCCCCCCCACCCTCTCTTTCTCCTTTCTCCCCACCCCACCCGAAGTCTCACCACCAGAAGTTTGTCTTTTCAAAGAGCATACTTTGGACTTTGCTTATGCTTGTTTTTTATTTTTTAACTTCTGCTCCTTTGTTTAATTTTCTTCCTTCTGCTTTAAAAAAATCTTTACATTTAATTATTTTGCTTCTCTTTTTCTAACTTCTTGAGATGTTAGCTCATTAATTCTCATCTTTTCTCTTTTTCTAATATATGCATTTAAGGCTGTAAATTCTCTCCAAATTGCAGTGCCTTCCCATAGATCATGATATATAGTATTAGTGCTATCATTCAGTTCAAAATATATTCTAATTTATATTTAAAAATTTATATGTAATTTATATTTCTTCTCTGTTCCATGGGTTTCTAGGAAGTGTACTTCTTAAATTCTAAATGAATGGAAGTGCTTTTTTGTCTTTCTTTAGTAGATTTCCAGTCTAAATGGATTATGAGCAAAGGACATATCCTATATATTTTCATTCCTCTGAAATTTTAGATATTTCTCTTGTAAACAATATATAGTTTAACGTTAAAAAAATTCAGTATGATAATTTGTCCTTTGACTAGTTAATATCATTCATTTACATTCAATTTAATTACTTATAAATTAGAGTTTCTTTCTACCCTCTTATTTTGTCCTTTACATTTATCATATATGTTCACTCTTTTTTTTTCTTGACTGCTTTAATTGACTAAATATTATTTTATCATTATTATATTCTCTTGGAAGTTTTAAAATGTTATTTCTCCTCTTATGGTGCCTACCCTAGAAATTATAACATGTACACTTTACTTTTCAAAGTCTGAATTTAAAAAATATTTATCTACCTCTTAGATATACAATGAACATTTTAACTCCATTTATCCTCTTCTTGACTTGTTGTTGTCTAGTGTTTTAAATCTATCTCTTTTTCCACCCCAACAATACATTATTATAATTATTTTATATAGAATCAATGGTCATTTACATTTACCCACATATTTACTACTATTTTTTTCTCCTTGATTCTATTTGTATTTCAGACCTTCCATCTAGGATCACTTTCTTTATGCCTGAAATTTATCCTTTATAATTTTCTTTAATGAGCATCTGCTGATGACAAATTCTCTTGACTTATTTCTCTAAGAACATTCTTATTTCAAATTCAGCACTTTGAAGTCCACTGTCTTTGGAGAGATTTACTACTGATCAATGGTCAATCTGTCATTTCTTCAGAAATAATCTTTCTTTGGCTGCTGTCAAGATTTTTCTGTCTTTGGTTTTCTTCAGTTTTAATATGATAGTCATGACTGTGGATTTATTTTTACTTATCCTTGAAATTAAATGGACCTTTTTAATCTATACATTGGAGCCTTTCATCAATTCTTAGATATATTCTCTTCAAATATTTCCTTTGGCTCATTTCTCTCTATTCCTTCCAGGACTAAAATCAAATGAACTCAAACTGTATTTTATGTATCTCTTGTCCTCTGTACATTTTCTATATTTATATATATCTATGCCACATTCTCAATATATTTTTCTCTTCTATCTTCCTGGTCACATATTTCGTCATTTGTTTGTATTCAATCTGTTACCACATACATCTGTTGAGGTTTTTAATTTCAGTTATTGCCTTTTTTCATTTCTAGATGTTATTTGGTTCTTTTTAAAGTCTGTGTTTTTTTATAGTTTCCTATTTCTGGTAGAAATTTTAACATTTGTGACTTACTTTTATAACATGGTAAACACAATTGATTTAAAACATGTGTCTGAAAAGTTCAACATCTGAACTCTGTCTCTGCTGACTCTGGTTTATGTTGGTTCTTGCTCATGTTATATTGTTGCTTTATTTTTTGGCTCAGAAACTTTGATTACTTACTAGCCATTGTCCTTGAAAAATTATTTTGGGACACTTCCTGAGGCATAAGATGGATTTTCCCTCCTCAATATAGGTTTTTGATTTACCTCTCTTAGGTCTCTGAGCATGTTTAGTTGGGACAACTTCAAACCAAATTTAAGTTCTGTGAGTCATTACTCCACCTAGACCTTGCTTACCTAGTGTGCAACAACATGGGAGACTTGTCTGCTGTTATAACCACACAAGTATGTTTCTTTTTGATTTTCCTGTTCTTTTTCCTTTCCTACTTGGTTCAAAACCACAGCAGTCCATTCCACAAATAATCAGAGTTTGAAGGAAATATAGTGGGTCAACCTCTCTTTTGTTATGACTGAGGGTGTGGTTCAATATAAAAGTCTCCCACAAGACTTTTTCCCCACACCCAAAATATCAAAATGTAAGTACTTGTAGCATTAGTTCATACCTTTGGACATAGGCAACTTTGGTGTTCTAATATTATACTTCTCTTTGCCCATTACTAGAACCACAAATTCTATGGCTGTTTTAAAATTCTTTTCTTTATTTTTACTGGGCATCATCATGCTATGTCTAGGCATGAGTTTCTATTTTCCCTCATGAAAATAATTCATTGGACTTCTTATTTATTAATTGTATTTTCATCATTTCTGGAATACTCTCAGCTGTTATCACTTCAGGTATTGTGTCTACCATGCTTTGTATCTCCTCTCTCTGGAACTCCAGTTACATTTACGTTAGACTCTCTAATTCAGTCCTCATCATTTCTTAACTTCACTTTAATATTTTTCACTCTTTCTGTGTGATACTGTGTTCATTTGCTAGAGTTGCTGGAACAAATTACCGTAAATTTGGTGCCTTCAAACCACAGAAATTTATTCTCTCATGGTTCTGAAGGCTAGAAGTCCAAAATCAAGGTGTCTTCAGGGTTTGCTCCTTCTGGATGCTCTGGGGAAGAATCTGTTCCATGTCACTCTCTTACTTCTTGTGGTTGTTGGCAATTCTTGGTGTTCCTTGGCTTGTAGACCCATCACTCCATTCCCTGCCTCTGACTTTACATGGTCTTTCCTTATGGGTCTTCTCATCTGTATCTGTGTTTCAAATCATCCTCTCCTTTCTCTTATAGAGACAACAGACATTGGATTTAGAGCCCACCCTAAATTTAGGATGAACTCATCTCAAGATTATTAACAATCACATCTGCAAAAACCCTATTTCTCAATAAGGTCATATTCATAGGTGCCAAGGATTTTCTTTAAGATTTATTTATTCATTAATTTATTTACTTTTGGCTGCGTTGGGTCTTAGTTGCAGTGCACGGGATCTTCACTGAGGCATGCAGGATCTTTCATTGCAGCACATTGGCTTCTCTCTAGTTGTGGCGTGTGGGTTTTCTCTTCTCTAGTTGTGGTGTGCAGGCTCCAGGGTCCGTGGACTCTGTAGTGGTGCACGGGTTCCAGAGCATGTGGGCTCTGTAGTTTGTGGCACGCAGGCTCTCTAGTTGAGGTGTGCAAGCTCAGAGGTCGTGGCATGTGGGCTTAGTTGCCTCATGGAATGTGCGATCTTAGTTCCCTGACCAGGGATTGAACCCATGTCCCCTGTATTTTAAGGCAGATTCTTTACCACTGAACCACCAGGGAAGTCCCAGTGGCAAGGATTTGAACATATCTTATTTGGGGACACAATTTAACACACTGCAGCTACATTCTGATTAATCTACTTGTATAAATCTTCCTGTTTATTAATCTATCTTTAGTTGAATCAAATCTGCTGTTCGATGTATTCATTTATGTTTTAAAATTTTCAATTATTAAATTTTCATTATTCAAAATGCTTAGTTTTTTAGATTCTTCTCTGCACATTTTGAAAACCAGTCCTTAATTTTTGTAAATATATAAAAACTTGACTATCTATATTTTGTATCGTTACTGCAATATCTGGAGTTTCATGCATCCTTTCCTATTTTGTTGTTTCTCTTGGTTAAGAGTGCCTTGTTTTCTCATGTGTTTAGTGAATTTTGTCTGAGTAGTTCAATTTCATTGAAAATTTGCTTTTAAAAATTCATGGAAGGGGAAGGCGGAAGATGGCGGAAGAGTAAGACGCGGAGATCACCTTCCTCCCCACAGATACACCAGAAATACATCTACACGTGGAACAACTCCTACAGAACACCTACTGAAGGCTGGCAGAAGACCTCAGACCTCCCAAAAGGCAAGAAACTCCCCACGTACCTGGGTAGGGCAAAAGAAAAAACAGAGACAAAAGAATAGGGACGGCACCTGCACCAGTGGGAGGGAGCTGTGAAGGAGGAAAAGTTTCCACACACTAGGAAGCCCCATCGCGGTCGGAGACTGCGGGAGGCGGAGGGGGGAGGTTCGAAGCTGCGGAGGAGTGCACAGCAACGGGTGCGGAGGGCAAAGCGGGGAGATTCCCGCACAGAGGATCGGTGCCGACCGGCACTCACCAGCCCGAGAGGCTTGTCTGCTCACCCGCCGGCGCGGGCGGGGCTGCGAGCTGAGGCCGGAGCGCAGGGAGAGGACTGGGGTTGGCGGCTTGAACATAGCCTGAAGGGGTAAGTGCACCACAGCTAGCCGGGAGGGAGTCCGGGGAAAAGCCTGCACCTGCCGAAGAGGCAGGAGACTTCTCCTTCCCTCTTTGTTTCCTGGGGCGTGAGGAGAGGGGTTTAAGAGCGCTGCTTAAAGGAACTCCAGAGACGGGCGCGAGCCGCGGCTAAAAGCGCGAACCCCAGAGACGGGCGCGAGCCGCGGCTAAAAGCGCGGACCCCAGAGACGGGCGCGAGCCGCGGCTGAAAGCGCGGAATCCAGAGACGGGCGCAAGCCGCGGCTGAAAGCGCGGAATCCAGAGACGGGCGCGAGCCGCGGCTGAAAGCGCGGATCCAGAGACGGGCGCGAGCCGCGGCTGAAAGCGCGGACCCCAGAGACGGGCGGGAGACGATAAGGCTGCTGCTGCCGCCACCGAGGGGCCTGTGTGCGAGCACAGGTCACTCTCCACACCCCTCTTCTGCGGAGCCCGTGCAGCCCGCCACTGCCAGGTTCCCGGGATCCAGGGACAACTTCCCCGGGAGAGCGCACAGCGCGCCTCAGGCTGGTGCAAAGTCACGCCGGCCTTTGCCACCGCAGGCCCGGCCCGCACTCTGTGCCCCTCCGTCCCCGGCGGCCTGAGTGCGCCAGAGCCCCCAATCAGCGGCTCTTTTAACCCTATCCTGTCTGAGCAAAAAACAGACGCCCTCCAGCAATCTACACGCAGTGGCAGGGCCAAATCCAAAGCTGAGCCCTGGGAGCTGTGAGAACAAAGAAGAGAAAGGGAAATCTCTCCCAGCAGCCTCAGAAGCAACGGATTAAAGCTCCACAATCAACTTGATGTACCCTGCATCTGTGGAATACCTGAATAGACAACCAATCATCCCAAATTAAGGAAGTGGACTTTAGGAGCAAGATCTATGATTTTTTTCCCCCTTTCCTCTTTTTGTGAATGTGTATGTGTTTGCTTCTGTGTGAGATCTTGTCTGTATAGTCTTGCTTCCACCATTTGTCCTAGGGCTCTATCCGTCCATTTTTTTAAAAATTTTTTTTCTTAATAATTAATTTTAATAACGTTATTATACTTTACCTTCGTTCTTTCTTTCTTTCTTTCTTTCTTTCTTTCTTTCTTTCTTTCCGTCCTTCCTTCCCTCCTTTAGACAACGAATCATCCCAAATTGAGGAGGTGGTCTCTGACAGCAAGATTTAGGATTTTTCCCCATTTACCTCTTTTAGTGAGGGTGTATGTGTATGCTTCTCTGTAAGATTTTGTCTGTATAGCTTTGCTTCCAACATTTGTCCTAAGGTTCTTTCCGTCCCTTTTTTTTTTTTTCTAAACAAGAATTTTTTAATTCAATAACTTTATTATACTTTATTTTATTTTTACTGTATCTTCTTTCTTTCTTTCTTTTTTCCTTCTTTCCCTCCTTCCTTCCTTCCTCCCTCCCTCCCTACTTTCTTTCCTTCTTGCCTTCTTTCCTTCTTTGCTTCTTTCTTTCTTTCTTCCTTCCTTCCTACCCTCCTTTCCTTCTTTCTTTCCTCATACTTCTACTAATTCCCTCTACTTTTTCTCCCTTTTATCCTGAGCCGTGTGGATGAAAAGCTTTTGGTGCTCCAGCCAGGAGTCAGGGCTCTGCCTCTGAGGTAGGAGAGCCAACTTCAGGACACTGATCAACAAGAGACCTCCCAGCTCCACATAATATCAAACGGCAAAAATCTCCCAGAGACCTCCATCTTAACACCAGCACCCAGCTTCACTCAACGACCAGCAAGCCACAGTGCTGGAAAACCTATGCCAAACAACTAGCAAAACAGGAACACAAACCCACCCATTAGCAGAGAGGCTGCCTAAAATCATAATAAGGCCACAGACACCCCCAAACACACCACCAGACGTGAACCTGCCCACTAGAGAGACAAGATCCAGCCTCATCCACCACAACACAGGCACTAGTCCTCTCCACCAGGAAGCCTACACAACCCACTGAACCAACCTCAGCCACTGAAGACAGACATCAAAAACAGGAGGAACTACGAACCTGCAGCCTGCAAAAAGGAGACCCCAAACACAGTAAGATAAGCAAAATGAGAAGACAGAAAAACACACAGCAGATAAAGGAGCAAGATAAAAATGCACCAGACCTAACAAATGAAGAGGAAATAGGCAGTCTACCTGAAAGAGAATTCAGAATAATGATAGTAAGGTTGATCCGAAATCTTGGAGATAGAATGGACAAGAGATTGGACAAAATGCAAGAATCAGTTAACAAGGACCTACAAGAACTAAAGATGAAACAAGCAACGATGAACAACACAATAAATGAAATTAAAAGTACTCTAGATGGGATCAATAGCAGAATAACTGAGGCAGAAGGACGGATAAGTGACCTGGAAGATAAAATAGTGGAAATAACTACTGCAGAGCAGAATAAAGAAAAAAGAATGAAAAGAACTGAGGACAGTCTCAGAGACCTCTGGGACAACATTAAACGCACCAACATTCGAATTATAGGGGTTCCAGAAGAAGAAGAGAAAAAGAAAGGGACTGAGAAAATATTTGAAGAGATTATAGTTGAAAACTTCCCTAATATGGGAAAGGAAATAGTTAATCAAGTCCAGGAAGCACAGAGAGTCCCATACAAGATAAATACAAGGAGAAATACGCCAAGACACATATTAATCAAACTGTCAAAAATTAAATACAAAGAAAGCATATTAAAAGCAGCAAGGGAAAAACAAATAACACATAAGGGAATCCCCATAAGGTTAACAGCTGATCTCTCAGCAGAAACCCTACAAGCCAGAAGGGAGTGGCAGGACATACTGAAAGTGATGAAGGAGAAAAACATGCAGCCAAGACTACTCTACCCAGCAAGGATCTCATTCAGATTTGATGGAGAAATTAAAACCTTTACAGACAAGCAAAAGCTGAGAGAGTTCAGCACCACCAAACCAGCTTTACAACAAATGCTAAAGGATCTTCTCTAGGCAAGAAACACAAGAGAAGGAAAAGACCTATAATAACGAACCCAAAACAATTTAGAAAATGGGAATAGGAACATACATATTGATAATTACCTTAAATGTAAATGGACTAAATGCTCCCACCAAAAGACACAGATTAGCTGAATGGATACAAAAACAAGACCCTTATATATGCTGTCTACAAGAGACCCACTTCAGACCTAGAGACACATACAGACTGAAAGTAAGGGGATGGAAAAAGATATTCCATGCAAATGGAAATCAAAAGAAAGCTGGAGTAGCAATTCTCATATCAGACAAAAGAGACTTTAAAATAAGGACTATTAAAAGAGACAAAGAAGGACACTACATAATGATCAAGGGATCGATCCAAGAAGAAGATATAACAATTGTAAATATTTATGCACCCAACATAGGAGCACCTCAATACATAAGGCAAATACTAACAGCCATAAAAGGGGAAATCGACAGTAACACATTCATAGTAGGGGGCTTAAACACCCCACTTTCACCCATGGACAGATCATCCAAAATGAAAATAAATAAGGAAACACAAGCCTTAAATGATACATTAAACAAGATGGACTTAATTGATATTTATAGGACACTCCATCCAAAAACAACAGAATACACATTTTTCTCAAGTGCTCATGGAACATTCTCCAGGATAGATCATATCTTAGGTCACAAATCAAGCCTTGGTAAATTTAAGAAAATTGAAATTGTATCAAGTATCTTTTCTGACCACAACGCCATGAGACTAGATATCAATTACAGGAAAAGATCTGTAAAAAATACAAACACATGTAGGCTAAACAATACACTACTTAATAATGAAGAGATCAATGAAGAAATCAAAGAAGAAACCAAAAAATACCTAGGAACAAATGACAATGGAGACATAACGACCCAAAACCTGTGGGATGCAGCAAAAGCAGTTCTAAGGGGGAAGTTTATAGCAATAGAAGCCCACCTTAAGAAGCAGGAAACATCTCGAATAAACAACCTAACCTTGCACCTCAAGCAATTAGAGAAAGAAGAACAAAAAACCCCAAAGCTAGCAGAAGGAAAGAAATCATAAAAATCAGATCAGAAATAAATGAAAAAGAAATGAAGGAAACAATAGCAAAGATCAATAAAACTATGAGCTGGTTCTTTGAGAAGATAAACAAAATAGATAAACCACTAGCCAAACTCATCAAGAAAAAAAGGGAGAAGACTCAAATCAATAGAATTAGAATAGAAAAAGGAGAGGTAACAACTGACACTGCAGAGATAAAAGAGATCATGAGAGATTACTACAAGCAACTCTATGCCAATAAAATGGACAATCTGGAAGAAATGGACAAATTCTTAGAAATGCACAACCTGCCAAGACTGAATCAGGAAGAAATAGAAAATATGAACAGACCAATCACAAGCACTGAAATTGAAACTGTGATTAAAAATCTTCCAACAAAGAAAAGCCCAGGACCAGATGGCTTCACAGGCGAATTCTATCAAACATTTAGAGAAGAGCTAACACCTATCCTTCTCAAACTCTTCCAAAATATAGCAGAGGGAGGACCACTCCCAAACTCCTTCTACGAGGCCACCATCACCTTGATACCAAAACCAGACAAGGATGTCACAAAGAAAGAAAACTACAGGCTAATATCACTGATGAACATAGACGCAAAAATCCTCAACAAAATACTAGCAAACAGAATCCAACAGCACATTAAAAGGATCATACACCATGATCAAGTGGGTTTTATTCCAGGAATGCAAGAATTCTTCAATATACGCAAATCTATCAATGTGATAAACCATATTAACAAATTGAAGGAGAAAAACCATATGATCATCTCAATAGATGCAGAGAAAGCTTTTGACAAAATTCAACACCCATTTATGATAAAAACCCTGCAGAAAGTAGGCATAGAGGGAACTTTCCTCAACATAATAAAGGCCATACATGACAAGCCCACAGCAAACATCATCCTCAATGGTGAAAAACTGAAAGCATTTCCACTAAGATCAGGAACAAGACAAGGTTGCCCACTCTCACCACTCTTATTCAACATAGTTTTGGAAGTTTTAGCCACAGCAATCAGAGAAGAAAAGGAAATAAAAGGAATCCAAATCGGAAAAGAAGAAGTAAAGCTGTCACTGTTTGCAGATGACATGATCCTATACATAGAGAACCCTAAAGATGCTACCAGAAAACTACTAGAGCTAATCAATGAATTTGGTAAAGTGGCAGGATACAAAATTAATGCACAGAAATCTCTGGCATTCCTATATACTAATGATGAAAAATCTGAAAGTGAAATCAAGAAAACACTCCCATTTACCATTGCAACAAAAAGAATAAAATATCTAGGAATAAACCTACCTAAGCAGACAAAAGACCTGTATGCAGAAAATTATAAGACACTGATGAAAGAAATTAAAGATGATACAAATAGATGGAGAAATATACCATGTTCTTGGATTGGAAGAATCAACATTGTGAAAATGGCTCTACTACCCAAAGCAATCTAGAGATTCAATGAAATCCCTATCAAACTACCAATGGCATTTTTCACAGAACTAGAACAAAAAATTTCATAATTTGTATGGAAACACAAAAGACCCCGAATAGCCAAAGCAATCTTGAGAACGAAAGAAGGAACTGGAGGAACCAGGCTCCCTGACTTCAGACTATACTACAAAGCTATAGTTATCAAGACGGTATGGTACTGGCACAAAAACAGAAAGATAGATCAATGGAACAGGATAGAAAGCCCAGAGATAAACCCATGCACATATGGACACCTTATCTTTGATAAAGGTGGCAGTAATGTACAATGGAGAAAGGACAGCCTCTTCAATAAGTGGTGCTGGGAAAACTGGACAGGTACATGTAAAAGTATGAGATTAGATCACTCCCTAACACCATACACAAAAATAAGCTCAAAATGGATTAAAGACCTAAATGTAAGGCCAGAAACTATCAAACTCTTAGAGGAAAACATAGGCAGAACACTCTATGACATAAATCACAGCAAGATCCTTTCTGACCCACCTCCTAGAGTAATGGAAATAAAAACAAAAATAAACAAATGGGACCTAATGAAACTCCAAAGCTTTTACACAGCAAAGGAAACCATAAACAAGACCAAAAGACAACCCTCAGAATGGGAGAAAATATTTGCAAATGAAGCAACCGACAAAGGATTAATCTCCAAAATTTACAAGCAGCTCATGCAGCTCAATAACAAGAAAACAAACAACCCAATCCAAAAATGGGCAGAAGACCTAAATAGACATTTCTCCAAAGAAGATATACAGACTGCCAACAAACACATGAAAAAATGCTCAACATCATTAATCATTAGAGAAATGCAAATCAAAACTACAATGAGATATCATCTCACACCAGTCAGAATGGCCATCATCAAAAAATCTAGAAACAATAAATGCTGGAGAGGGTGGGGAGAAAAGGGAACACTCTTGCACTGCTGGTGGGAATGTGAATTGGTTCAGCCACTATGGAGAACAGTATGGAGGTTCCTTAAAAAACTACAAATAGAACTACCATATGACCCAGCAATCCCACTACTGGGCATATACCCTTAGAAAACCAAAATTCAAAAAGAGTCATGTACCAAAATGTTCATTGCAGCTCTATTTACAATAGCCCGGAGATGGAAACAACCTAAGTGCCCGTCATCGGATGAATGGATAAAGAAGATGTGGCACATATATACAATGGAATATTACTCAGCCATATAAAGAAACGAAATTGAACTATTTGTAATGAGGTGGATAGACCTAGAGTCTGTCATACAGAGTGAAGTAAGTCAGAAAGAGAGAGACAGGTACCGTATGCTAACACATATATATGGAATTTAAGAAAAAAAAATGTCATGAAGAACCTACGGGTAAAGCAGGAATAAAGACACAGACCTCCTAGAGACGGACTTGAGGTTATGGGGAGGGGGAAGGGTGAGCCGTGACAGGGCGAGAGAGAGTCATGGACATATACACACTAACAAACGTAGTAAGGTAGAT
The DNA here is from genome assembly GCF_011762595.2 of Tursiops truncatus. Classification (NCBI taxonomy): domain Eukaryota; kingdom Metazoa; phylum Chordata; class Mammalia; order Artiodactyla; family Delphinidae; genus Tursiops; species Tursiops truncatus. Next base: position 86,710,901 of record NC_047034.1, read on the forward strand.
AGCTAGTGGGAAGCAGCCGCATGGCACAGGGATATTGGCTCGGTGCTTTGTGACAGCCTGGAGGGGTGGGATAGGGAGGGTGGGAGGGAGGGAGACGCAACAGGGAAGACATATGGGAACATATGTTTATGTATGACTGATTCACTTTGTTATAAAGCAGAAACTAACACACCATTGTAAAGCAATTATACTCCAATAAAGATGTTAAAAAAAAAATTCATGGAGACCTGGTATTATGTGGGTTCCTTCAGAAAGTGTGTACATTTTGTTTCTGCCAGAGCTAAGGATTACATTTTATTTGGAACTACATTAAATTTTTAGTTTGAGAGTTTAAGAATGATTCAGACACTATAAATTTGCACCTTAAGTGCAAATTTAATCTCACACCTAATCCAGATTATGAATTCAGTGTTTTAGGGCTGTTGCTTTCCTCTGCTAAACTGCCAAGTTTCAGACAGATTTTCATGTAATCTTTGGTGAAAGTGAGCAGTATTTCTAGTTCTCTCTTACATTAAGGTGAAACCCTTTGGGGTCTTTGACTTAAATGGGGAAAGATCTCTTCTTATACTCCCCATTTTGAGCAGATCACAAAATTTTCCTCCTGTACTCCATGTGCCATGAGACTACGAAAACTGATACCCAAGTTCACCTAGTTTAGCAAAGGCCCTCAAATTCCTTTTACCTATCTGGTTCACACCATCACTATATCCCTGGATTGAGAATTTCTTACTTTCTTTGCTGCTCAAAAGTGCTTTTTTTTTTTTTTTTTTAATATGGAATGCTTCACAAATTTGTGTATTATCCTTGTGCAGGGGCCATGCTAATCTTCTCTGTATCATTCCAATTTTAGCATGTGTGCTGCCAAAGCAAGCATTCAACAGTGCTCTTAATAAAACATTTTAAAGTTTTTATCTAGTAGCTTAGTTATTTAAAATAAGAAGTTTAGTCTAGTAATATTGTCTGTTGTCTTAACAGAAACAGAAATCCTCTTTTTCTTTTTTAATCAATTTGGATGATTTCTATTATTTTAGAAAATTATCTCCACCACATACATTTAAAAAATTGATTGGTCTAATTTTTTTTTTACCATATTCTCTCAAGGGCTGTAAAATTTTAACTATATCTGTGGTTATGGCCCAATTTTTATTTATAGTTAATTTTTACATTTCCCCTCTCTTTTTCTGATGTGATCAGGCCAATATAATTAATATAGACAAATAGTTGATTAAAAAATGTGATAAGAACTATGGAATTTCTATGAGTGTGTTATGGAGGTAAACACAAGAGACATTTTGTCAAGACTAAATAGGAATATGTATGTAAAGTTCTTAGCACACTGTCTCATACTTGATAAAACCTCAATAGATATTGATGCTGAAAGCTCAGCCTCTGTGCACCAATGCCAAATCGAATCTTGGAGACAGAGTTTTGGTTGAAGTAGAAAAGAATAGCTTTATTGCTTTGCCAGGCAAAGGTGGACACAATGAGCTCCTGCCCCAACAACTATGTGTCCCAACAGGGGAGGATTTGATGAGGAGTTTTATAGCAATGGTTCAAGGGTGAGGTTGCTGATAAGATTAGTGTGTATGCAGCCTCTACTCCTCTAATCTGATCTCAGGTAATCTTCTTGATGAGTTTCTCTGGTTCCTTTAATGTAGCCTCAGGAGGCCTTTCTCTGGTATGCAGAATAATGACATGTTAAAGAGCTTAAAGACATTGTTATGTGCATCCCTTGAGGTGGAACCAGGACCATGCCTTAAGGCTGCACTATTGTTTCCTGGCTGCCCCTCCCTTGTCTTTGCATCCCTTCCTTTCCCGGGTTAACAACTGTTGGAATCTGCCCTTTGGAACTAAGGGAAGGTCATGGAGACGGAGTCAAGAAACGGGAGACAGAAAGGATTTTGTGCCCAGGAGCCCCTCAGGGGTTCTGCTCAATTTCAATATTAAACTTTACAGTATTAAGGAAAGCTTTCTTAGAGAAAGCAGAGGGTAAGGATTGTCCAGACAAAGGGTATCAGTGGATGAGTGCGAAAAGTTTAGTACTGATAAAACTTAGAACAACTAAATAAATTTTAACATAATTAAAGCATAGAATAAAAGAGTGGTAATGGCAGGGGTTGAGGTTGAAGACCTAAGAGTAAAGCATATCATGTAGAGCCTGGTAGGCATAATAAGGAATCTGGACTTTATTCTAAGAGAAACATAGTTATTGAAGGGTTTCAAGCAGGAAAGTCTCCTGATTTTTTTAAAGTAATTTTTTAAATTGTGGTAAAAGTCACATAATATAAAACACATGATTTTAACCATATTTAACTGTACAGTTCAGTGGCACTAAGTACATTCACATTGTTGTGCAAATCTCACCATCATTCATCTCCAGAATTTTTCAACTTCCTAAACTGAAATTTTGTCCTCATTAAACACTAAATCCCCATTCCCCCTCCCCAACCCACCCCTCACCCCTTGGTCCCTGGCATCTTTCAATGTACATTCTGACTCTATGAATTTGACTATTATAGGTACCTCGTATAAGTGGAATGAAACAGTATTTGTCTACACCTAGTGTATATTAGAATGCATTTTTAAGGTTACCTTAAAATATGTCTAACAAACAGATTGTATCTTCTTTTTCTTTTCCCCTGTGCTATACGGGAGGTTCTCATTAGTTATCTATTTTATACATAGTAGTGTATATATATCAATCCCAATCTCCAAATTTATCCCACCCCCCCACCCTTTCCTCCCTTGGTGTCCATATGTTTGTTCTTTATGTCTCTATCTCTATTTCTGCTTTGCAAATAGGTTCATGTTTACTATTTTTCTAAATTCCACATATATGTGTTAATACAATATTTGTTTTTCTCTTGCTGACTTACTTCACCCTGTATGACAGTATCTAGGTCCATCCATGTCTCTGCATATGGCACAATTTTATTCCTTTCTATAGCTGAATAATATTCCATTGTATATATGTACCACAACTTCTTTATCCATTCCACTGTTGATGGATATTTAGGTTGCTTCCATGTCCTGGCAATTGTAAATAGAGCTGCAATGAATATTGGGGTGCATGCATCTTTTGGAATTATGGTTTTCTCTGGGTATATACCCAGTAGTGAGATTGCTGGGTCATATGGAAGTTCTATTTTTAGATTTTTAAGGAACCTGCATACTGTTCTCCATAGTGGCTGTATCAGTTTACATTCCCACCAACAGTGTAAGAGGCTTCCCTTTCTCCACACCCTCTCCAGCACTTATTGTTTGTAGAATTTTTGATGATGGCCATTTTGACCGGTGTGAGGTGATACTTAATTGTAGTTGTGATTTGCATTTCTCTAATAATTAGTGATGTTGAGAATCTTTTCATGTGCCTCTTGGCCATCTGTATGTCTTCTTTGGAGAAATGTCTATTTAGCACTTCCACCCATTTTTTGATTGGGTTGTTTGTTTATTTGATATTGAGCTGCACGTATTATTTGTATATTTGGGACATTAATCCCTTCTCAGCTGCTTCATTTGCGTATACTTTCTCCCATTCTGAGGGTTGTTTTTTCATCTCATTTATGGTTTCCTTTGCTGTGCAAAAGATTTTAAGTTTCATTTCATCCCATTTGTTTATTATTGTTTTTATTTTCATCACTCTAGGAGGTGGTCAAAAAGATCTTGTAATTTATGTCAAAGAATGTTCTGCCTATGTTTTCCTCTAAGAGTTCTGTAGTGTCTGGTCTTACCTTTATGTCTTTAATCCATTTTGGGTTTATTTTTGTGTATGGTGTTAGAGAGTGTCCTAATTTCATTCTTTTACATGTAGCTGTCCAGTTTTCCCAGCACCACTTATTGAAGAGGCTGTCTTTTCTCCACTGTATATTCCTGCCTCCTTTATCAAAGATAAGGTGACCATATGTGTGTTGGTTTCTCTCTGGGCTTTCTATCCTGTTCCATTGATCTATATTTCTGTTTTTGTGCCAGTACCCTACTGTCTTGATTACTGTAGCTTTGTAGTATTGTCTTAAGTCAAGGAGTCTGATTCCTTCACCTCCATGTTTGTTTGTTTGTTTTGTTCTGTTTTGTGTTTTTCTCAAGATTGCTTTGGCTATTTGGGGTCTTTTGTGTTTCCATACAAATTGTAAAATTTTTTGTTCTGGTTCTGTGAAAAATACCATTGGTAATTTGATAGGGATTGCATTGAATCTGTAAACTGCTTTGGGTAATATAATCATTTTGACAAACTTGTTTCTTCCAATCTAAGAATATTGTATATCTCTCCATCTGTTTGTGTCATTTTTGATTTCTTTCAGCAGTATCTTATAGTTTTCTGCATACAGGTCTTTTGCCTCCTTAGGTAATTTTATTCCTAGCTATTTTACTCTTTTTGTTGCAATGGTAAATGGGATTGTTTCCTTAATTTATATTTCTGCTAATTCATTGCTAGTGTATAGGAATTCAAGAGATTTCTGTGCATTAATTTTGTATCCTGCAACTTTACCAAATTCATTGACTAACATCAGTAGTTTTCTGGTGGCATCGTTAGGATTTTCTATGTATAGTATCATGTCATCTGCAAACAGTGACATTTTACTTCTTTTCCAATTTGTATTTCTTTTTCTTCTCTGTTTGCCATGGCTAGGATTTCCAAAACTATGTTGAATAATAGTGTCAAGAGTGGACATCCTTGTCTTGTTCCTGATCTTAGAGGAAATGCTTTCAATTTTTCACCATTGAGAATGATGTTTGCTGTGGGTTTGTCGTATATGGCCTTTATTATGTTGAGGTAGGTTCTCACTATGCCCACTTTCTGGTGAGTTTTTATCATAAATGGGTGTTGAGTTCTTTCAAAAGTTTTTCTGCATCTATTGAGATTATCATATGGTTTTTATCCTTCAGTTTGTTAATATGGTGTATACGTTGTTTGATTTTCATATGGTGAAGAATCCTTGCATTCCTGGGATAAACCCTACTTGATCATGGTGTATGATCCTTTTAATGTGCTGCTTGATTCTGTTTGCTAGTATTTTGTTGAGGATTTTTGCATCTATATTCATCAGTGATATTGGTCTGTAATTTTCTTTTTTCATAGTATCTTCGTCTGGTTTTGGTATCAGGGTGATGGTGGCCTCGTAGAATGAGTTTGGGAGTGTTCCTCCCTCTGCTATATTTTGGAAGAGTTTGAGAAGGATAGGTGCTAGGTCTTCTCTAAATGTTTGATAGAATTCTCCTGTGAAGCCATCTGTTCCTGGGCTTTTGTTTGCTGGAAGATTTTTAATCACAGTCTCAATTTCAGTGCTTGTGATTGGTCTGTTTATATTTTCTCTTTCTTCCTGGTTCAGTCTTGGAAGTTTGTGTTTTTCTGTGAACTTTTCCATTTCTTCCAGGTTGTCCATTTTATTGGCATATAGTTGCTTGTAGTAATCTCTCATGATCCTTTGTATTTCTGCAGTGTCAATTGTTACTTCTTTTTCATTTCTAATTCTATTTTTCTGAGTCTTCTCCCTTTTTTTTCTTGATGACTCTTGTTAAAGGTTTATAAATTTTGTTTATCTTCTCAAAGAACCAGCTTTTAGTTTCATTGATCTTTGCTACTGCTTCCTTTGTTTCTATTTCATTTATCTCTCCCCTAATTTTTATGATTTCTTTCCTTCTACTAACTTTGGGTTTTGTTTGTTCTTCTTTCTCTAGTTCCTTTAGATGTAAGGTTAGATTGTTTATTTGAGATTTTTCTCATATCTTGAGGTAGGATTGTATTGCTATAGACTTCCTTCTTAGGACTGCTTTTGCTGCATCCCAGAGGTTTTGCATGGTTGTGTTTTGTTTGTCATTTGTCTCTAGGTATTTTTTGGTTTCCTCTTTGATTTCTTCAGTGATCTCTTGGTTATTTAGTAACGTATTGTTTAGCCTCCAAGTGTTTGTGTTTTTTAAGCGTTTTTTCCCCCTCTGTAATTGATTTCTAATCTCATAGCATTGTGGTCAGTAAAGATGCTTGATAAGATTTCAATTTTCTTAAATTTACCGAGGCTGGATTTGTGACCCAAGGTGTGATCTATCCTGGAGAATGGTCTGTGTGCACTTGAGAAGAAAGTGTAATCTGCCGTTTTTGGATGGAATGGCCTATAATTATCAATTAAATCTATCTGGTCTATTGTGTCATTTAAAGCTTGTGTTTCCTTATTCATATTCTGTTCAGATGATCTGTCCATTGATATAAGTGAGGTGTTAAAGTCCCCCACTATTATTGTGTTACTGTCAATCTCCTCTTTTATAGCTGTTAGCAGTTGCCTTATGTATTGAGGTGCTCCTATGTTGGGAGCATATATATTTAAAATTGCTATATCTTCTTCTTGGATTGATCCCTTGATCATTATGTAGTGTCCTTCTTTGTCTCTTGTAATAGTCTTTATTTTAAAGTCTCTTTTGTCTGATATGAGTATTGCTACTCCAGCTTTCTTTTGATTTCTATTTGTGTGGAATATCTTTTTCCATCCCTTCACTTTCAGTCTGTATGTGTCCTTAGGTCTGAAGTGGGACTCTTGTACACAGCATATATACAGGTCTTATGTTTGTATCCATTCAGGGAGTCTGTGTCTTTTGGTTGGGGCATTTAATCCATTCACATTTAAGGTAATTATCGATATGTATGTTCCTAGTACCATTTTCCTAATTGTTTTGGGTTTGTTTTTGTAATTCCTTTTCTTCTCTTGTGTGTCCCACTTAGAGAAGATCCTTTAGCATTTGTTGTATAGCTAGTTTTGTGGTGCTGAATTCTCTTAGCTTTTGCTTGTCTATAAAGCTTTTTATTTCTCTGTCAAATCTGAATGAGATCCTTGCTGGGTAGAGTAATCTTGGTTGTAGGTTCTTCCCTTTCATCACTTTAAATATATCCTGCCACTCTATTCTGGACTGAAGAATTTCTGCTGAAAAATCAGTTGATAACCTTATGGGGTTTCCCTTGTCTGTTATTTATTGCTTTTCCCTTGCTGCTTTTAATATTTCTTTGAATTTAATTTTTGTTAGTTTGATTAATAGGTGTCTCAACATATTTCTCCCTGGATTTATCCTGTGTGGGATTCTCTGCCCTTCCTGGACTTGGGTGGCTATTTCCTTTCCTATGTTAAGGAAGTTTTCGGCTATAATCTCTTCAAGTATTTTCTCAGGTCTTTTCTCTCTTTCTTCTTCTTCTGGGACCCCTATAATTCAAATATTGGTGCATTTAATGTTGTTGCAGAAGTCTCTGTGACTGTCCTCATTTCTTTTCATTCTTTTTTCTGCTCCTAGACAGTTATTTCCACCATTCTGTCTTCCAGCTCACTCATTCATTCTTCTCCCTCAATTATTCTGCTATTCATTCCCTCTAGTGTATTTTTCATTTCAATTATTGTGTTGTTCATCACTGATTGTTTGTTCTTTAGTTCTTCTAGGTCCTTGTTAAACATTTCTTGTATTTTCTAGACCCATGCCTCCATTCTATATCTGAGATTTTGGATCATGTTTACTATCATTACTCTGAATTTTTTTTTAGGTACATTGCCTATTTCCTCTTCATTTATTTGGTCTTGCAGGCTTTTGCCTTGCTCCTCTATCTGTAACATATTTCTCTGTCATCTCATTTTTGTTGATGGGTGGGGTTATGTTCCTGTCTTGCTGCTTGTTTGGCTTGTGGCATCCAACACTGGAGTTTGCAGGCAGTTGGGTGGAGTTGGGTCTTGGTGCCAAGGTGAGGATCTCTGTGAGAGCTCACAGAGATTAATGTTCCCTGGTGTCTGAAGTTCTCTGTTAGTTCAGTGTTGCCACCACAGGCGCTCAGGCTCAACTTCCAGCCTGGAAACTAAGATCCCACAAGCCATGAGGTGCAGCAAAAAGAAACAAAAAAAGACAACAAGCAAAAAAGAGCAGAACAATAACAAAGAATGAAAAATAAAATAAGAAAAATAAAAAATATATTAGGAAAAATAAAAATAAAAATGAAACAACAAAACACAACAGCCAAAAAAATTTTTTTAACTCTAGGGTGATGGTGGTGGTGGTGGCGGTGGCAGCAGCAGTGGAGGCTGCGGGCGGTTGGGGCTCCGGGCTGGGGCGGTGGCACCATCTTGTGCCCAGGGCTGGTGGGGAGGCCAGGGAGGGGGTCCCGGGGGGCACAGGGTACTATGGGAAAGGCTTGAAGTCTGAGGAACTGGAGCCTGAGGATCTGCTGCTGGAGCCTGAGCCAGAGCCTGAGCCCGAAGAGGAGCCATCCTGGCCCCGTGCCCCCCTGGGAGCTCCAGGCCCTGGGCCCAGGTAGGGAGCCCCCAGCAGCCAGGAGGAGGAGAAGCTGGGACTGGTCAAGGGTGACATGAGGGATGGCGCCATTGAGGACTCAGAGCTGGAAGTGATCAAAGCTTGAGTCAGGGAGATGGAGGAAGAAACTGAGAAGCTAAAGGAGCTACAGAACAAGGTAGAGAAGCAGATGAATATGAGTCTACCTGCAGGCAACGCTGGCTCAGTGATCATGTCCACTGAGGAGAAGATGGAGGCCGATTCCCGTTCCATCTATGTTGGCAATGTGGACTATGGTGCAACAGCAGAAGAGCTGGAAGCACACTTTCATGGCTGTGGTTCAGTCAACTGTGTTACTATACTATGTGACAAATTTAGTGGCCATCCCAAAGGGTTTGCATATATAGAGTTCTCAGACAAAGAGTCAGTGAGGACTTCCTTGGCCTTAGATGAGTCCCTATTTAGAGGAAGACAAATCAAGGTGATCCCAAAACAAACCAACAGACCAGGCATCAGCACAACAGACTGGGGTTTCCCGCGAGCCTGATACCGTGCCCGGACCACCAACTACAACAGTTCCCACTCTCTATTCTACAGTGGTTTTAACAACAGGCCCTGGGGTCATGTCTACAGGGGCCGGGCTAGAGCGACATCATAGTATTCCCCTTACTAAAAAAAGTGTGTATTAGGAGGAGAGAGACGAAAAAAAGAGAAAAGAAGGAAAAAAAATGAATTAAGAAAAAAAAGAAAAGCAGAAGATGACCTTGATAGAAAAAAAATATTAAAAAAAAAGGATGGGGCTTCCCTGGTGGCGCAGTGGTTGAGAGCCTGCCTGCTGATGCAGGGGACGCAGGTTCGTGCCCCGGTCCAGGAGGATCCCACATGCTGTGGAGCGGCTGGACCCGTGAGCCATGGCCGCTGAGCCTGCACTTCCGGAGCCTGTGCTCCACAATGGGAGAGGCCACAACAGTGGGAGGCCCGCGTACCGCAAAAAAAAAAAAAAAAGATATACTGTGGAAGGGGGTAACTCTAACTGCTGAGAAGCGACCTGCTTTCGGGAGTAAGGGAAGGCCCAGGGAGTGGGGCAGGGGGCTGCTCATTCACTCTGGGGATTCGCCATGGACATGTCTCAACCGCGCAAGCTGCTCCCCCTGTTTCCCTGTCCCCCTTTGCCCCCTTGCGGGCTGCTCAAGGGTAGGTGGGCATGGGTGGTAGGAGGTTTTTTTTTTACCCAGGGCTCTGGAAGGACACCAAACTGTTCTGCTTGTTACCTTCCCTCCATCGTCTCCCTAGCTTTCACAGTCCCCTCCTGCCTGTTCCTGTCCTGCCAGGTCTACCACCCACCCCACCCCTCTTTTCTGGCTCCCTGCCCCTCCAGATTGCCTGGTGATCTATTTTGTTTCCTTTTGTGTTTCTTTTTCTGTTTTGAGTGTCTGTCTTTCTTTGCAGGATTCTGTAGCCAGAGGATCTCCTATCTGCTCCCAGTGGCTCCAGTGTAATTTCCCCTTTCCCCTGGGGAAATGCACTACCTTGTTTTGGGCTGTTTTGGGGTTTTTTTTTGTTTTGTTTTCCTTTGCCTTTTTTCCCCTTTTGTTTGGAGGGAATGGGAGGAAGTGGGGACATGGAAGTGGGAGGTGGATTTTGTTTATTTTTTTAGCTCATTTCCAGGGGGTGGGAGTTTTTTTTAATATGTGTCATGAATAAAGTTGGTTTTGAAAAAAAAGCTTTTTTTAATTAAAAAATTAAAATTCCTTGGTGCTTCTGCTATCAGTTTCATTGCCCCCACAGTGAGCTACATCCAACCCCTGTCTCCCCAGGAGGGCCTCCAACACCTTTAGGTAGTTATCTGTACCCTCTGTGTCAGCCCCACCTCTGCGTGTGTTTCTTTCACCAGTGTCTGCTCCTGAAGTTGACCCAGAGCACATGTGCTCATGTAAGCCAGCTTGGGGGCAGGTTTCCATGGGTGTGTCCACAGGGGCCATCATGGCTTGAGGAGGCTTTGGAAAATGGTGATGCTCGACCTGCCTGGACCCTCACAGCCCTAGGAGGGGCTTTGTCAGGGGCGGCACATGGGCCACCAGGACCTGCGCAGCCTTTGTAGGCTTTGTGGGGGACAGTCCTCAGGTCCACCAGGACCCGAGCGGCCCCCAGAAGCCCTGGGGGGTGTTGTACTTGGGTCCATTGGGACCTGAGAAGCCAGAGGAGGCCTCAGCAGGGGCAGGGCTCAGGCATGGGACCTATATGGCCTGAAGAGACCTCCATGAGGTTAGGGCTCAGGCCCAGCACACTAGCAGGCTTGCTGGGGCCTCAGTGGTGGGGGAAAACCCTGGTTTGAGGGGTGGTTGAGCCTGCTTAGGTGTGTGCCCCTGCCACTGCCCAAGGAGGCCAGGCTGGTGGGCAGAGAAGGGTGTTGCAATGGTGGCCTTGCCCTCAACAATTGCGTCCCACTTTCTTGGTGGCCTGGGCCTCCTCCACCAACCTTCCTGGCTGTGGAACACTTCCCCCTGCCACCCCAGGTCACCTCCCCACCTCCCCTCCCTGGGTCCACCCTCCAAACCCCACTGTCCAGCACGCAGCCCTTCTCCCCACCAGGGGACACACAACCCAGGCTGGGGTGTGTAGGGGCCTGGCACAGACCACACACACAGGCCCCACTCCGTCCCTACCCCCACAGACCTTTGCAGGGCACCCCTCTGACCTCCCGCCCCTTGAAGGTCCCCCCTGTCCCTGCTGATCCCCCTGCCACTAGTGTGTCCCCCTGAGTGCTGAAACCTCTCTTCTCCCCCAGCCCCTCCCCTTAGGGGTGCCAGCCCTGTCCCGTCTCCATCACTCTTCCCTCCCTCCTTCCCTCTCTCCTTCCCTCCCATGTCCCACCCAGCTGCACAGGGACCCCTCCTGTTCCCCAGGTGTCTAAGGTTCCCCATCAATGCCTAGAAGGTGCTCGGCGAGAACTGTTCTGATGTACCCCTGCTGTACCTGTGAGGAGATGCAAACTCCACTTTCTCCTACTCTGCCATCTTGACCCAGGGTTCGAAAGTCTCCTGATTATATTTATGTTTTAGAAATATTATTTTGGCTACTGTATGGAGAATAGCTTAGATGGGGTCAATAGTGGGTACTAGGAGAACAGATAGTAGACAACTGAAGGAATATAGGTAAGAAATGAAATGGGGAGAGTGGATGAATTAGGTATTTTGTAGCTGAATCCTTAGACCTTTATGACTGACTGGATGTTGGGAGTGAAGGGCAGGCTAGAGTTAGGACAAAGCCCAGGTTTCTGGCTATGGCAACCAGAAGGTGGTCTTATCACTCACTGATATGGGGGAACAAAGAAGAGAAACAGGCTTGGAAGATATAATAAGTTTTATTTTGTGCATGTTGAATGTGAGACATGTTTGATACTTGTGATAATCATGAGAATGTCTCCTCTGCTCCTTTGCCTCAGGAAAGTGCAAAAGATATACATTTCCCTATAAACTACTATGAATTTGACCAATTTTCCTAAAAGAAAGTTGGAGATCCTACACAAATCTTTGAGAATAGAAACCAATTCTGTCACCCCTTTCTCTAACTTCTCTACATTTGACTCTGTATTACATGTGGTCTGATCTTTTGCTTTCAAAGTATGGTTATCATATAGACAATTAAATTTAGCTTCTCCTGACCCAACAAACATGGTGTAGTTGACCACCTCTAAGATAGCCCCCAGTGATCTCCACCCCATAGTATCTACACACTTGTGTAATTTCCTCCCCTTGAGTGTGAACTTTTCAACTTACTTCTAAGGAAAAGTATACAGCAGGACTGATGTGATGGCACTTCTGAGTTAGGTTATAAAAGGAGTGTATGGCTTGTTTTGGGTGCTGTATTTCATGCTGTCTCTTGAATACCTTGCTATGGGGAGAATCAGCTTCCATGTCATAAGGCAGTGCTATGGAAAGGTGCATGTGGCAAAGAATTGATGCCTATCAGGAGCCATATGAGAACTTGGAAGTGTATCCTCTTCTAGTTGAGACTTGAGATGACTGCAGCTGACATCTTGATTGTAGTCATGTGAGTGATCACGAGCCATAATCACCCAATAAAGCTGCTCCCAGATTCATGATCAACAAAAACTGTCAGATAATAAATGTTCATTGTTCTCAGCGACAAGTTTTGGAGTAATTCATTATGCAGCAATAGATAACTAATATCCCTAACTTGCTGGCAGGGCAATTAGGCTGAGTCATGGAAATTATATTTGAGACAAAGGAATGAGAATGTAGTGATTGACAGAGCATAAGCTATTTTATTTATTGAAGAATTAAAACAGTACATTAACAAAACCTTATCTGAAAGAGAAATAACACCAGAACTCTTTTGAATGTAATTATTACCTAAACCACCAGAAATACCTATCCTGCTGAATTCCTTTATAGTTATGTAAATCAAAGGCTAAGAGATTGGCTGAAATCAGGGTGTGAGTCATTGGATAGTTTATTTTGGAAAGACTTAGATGAATCAATAAGACCCTTTAATAAAGAAATTGAAATGAAACCTAACCTTTGGAGAAAGGGTACTCTGTCATTCCTGTAGCCAAGGCCCCCAGTCAAAAGGAAACAGGATTGTGACAATGATCCAATGAACCTGGCCCCAGAGCTCCCTTAAGCTTATCTCTTGGTTGACTTTGGAGAGTGGACTGGGCATGATTTAGAGGCCAGAGACTTGTTTGACAATGGGAAGATGCAAAAACCCAAGCTGCAGACCCATCCTTTGATCTTGAGCCATTAGTACCACAGGTTCTCTTGGACTTTCATGTCTGACAAATGTTCAGTTATTAATGAGTGACAAGGCTGCTGCCATGAATGATAAAGGATTGTCTTGCTATCTGAGATGGGAAGTGCCTGACCAACACCCTTTTCTCTGGTTGTATGAGACAGGGACTCAACAGGGAAGAGGTGGGAGGGGGACAAAGACACCAGTTCAGGAGTTGGTCATTTAGAGCTTCATGTTACAAGTGGTTTTGGATTTCCAGTGATGAAACAAGTCTTTCCAGCACAAGGCAGCCACAGGTCATAATCCTAGGACCTGGCTGGTTTTGTCAATCTGGCAGTTCAACGTCAGTGCAAAGGACATCCCCAATACCTGAGGAAACAGTTGGGAAAGTGTGAGGTCTTTACAGGCGGAAACATCTCACCCACAGTCCCTGGAATCAGTCTCAGAGAAAAAGAAATTGTCCATCACACTGAGACTACCCTTCCTACTCTCACTTCTAATTCTTTCTCAGGAGTTTTCTCCTTTAGCTTTAGAATGGCAGTGGGGAGACAAGTGGGGGTAATGATGGCAAGACAGTAGAGTATAAAGTGTTGGGACACCTTTTGTCTCCTTAATAAATCACAGAAGTCCTGCTGCTGGTATAATCAAGCTCTGCACAGGTCAATACTTTGTGCAGTGAGTGATCTTTACCCTTGCCTTAGGCCTCCTTGGTTTTCAAGTAGAGAAAAATCATTTCTCTCTGAGCTTCTTGATTAGGTCTTAGCTAATCTGTCATATACTCAAGAAACTTGGGTATAAAAATGGTAGAAATATCACATAATAATAATAATAAAAAAAAACTATCACCCATTCACCCCTGACTTGTCAAACTAAGCAGAGAAGCAATGAGGAAATTGATTACAGTTTTCATCACCAACTCCTGCTTAGCACACAAGGCCAATTTTTCAAGTAGAATGCTTTATTCATCACAGGCTTTTCCAGACCAGCTCTGTGAGGGACCAAAGTAAGGTTCTGCTTGGTGGCTTTTAATTTGACAATGAAACACTCATTTCTCTTAGGGATAAATTGACCAGATAGATCTTACAGCATATTTTCTGTATGCCTTAAACTGGTAATAACATCATTTTCTACTTTACTGGGGGAACTCATATTTTTGTACCTGGTACCATTCTAAAAATTACATGACATCTCATTTAATCCTCAAAGTAATCCTCTGGTTAAGCTCTTACCTGGATTACACATACACAGATAGTGATGATTCCGATATACAGGAAATTGGAGTGAAACCACAGTTTTGCTTTTACATAGCAACCCTAGAAAAAATTACAAGTACAAATGACGCTACTATATTACTCAACTTTATCAGGAGGTTTATTTGGGAAGATAGTTTGTATTTTGCCTTATGCCAAGAGACTTAGGCCAGGCATTATATTTTTATTATTTTTATATGGATGAAGAAATGGGCATAAAATAGAAAACATTAAACTAGAGACTTTTCTGGTATTATTATCATTACAGTGTCATCTAAAGTAGAAGTCTTAGATCTTTACACACTGAGTTAAACTAGATCCTAAGAGGCAGGTCAACAACATATGTCTTTGTGTTTTTTGAATATTCATTAGTGTCTTGGGATTGGCAAATGGGAATATAGGCTATGCAATCCTAGGACTGGTTGCATTTCAGCTTCTGCTTCAAAAGCCAGTAAACATAATAGGCCTGCCAAGCTGCAGGGCAGTTGCTGGTTGGTAGGTGTCCCAGTCCTTCTTCACAGACCCTCCCAAATTCCAGAGATTTCCAAACAACCTCAAGTGAGGACCTTAGGGACTTAGTCTATTTGAAAGTTGATGTGGGCTTCTTCTCTGGGTCTAGTCAGAAGTTCTGTCAACTCTCTCTTCCCCAACTCCTCACTCCTTCACTTATGATGCATTCTGCTAAAGGGTTGGATGCTGCCATCTCCAAGGAAGGAGAGCAGGGAAACAGGTAGAGAGAAGCTTTTCTGCTTCAACCTTACAATTTCACTTTCAACCATAAGAAGACCTAATTCTTGCTCAAGAAAAATCTAGACATAGTCTTCTGCCACTATCACATAAATTTCCCCCTCTAATGTAATAGTTTAGAGTAGCAAGATTCTTCACGGCATCTCTAATCTAGATGAACTTATTTTTTTCTTGTTTGTTTTTCTTATTTGTCTAGTTATATGAGTTGTTTCCCTGGTCTCTCTTTTGTTTAAGGTTTCCTGTTTCTGGCTGGGAGGACTAGGTCCTGTACGACTGGAGTTTCTAAGGTAATTAAAAGTTTAACCACAGTGACCAATAGCAGAAAAGTTTCTGAAAATAAATTACCTTAACTTGTGGGTCTGAGGGGCAAGATGCTGGTGGGCTGCCCATCCAATCACTTGTACCATTTACACCACAACATTGCAGCTGAAAGCCAAACCCCAAACAAGTGTTGGTTAGTAAGATAACGGAAAGAAAACCATGGGCCTTGGAGAAACGGTAGTCCCTTCAGATCTGACTCTCTAGCAGAAAATCCAGAATTGGCCTGACTACTATGGCTCCTTAGAACTAAGTACTTTCAAACCTGTGATACCATTCCCTTCACACAAAACTTCTTGAAGTAGAGAGGGCATATTTAATTTATTCACATTTTACAAATAAAAAATTAGGCACACAGGAGACTTTATAATGGAGGGATCAGGCTGACCACACCTAGACCCACTGTATGGCTGTTAGCATAGCTGATGCTATCTTGGGCCCTTACAGTTTCTCCTGTCCTACCGCTGACCCTACCCAGGGTACAATAAATCACTTCTATGTCATAAAGAGCTTTGTAATTAATAGATATTGTGGCCTCTATGCTCTGTTAGTCCCAAAACAATGGTGATAACATTTGCTGATGTACTCCCAGTGCCCACAAGACTAGTTACCATTCATTCTGACTTAGGAATGAATGTCCTGTTTCCAAGCATCTACCTCCATACCCTAAGTTAACTATAAAATTGTCCCAACGGCTCCTTGGCAGTGTGGAGTGTAGCTGCGAATGCTTCCTGATCGTTGTCCTCCAGATCCTAATACTACCCTGTGAGTAAGTTACCCTATAATAAACTGATCCAGTGATTATATGGAGCTGCCTGCCTTGTTTTTTGGTCTCAAGATGCCTCCTCAGTTCACTGGGCACTTTTTGTTCCCTCCATCCTTGGACAATTGGCAAGCCAGGCAGGAGACTGAAAATAATGCAGGAATGGGTGAAGGGGCCAAACAGGGAAAACTTGTTGTCTGTGGGGGAAATTCCAGGCTGGCCAGCCATTTCCATGTGGGGTGATCTGGCTATATTTATGGAACACTTCAGGCTGGTGCAAGAGTAGAGGGATACCCTGAAAACACCAAAGGGCATACTAGATATATTAACCAAAGAGGTAGCAAAGCAAAAGTGGGGTGAAAAAAAAGTGAGCAAGCTATTGCAACTGTTGCATGGTCTTTGTTATGTACTCTAAATATTAGCACAGAAAAGAAATTACAGTTCACCTGGGAACAAGAGAAGACTAAAGAGGCGCTGGCACTAGAGAGGACCGTCTGGATGGCATGTTCTGCAACTTAGGACGTTATGTCAAAGAAAATACAACAAGAAGAAGAACATATTGAAGTGACAGAATGTAAGATGGTTAATCTTGACTTAGGAATGCACGTCCTGTTTCCAAGTATCTACCCCCATACCCTAGGTTACCTATAAGACCATCCCAATGGCCCCTTGGCAGTGTGGAATACATCTGCAAATGCCTCCAAATCATCTGCCCACTCCCAATCCCACTCTGTAAGTTACCCTATAATAAGCTGATCCATTGATTATATGGAGCTGCATGCCTCACTTTTTGGTCTCAAGATGCCTTCTCAGTTTGTTGGGCAGTTTTTGTTCCCTCTGTCCTCCGACACTCACCAACAAGTCTTAAGATCACAAAAAGTAGGACAATCAGATATTCTGTGCCTGCTTACGTGATGCTGTAGGAAATATGTATGTTAGTCTCACCACAAATGGAAACTTTATCAAGCCTCTAGATTCACAAGTATGGGAGACAGAGACTCCCTGATGCTAAAATCCTTTGAGAAGCAAATAGCCAAATCCAGAAATTGGGGAATTCTATAGCACAAACAACCTAATTTATTTCCACAAGTAAATAGCATGAACACAGAGAGATACTATCATAAATTAAAAGAGATTTAGAAATGTATTATCCAAATATAATATGTGGACCTTGTTTGGATCTTGGTTGGAAGATACCAATTAAAAATAATATTTTTAGATAAATGATTATAGACATTTATTAATGATATTAAAGAATTATTGTAAAATTTTAGGTGTATTAAATAGACCTTATTTTACAAGAAGATTAAACAACAAACTTCTAAATAACACATGATCAGAGAAGAAATCTCAAGAGAAATTTAAAAATATTGGAAAACGTATACAAAAATGAAAACACACGTGAAAACACAACTTATAAAAATATATGGGATGCAGCAAAAGCAGTGCTTAGAGGGAAATTGATACACTGAATAAAAATATTAGAAAAGAAGAAAGATCAAAAAATCAATAATCTCAGTGTATATCTTAGAAAACTAGAAAAAGAAGAGCAAATTAAGTTCAAAGTAAGAAGAAAAATAAATGAGAATTAAAGCAGAAATCAATGAAATTGAAAATAGGAAATCAATAGAGAAAATCATCAAAATTAAAAGGTGGCCTGGAGAGATTGATCAAGATGGTGGAGTATGAGGACGTGAAGCTCACCTCCCCCTATGAACACATCAAAAATACATCTACATGTGGAAAAATTCTCACTGAGGGCTTCCCTGGTGGCGCAGTGGTTGAGAGTTCACCTGCTGATGCAGGGGACATGGGTTCGTGCCCCGGTCCGGGAAGATCCCACATGCCACAGAGCGGCTGGTCCGTGAGCAATGGCCGCTGAGCTTGCGCGTCCGGAGCCTGTGCTCCGCAACGGGAGAGGCCACAACAGTGAGAGGCATGCGTACCGAAAAAAAAAAAAAAAAAAAAACTCACTGAAAACTAACTAAAAACTGGCTGAAGGAATCCTGTACAACCAAGGCTGTAAAAAAATACACATATAATTGGGTAGGAAGGGGAAAAAAGTGATTAGGTCAGGACCTGTGCCCCTGGGAGGGAACTCAGAGTAAAAGGGAGAATGCATGGGTGGGATACCGATGCTGGGGAGTGAGTGGTGAGAACCCCAAATTTGGAGCCCCATTCGTGGGTTCCTATGCTTGGGAGAAAAGGTACCTTGTCTGACTGGAGTACTGGTTGGATCAACAGGAGGGCTGTGGAAGCCTGGACTCCACTCGTGAGGAGTGCATGCATGCTGGCTTGCCTCCAAGGCAGGGTGGAGAGATGTTTGCTTTAACAGCTGCCAGATTTCTTGCAACCACCTGCTCACAGGTCCTAACCCAAGCCAAGCAAATGCTCTGGCCCCATTCATTCCATGTCACAGTGCAGCACTTGATCTGGGGTGGCCATGACCAAGGAGAAGATGGAAACCATGGGACACAGAGGTGACCCAGTATCGGGGCGGAGCCTGGGTGGAGCAGCAGCTGCCATTGTTGGTGTTTACTCAAGCAGTGCATCAGAAACATCCTAGATCTCTGATGGAGACTGTTCCACCACCTTCCCCCCCGCCCACCATACACTGAGAGTTCATGCGGACCCCACCTGCCCTGAGGTGTGGCTCCACAACAGGGCAGGGGAAGCAGAGGCTGGGGGCAGTGATTGGCTGTGAGGGACAAGGGGATTTGCACCCAAGGCTGCTTCTGAGCAGAATGAGGGAAACAATTGCAGGTGTCTGTGAAGCAGCACATCAAAGACAGCTCAGATGCCTGTCTTCAGCTGACATGAGCCAAGAGCCCACAGGGGTCCCATTTGCTTCAGCACTTCCTCTTTCTGGGTCAAGGGCCCCAGTGCAGGCAGAGGGGAAAACACACACTTAAAGGGAACAGAGCCAGTTCAGGTCTGACTCTCAGGGCTTTGGCTCCAGCAACTGGATTAGACCCTGCCACTGATAGGGCAGTGATGATCACTGAGCAGAGGGGAAGTTCCACCTTACATCTGGCTCTAGATCTAGCCCTTCCATCTCTGGCCCCACTCGCCACCAAGGTGATAGCTGTCAGCACACACTAAGGAAAGATGTGACTTACATCCACATCAAATCCAGGTCTCCCACCAAAGGCTTTGGGCATGCATAGTCTATACAGGGACACTCCCACATAACAACACCCCTTCAAGACTGCAATAGGTAACTCTTTCACCTAAATTCATAGAGGCAGAGAAAGTTAAGCAAAATGAAAAGGCAGAGGACCTGCTCTCAATTGAAAGAGCAAAAGAAAACCTCTGAATAAATAAATAATGCAATAGAAATAATTTACAGATAAAGAATTCAAAATACTGGTAATAAAAATGTTAACTGAATTAGGGAAAATAAGAGACGTACACAGTGAAAACTTTAGAGAGGAACACAAAAATATAAAAAAGAAAGAAAGAAAGAGTATACAGAGTGGGAAGGAAGACATAAAACTGTTTTTGTTCACAGGTGATATGATCATCTATGAAGAGAATCTGAAAGAATTGACATAAAAAAATCCTGGGACTAACAAGCAATTATAACAAGGTTGCAGAATATAAAGTTAATATACAAAAGTCAATTGCTTTCCTATATTACAACAATGAATAAGTGGAATTTGAAATTAAAAACACAATACCATTTACACTAGCATCCCCCAAAATGAAATACTTAGGTATTCAATATAAATCTAACAAAATATGTACAAGATCTGTATGAGGAAAAAACTCATAAAACTCTGATGAACAAAATCAAAGAAGAACCAAGTAAATGGGGAGATATGCCATGTTCGTGGATAGGAAGACTCAATGTTAAGGTATCAGTTCTTCCCAACTTGATCTATAGATTCAGTGCTACCCCAATCAAAATCCCAGCCAGTTATTTTATGAATATGAACCAACTGATTCTAAAGTTTATATAGAGAGGCAAAAGACTGAGAATAGTTAATACAATATTGAAGAAAAAGAACAAAGTTGGGGGACTGATGCTACCCAGCTTCAAGGCTTACTATAAAGCTACAGTAATCAAGACAGTACGGTATTGGTGAAAGAATAGACAAATAGATTTAGAGAGCCCAGAAACAGGCCTGCAAAAATATAGTCAAATGATCTTTGACAAAGGAGCAAAGGCAATACAATGGAAAAAAGGTAGTCTGTTTAACAAGTGGTGCTGGAACAACTGGATATTCACATGAAAAAAAAAAAAAAAAAAGAAAGAAAGAAAGAAAATATCTAGACTGAGACCTTACACCCTTCACAAAAGTTAACTCCAAATAGATCATAGACCTAAAAGTAAAACACAAAACTATAAAAATCCTAGAAGATAATACAGGAGAAAACCTACATGACCTTGATTATGAAGATATATTTTTAGAAGAAACACCAAAGTTATGACCCATGAAAGAAATAATTGATAAGCTGGACTCAGTTAAAATTAAAAACTTATATTCTACAAAAGACAATATCAGGAGAATTAGAAGACAAGCCACAGACTGGGAGAAAATATTTGCAAAAGACACATCTGATAAAGAATTTTTGCCTAAATATTTAAAAAAAAAAACCTCTTAAAACTCAACAATAAGAAAACAACCAACCTGATTAAAAAATGAACCAATGACCTTAACAGACACCTCACCACAGAAGATATACAGATGGCAAATAAACATATGAAAATCCGCATTATACGTCATCAAGGAAATGAAAATTAAAACAATGAGCTAGCAGTACACACCTGTGAAGGTGGTCAAAATCTGGAACACTGACACTAAATACTCATGAGATGTGGAGCAACAGGAACACCCATACATTGCTGGTGGGAATGAGAAATGGTACAGATGCTTTGGAAGACCATTTGGAGGCTTTTTACAAATTATACATACTTTCACCAAATGAACCAGCAATCATGTTCCTCAGTATTTATCCAAAGGAGTTGAAAAGTTATGTCCACAGGAAAAAAAACTGCTCATGGATGATTATAGCAGCTTTATTCATAATTTCCAAAACTTGGAAGCAACCAAGATGTCCTTCAATAGGTGAATAAATAAGTAAACTGTGGTATATCCAGAAAATGGAATATTAACATTAAAAGTAAATGAGCTATCAAGCCATGAAAAGACATGGAGGGATCTTAAAAGTATATTAGTAAGTGGAAGAAGCCAGCTTGAAATGATTATATACAGTATGACTTCAACTATATGACATTCTGGAAAAGGCAAAACTATGGAGACAATAAAAAGATCAGTGGTTGCCAAGGATGAGGGTAGGAGGAGGTATAAATAGGCAGAGCACAGAGGATTTTTAGGGCAGGGAAACTACTCTGTATGATATTATAATGATGCACATATGTCATTATAAGTTTGTTCAAATGCATAGAATGTGCAACACCAAGAGTGAACCCTAATGTTAACTATGGACTTTGGTTGATAATTATGTGTCGATGTAGGCTCATCCTTCATCTAAAATAATGTACCATTCTGGTGAGTGATGTTGATAATGGGGGAGGCTATGCATTTGTGGGAGTATATGAGAAATCTCTGTACCTCCCTCTCAGTTCTGTTGTAAACCTAAGACTGCTCTAAAAATATAAAGTGTTTGGGGCTTCCCTGGTGGATCGGTGGTTGAGAGTCCGCCTGCCGATGCAGGGGACGCGGGTTCGTGTCCCAGTCCGGGAATATCCCACATGCCGCGGAGCGGCTGGGCCCGTGAGCCATGGCCGCTGAGCCTGCGCGACCGGAGCCTGTGCTTCGCAGCGGGAGAGGCCGCAGCGGTGGGAGGCCCACGTACCGCAAAAAAATAAATAAAGTGTTTGTTAAAAAGGAAGTTATTATCTTTATATTTAATTTTAAATGATATAATATCTATTATTTGCTTTAATAAATACTAGCAAAAAAGTATAGAGGGTTAGCTAAAACAACATTGGCAAAATGTTGACTATTGAAGCTGGGTGATATGTACCCAGAGATACATTTTTCTATTATTCTCTTTTCTTTTGTATAAGTCTAGAAATTCTATAATAAGAAGGCTTCTAAACAGGAGTTAAAAAAAAAAAAAAGAAAGAATTGGGGATCCAGAAAGGTTAAGTGACTTTTCCAAGACTACCCAATCCTGGTCTCTGGGCTTTAATTTCTGTGCTATTTCTTTTTTTTTTTTTTTTTTTTTTGCAGTACGCGGGCCTCTCACTGTTGTGGCCTCTCCCGTTGCAGAGCACAAACTCCGGAGGCGCAGGATCAGCGGCCATGGCTCACGGGCCCAGCCGCTCTGCGGCATGTGGGATCTTTCCGGACCAGGGCACGAACCCGTGTTCCCTGAATCGGCAGGCGGACTCTCAACCACTGCGCCACCAGGGAAGCCCTGTGCTATTTCTTTTACTCCACACTAAGCAGGCATAGCAGGACCACAGGCGGCTCCATGTGGTCATAATGGTATTGTCTGAGACACAAGCTATGCCAGTGTCATGCTGGCCCCCTGACCCCAACACACCAAGGCAGGAATACCAAGTTAATATATATGTTTGTTGGTGGGTTAGGGTACGAGGAATGGGGTGCTGGTGAGCTAGATAACAAGAATGATTTGGGCTACTCAGGACTTCAAAAGAGATTTCTTGCATTAAACAATTTCTATTTTCAGAAAAATTTTGGAAAATACATAAACGAATCCAGTATAGCATGTTTGGGTCTTTCTTACATCTTAGTAGGGCTTAAAAAATGAGCCTGAGTGGATGAAGGGTAAAAGAGAATGTAAACAACTTTGTACCAATCAAGCTGATTCCTGTGCTCTCCTGTTTGTGATAGCCAAGCATTATTCTTAACCTAGGAGCTGTGGACCTTAGATTCTGAAACTTTCATGAAAGGAAGACCTGTCTAGTCCCCAGGGACTGAGGTTGGAAAATTATGTCTGGGCTGAGCCGAGGAGGATTCCACTTGTACTCACAAATGACTGGATGGAGTCCCATGCCGCCTTGGTGCTGTTGTCTGAGTAATATTGCTGGATGCTGTCAGTCAGACCCTCAGCCACATAGTCGTTCAGCTGGGTGGGGCACATTCCAGCAGAGAAGACATTGTAAAAAGCAAGTGAGTTCAAGGAACAAGGAATTTCTAATGTAGGCTAATAAAATGGTTCCATCTGCTCCTCCCTTCCAAATGGTCTCCTCAGAACTAGGAAGTGAGGGGAGGGAGCTTATTATATATAGGAAGAAATGCTAAGGATGAGATGGCATTGAAGGAAGAAGTACACAGTGGTCTCTTGTCCTTCCAGAACTCTGGTTTTACAAAGGAGGAAAACGGACAATCAAAGCATGAGTTCTCTTAGGCACTGAGACAGATATTCTGTACTGCCAAACACATGGAGAAAAGTAAATAGGTAAATAAGAGGAAGATAAACTTGCTTTTTTACTGTTCTTCCTATTCATCCTTCAAAACACCACTCAAATGCAATCTCCTTCATGATTTTTTTTCTCTCCTCAATTGCAATTAATCCCTCTTTCCTTCATCCTACTTTGATTCTAACTCTATTATAGGACTTATTTTGTGCCAATTTCTTCTCCTCTGCACACTACCGACTCTTAGCAATACAACGAGTTTGATTCTCTATAACTTACCTTCTGTTCATACACGAAGAGCAGGATGGCCAAGGTCACCTCAGCAAGGAGGATAATCAGCAGCAGGACAAAGAACTGGGGCAAAGAAGAGAGATGCTCACAGCACTGATCCTCATTCCTCCCCCACTTCTACTCCACCCTGGGAGCATCCAGGCATGTCTCTGCACATGTGCAGGAGGTTCTGTTCCTGCCTGTTTGAGCCTTCATAAGCTTTCTCTTGTTTTGTGAGGAATATTTGTTCTTTTCCTACAACTATACTCCAAGACTCTAGAGGGCAGATCAGCTGTCTTCTAACTTTTTTCTCTTCTTCCCATTGTGCTTCTACCCATTGTGCCCACTGAGCTCCATGTGCATAATGAATAGGCAATACCATTTGTTGAATCAATGAAGAAGTTTTAGCATCAGCCTATTGAAACAACTGAGCAAAAACTAGTAAACTGAACCATGTATCTTTAGAATTTGGGGCCTGGTCCTTTCTGCAAGCAAAGGGCTATTTTAGGGTGGAGGAAGGTAATGGTAGAGGTTGAGAGGAGCCCTGTACAGATGGGGAGAAAAGGCGCTCTAATCATGATCTTAACTCATATTTATCTCCAACTCTAGGTGCTTATGCCAATCACAATTAACAGAAAACACATTTTCACTTATTCACTTTCCTTCATTTTTTACCCCAACACAAATTTTGACTACTTAAAACCTTTTTACCAAGTCTATAATCTTCCATCTTTTGCCACTAGTCTGGGAACTATTTGAGAACAAGGACTTTCTTATTCTATCTCCCCTTTTTATTCTTTTTTAATTAATTTATTTATTTTTGGCTGTGTTGGGTCTTCGTTACTGTGCACCGGCTTCTCATTGCGGTGGCTTCTCTTGTTGCAGAGCATGGGCTCTAGGCGCATGGGCTTCAGTAGTCGTGGTTCGCAGGGCTCTACAGTGCAGGCTCAGTAGTTGTGGCACATGGGCTTAGTTGCTCTGCGACACGTGGGACCTTCCTGGAGCAGGGCTCGAAGCCATGTCGCCTGCATTGGCAGGTGGATTCTTAACCACTGTGTCACCAGGGAAGCCCTCTTATTCTATCTCTTGACTCCAGTTTAACACTTGACCCATAATGGAAAGAAGATTAACCACATAACTTGAGGAAAAAGAAAGGTGATTGGGAACCCATATTTATGGATAGAGTGGCACTGTTATACCGAGCTCTGTTCTGAGTACACCAGAGGAATGAAGAGCTCTTCCTCCATAGATCTTACAGGAAAAACCTAAGTCTAAAGGTGCTCCTTAGGATAGGTAACTGACAGGGAGCAAGTGAAAAGCTCTAGCATCTCTCATGTTAGACCTCAATAGCTGCAGCCTAGGCCTTCACCCATTTGGGTCACTCAAACTATGGTGTATCTAGTGCAGATATCAGATAGGTAAGCATCCTCTGCCATTTTAGGAGGGTTACAGCACTCAGAAGAATCTAGAGACTATATTTTCCATCAGTTAGTGACTCTGAGTCAGATCCTGGAAATATATACTAATGTGAGGAGGATTTAGGCAGATGGATGACAGTTGATTTCAACCAGATATAAATAAGAAATGGGGGGAGATAAATTGGGAAATTGGGATTGACATAGAAACACTACTATATATAAAATAGATAACTAATAAGAACCTGCTGTATAGCACAGGGAACTCTACTTAATACTCTGTAATGGCCTACATGGGAAAAGAATCTAAAAACAAAAAAAGAGTGGATATATATTTATGTATAACAGATTCACTTTGCTATACACTGGAAACCAACACAACATTGTTAATCAACTATACTCCAATAAAAATTTTTAAAATAAAATAAATGATGAAATCTATAGGAAAAAGAAAGAAGAAATAAAAGTTATAAAGGCAAATTATAATGATAAGTTCATCATTAACAGTGTAAAATGGATGTCAAGGAGGATAGCAATGCCCTCTCTTATCTATCCCTAGGACCACAGTCAAGAACAAAATACTACTGGTCTAGACAGAGTGGACTGACCTGAGGTGCCAATTTTATGTTCCTATGATTTCCCTGCACTAATAGGTGAGTTGCCAGAAAATATCTTGCTTGTGGCTTAAGCCAAGGCATCATGTCTCCCCACTTAGGGCACCACATCAACTGCGAGAGTAACTCACCGACATAAGCAGGCACTTATTCTCCTTGATGGATCCCATGCAGCCCAGGAAGGCAACCACCATGATAATGGAACCCACGATGACAAGCACATTGCCCAGCGTGAGAGAGGGGAGGTTACGGAAGAGCACTCCAAAGTTGTTATGGATCAGGAGGTAGATCCCAAAGCCCAAAATGCAACAGCCACAGAGCTGAAAGGAAGAATCACATAACATTCTGCAATAAAATGTGGTCCTTGAATATCTCCTCATATTCACTTACATGAGATTAGAATCACCTTTTTCTATTGGTTCTACACAACAAACTATTTACCCAGATTTCCCCATGCCCTTAGAAAAAAAGTTATCATCTCCTGTGATGTCCCACTCATGCCTCATCCTACCCATATCAGATACCAGGGAAAGCTCATTCCTATGGGTAACACAGTATCTTCATGCTTCAGATTCCCACTCTTGCTTCCAGATCTTCATGATTCAGATCCCTACTCCTTGTTCCCTCAACTACTTATATATGGTCTTCCCTTTGGAAACCACAACCATGTAAAGGGAATACCCTGGTTGAGAAGTTCATCTTTCTTGGCAGAAAACTAGAGAAGCCAAACTTTTAAGAATCTTCTCATAGAAACATGAGTACCAACCTATCCTATGTCTGAAATTCAATTGCTTAATCTGGTATAGTGACACCTCCCCAGAAAAGGTGACTTCCTTTTCAATCATCTATTCTTTCCAAGGGGTTAGGTTTGGGCATCTTGGGAGCAAGAAGAAAAGAGCCATTAAATACAGGGAATGTAGAGTCTTAGGTTTCTGACCCATAGATGTCAGCAGTGAGCAGTAACAGCCTAAAGCTCCCAGAGAAACAGTATCCTCTACTGCACTGGTATCTTTCAATTTTGCAGGCTTATATTATGGCAGGATGGAAAGAGGGGAGAAAATTATCATCCCCTTCCTCTTAGGCTGTGTATACTGCACCTGACCTGGGCATGTGTGGGTTCCACTCCACACCAGGCTCTTCAGGAGAGGAGAGAGAAGTAGAGTGTAGCTAGGAAGAGGTGAGTTCAACCATGCTCATAAGAGACAGACTTACCCAGAAGATCAAATTGAAGAAAAACAGGACATACTTCAGCAATTTCAAGCTACTTATGCCCATGCTGAGATATTCTTGCCCTAAAATGTAGAAGGAAGAAAAGAGGACATAAGTGACCTGGCTCTGCAAAGTGGCACCAGAGATCAGAGGACACATATGTCCAGGGTTCAAGGATCTCCAGCATCACCTTGGGTTTGAGCTGTGAATCTTTTCTGGAAAGTTTCCCCAAACTTCTTGCTCTTTTAGTCTCTGAACTGAGGAACCAATTGGTTCATCTTGGACACCACGTTTGTTTCAATTCAGCAAGCTAAAGATGCTTAACATTGAATTAAGCACTCTAGAAGTAAGTAATAGAGCCATTCTTAGAGGAGGCTGAGTCAGTGACACATACCATGTCAGTGCTCAGGGACTGAAGGAAGCCCTGGGATCAGGGATAGGCTGGTCAATCAGCTGTGGAGAAGGTCAGTGACTTGATCCACCAGTTTCTTATATACCCTGAGTTGCATATACACTCTACATTTGGCCTATGAACTTCTCCACATGAAAATGTGGGGAACATATCTATGCCTCATTCATCCTTCTACTGAAGAAATATATATGGTGTTTTCTGTTCTAGGTGCTGTGGGAGATATAAACATGACTAAGCAATAGCAATCCTCCAGAAAATGTCAACCTTACAGCAGAGATAATATTGAGCAACAAATATCCAGTGAAGAAACAAAAAGAGATTACAATGAGAGCTTGAAATTTTTAAAAATATAATTTTGTTTTTCAGTGAGGACATCAGTATCCACAGTCTGGTCCTCAATTCTAGAGATCCAGATACACAGTTTTGAATTTTCTCTCAGAAGTAATGAGTTTCTGTATAGTGACTCATATTTTAAAACTGCACATAAGACTGATATACAAAGCAATAAAGTCAATTTTTGTTTTTTCTCCCATTAGAACTATGCTTTTTCTAGTGCATAGATTGCTTTTATAATCCATCATACCCTCATTGCAGTGTCAAGATACCCAGAAATCAGATGGTCTTAAGTGATAGTTCATTCAGGCTATAAATAAGCCTGATGAGCTACTTATGTTACATAATAGAGTTATCTTCTCTGTTAAAAAGGTCAAATACTTATATCTATCTCATACCATTTTCCTATTTCTTTATTTTGTCCTTCTCTTTTCCCTTCCTTCTTATCTTGACCCTCAGAATTATTCTTAATTGTTAACAATTACTTTAACCAAGTTAAAATAAAGGTAGATTTTAATTTTATTTGGAAATGCTTAAGAGGTAAAAAAATAAAAGTATAATGATTTATTACATAGGCTTTGAAGTCAAAGTTGAAGTCAACTTTCACCTATGTCACTGAACAGGTGTGTGAGATTTGTAAACCTACTTAACATTTCCAGTTACAATTTATCCCTGTGTAAAATGAGGTAATACTTATACATTATAGGGTAGAAGTAAAGGTTAAATCATCTTACCAAAGAGACTGATGTATGACCAGTACTCAATGAATGGAACCCATGTTTATTTAGATGGATTTGAGTATTTCCCAGGCCTCATAGTCAAGAGTTAGCTGCTCAAAAAGACTACACTCATTTGAATGTGTTTATTTGAATGTCACCTCCTTCATCAATCCAGCTGAAAATCTTTGTATTTCCATGGCAGTTAGTACTGTTCTTTGGGACTTGACATATTCAAATCTATTTCATTCTATTTCATTACCTGATATTCCCTGTGCAAAGGGCTATTGTAAGGAATCTCAAAAATTTGGAGATAAGGACTGGTAAATTTTACATCTTAAGAGTTAAATTAATTAAAATTCTAGTTAAACAAATAATTTATCCATAGATATATCTTAGTCTGGGAGATACTTGGTCAATGTACAGAGAAAAAAGAACAAAGCTGGGATTATAACCATCCCAGACTTCACATGTACTATTGTGTTGGCCAAAAAGTTCTTGCGGGCTTTTCTATAAGATTTTATCCATAAGATCAATACAAAGTTACAGTAATCAAAACAACATGGTATCAGCCCCAAAACAGATACATAGATCAATGGAACTGAATAGAGAGCCCAGAAATAAATCTATGCACCTATGATCAATTAATCTATGGCAAAAGAGGCAAGAATACACAATGGAGAAAAGACAGTCTCTTCAAAAAGTTGTGCTGGGAAAACTGGACAGCCACATGTAAAACAGAGAGGTTAGAACATTCTCTCACACCATATACAAAAATAAATGCAAAATGGTTTAAATACCTAAATGTAAGACCAGAAACTATAAAACTCCTAGAGGAGAACATAGGCTGAACATTCTCAACATAAATCATAGCAATATTTTCTTGCATCAGTCTCCTAAGGCAAAAGAAATAAAAGCAAAGATAAACAAATGAGACCTAATTAAAGTTTTTGCACAGCAAAGGAAACCATCAACAAAATAAAAAAACAACCTATGGGATGGGAGAAAATATTTGCAAATTATGCAACCAACAAGGGGTTAGTATCCAAAATATATAAACAGCTCATACAACTCAATATCAAAAAACCAGATAATCCAATCAAAAACAGGCAGAAGACTTGAGCAGACATTTTTCCAAAGAAGACATGCAGATAGATGGCTAACAGGCACATGAAAAGATACTCAGCATCATTAATTATTAGAGAAATGCAAATCAAAACCACAGTGAGGTATCACCTCACATCTGTCAGAATGGCTGTCATCAAAAAGTCTACAAATAACAAATGTTGGTGAGGATGTGGAGAAAAGGGAATCCTTGTACACTGTTGGTGGGAATGTAAATTGGTGCAACCACTAAGGAACTATGAAGGTTCCTCAAAAAACTAAAAATAGAACTACCATATTATCTAGCAGTTCTACTCATGGTTATATACTGAGAAAAACCAAAAACTCTAATCCAAAAAGATAGTTGCACCCTAAAGTTCATAGCCTATTGGCTATTGAAAATAGCCAAGACATGGAAGCAACCCAAGTGCCTATCAACAGACAACTGAATAAATAAGATATTGAATTGAATAAAGAAATATATATATATAATATATATATTAGCCATAAAAAAGAATGAAATACTGCCATTTGCAACAATGTGGATGGACCTAGAGAATATTGTGCATAGTTAAATAAGTCAGAGAAAGTCAAATACTATATGATATCACTTACATGTGGAATCTAAAATATAATAAAAATAAATGAATATGCAGAACAGAAACAGATTCATAGATATAGAAAATAAACTTGTGTTTACCAAATGGGAGAGGGAAGATGGAGGAACAAATTAAAGGTATGGGATAACAGATACAAATTACTATATATAAAATACATAAGCAGCAAGGATATACTGCATAGCACAGGGAATTATATGCATCATCTTGTAATAACCTATAATGAGTATAATCTGCAAAAATACTGAATCACTATGCTGTACACCTGAAATAACACAATATTATAAATCAACTATACTTAAATAAAGAAAGAAAATCCATAGTTCTTCTGCATATTAGCAACAAATATTCAGAACTCAATTTTTAAAAAATATATTTACAATAGCATCAAACTGAAATATTTATAATTAATCTTACAAAAGATGTGAAACACCTACACACTGAAAACTAAAAAACAAACATAAATAAACAAAAAAACATTGCTGAGAGAAATTGAAAAAGATATAAATAAATGGAGAGATATACCATGTACATGGGCTAAGAGACAGTGCTGTTAAAATGTCAATTCTTCCCAAATTTATCAATAGATTCATTGTCATTGCAATCAATGTCACAGCAGACTTCTTTGTAGACATTTGAATATTGATTCTAAAATTCACTTGGGAATGCAAAGGTCTTAGAATAGCAAAAACAAATTTGATAAAGAACAAAGGTGGAGGACAAGCACTACCTGATTTTGCTACTTTCTATGAAGTTACAACAATAAAGAAGGCACAGTATTGGCATGAAAATAAACAAATAGATTAAAGGAACAGAATAGAGAACTAGACATATATGAACAATTGACTTGCAACAAAGATAAAAAGTTAATACAACAGAGAAAGGATATTTTTTTCAACATGATACTGGAAAAATTGGATATTGCAAATATGCAAGAAAATGAATTTGGTTACATATATCTCAAAAATTAAGTAAAAAATAGGTCATAGACCTAAATATAAAACCTACAACTATAATACTACAGAAGAAAATATAGGAGAAAATATTTGCAACCTCAATAGGGCAAAGAATTCTCCGATAAGGCACTAAAAGCACAATCCATAAAAGAACTGATAAATTAGACTTCTTTAAAATTTTTTAAAAATTCTGCTCTTCAAAAGATACTGTTAAGAGAAAGAAAAGACAAGCCACAGATGAGGAGAAAATATTTCCAAATCACATATGAGATAAAGGGCTTCTATCCAGATTCCAAAAAGAAGTTATGGGAACCTCTGACTTATAGGAAGGAGGTCAGAAGCACAGGTTACAACCTGGACTTGGGACTGGTATCTTAAATGGAAGGAAGTCTTGTGGGACTGAGCCCTTTACTCATGGAATATGATTCTATCTCTGGGTAGACAGTGTCAGAATTGAGTTGAATTCTTGGACACTCTGCTTGTCTCCAAGAATTGCTTGTTAGTATGGGGAAGCCGCCTCACACACATATGTTGGAATTAGGTCCAGGAAGCTAATTTAGAACCTAGAGCTCTAACAACAGGTGAATGGATAAATAAACAGTGGTATAACTATATAATGGTATACTACTCAGGAATAAAAAGGAATGAACTGTTGGTACACTCTAGAGCATAGATGAATCTCCAAATGATTAAGGTGAGTGAAAGAAGCGAGACAAAACAGGAGTACCTAATGTGTGATTACAGTTATATAACATTTTAGGAAATGAAAACTATAACAACAGAAAGCAGATGGATGATTGCCTGGAGACTGGGGTAGAGGAGTATGGCATGGGGTAAATAGAGGGGGAGCAGGGAAGGACAGGAAGAAGAGATCACAAAAGACCATGAATAATATTTTGTGAGTGATGAATATGTTTGTTACTTTGACTGTAGTGACGGTTATTTTATTTTATTTTTTTAGGTAGCTACTGCATGCGATTGGTATTCTTTTCCTATTGCTGTCACAACTTAGCATCCTTCTTTTAATTTTTGAATTTTATTTTATCTTTTTATACAGCAGGTTCTTATTAGTGATCAATTTTATACACATCAGTGTATACATGTCAATCCCAATCGCCCAATTCATCACACCACCACACCCACCCACCCGTGGCTTTCCCCCTTGGTGTCCATCTGTTTGTTCTCTATATCTGTGTCTCAATTTCTGCCCTGAAAACTGGTTCATCTGTACCATTTTTTCTAGGTTCCACATATATGCATTAATATACAATATTTGTTTTTCTCTTTCTGACTTACTTCACTCTGTATGACAGTCTCTAGATCCATCCATGTCTCAACAAATGACCCAATTTTGTTCACTTTTATGGCTGAGTAATATTCCATTGGATATATGTACCACATTTCTTTACCCATTAGTCTGTCGATAGGCATTTAGGTTGCTTCCATGACCTGGCTATTGTAAATAGTGCTGCAGTGAACATTGGGGTGCATGCGTCTTTTTGAATTGTGGTTTTCTCTGGGTATATGCCCAGTAGTGGGATTGCTGGATCATATGGTAATTCTATTTTTAGTTGTTTAAGGAACCTCCATGCTGTTCTCCATAGTGGCTGTATCAATTCACATTCCCACCAACAGTGCACGAGGGTTCCCTTTTCTCCACACCCTCTCCAGCATTTGTTGGTTGTAGATTTTCTGATGAAGCCAATTCTAACTGGTGTGAGGTGATACCTCATTGTAGTTTTGATTTGCATTTCTCTAATAATTAGTGATGTTGAGCAGATTTTCATGTGCTTCTTGGCCATCTGTATGTCTTCTTTGGAGAAATGTCTATTTAGTTCTTCTGCCCATTTTTGGATTGGGTTGTTTGTTTTTTTAATATTGAGCTGCATGAGCTGGTTATATATTTTGGAAATTAATCCTTTGTCCATTGATTCATTTGCAAATATTTTCTCCCATTCTGACGGTTGTCTTCTCATCTTGTTTGTGGTTTCCTTTGCTGTGCGAAAGCTTTTAAGTTTCATTAGGTCCCATTTGTTCAGTTTTGTTTTTATTTCCATTACTGTAAGAGGTGGATCAAAAAAGATCTTGCTGTGATTTATGTCAGAGTGTTCTTCCTATGTTTTTCTCTAAGGGTTTTATAGTGTCCGGTGTTACATTTAGGTTTCTAATCCATTTTGAGTTTATTTTTGTGTATGGTGTTAGGGAGTGTTCTAACTTCATTCTTTTACATGTAGCTGCCCAGTTTTCCCAGCACCTCTTGTTGAAGAGACTGTTTTTTCTCCATTGTCTATCTTTTCCTTTGTCATAGATTAGTTGACCATAGGTGCGTGGGTTTAAATCTAGTGTCCTTCCTTGTCTCTTGTAACATTCATTATTTTAAAGTCTATTTTATCTGATATGAGTATTGCTACTCCAGCTCTCTTTTGATTTCCATTTGCATGGAATATCTTTTTCCATCCCCTCACTTTCAGTCTGTATGTGTCCCTATGTCTCAAGTGGGTCTCTTGTAGACAGCATATATATGGGTCTTGTTTTTGTATCCATTCAGCAAGCCTGTGTCTTTTGGTTGGAGCATTTAATCCATTCATGTTTAAGGTAATTATCGATATGTATGTTCCTATGACCATTTGCTTAATTGTTTTGGGTTTGTTTTTGTAGGTCCTTTTCTTCTCTTGTGTTTCCCACTTACAGAAGTTCCTTTAACATTTGTTGTAGAGCTGGTTTGGTGGTGCTGAATTCTCTTAGCTGTTGCTTTTCTTTAAAGCTTTTGATTTCTCCATCGAATCTGAATGAGATCCTTGCCAGGTAGAGCAATCTTGGTTGTAAGTTTTTCCCTTTCATCACTTTAAGTATATCATGTCACTCCCTTCTGGCTTGTAGAGTTTCTGCTGAGAAATAAGCTGTTAACCTTATGGGAGTTCCCTTGTATGTTATTAGTCATTTATCTCTTGCTGCTTTCAATCATTTTTCTTTGTTTTTAATTTTTGCCAAGTTGATTACTATGTGTGTCAGCGTGTTTCTCCTTGGGTTTATCCTGTAGTGGATTTGCTGCACCTCCTGGACTTGGGTGGCTATTTCCTTTCCTATGTTAGGGAAGTTTACGACTATAATCTCTGCAAATGTTTTCTCTGATCATTTCTCTCTCTCTTCTCCTTCTGGGGCCCCTATAATGCAAATGTTGTTGCATTTAATGCTGTCCCAGAGGTCTCTTATGCTGTCTTCATTTCTTTTCATTCTTTTTTCTTTATTCTGTTTCTCAGCAGTGAATTCCACCATTCTGTCTTCCAGGTCACTTATCCATTCTTCTGCCTCAGTTATTCTGCTATTGATTCTTTCTAGTGTAGTTTTCATTTCAGTTATTTTATTATTCATCTCTGTTTGTTTGTTCTTTAATTCTTCTATGTCTTTGTTAAACATTTCTTGCAGCTTCTCGATCTTTGCCTCCATTCTTTTTCCGAGGTCCTGGATCATCTTAACTATCATTATTCTGAATTCTTTTTCTGGAAGGTTGCCTATCTCTGCTTCATTTGGTTGTTTTTCTGGGGTTTTATCTTGTTCCTTCATCTGGTATATAGGCCTCTGCCTTTTCATCTTGTCTATCTTTCTCTGAATGTGGTTTTTGTTTCACAGGCTGCAGGATTGTCGTTATTCTTCCTTCTGTGTCTTCCCTCTGGTAGATGAGTCTATCTAAGAGGCTTGTGTAGGTTTCCTGATGGGAGGTACTGGTGGTGGGTAGAGCTGACTGTTCCTCTTCAGTTTTTTTTTTTTTTAGAGGAAAATTTACAACTTTATTTATTTATTTATTTATTTATTGTATTGTTAATTTACAGTGTTTGTAGTTAGGTTTTATGCATGTATACATATGTTAAAAGGTCCTTCCTAATTTGCTCCTGTCCATCTCTCCAAATTCATAGCAACGTTCTTGGTCTTATACTTTAAAATCTAACAAGTAACATTGAATACTTTTCTCCATTCTTCCTTCCTTACCTTTGCTCAGCAGTCCTTTGCTGGAATTTGCCCCTTTCTTTCCCTGTGACCCCTTAATTAGGTTAGCTACTAATCATCCTGAGTCTAAGCTCACTAGACTGTCAGCTTCTTGAGGGATTCATCTTTGAATCCTCGAGGCCTAACACAGTACCTAATTACACTAAAAAAGTAAGATGGTTGAATGAACAAATGACTGGAACTTTGCTCATTAACTCTAAATTATCTTGTGTAGTGGAATGAACATGACACTGCAGAGTGAGGAGCTTTGGGCTTGAGATTTATTGTGCCATTAATCTAATCTTTCAGACATTGAAAATAACTGACCCAGAAGAAGACTGGGCCAGATGCCTCCTAGAGTCATCTCATGTCCAATATCTTCAGATCCTGTGACAGCTGCTT
The DNA here is from genome assembly GCF_011762595.2 of Tursiops truncatus. NCBI lineage: Eukaryota > Metazoa > Chordata > Mammalia > Artiodactyla > Delphinidae > Tursiops > Tursiops truncatus. The sequence continues at coordinate 86,746,373 of NC_047034.1, forward strand.
CAGGACCCTGTAATCTAATTGTCCACAGAGCACCAACTAATGAGGTGCCCACAAACCTGCGGATATCCCCACTGATTCTTTCCTTCACAGACAGGAAAAAGAACCTCTTTCTCCTTCCTGATTTTCCACTTAGACTTGCACCAAACGGAAGGAGAAAAGCTGCCCATTTTGTGAAGATCATTACTACTTTTACCATATGCAACAATGAACCCAGTTTTTACATAAATCAAGAGAGAATTCCCCTTTCCTTTCTTCACTGTAGCTGGTCAGTTATTGAGTTTCCACCCCTTCCAACCCCACTGGAAAAACTGACACCCCTCTGCAGTCAAAATCTGTGACTAATGTGGCCCTGTGAAGAAAGCCCCTGACGTCAGTTTCCAGGAAACCTCCATGACTGAACTGCAGTTAATTGCAGCACCTCCCACACCCAACGTGGAGGCCAGGGAGGAAGTTCACCCTTTACTAATTTTCCTCCAAGCAAAGAGCTCAGGCTGATAAGCTGTCTCATGGATTTCTAGTTCAATCTCTTTCTTTTCTTTAACCCATACTTGCAGGTCATCTAATACAGTGTTGAAGGTAATCAAGCTTAGAAGTGGCTAAAGTTGGACAGAAGTTTCAAGAAACTATCAATTCTTGCTCTCCAGCCTTATCTGATCCAATTTTAGATTTGGAGCCACAGCAAGACAGCTTTGGTGTTACATGGACTATTAGATTTATGAGATGTTAATAAATATTCCTCAAACAAACAAACAAAAACAAACAAAACCATAGGGAATGAGAGGTATCCATGGTCAATAATTTTGGAAGTGAGATTACATAAAAATAAAACATAAAATAATGAACAGTTTTTTTAATGAGTGACTTCTGTGAAAACTGATATGTACTAATGTACATTGTGGGTGTCTAAGAGAAAAGTCTACTTATATAACTACAAACCTATTCATATATTACAGGTTACTTATTAACAGCTCAGAGAACATAGTGTTCCATGGAACACAGTTTGACAAACACTAGTAATGGATGCGGGCAAGTTTAGTTTTGAATTCTAGCAGTGGTACATACCAGAAGTATGGCCCTAGGCAATTTCCTTAATCTCTCTAACTTTTCCAATTTCCTCACCTTTAAAATGGTGATACATTAATGCATACCTCATAGGTTGTTCTGAGAGTTAAATGAGATAATATTTCCTGGATGGTTCAGTATCAGAGTGCCTGGTTCAGTGAAAACTGAGGAAAAGATCAAGTTCAGAGCTTCCCTAACAGTCAATTCTTAAGGGTGACTCTGAAATTTCTGCTAGATTTTCAGGAATAAAATACATTGGGTGCCAGAACACCTTTTTAGTAATCCTTTGCTTGTTTCATTTTTTGTAAATATCTTTTTAAAAAAGTTTTGTGTGTTCTTGTGAAAAAATTTAAACCATAAAGAGAGTACAAAGAAGAAAACATAAAATCTTCTGAAACTCCACATCCCAGAGATAACCACCATTAACATTTTTGGTGAACATCTTTCCAGACATTTCTTGATATACAGATCTATTTGCTAATTTACATAGAAGAACATGTAATGTTCTTACATCCAGCAAGGTAAGTATTGGTTTCCCATTTATTCCTACACAGAGTCTGTGGAGGTCTTTAATTCATCACTGAACAATATTGGGGCCATTATTAACATAAGTTTTTTTCTAAATAGGAAAGGAAATCTGTTCTCCATGAGGGCTCCCAAATTATGGCCGTCTTGACAAAATAAATTTAGATAAATGATATAGTTCACTGAACTCTGCAAAATGCCAAGCTCTTCATAAATAAATTTTATTTATAATCCTCATATCAACCTCGTAACTTAGGTGTCAATAGCCCCACTTTTCAAACAGGAAGTCCAAGACTCAGACAGCCTATGTAACTGGCACAAGATCACCCAGCTAATAATCAACAATGACAGGGCACAGGCCAAGGTCTTTCAGTCTCCCAAGCCTACGTTCCTTTCATTGTCCCAGGTTCTGAGTTCTTACCTCCCACTTCCCAACTCAACTCCCCCCACTGCAATGTGATGAGCCTCCAGGAGGACTCCTTCCATCTTTCAGTCTGAACCCCTGTGAGCAGTGGCTGAGGTAGGATGTGGGTTTTGCATTTCTGTCTATTCATGGAGTAATAAGTAGTTACAGGGGAAAGGGTGATACTAAAATTAAACCAAATCAAACCATCAGCTTTCATGTATTAGTTTCCTCTCACCTCTCCATCACTTTGTCAAAGGAATGTGTCTGTCATCTTATTCTTCCCTGAAATTGTGTTCAGGTGAAAATTTCCTTTCAAGGCTGTCCTCAAGGGAGAGGAATTGGTGATTTACAAAAGAGAGAAAGAAGCAAGAAGCAAAGAGAAGAGAAGAAATGAAGAAAAACAAATCCAGATTATCTTGGGGGTCTCATTTTCTTCCATTTGGGAGCTTAGGAAGATCATCACTCAACAGAAAAATCATAGATGCTCCTAGCAGCTGAGCTGAGACAGGGACTTATATAACAAGGGCTCTCTGTAAATCAGGAACAGTTACATAAAACAGTTACCATTGTTCCAGAGTCAGTGGACTAGTGGTTCTCTTTCCTTAGCATAAAATATGTAGAATTTTGCTGTGGAGGGTCCCTGTCCTAGAGACCTGTCCATGGTGTGTTCAGGCAAGTTATGCCCATGGTGGACAAGGCTCTCTGTGGGATAATGAAAGCCGTTTCTGTGATATTCCTAACAGAAGTTGGAATAGCCTGAATCTAGTCACAAGGAAACATCAGAAATACCAAAATGGAGAGACAGTCTAGAAAATACTTGCCTGTACTCTTCAAGAATATCAGCATCATGAAACACAAAGAAAGACTCAGGAACCGTTCCAGATAGGAGACTAGAGAGACGAGGGTGTAAAACAATGTATGATCAGAGATTTCCCTTTGCTGTAAAATATATTAGTAGGCAATTGGTGGAATCTGAATAAAATCTGTAGAGTGGTAATAGTATTGTATCAGTGTTAAAATCTTGATTTTGATATTGTAAAGTGGATATATAAGAGGATGTTTTCGTTTGTAGAAAATACACACTAAAACACTTAGGGGAAAAGATATCACGTCAGCAATTACTCTCAAATGAGAAAGCTGGAGAAGGATAAAGAAAATGTGATAAAACATTAATATTTGAGAAATCTGAATGAAGGGGGTTCAGAAATTCTTGATATTGTTTTTGTAACTTTTCTGTAAGTACAAATTTTTGTCAAAATAAAAAGTAAAAAAAAAAAAAAGTTGAACATAAGTAAATGATCTGAAGGATACCTATCTTGAAATCATTACGATTTAAGTCCCTCATGGTATAAATACTGTGATTCTACAATAACTATGTTTAGAAGAATAAACCATGGGATAATTCTTTAAGGCCTCTATTTGTTCATAATATAGAGTAAATATTAAGCCATGAGTTCAAATTTACTTGAATAAATTTTAAAAGATGTGAGTTATCAAAATCATTTCTCACCTTTATTCTTTAGTTCTCCTGAAATATAAAATGTCAAACAAAAGTTTGACAAATTAAATAGATATTAAATACTTGATTTGTTAGCATATTGATTTCAGATCATCTGGATTTATAGTTAAGTTGTATTTTCATGTCTACCTATGTTAAAAAGCACTGGAAACTTCTTTATGTGAACAAATAACACAGTTTAATGATGCCTATTTAAAAAGAAGTCTATAAGAAAAGGTGTATAATGTAGTGTGGAGAAAAGAACATTTCACAGAGACTCAGGAAACATTCTAGATAACTAGTTAAGTAATTTTATGACTTTGGACAAGTCACCTGACCTGAAAAATATACAGATTGGAATGTTATAATAGCAAAATAGGGCTCCCACTATGAGTTGGACAATTTATTTAAGCTTAAATAATCTCTAAGTTCCCTTTAAGTGTCAACATTCTAACACTTGGAATATAGTGCATTTATTTTAAATGTTTGTGGAAATGTATCCTTGTGGCTGAACAACTTTTGGCCATAGCTAGGATGTATTGTTGCTACTGCTTGGGTAGGAACTCTACTGTGAAATGGGAAATGAATAGAGGAATTGCCTCTATATCCCAACACAGAGATGGACGGCCTGAGGGCTCACCCACTGGCTTTGGAAAAATGTTATCTTCCTCGTTCAGAAGACCTACTTCCAGACGGCCTTCCCAAACTGACCACCCAAGCACCAGTTGCAATCCTCTCCTCCTCTGTCCCAGCAGCCACCCTGGAGACCCACTCTGCAGAGCTGTCTAATGTCTCTGCATTAGACATTCAGTGCTCTGCACCTGCAGTGGCAGCTGGGTCCTGGAGGTTCCTGAAGGCAAGTGTCCAGTCTCTAGGCCCATGGTGATCTGCACACGTTGGATGCTCACTCGGTACAAGAAGTACTGTAGGCTGACTATTTCAGGAACATAAACCAAACCACCATGACTAAATCAACACAGCATTTCCGGAAACAGAAGCTGAGGGAAAGAGAATGTCTGTAACCTTGCAAAAAGCTCCACCTTTCACTTAAATCTAGGGGGAAAACCTAGGTTGAAGAAGAAGAAATCTGACTCTCACCCTCATTTCAAGCCACATTCCATCAAGCCTGTCAAGTGGAGGTTTCAGGCATAGCTCCATCCAGGGCTGGGCTTGGGACCCTCCTGGTTAGAGATCTTGCCTTCCACTTTCAGGTGTTGGGGGTCTAGAACCAAGTAGGAGAAATTTCCTACTTCCTGTGGTCCTGCAACCATGGTTTGTTATAGTCCAATCTCATTTTCTTACTCTCATTTCTAGCATGCCTGGGTGTTCACATTTCTTTGAGTTTGCATATACTGTGTCTTGTCTGAAATGCCATTACCCCCAGTCTCCATAGCAAACTCATCCTTCCCTGAAAATGAACCCAAGCAGTCACCTCTCCCAGGGAGTCTTTGGCACACTCCTGAACTCCTACATTTTGTGCACACACTTGCTCCATTATAGAAAAGTTCACATTGTGTCATATTTTTGTATTGCTGTGTCTGTCCTTCATGTTACTCTACAAATGCTTTGAAATTGATAACCACATCAGTTATCCTTGGGTCTCCAGTGTTTAGCATATGCCTAGCTGCTGGCATGTTGCAAAGTAGGAGTGAGGAAGTTTAAACAGACCTCAGGTCCTAGTCTGAAGCCCTCTGCACGGTCAGAAGTCAACCTGAGGACATAAGAAACTACAGACCAACAGAGTTTGAGGTTTCCAGCGTGTGTCTCTTGTCAATTACCAAATGCAAGGTCACTTAGATAGTAGTAGATGTAAAAGGCTGGGCTTTGAATCATTCCTTGCTGGTATAAAGGTGTCCAATCCTTTCATTTAAAGGTTAAATACTCTAACTGGCCTACACAGGAAACATCACAGGAAATCATGTTTCAGTTCAACCTCTGCTCTAATTCAACCACAATTTCAAAATAGTGCAGATTCTGGTAGAGATTGAGAAAGCAAAACTTCTTTGTTTAGCCAGCAGCTAAGATTCTGCTTTTGTTCAGTTCTCTTCCAAAGCCCTTGCATACATATCTGATATTTCTTATCTCCCAAGGGAGTTCCTTAAGGGCAAGATTGTTTTTTGGACAAATATCTTCCTTCTACTTTGCCCCTTCCTCCCAGGCACAGTGCCTGGCCCTAGGAGGTACTTAACATCTGATTATTTTTTAAATTCAAAGTGCAATAGTCCCTGAGGTGCTTTGGGAATCTACAGCCCTTTCCCCCATTCCCATGCCTCATTGTTAGGTGGGTGAGTGTGGTTCTAGGGGACTTTCCTCTCCATTCCCAGTAAGATCCTTGCAAATATTGGAAGGAGAAAGCTTTCATCTAGAGTTCCCTGTGGTAACCTTACCCCCAGTGACTATAGTGGTTACAGAAAGCCAGGACCAAAGCTTAGCTATCACTTTCTGAGTCCGTAAGACCTCAGTTATTAGTTATGGGGCCTAAATTAGAAATCATTGCAATATCAAGTTTGTTTTGCAAGTCATGCAAAGTTGGTGCACGTCATATTATATTTATCAATATTCTTGTTTTGAATACTAAGGATACTTTTATTTGGGGGAAACCTGAGGATCACAGTGGTCTTCCTGCCCTTTAAAAACAACAAATCTAAGCATCTCTTAGTGGTATCTAGCTTTTACTTCTCAAAATACAGGTTCTGAGCATGTCCTGTGTCCTTGACTCTGAGTTGGGTATTGTGATTTATATCAGTCCTTCTGTTTAGTGTCTCTGAGGAATCACAGTGGGAGTCACTAACTTTACTTTTGAAAATTTCTCAGATGAAGAAGATCTGCATCTCCCAGCTACCTTTTAAAATAACTATGACTGTTTGTTCTCTGCTCACTTTAAAAATCACAAGACAAATCTTCTGAAGATCAGCACATGTAGGAAATTTCCCCAGCTTCATCTTGTACAGATGGCTCTGGTCAACAGAAATGACCAGACCCAAATTCAAGTTCTGAAGCAATTTAAGCACATAAATGCCCTGACCCAAAGTGATATCAGATAATGGGAATCCAGTTAATTGAAACTCCTTCCAGCCTGATTGCCTTTTGAGGGTCACTAGAATCTTGTTCATAATTTTACTACCTGCAGTAAATATTTGCAAAAGTTTCAGGAAATTGTAGTTACTAGAGAGGTATATAGAGACTCCTGAGAAGATACCCTAGCCCACATAATATGGTTCAGGTCTCTGCTCTCAAACAAGGTTAAAATATCACCAATCTTACCTTTTGCAGGCTCTTTTCCTCAGTCCTTTAGGCAGAATTGGTGATTATCAATGAGGCACCGAGACAAGGCTGGTAACACGGAAGTTGGGGCTATTTGTGTAAAAGGAGAAGTGAAGGGGGAATAAATGTGATCACACTGTGATGACAGGAAGCCCAGATGAGGAGACAGAGGAAGTGAGGCTGGGCCCGCCCTCTTTAGCCTCAAAGATACAATCCTTCCCCTGAGGCTTTTTAGAAGCTTACTCCACAACCCACCCAAATGTCTAAACCAGTTTCTCTGCAACTCAGGAAAATCTCAATGACCAAGTTGGTTCAGGTAGGAATCTGTGAGAACTGGTGGGTTCTGGGGAGATTTTGACATTGTTCTTTGTCTAGAAAAGGGCAGTGCTTCTCAATCAAGGTGACATCTCAGAATTACCTGTGGATCTGTTCAAGGATAAGTAGGCCTGACCCCACCATACTTCTCCAGTCCCATTCAGGTAGACAGACTGGAGTGGAACCCAAGAATCAATATTTTAAGAAGTTTTCTAGGACTGAGACTTAGGAATGTCTCTTAAGCCATTCCACCTTCTCTCCACCCTCCCTCCAACTACCTTCCAGAAGATCTGTAGTCTCCAGTTTGATTGGGTCACTATTTTCAGATTTCCATGTCTCAAAAGCTGGACTGTCCTTATGTAAAGGTACTTTCAGGAGCAAACTCCAAGGCACAATCCAGCGGGCACTAGTAGAAATGATTTGGTTAGTAGAGGGAGTTCCAGGTTTAGAGTCCCAACATCTGGGTTTCAGTCTAAGCTTTATTTCTGTTAGCTGTGAGATACTGAGAAACTCTCAACCTCTCAGCTTCAGTTTATTAATAGTAACATCCAATAATAATTCTACTATCTTCCTTTGCCCTGAGACATTAAGATTCTGGAATAACTTCTGGCCAGGGTTGGCTCATGGGGAAAGCTGAGTTAAACAAAGAAGAAAATGTTCTTTATTGCAGACTGTGCTGTGTCAGTCCTTAATATTCTCTTAACATTCCCTAAATATGTAGCTTTTCCCAAACTTGTTAGATCATAGAACAATGTGTGTGTGTGTGCGTGTGCGTGTGCGTGTGTGTGTGTGTGTGTGTGTGTGGTATTTCTCAGGGAACAATTTTTCAGTGTAATTGTACTTCAGGAAATGCTGTTATAAACTTTCCTCTCTTCAGCTGGCATCACTCTGAGAAATCACTGCCCCTCACCCGAGGCCGCTGAAGTGGAGTAATTGAGGAAAGACTTCTTGATGAGTTTGATTACTATGTCTCTGTGTCAAAGATTCACATCTCTATGTGCAACCTGGTCTCTCACTTGAGCACCACACAGGAACCTCAAGTACAGTATCCAAAATTCAGCTTAGTAAACTCCTTCCTCCCACTCAGCCTGATTTCCACCCCCTCACCCCCATTACCATCTCAGGGAAAGATTGACTAAACTCTCAGTTGCCCAAGTCAGATTCAAAGCATCCTTTTAGGCTACTCTTTCTCCCACACTACCACATATTATTGCTAAAAAATGATTAAAGAAGACAATTTTGGTGACAGGAGCAAATTTTATTTAACACTTCTTGAAGTAGACAGTCTCCATTCAGAGAACTGCAAAGTGGGGCAGAAAGCAGGAAGCTTTTATAGAATAGAAAATAAAGAGCAAAGAAGAGAAAAAGAGAAAAATATCTGGTTGACTGGGGCCACATAGTCAAACTTGCTTGGGGTGAGAAGGAACAAGGAAATAAGCATAGAGCCTAGAGTTGATGTGTTGACCAGTCAAGCAAAGCATTTACAAGGACACAAAAGTTATAAAAAATTTCAGTTTGCTGACATGGCACCTGGGGCAGGAACAGCTCCATCCTGGGCCTAAAGAGTTATGTCAATGTTATCAACCAAAAAGTGTTTTAAATTGTACCTTTGCCTAAATGTTTTTCAAATCAGGCTACTTCTTATTACTCCAGGGCCATTACACTAATCCTTATCTCTCTCCTGGGTCACTGGATACCAGCCTCCTTCAAGATCAGCTTGGATGTTTTCTGCCTCAGTCCTGAACAGCGCTTTTAAAAATGCATATTTAATCATGTCACTCCCCACTTTAAAACTCTTCAATGGGACAGACTCTGGGAGGGCTCACACCAAGGAGTACATCCCAGAACTTCTGCTGCCAGTGTCCTTGTCCCCACAGTGAAACAGAGACACTCCCGGCCTCTGCAGGAGACCCTCCAACACTAGCAGCCATTTCAGGGGAAATGTAAGCAATCTGTCCTGTTCCTCTGATCTTAGCCTGGAGTTCTGGTGTCTGCAAGCACTTCTCATCTCTCAGAAAGCTGCCCCTCCAAGAGCAGAGGCAGCAAGAGGACGTGTGTGCATGGGTCCGCATGGGGAAGCAGTAGGGACAGAGCCTGGAACCACCTCCTGGTTCTCCCTCCAGAGAAACAAGGAAAACAAGAACGAGCAAGAGCTTGACAAATGCCTGGCTTTGAATTGGAGACCATTCATCTGCCCATTGCTTCATTCCTGGAAATTTCACTGCAACTAAGTAAGGAAAAAAAAATACCTGAAAGAAAGAAAGCAAAGAAAAATATACCCAAGAAATCCTAAAGAACACTGTGTGGATGAAAGGCTCTTGGTGCTCCAGCCAGAAGTCAGTGCTGTGCCTCTGAGGTGGGAGAGCCAACTTCAGGACATCGGTCCACAAGAAACCTCCCAGCTCCACATAATATCAAATGGCTAAAATCTCCCAGAGATCTCCATCTCAATGCCAAGACCCAGCTTCACTCAATGACCAGCAAGCTACAGTGCTGGACACCCTATGCCAAACAACTAGCAAGACAGGAACACAGCCTCATCCATTAGCAGAGAGGCTGCCTAAAATCATAATAAGGCTACAGACACCCGAAAACACACCACCAGACGTGGACCTCCCCACCAGAAAGACAAGATCCAGCCTCATCCACCAGAACACAGGCACTAGTCCCCTCCACCAGGAAACCTACACAACCAACTGAACCAACCTTAGCCAATTGGGACAGACACTAAAAGCAAAGGGAACTAAGAAACTGCAACCTGAAAAAAGGAGACCCCAAACACAGTAAGTTAAGCAAAATGAAAAGACAGAAAAACACACAGCTGATGAAGGAGTAAGTTAAAAACCCACCAGACATAACAAATGAAGAGAAAATAGGCAGTCTACCTGAAAAATAATTCAGAATAATGACAGTGAAGATGATCCAAAATATTAGAAATAGAATAGAGAAAATGCAAGAAACATTTAACAAGGGCCTAGAAGAAATAAAGAAGAAACAAGCAATGATGAACAACACAATAAATGAAAATAAAAATACTCTAGAAGGGATCAATAGCAGAATAACTGATGCAGAAGAACGGATAAGTGACCTGGAAGATAAAATAGTGGAAATAACTACTGCAGAGCAGAATAAAGAGAAAAGAATGAAAAGAACTGAGGGCAGTCTCAGAGACTTCTGGGACAACATTAAACACAACAACATTCAAATTATAGGGGTCCCAGAAAAGAAGAGAAAAAGAAAGGGCCTGAGAAAATATTTGAAGAGATTATAGTTGAAAACTTCCCTAATATAGGAAAGGAAATAGTTAATCAAGTCCAGGAAGCACAGAGAGTCCCATACAGGATAAATCTGAGGAGAAACATGCCAAGACACATATTAATCAAACTATCAAAAATTAAATACAAAGAAAGCACATTAAAAGCAGCAAGGGAAAAATAACACACAAGGGAATCCCCATAAGGTTAACAGATGACCTTTCAGTGGAAACTCTGCATGCCAGAAGGGATTGGCAGGACATATTTAAAGTGATGAAGGAGAAAAACCTGCAACCAAGATTATTCTACCCAGCAAGGTTCTCATTCAGATCTGATGGAGAAATTAAAACCTTAACAGTCAAGCAAAAGCTGAGAGAGTTCAGCACCACCAAACCAGCTTTACAACAAATGCTAAAGGAACTTCACTAGGCAAGAAACACAAGAGAAGGAAAAGACCTTCAATAACAAACCCAAAACAATTAAGTAAATGGGAATAGGAACATACATATCAATAATTACCTTAAATGTAAATGGATTAAATGCTCCCACCAAAAAACACAGACTGGCTGAATGGATACAAAAACAAGACCCACATATATGCTGTCTACAAGAGACCCACTTCAGACCTAGGGACACATACAGACTGAAAGTGAGGGGATGGAAAAAGATATTCCATGCAAATGGAAATCAAAAGAGAGCTGGAGTAGCAATTCTCATATCAGACAAAATAGACTTTAAAATAAAGACTATTACAAGAGACAAAGAAGGACACTACATAATGATCAAGAGATCGATCCAAGAAGAAGATATAACAATTGTAAATATTTATGCACCCAACATAGGACCACCTCAATACATAAGGCAAATACTAACAGCCATAAAAGGGGAAATCGACAGCAACATATTCATAGAAGGAGATTTTAACACCCCACTTTCACCAATGGACAGATCATCCAAAATGAAAATAAATAAGGAAACACAAGCTTTAAATGATACATTAAACAAGATGGACTTAATTGATATTTATAGGACATTCCATTCAAAAACAACAGAATACATATTTTTCTCAACTGCTCCTGGAACATTCTCTAGGATAGATCATATCTTAGGTCACAAATCTAGCCTTGGTAAATTTAAGAAAATTGAAATCGTATCAAGTATCTGTCCGACAAAAACACTATGAGACTAGATATCAATTACAGGAAAAGATCTGTAAGAAATACAAAAACATGGAGGCTAAACAATACACTACTTAATAACGAAGTGACCACTGAAGAAATCAAAGAGGAAATTAAAAAATACCTAGAAACAAATGACAATGGAGACACGACGACCCAAAACCTATGGGATGCAGCAAAAGCAGTTCTAAGAGGGAAGTTTATAGCAATACAAGCCTACCTTAAGAAACAGTTATGGGACAGAAACTAACACACCATTGTAAAGCAATTATACCCCAATAAAGATGTTAAAAAAAAAAAAAGAAACAGGAAACATAAATAAACAACCTAACCTTGCACCTAAAGCAATTAGGGAAAGAAGCACAAAAAACCCCCAAAGCTAGCAGAAGGAAAGAAATCATAAAAATCAGATCAGAAATAAACGAAAAAGAAATGAAGGAAATGATAGCAAAGATCAATGAAACTAAAAGCTGGTTCTTTGAGGAGATAAACAAAATAGATAAACCATTAGCCAGACTCATCAAGAAAAAAAGGGAGAGGCCTCAAATCAATAGAATTGAGCTATTTGTAATGAGGTGGATAGACCTAGAGTCTGTCATACAGAGTGAAGTAATTCAGAAAGAGAAAGACAAATACTGTATGCTAACACACATATATGGAATTTAAGAAAAAAAATGTCATGAAGAACATAGGGGTAAGACAGGAATAAAGACACAGACCCACTAGAGAATGGACTTGAGGATATGGAGGGGGGGATGGGTAAGCTGTGACAAAGCGAGAGAGAGGCATGGACATATATACACTACCAAACGTAACGTAGATAGCTAGTGGGAAGCAACTGCATTTCACAGGGTGATCAGCTCGGTGCTTTGTGAGCCTGGAGGGGTGGGATAGGGAGGGTGGGAGGGAGGGAGACGCAAGAGGGAAGAGATATGGGAACATATGTATATGTGTAACTGATTCACTTTGTTATAAAGCAGAAACTAACACACCATTGTAAAGGAAGTATACTCCAATAAAGATGTAAAAATAAATAAATACTTAAAAAAAAAAAGGCTGCCCAAATACCCTCAGATGAGCACACTCAGGAGAAACAAGCTCCACCATTACACCATCATCAAGGTCACCCTGACCACTGAGTCAGCCATAAAGAAGATAGAAGATAACACACACTTGTGTTCATTGTGGATGTCAAGGTCAACAAGCACCAGATCAAACAGGCTGTGAAGAAGCTCTGTGACACTGATGTGGCCTAGGTCAACGCTCTCATCAGGCCTAAAAGAAAGAAGAAGGCATAGGTTCCACTGGTTCCTGACTATGGTGCCTTGAATATTGCCAACAAAATTGGAATCATCTAAACTGAGTCCAGATGACTAATTCTAAATATATATTTTCACCCATATTTTAAAAATAAAGAATAAAAAACATAAAAACAAACAAACAGAAAAAGAATGCTCAACATCATTAATCATTAGAGAAAGGCAAATCAAAACTACAATGAGATATCACCTCACACTGGTCAGAATGGCCATCATCAAAAAATCTACAAACAATAAATGCTGGAGAGGGTGTGAAGAAAAGGGAACCCTCTTGCACTGTTGGTGGGAATGTAAATTGATACAGCCACTATGGAGAACTGTATGGAGGTTCCTTAAAAAACTACAAATAGAATTACCATACGACCCAGCAATCTCACTACTGGGCATATACCCTGAGAAAACCATAATTCAAAAAGAGTCATGTACCAAAATGTTCATTGCAGCTCTGTTTACAATAGCCAGGACATGGAAGCAACCTAAGTGTCCATCAACAGATGAATGGATAAAGAAGATGTGGCACATATATACAATGGAATATTATTCAGTCATAAAAAGAAACGAAATTGAGTTATTTGTAGTGAGGTGGATGGACCTGGAGTCTGTCCTACAGAGTGAAGTAAGTCAGAAGGAGAAAAACAAATACCATATGCTAACACATATATATGGAATGTAAGAAAAAAAAATGCTCATGAAGAACCTAGGGGCAAGATGGGAATAAAGACACAGACCTACTAGAGCATGGACTTGAGGATATGGGGAGGGGGAAGGGTAAGCTGAGACAAAGTGAGAGAGTGGCATGGACATATATACACTACCAAACGTAGGGAGGATAGCTAGTGGGAAGCAGCCGTATGGCACAGGGAGATCAGCTCCGTGCTTTGTGACCACCTAGAGGGGTGGGATAGGGAGGGTGGGAGGGAGGGAGATGCAAGAGGGAAGAGATATGGGAACATATGTATATGTATAACTGATTCACTTCGTTGTAAAGCAGAAACTAACACACCATTGTAAAGCAATTATACTCCAATAAAGATGTTAAAAAAAAAGCAAACAAACTCTTTAATGGCTTCCCATAGGTTTTAAGCAGGTCCTATTAACTCCTCACACTCAGCTGGCCAGTCCTTCCCCACACCCACCCCCACTGTACTGCCATACTGGTTATTGAATTCCTTTTAATTGCTTGAACAAATCACTCTAGTTCTCTCTCTTTCTCTCTCTCTCTCTCACTCTCCCTCCCTCCCTCCCCTCTTGTCTTTGGAATATTCTCTCACCTGTAGACTCAAAGCTCTGTAAACCTCTGTGTTGCTCTGTGTATGTTGAACAATTGTGTCTGGAACATAAGAGGTGCTCTATAAATGTTTGAATAACTTCAGGCCTGAAACTTAGGAGAACTGGAGATTTGGGAAGGGAGGAGAAAATAAGAGAAGGATAGAGAGATAAGTAGAGTGAACATCTGTGGAGAGAGAAGTGGTTATTAGAGAGAGGATTTTAGGAATATCAGGAAGAATATCTCAAGACAAGAGTTCCTCATAGCAGAAATGAATGATCATTTTGATGGAGAAAATTTATTTAATGTACTCTTCTCCTTCATCCCAATTGCTGATCCAAGTGCTTGAAAACCAGAGGCAGCTGTGTCCTGGGAGTCAGGGAAGGGTAGAGAGCTCTATACCCACTCAGACCCAAACCTACAAGATTTCATTGAGAACTTAATGTTGTTTCTGACCATTAGATATTTACAATCCATTTGGAGGAAGAAGAAAAAAAATGGAGAATAAGACAATGTCAGGGCAGCCCATGTTTTTGAATAATCCAGAAGAAAGCTCAAAAACTATGAGAAAAACTAAATTAGAAAAAGGATATAGCAGAAGGTCAGACCCATGGTTTGGTTTTCTCAGTGCATGTTATTGATCAAGTATGGTAGGTGATAACAGAATCTGGGTGTTTAGGAGACCTGAAGTTGGCCAGATAAGGAGTGGGAACACAAAATATTGATGCTGCGTTATCATGCAGTAGTACCTGCCAAAACGCCTCCTGAATGGACAAAACCTCACATAGACATGGAGAAATCACTGGGTTCCCATTTAAGCCTTCTTTTTTTTTTTTTTAAGATGAGTGAGTCTGTTTTTATTATTGGAAAATATTGAAATATGAGAAGAATACAGATAAAATTCCAAGCTGAGGGTAGAGAGCATTTTTTTTTTTAATTTCAGCTATAATAACCAACAATGATACTGCCTTGCTTTTAAGGCATAATCCAATGTGACATTGGGATTGGGAAACCTGCATCCAAAGCAGCCCCCTACTCGCATCATTGTCCCAGATACCATACTGCCAAAAAGTTTGGCACTTTTTTTTTTGGCTGTGTTGAGTCTTCGTTGCTGCATGCAGGCTTTCTCTAGTTGTGGCGAGTGGGGGTTACTCTTCATTGCGGTGCACAGGCTTCTCATTGTGGTGGCTTCTCTTGTTGCAGAGCATGGGCTTTAGGCACGTGGGCTTCAGTAGTTGTGGCATGCAGGCTCAGTAGCTGTGGCTCGTGGGCTCTAGAGTGCAGGCTCAGTTACCCACGGGCTTAGTTGCCCCACGGCATATGGAATCTTCACAGACCAAGGCTCCAACCCGTGTCCCCTGTGTTGGCAGGTGGATTTTTAACCACTGTGCCACCAGGGAAGTGCCTGGCACTTTTTAACATAATGTCTATGATATATTATGCCTACCTGATTTAGGCCCTAGGAGTGATACGGGCTGCAGAAGTAGAAATACAGTGCTGTACACTGAAACTTATAGTGTTATAAACCAATGTTATCTCAATAAAAAATAAATTTAAAAAAATTAAAAAGTACTGTCTTAGTATGTTCAGTCTGCTATGACAAAAATACCATAGATTGGGTAGCTTATAAACAACAGAAATTAATTTCTTGTAGTTCTGGAGACTGGGAAGTCTGAGATCAAGGTGCCAGCAGGTTTGGTGTCTGGTGAGAGCTTGCTTCCTGGTTGATAGAAGGTCGTTTTCTTTCTGTGTCCTCACAAGGTACAGAGGAGAGATGGAGAGCTCTGGGGTCTCTTTTATAAGGGCACTGATTCCATTCATGAGTGCTCCACCCTTATGACCTAATTATTTCCCAAAGGCCCCACCTACTAATACCATCACATTGAGGATTAGGTTTCAACATATGAATTTGGGGAACACTTTCAGTTTATAGCACATACCCAGAAGAGAAGAACTGAATTATGGAAGTCAGAGCTAGGAGTACACTGTAAAGGAAATAACAGAGGGTTGGAAATCAAAAGGCATTCAGAGAGATACTTTAAGGAAGTCATTTAATATCTTTGAGTCTTAGTTTCTTCATCTGTGCTGTGGGGATCGTTTCTACTTTATAGCCAAATGAGGACCAAATGAGAAACTATGTGAAAGAGCTTTATAAAATTTAAAGTATGATATGAATGTTACTTGTTATCCTCAGCATATTCCTTGGAAAACACTTAGCCAATCTTCCCAATTTTTCAGATTCAGAGCCTAAAACCTAAAGTGCTGAAGAGACTTGCCTCAGGTCCCTCAGCTAAGAAAGAACTAAGCAGATACCACAACCCTCTACTCTTTCACTGGTTAGGGGTGTGGTCAGACCCCAGGAGCATGCACAAGGAGTGGACCCCTTGTGCTGAAGACTCTTGATTT
Organism: Tursiops truncatus; assembly: GCF_011762595.2. Taxonomy (NCBI): domain Eukaryota; kingdom Metazoa; phylum Chordata; class Mammalia; order Artiodactyla; family Delphinidae; genus Tursiops; species Tursiops truncatus. The sequence goes on from NC_047034.1 coordinate 86,762,867, forward strand.
CTGCCTGAAAGTTGTGACTCTCTCTTACTAAGGTCCCAAATTCTTTGAGCTTGAGCAGGTGTGGACCAGTGAGAAACCACCAAGATTGTATATGGGCTTTCTTGCCCTCCTGCCTGAGATCAGAGAGAGCAGGGTGGCAGGTCTCTGTGGAAACACAGCTACTCCCTATGATGGCAGGAGTGGCTATGACCTTTTCTTCTGACTCCATCTAGTTGGTTGTACATCTATATCCCTCTCATCTACCAGTAAAGGCCTGCACAGCCCTGGGACAAGAATCAGAAATTTACAGGTCATCGTGTAACCTTCCCTTCACTTCTTCTCAGAAGGAATCTAAGTCTGTGAGTGACAAAAGGCTTCTTTTGCAGACTAACCCACTCCTGAGCCTAAAGGCACAAATATGTCAGGGTGTGGTCATGCTACCTGGAGGTGTCCAGTGTCCCCCAAGGACAGGCATCCCTGATAAACCTGGGAAAGTCACTGACAAGTGTTGCTTCAACCTGATAGAAGTCAGTTACAGAGATTCAGAGGCTTAAAAAATACAGTGCAGGTAATTGACATACAAAATTTCCTGCAGAAATCATCATCCTAGAAGCTGTGGTCTTCTCTAAATACTTTCTCTGTCTTGTCCTCTTAGTCAGGGTACACCAACTGTCCTTGACTTTATGGGATGTAAACTAATCCAAACATGACCTTCATGTTTTTGTATGTTTTTCCAGCAGGGAAAATAAGGGAAGCTATAATGGAAGGAAAGGTCTAGTAAAAAAAAAAAAAGTGTGTGTTTGTGTGTGTGTGTGTGTGTGTGTACACATATTTAGCAGCAAAAGTCTTTATTCAAATGAAGTTTTAAATGGAATAAATAAGATACATCAAAACAGAATTGCTCAGTGAGTGCAGGGATGGGGCTCAGAGACTGCTCAACCTCTTCCTCACCTTTGGTGGCTTCTCAAGCACCTTTGCCCAACTCTAAGGTCAGAAAACCACTGGTTTGGGTGAGATGAGACTCCTGGGTTCTTTGGCAGTATTGGGGCTTATTTTCAGTTGTGGGAGCAGGGCTGTGGCTGCTCCATTCCTGTAGCCCTCACTAACTTGGAAGAGACTCCCCAGGCTTCATGTTTCATTGCCATGTCTCAGTGGAAATAGGAAGCCAGTTCTACCCGCAACATGTCCCCTTCCCCATTTGAGAGGTTGAGAGCTGTGGCTTCCTGCAGATGGAGTAGTGGAGAAGTTTCTCCCAGTTGATGGCAATTGTGCTGGCCACAAACATTCTGAGGCTTTGTTACCTGAGTGGAGCTGCAGGCTTGTAGGAGATGGAATGTAAGACTTGGGGCTGGAGGGGAAGTTCCACGGCTCTGGCATGTGCTGTGATACACTACACTCTCTCCTAGCCAAGTATAACCAAACAGTGATGCCGGCATATACAGAAATGTTCCTTATGTGTCCCTAGGCAAGGAGAAAACCTACTGAGTTGGTAGGTGGTGTGGTATAGGGGAGAGAGGACAGGACTCAGATATAGAATTTCTGGATTCTAGTCTGTGTTACCTGGGGAAAGTCCACTTAATCCCTTAGGGGATCACTTCTTGTGAAGAAGATGTTGTGTAATCCATACATTTTCTCTGGGCCTTAAACATTCTGAATATTTATTACTTTGTAATGTCAAAATGAAATTTGACTACATAATAGTTTTGGCTGGGATTTGGTACAGAAGGTGGAACCTAGAAGAAGAGTTACAAGAGCTACCATTTACTGAGCACTTGCTATGGGCCAGACAGGCAGTGCATGTTCTCACTTAGGGACAGTGTGAGATGGGCATGGCATGTCCTCCTTTACAGATGAGAAAGACTAAAATTGGTGAGTTTAGGTAACTTTCCCAAAGCACATTACAAGAAAGTGGCAGAGCTAAAATTAAAAACTTTCCCATGACACAAAAGCCTGCTCTCCTATCCAATTTCCTGCAGAGCTAGTCTGACATTAACCCTGGCTCCCAATGAGCCACCTGTGGATAAATGAAAGCTGACAAGTTTTACTTTTACTGGGAGTACCCTAAGATGATCACACAATATTTTCCTAGTTTACAAGAGGAGCAAGAAGAGGGCAATTCTCTCTTCATAAAGCAAGGTCTGAGAATGTTTTCAGATACCCAGCATAGTCTCATATGTGCTGTTTCCAATCCAAGGTTCTGAGTAACACCCACGCATGGTAAACATAATCTCTTTGCTTAACTCAAAAAAAGAATGTTTCAGAAGAAAGTTTAGGCAAGAGATAATCCTAACCTCAGCACTAGGGGCACATAATTTGTAGGAGCCAGAAAAGAAGTCAGGCAGCATCTGAATGTGCAATGTTGACCTCAGCTTTTCTACTCAGAAGTCAACTCAGCTCTTTAGAGTTGCAAAGAGCAAAAAACACATGCCCACCACACCCTATGCTCTAACTTACTAAGAACATGTGCCAGTAGGAGAGGGAGCAAGTGCAGGCAAGAGCCTGGTAGAGGGCCTGGCAGGAAGAGGTGGAACTCAATAAATACGATGTCCCAGCTTCCAACTGAGCCTGCTACCATAATAGCAGGGGAGATAGAGCATCATAGATTCATCATGGGTCCTCTGCCTAGCCCTCATTTCCCCAAATCTTTGTTTCCCACTTCTAAGTCTTGAGTGCAAGACTGGCAACCACTGATCTTTTTACTGTCTCCAAAGTTTTGCCTTTTCCAGAACATCATATAATTGGGATAAAACACTATATATCATTTTCAGATTGACTTCTTCCACTTAGTAATATGCATGTAAGTTTCCTCCATGTATTTTTATGGCTTGATAGCTCATTTCTTTTTAGTGCTGAATAACATCCCATTGTCTATGCATCACATTTTATTTTTCCATTCATCAGCCGAAGGACATCTTTGTTGCTTCCAAGTTTTGGCAATTATAAATACAATTGCTACAAATAGGTGCAGTTTTTTGTGTGAACATACGTTCTCAACTCATTTGGGTAAATACTAAGTGGTGTGATTGCTCAAACATATGGTAAAAGTATGTTCAATTTTGTAAGAAATGCCCAAAATGTCTTCCAAAGCATTTGTACTGTTTTGCATTCCCACTAGCAATGAATGAGTTTCTGTTGCTCCATATCCTCACCAGCATTTGGTGTTGTCAGTATTCTGGACTTTGGCCATTCTAATAGGTGTGTAGTAGTCATCTTATTATTTTTAATTTTGAATCACAAGTGTAATTTTATATGTGTAGTTTTACACTAGTTATTTGATTAACGTTTGTCTTCCCCCATGACTGTGAATTTAGTGAGAGCAGGAGCTTCCTCTGTTTTTGTTTATTTTGCACTTATATTTTGTACAATGCCTTGGACATAGTAGACCCTCAATGAGTATTTGAACAAATGAGTGGCCAGCATTACCAGTTCATTTTGGAGATGAGCTTCTACACAAGGATCCTGGAGCAGAATGGAGCAGAATCTGACCTGCTTAGACCATTCCTGGGACACCAGTTCACTGTCAGAATTCAGCAGTGTCCACAGCCATACTCATAGGCATCTGGTCATCAGTCTTTGGTAGCTAATAGTTTAGATAATTGCCTTTTATGTTAACTCTAAATTACTCAATCCAGTTTATGAACCATTGAACAAATATAGTTCTTTTCCTTTTTGCATCATCTAAGGAAACCTGGCTTCTTACTCAAACACTTCTTCAGGGCTTCATGGATGTCTCTGTTTCTCAGGCTATAGATGATGGGGTTGAAACATGGGTGCTAGGATGGTATAAAGTAGAGAAAATCCTTTGTGCAAGAGTTGGGAAGAATTGGCTGAGGGCATGAGGTATGTGGCAATCAGTGTCCCATAGAACACCATGATCATGGTGAGGTGAGAGGAGCAGGTGGAGAAGGTCTTTTGCCAGCCTGTGCCAGATGGAATTCTTAGGACAGCAGCAAGAATGAAGGAGTAGGAGGTTGTGATGAGAGGAAATGGGATCAGAGTCACTGCAGAAGAGGTGGCATAGGCAATGGTCTCGGTCAGTGAAGTGTCCATGCAGGAGAGATGGACCAGAGGTGTGAAGTCACAAAAGAAGTGATCAATTTCATTGGGTTCACAGAAGGTTAGTCTAGACAGTAGGACCATTGTGATTGCTGTGAGAAGGAAGCAGCAGAGAAATGTGGCCATTTCTTTTGCCACATCCTGCAGTGTGTGAGCATGTAATTGTGTGAGTAGTTAAGCTCGTCCTGCTATCTCTTATCATACAAAAGCCTTCAATACATTAATCCCATTTTAAAATTGACCCAGTGTCCTAGGTACCATTTTGTGGAGGTCTGGTTCCAGCTTTTCAAAGGGGCTCATAGAACTAACCTGGAATCTGTGCTGACCAAAATTCCTGGTGCCCAGAAGATGTCCAGCAACTGGCGATTCAGACTGAGCCCATTCAGTGGAGCATGGAGAAGGCACAAAGAGAGAACTTCTCTCAGTCCTCTGCAAAGTGCAAATAACAACCTGAGATCTCAGAGAGAAGGCTTCGGTCTGACAGAATGCAACCAAACTCCAGGATGTTACTGCTTGTTGCTGTTAATGATGATGTTAGGACTTGATCCCAGGTACTGTCCTAAGTGCTGAAAATATGTAACCCACTTAATCATCACAACAACCCTATGTAGTGAGTACTCTTATTATCTTTACTTTCCAGATGGAGTCACAGAGAAGCTAAATAACTTAACCACGGTCATCAGCTAGAAAATGGAAGGGGTGAGATTCAGACTTGCTCTGGATCCCTCACTCCTAACCATGAACACTGCCTCTCATGGGGCTTGGGTACATGGCTAGTTTGCATTATTTCACAGAGGTGGGAAGGGGAACGGTTCCACAAGGAAGCCTCTCATCCAAGTTTTAACTTCAGGGAAGGTGAGACTTGCTTTTTCAGTTGGTGAGGGAACAATTCCATAAAGGGTTACAAACTCTGACAACCTTCTCTACCTGTCTCCTGTACTTGCTTTCACACTACTACTTTTATGTCCTTTCTTTATTACCTTAAAAATAAATCTAACATTTTTTGGATATGTGCATAGGAAATTACTACTTTCCCTCTACCAGGCAATTATAGAGCTGCTGCACTATCTTGATGCAGTACAGGAAGGCATGATAGAGAATAGAAAGCAGGTGAAAGGTATGAGATAACTGACTAGAAAGGCAGTGGAGCCTGGTTAAGAGCACAGCCTCTAAAATTAAACTGGCCTAGATTCAAATTCCTGCTCAACCACGAATATATGTGAGCGAAACCATTTTATAACCTTTAAGGGAAGAGCAACTCTGCTGCCTCTAGGTCTGAGAAGATGAATCTTTTAAGGGCAGCAGAGAGGTTGATGATACTAATCCCCCACCTCTGACCCTAATATACAACTACTATCTCTCCCTCTATCTCCCTCGCAGAAGCGAGGAAATCAAAAAAGGATATTATTAAAAAAGGTAGAGATGTGGACTCTGCTAACACGCTCCTGTGTTAACTCTGCTCATGCACACTGCTGGACTCTAGAGCCACAACCCCAAATCACATGATATGTCTGTGCTTCATGTCTGCACAGAGCTGGGTCCAGAGTAAGGGCTCAATAAATTGTAGCACATTCCACCCCTCCTCTCTTCTTCATCTCTTTCTCTTCCACTCCTTCCTTCCTCCCAAGTATGCCAGCCCATTTAGTGCTATCTATAGGTAGATGAGCTCTTATGCTAAAAGAAAAGCATCTGCTTCCCTTCATTGGAGATATTGAGAGGACAAATTATAAAGACAAAGAGACTAAAGCACTGGAGAGTTATTTGGATTTGATGATTTTTAACATCCCTTCCAAACTTGAATGTTTTTCCTAATTGGGACACATTCCATTCCCTCAGGACACACACATAAAGCAAGCTTGTGGGAAAGAGAAGAGACTTATCACAAAGCAAAGTAAAAACACAAATACTCAGTAAATAATCAGAGGTTTTATATCTTCCACTAACAAAAATCAAGGAAAGACATGAAATGACTCAGGTGTTATCTGAAAAGGAGCCATTCTCTTAGCTGAATTCAGTGGTCAATGAATTAACCAATCAAGTCAGCCAACATTTGGCTTATTGATAAGGGCTGTTGTCTCTTGCCAGCTGCTGGTTAATTCAGCTGAACAGTTGGTCTACCAGACAGACAAATAATTTGATTTTCTCACTAAACTGATAACTGATTTAGTATGCCAGGGAATTGTATCTCTGACCTCATCTAGTAAAGGACAGATTTTAAACAGGAAAAACAGAAGCATACACCAGCAGAATAGATAAGCTCTACCTGTCAGTGCCTCAGAGGGGTCCACATCAAATTTGGGGAGTCAGGCCACAAAGACAATGCATGTAAATCTCCCCTTGATTCATAGAACTGGGCTAGACAGCTGGAATCCTGCTTTTATCCAAAAATACACCTCCCTGTGCAATTGACAAAAACAAAGTTGGAGCTATATTTCCACATGAACCTTAGGAGGCCAGTTGACTTTTGGCCCCATCTTTCAACCTCCTTCCTCTGTGTAAACTTAAGTCCCCCTGTGGGCAAAGCCATAACCTCCTCTGATATTGGTGCTCATGGGCATTTCCCAAGTGACATTTGTGGGGAATTGTTCTTATTTTGGAAATAATATGAAACCAAGTTACCTTAGAGGAAATATCTTCTTCCCCTTGCTTTGTGTTAAGTTTCTACTTTAATAATGACTCTGTATTTATATGACCTTTGTAAAGAGCTTTAATTTGTAAAGAGCTATTGAAAATGTATCATTATGTTATGTTTTGGTAGAATGGATTAAAGTAACATTTTGAAGGAAATATTCAATTTTTTTCTATCCTCAGGAAGAAAAATTACTGTGCACATCTTTATTGTGTAGGTTTGGTAGAAACTGAAGCAAGTATCTGTGATAGTAAACATTTATCACCAAAGCCATTAATTAGGATTCTAAAGAACTTGTGATGTCTTGGATTCTTGTTATTGATTAAAAATAGTAAGCAAGGCTAGTTCTGTTCTGGGAAGTGTACATTTGTGAGTGGAAACCTTACGGAATTAAAGTTATCATTTACTGATAGACATTAACAAACTGGAGAGCTATTAGCTCAAACTAACATATTAATACAGCTATCCAATAAGTGTAACAAATGAAACAGTAATAAAATAATCAATGAATTGAAACTACCTCATTTGTTCTTTAGAACTGAAATATTTTCCTCTAATGAACTATCTGAATACATGAGGCTTCTGGGTAGGATGTCCTTATTGAAATCTACTAAGTAACCACCATATGCCAGACATTGTGCTAAGCCTATGCTATTATCTATATTCCTCACAACCTTTCTTACATATTGCTTATTTTACTCATGAGGAAATCCAGGCTTTTAGAGGTGATATGACTTGTTCAGAATTACCCAGCCAGAAGAATGTGAGGGAACTGGAAATGGACTAAAAGCTCCATGAGGACAGAGCATGTCTATTTCAGCCACTACTCTATCTACCTCAGACCCTGGCACATAGTAAGATTTCTAATAAATATTTATAAATCAATGAATGAATAAATACGTGAGCAAATATCTGACTTCATATAAAGTGTTCTTTCTGTTTTATCAAGCCCCTTCCTCCAACCTTCACAAAATGATACTGTAGCCCTGTTAAGTTAAAGGAAGGGCTCTAAAACCTGACTTGAAGCTGACTAGGTAATGGAAGCAGTTACTGATGCTAAAAAACTTTTAATGGCAAATTATACCTAAAAAAAAAAGCAAAGATTATTTTATTTAGAGCAAAGTCATTTAGGAGAAGCCTGATTCAGCAATTAAGCCAATTAGTTATTTTTCAGAAAGGCTACTTCTCAATTTCTAAGAGGTTGTGAAACCATTTTCTACTCTTAAAAAGAAAAGATATTTATTTTTTGGAAACCAAGCCACTGATGCAAATTTATTTAAGATTACAAGCTTCAGATATGTTCTGCAGCTGGTTCATATTCCAGGTAAACACTTTGGACTCTCAAGCCATATACCACAGTGCAACAAGCAATTATAACTCTGTTCCTTTGGCTTCAAGAAGAATTTAAATTATAATGTCTACATACTGTAAGTCTAAAAAAGGTGAAAATTTCTAAAAAGAAAATTAAAAGTGTTAAAATAATAGCATGTTTGAGCCTAATGTGTTAAGTTCAGTTATTCAAGATGATTGGGAAGGTGACTTTGTGGATATAATGGAAAGTTCACTGTATGTTTGCCAATTACATCTTCTCTTTTACTCCCTCGTCCCCAGCCCTTAAGAACCTCAAGCCCCCTTCTATCTCAGAGACTTTGTAATTGTTGACTCTGTCTAGACTATGCCCTGTTTCTATTTCTTTGTGTCAGGTATCACTATTTCATTTCATTTTACTTGTTTACTTGGTTGTTGACCATCTCCCCCTTAAGACTATAATCCTACAAGAGCAGGGATGTTTCTATCTTGTCTGCTACTATATCCAGTGCAGATAGTCTGTGTGTCTCCACACAGTAGGTAATAACTGGCACATAGTAGACAATAACTATTTGCAGGAAATAATGAAAACAAAAATCTATAGTGTTACCTGAAGTTTGCAGTTATTCTAAGTGATTGGATTTTCAGCCCCTTTAGGGACTGGTTATTTTCTTTAGGGACTTTGCCTTCAGGGGGAAAATGGTACTTGTATGACTATTGTGACTTTGTTAAATGAGCATTTGTTAAGTAGAGCCCTGGGTATCTGGTTGCTGAGCCAAAGTTCAAGAAAAGGAATTGAAATAGAGAAGTTTATTACTCACAGGTCCTGGAGGAGGTGCACTGCATGCCTCATGGGGCCATGAGAGGAGGTCAAGGCAGGGTACAGGCAGAGAGAGCATGGCAGGACCTGGGGCATATGCCTTTATTAGGTTCTACAGGTGGAATATGTTGGTGTTCCCTGGCTAAGTCCAGATTGGTTAATTCAAACCAAAAAGAGTGGGATTTTGGTGAACTTTGTGGGGCATCTTATTTAAGGGGTACGCAAGGAGAAGGCCTTGGCAGGCAGGGGAGAGTAATTATCCAAAGGTAGCTGGGGTAGTCATATCAGGATCTTACATTTACTTATGACTGTAATGGTGTTATCTAGGGCATGCACTCACAGGATGGGGGCCAGTCAGTTCAAGTCCCCTGCAGGCTGCTTGGCCACACAAATGGATGCTGGGGCAGCAATATTATCGAGTAGTCTAGCAAAACTCTCAACAATGACTAACCAGTCAAGATTCTTCACATGCAGACCAGACAGAGGAAATGTCGACCACACAATCCTACTCCTTAGCCATATTTTAAAATAGACATGTGAATAGTAAAGAAATAAATTACTTGCATTGAATAAAATTTAAGTGAAGATAAAGATTTTAAAAATATATATAAACTCCAGCTCCAGTTCCTCATAGGTTATTTTATTTATTGTCTGAGCCTCATATCAAGGTGAATTTTTGCTTAAGGCCAGAAGCACTGTGGGGAATGTGGACTGCTCCAGAACCTGAGCTTCAGGGTCTGTTGATAGGTGGCTCTAGTCCAGTCTTACTTCCCTGTTCATAACCTGTGAGAAGAGAAGATATTAATTTACCTTCTTAGGACTTTTAAGTGACTTGTGAACAATAGTTAAAAGATGGGAGGGGCATCGCTTTTTGCTTTATAAGGTTTTATTTCAGAGTTCCTCTTCATCTTTATTTCCTACTATTTTTCTTATAAAATGGAAGAAGAAACAGAACTGTTTCTCAGAGTGACTCCTTGAGCCTACATAAATTGTTTGGTGGTTCCCTTCCAATCATGAAAGGCTTTCTTGGCAACCATGGCTCTAATTCACTCATTCCAAAGTTGTCTTGCTCAAACTGTTTTCCAGATATCATGCCTGAAGGTTCAGAAGGAAGGGACCTATTTACCTACATAATTACTAGACTTCCTGGTTCCATTTGGTTTATGTCTTTGTTCATTAATTGACTATGTATTCTGTGCTAATTTGGTAATGCAGACTGGAAATTATGAAGGTACACGCCTTGCCTTCATGTTATTTTGAGTCCAATTAGGGAGGTTGAGTACAAACAGATAATGTCAATAAAATGAGATATAAATAAAACTACTTTAAAAGAAGACTGAGGGAAAGAGGGGTCAGCTGAGATGATGACAAAGGAGGCTCCTAACCCCACTTCTCCCATGGACACAATGAATGTTCTGCTACTACACAGAGAGCAATTACCTCTGAAAGAAATCCAGAAGCAAGTTGTGTGACTCCTACATATTGGGTGAATAAGAAAATACCCACAGCAAAACAGGTAGGAAAGCAGAGTGAGACATGTTTGGCATAAGCCCCATGCTCAACACAGTGTCATACAATTGGGAGGAAATGCCCAATTCCAAACTTCTACATGAGGAATTAAAGTTTGGACCCCATATTTAGGGCCCCAACTTTTAAGACTCCAACTTGAATGACAGGCTCCCAAAACACCTAGCTCTGAAAGCCAACAAGGTTTGCATCTGCAAGACCCACAAAACTATAGCAAAGAAAGAGTTGTTAGCAGGTGCAGGCACACATCATGGCTGTCTCCCCAGGGTTCAACAGAGAGGAAGCAGGCAAAATTGCTTCTAGTCTTTCCCTGAGAAAGTTCTATCTGAATACTTTTCCCAGGCGGCTGCCGAAGATGGCGGAGGGGCAGGTCCTGGTTCTCGATGGCCGAGGCCATCTCCTGGGCCGCCTGGCGGCCATCGTGGCTAAGCAGGTGCTTCTGGGTCGAAAGGTGGTGGTTGTGCGCTGTGAGGGCATCAATATTTCTGGCAATTTCTATAGAAACAAGTTGAAGTACCTGGCATTCCTCTGCAAGCGGATGAACACCAACCCCTCCCGTGGCCCCTACCACTTCCGAGCCCCCAGCCGCATCTTCTGGCGGACAGTGCAAGGCATGCTGCCCCTCAAGATCAAGTGAGGCCAGGCCGCTCTGGACTGCCCCAAGGTGTTTGATGGGATCCCGCCACCCTATGACAAGGAAAAGTGGATGGTGGTCCCTGCCACCCTCAAGGTTGTTCGTCTGAAGCCTACACGGAAGTTTGCCTACCTAGGGTGCCTGGCTCATGAGGCTGGCTGGAAGTACCAGGTAGTAATGGCTACACTTGAGAAGAGAAAGGAGAAGGCCAAGATCCACTAGCGGAAAAAGAAGCAGCTCATGAGGTTACGGGTCAGGCTTCTAATATAGCATGCATCTGGGAGCTGGCTGTGGTCCTCTCCAGTTTCTGTGGAAGATACTGGACACTCTTTTCCCTTTAGCCCACTCCAAAGTCACAAGTATCTCCCTGGAAAGAGCTTGTACACATATCTGGCACCTCAGATCTTGTGGCTGCTGAGGGATGGGCCTCTGGATTGCCTGGCTCTGATAGCCAATGGGGTTTGAATTCACAAGTCCCATAGTACTATAGCAAAGAAGCAGTTCTTAACAGGTGCAGGAGAATCCCTCTGCAGCTATACACTTGGACCCAGCACAGAGAAAACAGACAAAATCAACTATCTCCCAATTTCTTCTTCCTTGGAAGGAGCTTAACTATATACTTTCTCAGTTGCTGTCAGAGGATGTGATTTCCAATCAGCCTGCATCTAGGTGCTGAATGTAATCTTTCCTTTGGGATGCTAATGGGCCTTGGGACACCCTCAGGTATGGGGAGGTATTAAGAATAAGCTTGGACAATCAAAGATTTGAGAGGTAATCAGGAGATTTGGCTGGACTGATAGACAAAGTTCATCTCCTACACAGGACCACTCTGTCGAGATGGGGAGAGGTGGCGTTTTAATCTGATGTATAGAAACCAACACAGAGAGTTGAGGAAAATGAAGAAAAAAAAGAAATATATCCCAAATAAAAGAACGAGGTAAATCTACAAAAATATATCTTAATGAAACAGAGATAAGCAATTTACATGATAGAGAGTTCAAAATAATAGTTGTAAAGTTGCTCACTTAGGTCAGGAGAGTAATACATGAATAAAGTGAGAATTTTGATGAAGAGATAGAAAATACTTAAAAGTACCAAAGCAGAAATCACAGAACTGAAATATATGATAACTGAATTGAAAAATTAAATAGAGGGGTTCAATAGAAGACTAGATCTAGAAGACTGGATCAAGCAGAAGAAAGGATCAGTAAACTCAAAGACAGGACAGTTGAATTATCCAATCAGAGGAGAAAAAAGAAAAAAGAATTTTAAAAAGTGAAGGTAGCTATCAACAATAGAGACAGAAAAATCAATTTTTCCATACAGAAAAATCAATAAGGAAACATTGGGTTTAAACTACACTTTAGGGACTTCCCTCGTGGCACAGTGGTTAAGAATCCACCTGCCAATGCAGGGGACACGGGTTCAAGCCCTGGTCTGGGAAGATCCCACATGCCATGGAGCAACTAAGCCCATGCACCACAACTACTGAGCCTGTGCTCTAGATCCCCTGAGCCACAACTACTGAAGCCCATGCACCTAGAGCCCATGATCCACAAAAAGATAAGCCACTGCAGTGAGAAGCATGCACACTGCAACAAAGAGTAGCCCCTGCTCACCGCAACTAGAGAATGGCCATGTGTAGCAAAGAAGACTCAACACAGCCAAAAATAAATAAATAAAAATAAATAAATTTATTTAAAATAAATAAACTACACTTTAGATCAGATGGACCAAAAGACATTTACAGACCATCACATCTAACAGCAACAGAATATACATTCTTCTCAAGCACACATGGAATACTTTCCAGGATAGATTATATTTTAGGCCACAAAATAAATCTTAATAAATTTAAGATTGATGTCATATCCAGCATCTTTTCTGACCAAAACAGTATGCAACTAGAAATCAATTACAAGAAGAAAACTGTAAAATTCACAAATATGCAGAGATTAAACAACATGCTCCTGAATAATCAATGAGTCAAAGAAGAAATAAAAGAGAAGGTAAAACTATCTTGAGGCATATGAAAATGAAAATACAGCATACCAAAACTTTGGGATGCAATGAAAGAAGTTCTAACAGGGAAGTTTATAGCAATAAATGCCTACATTAAGAAAAAAACCCTAAATAAACAAACTACCATTCTACCTCAAGGAACTAGAAAAAGAACAAACTAAACCCAAAGTTAGTAGTAGCAGGAGGGAAATAACAAAGATCAGAGTGGAAATAGAGACTAAACAGATAATAGAAAAGATCAAGGAAACTAAGTGTTAACTTTTAAAAAAGATTAAAAATGTAGACAAACTTTTGATGGATTTACCAAGAAAAAGAAGAAAAACTCAAATAAATAAAATTCTAAATGAAAATTAATATAATCGATCCCCACAAGTTTGAAGATTATAGAGATTACTCTGAACAATCATATACAAATAAATTGAACAGCCTAGAAGAAATTAACAAATTCCTAGCGATGTACAACATATCAAGATTAAACCATAAAGAAATAGAAAATCTAAAACTCCAATTACTAATAAGGAGATTGAGTCAGTAATCAAAACCTCTCAGAAAATAGAAGTCTGTGACCAGATGACTTCACTGGTGAATTCTACCAAACATTTAAAGAACAATTAATATTAATCATTTTCAAACTCTTCCAAAAAAATGAAGACCAGGAAACATTTCCAATCTCATTTTACAAGGCCAGTATTAATTGATACCAAAACCAGACAAGGACAGTACAAGAAAATTTAATTACAGGCCAATATCTCTGATCAACCTAGATGCAAAAATTTATTAAAATATTAGCAAACTAAACTAAACAATACTTAAAAGAACCATATACCATGATCAAGTGGGATTTATTCCAGAGATGCAAGGATGGTTCAACATCCACAAATCAATTAATGTGATACACCACAGTAACAAAATGAAAGATAAAAATTATATGGTTATCTCAATAGATGCAGAAAAAGCATTTGTCAAAATTCAACATCCACTCCTGATTAAAAAAAAAAAAACTCCCAAAAAACTGGGTATAGAGGGAATGTAACTCAGCATATTAAGGCCATATATGAGAAGCCCACAGCTAATACCATGCTCAATAGTGAAAACCTAAAAGTTTTTCCTCTAAGATAAGGAACCTGGCAAGGATACCCATTCTTGCCTCTTTTATTAAACATAGTACTGGAAGTCCTAGACTGAGCAATTAGGTAAAAAGGGGGAAAAAAAAAAGACATCCAAATTTGAAAGGAAGAAGTAAAACTGTCCCTGTTTGCAGATGACATAATATAATAGGTAGAAAACGTTAAAGACACTACACAAAACAAAACAAAACAAAAAACCTGTTAGAACTAATAAATAAATTCAGTAAAATTGAAGGATATAAAATCAATTTACAAAAAAAAGTTGCTTGTCTATACACTAAAAAGAGCTATTGCAAAGAGAAAATAAGAAAACAATCCCATTTATACTTGCATCAAAGGAATAAAATATCTAGGAACAAATTTAACCAAATAAGTGAAAGACCTCTACACTGAAGATATGGAAGAAGGTACAAATTGATAAAAGAAATGGAAGAAATAAATACAAATAAATGGAAAGATATTCCATGCTTTTCTGATATACTACAAAGCTACAGTAATCAAAGCAGTATGGTATTGGCACAAAAACAGACACATAGATCAATGGAAAAGAACGGGGACCCAAGAAATAAACCCACACACTTATGGTCAATTAATCTACAACAAAGGAAGCAAGAATATACAGTGGAGAAAAGACAGTCTCTCAATAAGTAGTGCTGGGAAAACTGGAAAGCTACATGTAAAAGAATGAAATCAGTACATTCTCTAACACCATGTACAAAAATAAACACAAAATGGATTAAAAACTTAAATGTAAAACCAGAAACTGTGAAACTCCTGGAAGAAAACATAGGCAGAACACTCTCTGACATAAATTGTAGCAATATTTCTTTGGATCTGTCTCCTAAAGTGAAGGAAATAAAAGCAAAAATAAACAAATGGGACCTAATCAAACTAAAAAGCTTCTGTACAACAAAGGAAGCAATCATCAAAACAAAAAGCAATCTACTGAATGGGACAAGATATTCAAAACATTATATCTGATAAGGGGTTAATATCCAAAATATATAAGCAGCTCATACAACTCAAATGAAAACAAAAACAAAAACATCCTGATTAAAAAATGGGCAGAAGACCTGAATAGACATTTTTCCAAAGAAGACATACAGATGGCCAACAGGCCCATGAAAAGATTCTCAACATCATTAATCATCAGAGAAATGCAAATTAAAACCACAAAAATATATCACCTCACATCTGTCAGAATGGCTATCATCAAAAAGATCACAAATAACAAATATTGGTGAGGATGTGGAGGAAAAGGAAACTGCGCACTGTTGGTGGGAAATATAAATTTGTAGAGTCATTATGGAAAGCAGTATGGAGGTTTCTCAAAAAACTAAAAGTAGAACTACCATATGATCCAGCAATTCCAATGCTGGGTATGTATCCAAAAGGAAACCAAAAACACTAATTCAAAAAGATACATACATCCCGATGTTCACAGTAGCATTACTTACAATTGCCAAGCTATGGAAGCAACCTAAGTGTCCATCAACAGATGAATGGGTGAAGAAGATGTGGATTCCACATACAATGGAATATTACTCAGCCATAAAAAAAGAATGAAATTTTGCCATTTGCAGCAACATGGATGGACTTGGAGGGCATTATGTTAAGTGAAACAAACCAGATGTCAAATACCTCTCTGACACTCCTTCCTGTCTCCTCCTTATAAGGAAATTGTGATTACATTGGATCCACCTGGATAATTGAGGATTTTTCCACCTCAAGATCCTTAACTTAACCACATCTGCAGAGTCTCTTTTGCCATTTATGGTAACATATTCACAGGTTTCAGGGATTAGGACATGGCTATCTTGGGGGTTTGGGGGAGACATTATTCTACCTACCACATGACTGATGAAAGGCTGTGGTTAGGAATTTTAGATTACCCTACTTTCCACTCAGATAGTCTTTGCTATCTCTTTTTGACAGAATTGCGTATTTTCTAATCCACTCTTTCACTGAACATATAGGACATGTAAAGTCTCGGCTTTAAACTGAGGCTTAAATTCAACTATACGGCATTTGAGCCCAAAGCTTTATTCCATGGCCTCATGTAGCCAGTTAGAAACAAGTGTCGGGCTTCCCTGGTGGTGCAGTGGTTGGGAGTCTGCCTGCCGATGTAGGGGACACGGGTTAGTGCCCCGGTCCGGGAGGATCCCACATGCAGCGGAGCAGCTGGGCCCGTGGGCCATGGCTGCTGGGCCTGCATGTCCGGAGCCTGTGCTCTGCAATGGGAGAGGCCACAGCAGTGAGAGGCCCGCGTACCGCAAAAAACAAATAAAACAAAAAAACAAGTGTCTTGTCTTCTGAGATTGGTAAATGACCCAAAGGTGACTGTGACTTCAGCACTCACTCACTCCCCTAGTTTTTGCCTTCTCTGCTTTTTTCCTCTTCCTCTCTTTGAGCTCAGTCACGCATCTGAAAGACGTTGTTGTTTTAATCTAGAATTTAGGCATTTCTAGACATTTTTAGGTAGAAGATCTTTCAGATTACCTACTCTACTATATTTCCACTTCTTTAATGTGTTATTAGTTAAGATATTGGAAGTGGAATTTCTGATAATTACAATCAAAAGTGTCTTAACTTAATCGCCATGTCCTAAGGTGATCATATCTATCTTTGTAGATGTTTGATCTCAGCTGTTTAAAAATTTCTGGCAGTTAGTAACTTCAGGGGGGATAGTGGTACCTATCCCGAACTTCCCCAAAATAACCAGTGTAGAGATAACCTGAGTTACTATCTTCTTTTCTAAGTGAACAAATTCTTTATCCTAACATAGTGCTGTAATTTGTGTCCTGGCTATTCTTTTTTCTTTTTTTTTTTGGCTGCACCACATGGCCTGAGGGATCTTAGTTTCCCGACCAGGGGATTGAACCTGCATTGCCTGCAGTGAAAGCATGGAGTCTTAACCACCAGACCACCAGGCAAGTCCGTGGCTATTCTATTTTAGTCCTTGAATCTTGGTCTGGCCACTTGATTTGCTTAGGCTCATGAGTTGTTAGCAAATAGAGACTTCAAAAGTTTTTGAGCACTTGAGTTTACCCTTGCTCTTGTATCTCTGCAACTAACATGAGAACATTCCAAAGCTATTGTGTTGGAGGATGGTAAACAGGTAGAGACTCACCGAAGCCAACCCATGTGAGGCGTACTAGATCAGCCAAGAAACAGCCCATCCTTGGATATGTGAGCAAGCCCAACCAAGATTAGCAGAGCCACCTAGCCAAATTCCAGTAGGCTCCAGATTCATAAGCAATAAATGTTTCCTATTTAATGCCACTGAGGCTTTATTGTCATTTGTCATACAGCATGTTTATAATAGCAATAGATAAATAATAGGTAGCAAAATCTGTTTCTGCTGAAGGCAGTTTATCTTGTCTCTTTTTCCTCAGTGAGAGTTACCTTCTCTTTGCTCTTTCATGAATCAGTTAGGAATAGTGTTTAGCTATGAGTAACAGAAAAGTTATCTATATAATGGTTAAACACATTTTGGATGGTAATTTTCTCATGTAGCAAGAAGTGTTAGTTAAGCAGATACTGGCATAGGTTTGATGGCCCAGAATCTTAGGACTGAGGTTTCTGTAATGATCTTGACTTTTCCCTCATTATTCCAAGGTGGATATGTAGCCCAAATCCTCACATTCATAGTCTTGAAAAAAGGAAATAGGAAAGAAGAGGGAGAAGGAGAAGGTAATATCAGGAAAAGGAGAAAGTGAAAGCAAGCAATTTCCTTTTAATAATTTGACAAGGAAATTGAACACATTACTGCACTTACATCTTTGGAAATGTCAACTCTAATTTGATAGTCGTTTGCCCTGCTGAAATTTTTTTGGCAGGAGAGAAAGTTCTGTAATTATTAGGAAAAAAGGGAGAATGTCTACTAGGAGACCTATATTTGACACAGCAACACTACTAGTTGAGCTGTTTAACTTCATCTTTCAATTCTGAGCATCCAACAAAGTAGATCCAACTGTTATTTTATCTTCTTTATTGTGAATTATTCTTGTTTCCATCCTTTCCAATAGAATTTTTTTTTAACATTGGGAGATAATCTTGAAAAGCTAATCATTAAAAGACTGGTGAGAAAGAACATTTTTCAAGAACAGAGGTGAAAACACTACACAAAAGACATTGTGGATAAGATGTTAAAGTGAAGCATAATAAGTTGAGCAACAAGATAACAATTGAAATCAAGGCTGTCATCATCTCAAACAGCAGTCAACATCATTATATTCAAAATCACTACCAGTAATCAAGAGCATCAAACTACAACATCCAAAACCAAGCATTATTGAGTGTTTACTATGTATCTCGTTCAAAAGAAAATTTTAAAAATTTATAAATAAAAAATTAAAATTTTATGCCCCCAATAGAAAACTATTGACTAAAGGAAAGCATTAAGATATATTTAACTGCCTATAGAAACTAAAACTCTGAACACCAATGTTGTGTGAAGAGTTAAGCTCTAAATATTGTTGGAAAATTTTTACAGTGTAAATTTTATTAAGTCATTAAAGTTTTTCCTTTGTTTTCCCAATGGAAAAATGAAACAATACAGAAGAAGAGCTTTGTAAACTATAAAGCAATGCAAATTATGATGATAATGATGGTGAGGATATGCAGAAATCAGGTGACAGTAGAAAGTCTGAAAGTCAGAACTGAAGCTAGGGGGATTCAGAACTTAGCATTGGCTTGACCTGTGTAACACAAAGTTTCACCCCATCATTATGCAAAATAAAAAATAAATTGTGAAGTCAAAGATCGACTGAAAACAGACTGTTTTTAAAATGTTTATTTTTAAGAAGAAAATAAATTTACTACATCCCATCACCTAAAAATAACTGCTATTAATATTTTGATGTATATCTTATCATATTTTTTCCCCTTTCTCTCTCTTCTCCCTTTCTTAGCTCACACACACTCACATACACACCTCACACTCTTTTTTTTTTTTTAACATCTTTATTGGGGTATAATTGCTTTACAATTGTGTGTTAGTTTTTGATTTATAAAAAAGTGAATCGGTTATACATATACATATGTTCCCATATCTCTTCCCTCTTGCATCTCCCTCCCTCCCACACTCCCTATCCCACCCCTCCAGGCAGTCACAAAGCACCGAGCTGATCTCCCTGTGCTATGCAGCTGCTTCCCACTAGCTATCTACCTTACGTTTGGTAGTGTATATATGTCCATGACGCTCTCTCGCTTTGTCACAGCTCACCCTTACCCCTCCCCATAGCCTCAAGTCTGTTCTCTAGTAGGTCTGTGTCTTTATTCCTGTCTTACCCCTAGGTTCTTCATGACATTTTTTTTCTTAAATTCCATATATATGTGTTAGCATATGGTATTTATCTTTCTCTTTCTGACTTACTTCACTCTGTATGACAGACTCTAGGTCTATCCACCTCATTACAAATAGCTCAATTTCATTTCTTTTTATGGCTGAGTAATATTCCATTGTATATATGTGCCACATCTTCTTTATCCATTCATCCGATGATGGACACTTAGGTTGTTTCCATCTCCAGCCTATTATAAAGAGAGCTGCAATGAACATTTTGGTAATAACTCTTTTCGAATTATGGTTTTCTCAGGGTATATGCCCAGTAGTGGGATTGCTGGGTCATATGGTAGCTCTATTTGTAGTTTTTTAAGGAACCTCCATACTGTTCTCCATAGCAGCTATACCAATTCACATTCCCACCGGCAGTGGAAGAGTGTTCCCCTTTCTCCACACCCTCTTCAACATTTATTGTTTCTAGATTTTTTGATGATGGCCATTCTGACTGGTGTGAGATGATATCTCATTGTAGTTTTGATTTGCAATTCTCTAATGATTAATGACGTTGAGCATTCTTTCATGTGTTTTTTGGCAGTATGTATATCTTCTTTGGAGAAAAGGCTATTTAGGTCTTCTGCCCATTTTGGGATTGGGTTGTTTGGTTTTTTGTTATTGAGCTGCATGAGCTCCTTGTAAATTTTGGAAATTAATCCTTTGTCAGTTGCTTCATTTGCAAATATTTTCTCCCATTCTGAGGGTTGTCTTTTGGTCTTGTTTATGGTTTCCTTTGCTATGCAAAAGCTTTTAATTTTCATTAGGTCCCATTTGTTTATTTTTGTTTTTATTTGCATTTCTCTAGGAGGTGGGTCAAAAAGGATCTTGCTGTGATTTATGTCAGAGAGTGTTCTGCCTATGTTTTCCTCTAAGAGTTTGATAGTTTCTGGCCTTACATTTAGGTCTTTAATCCATTTTGAGCTTATTATTGTGTACCGTGTTAGGGAGTGATCTAATCTCATACTTTTATATGTACCTGTCCAGTTTTCCCAGTACCACTTATTGAAGAGGCTGTCCTTTCTCCACTGTACGTTCCTGCCTCCTTTATCAAAGATAAGGTGACCATATGTGCATGGGTTTATCTCTGGGCTTTCTATCCTGTTCCATTGATCTATCTTTCTGTTTTTGTGCCAGTACCATACTCTCTTGATTACTGTAGCTTTGTAGTATAGTCTGAAGTCAGGAGCCTGATTCCTCCAGCTCTGTTTTTCGTTCTCAAGATTGCTTTGACTATTCAGGGTCTTTTGTGTTTCCATACAAATTGTGAAATGTTTTGTTCTAGTTCTGTGAAAAATGCCAGTGGTAGTTTGATAGGGATTGCATTGAATCTGTAGATTGCTTTGGGTAGTAGAGCCATTTTCACAATGTTGATTCTTCCAATCCAAGAACATGGTATATTTCTCCATCTATTTGTATCATCTTTAATTTC
This sequence comes from Tursiops truncatus, assembly GCF_011762595.2. NCBI lineage: Eukaryota > Metazoa > Chordata > Mammalia > Artiodactyla > Delphinidae > Tursiops > Tursiops truncatus. The sequence goes on from NC_047034.1 coordinate 86,783,739, forward strand.
TTTCATCAGTGTCTTATAATTTTCTGCATAGAGGTCTTTTGTCTCCTTAGGTAGGTTTATTCCTAGATATTTTATTCTTTTTGTTGCAATGGTAAATGGGAGTGTTTTCTTGATTTCATTTTGATATTTTTCATCATTAGTGTATAGAAATGCAAGAGATTTCTGTGCATTAATTTTGTATCCTGCAACTTTACCAAATTCATTGATTAGCTCTAGTAGTTTTCTGGTAGTATCTTTAGGATTCTCTATGTATAGTATCATGGCATCTGCAAACAGTGACAACTTTACTTCTTTTCCGATTTGGATTCCTTTTATTTCCTTTTCTTCTCTGATTGCTATGGCTGAAACTTCCAAAACTATGTTGAATAAGAGTGGTGAGAGTGGGCAACCTTGTCTTATTCCTGATCTTAGTGGAAATGGTTTCAGTTTTTCACCATTGAGGATGATGTTGGCTGTGGGTTTTTCATATGACCTTTATTACATTGAGGAAAGTTCCCTCTATGCCTGCTTTCTGCAGGGTTTTTATCATAAATTGGTGTTGAATTTTGTCAAAAGCTTTCTCTGCATCTATTGAGATGATCATATTGTCTTTCTCCTTCAATTTCTTAATATGGTTTATCACTTTGATTGATTTGCGTATATTGAAGAATCCTTGCATTCCTGGAATAAACCCCACTTGATCATGGTGTATGATCCTTTTAATATGCTGTTGGATTCTGTTTGCTAGTATTTTGTTGAGGATTTTTGTGTCTATGTTCATCAGTGATATTGGTCTGTAGTTTTCTTTCTTAATGACATCCTTTTTTGCTTTTGGTATCAAGGTGATGGTGGCCTCATAGAATAAATTTGGGAGTGTTCCTCCCTCTGCTATATTTTGGAAGAGTTTGAGAAGGATAGGTGTTAGCTCTTCTCTAAATGTTTGATAGAATTCACTTGTGAAGCCATCTGGTCCTGGGCTTTTGTTTGTTGGAAGATTTTTAATCACAGTTTCAATATCAGTGCTTGTGATTGGTCTGTTCATATTTTCTATTTCTTCCTGATTCAGTCTTGGCAGGTTGTGCATTTCTAAGAATTTGTCCATTTCTTCCAGGTTGTCCATTTTATGGGCATAGAGTTGCTTGTAGTAATCTCTCATGATCCTTTGTAGTTCTGCAGTGTCAGTTATCACTTCTCCTTTTTCATTTCTAATTCTATTGATTTGAGTCTTCTCCCTTTTTTTCTTGATGAGTCTGGCTAATGGTTTATCTATTTTGTTTATCTTCTCAAAGAACCAGCTTTTAGTTTTATTGATGTTTGTTATCATTTCCTTCATTTCTTTTTCATTTATTTCTGATCTGATTTTTATGATTTCTTTCCTTCTGCTAACATTGGGGGTCTTTGTGCTTCTTTCTCTAATTGCTTTAGGTGCAAGGTTAGGTTGTTTATTCGAGATGTTTCCTGTTTCTTAAGGTGGGCTTGTATTGCTACAAACTTCCCTCTTAGAACTGCTTTTGCTGCATCCCATAGGTTTTGGGTTGTTGTGTATCCATTTTCATTTGTTTCTAGGTATTTTTTAATTTCCTCTTTGATTTCTTCAGTGATCACTTTGTTATTAAGTAGTGTATTGTTTAGCCTCCATGTGTTTGTATTTTTTACAGATCTTTTCCTGTAATTGATATCTAGTCTCATAGCATTGTGGTCGGAAAAGATACTTGATACCATTTCAATTTTCTTAAATTTACCAAGGCTTGATTAGTGACCCAAGGTATGAGCTATCCTGGAGAATGTTCCATGAGCACTTGAGAAAAATGTGTATTCTGTTGTTTTTGGATGGAGTGTCCTATAAATATCAATTAAGTCCATCTTGTTTAATGTATCATCTAAAGCTTGTGTGTACTTATTTATTTTCATTTTGTGTGATCTGTCCATTGGTGAAAGTGGGGTGTTAAAGTCCCTTACTATGAATGAGTTACTGTCGATTTCCCCTTTTATGGCTGTTAGTATTTGCCTTATGTATTGAGGTGCTCCTATGTTGGGTGCATAAATATTTACAATTGTTATATCTTCTTCTTGGATCGATCTCTTGATCATTATGTAGTGTCCTTCTTTGTCTCTTGTAATAGTCTTTATTTTAAAGTCTATTTTGTCTGATATGAGAATTGCTACTCCAGCTTTCTTTTGGTTTCCATTTGCATGGAATATCTTTTTCCACCCCCTCACTTTCAGTCTGTATGTTTCTCTAGGTCTGAAGTGGGTCTACTGTAGACAGCATACATATGGGTCTTGTTTTTGTATCCATTCAGCCAATCTGTGTCTTTTGGTGTGAGCATTTAGTCCATTTACTTTTAAGGTAATTATCTATATGTATGTTCTTATTCCCATTTTCTAAATTGTTTTGGGTTCGTTATTGTAGTTCTTTTCCTTCTCTTGTGTTTCTTGCCTAGAGAAATTCCTTTAGCATTTCTTGTAAAGCTGGTTTGATGGTGCTGAACTCCCTCAACTTTTGCTTGTCTGTAAAGCTTTTAATTTCTCCATCAAATCTGGATGAGATCCTTGTTGAGTAGAGTAATCTTGGTTGCAGGTTTTTCTCCTTCATCACTTTAAATATGTCCTGCCAATCCCTTCTGGCTTGCAGAGTTTCTGCTGAAAGATCAGCTGTTAACCTTATGGGGATTCCTTTGTGTGTTATTTGTTGTTTTTCCCTTGCTGCTTTTAGTATGTTTTCTTTGTATTTAATTTTTGACAGTTTGATTAATGTGTGTCTTAGCATATTTCTCCTTGTATTTCTCCTGTATGGGACTCTCTGTGCTTCCTGGACTTGATTAACTATTTCCTTTCCCATATTAGGGAAGTTTTTAACTATAATCTCTTCAAATATTTTCTCAGTCCCTTTCTTTTTCTCTTCTTCTTCTGGAACCCCTATAATTCAAATGTTGGTGCATTTAATGTTGTCCCAGTGGTCTCTGAGACTGTCCTCAATTCTTTTCATTCTTTTTTCTTTATTCTGCCCTGCAGCAGTTATTTCCACTATTTTATCTCCCAGGTCACTTATCCGTTCTTCTGTCTCAGTTATTCTGCTATTGATCCCATCTAGAGTATTTTTTATTTCATTTATTGTGTTGTTCATTGTTGTTTGTTTCATCTTTAGTTCTACTAGGTCCTTGTTAAATGTTTCTTGCATTTTGTCTATTCTATTTCCAAGATTTTAGATCATCTTTTCTATCATTTTTCTGAATTCTTTTTCAGGTAGACTGCCTTATTCCTCTTCATTTGTTAGGTCTGGTGGGTTTTTATCTTGCTCCTTCATCTGCGGTGTGATTTCCTGTCTTCTCATTTTGCTTATCTTACTGTGTTTGGGGTCTCCTTTTTGCAGGTTGCAGGTTCATAGTTCCTGTTGATTTGGTGTCTCTCTCCAGTGGGTAAGGTTGATTCAGTGGGTTGTGTATGCTTCCTGGTGGAGGGGACTATTGCCTGTGTTATGGTGGTTGAGGCTTGATCTTGTCCCTCTGGTGGGCAGGGCCACGTCTGGTGGTGTGTTTTGGGGTGTCTGTGGACTTATTATGATTTTAGACAGCCTCTATGCTAATGGGTGGGGGTGTGTTCCTGTTTTGCTAGTTGGTTGGCATAGGTTGTCCAGCACTGTAGCTTGCTGGTCGGTGAGTGAAGTTGGGTGCTGGCGTTGAGATGGAGATCTCTGGGAGATTTTCGCCATTTGATATTATGTGGAGCTGGGAGGTCTCCTGTTGACCAGTGTCCTGAAGTTGGCTCTCCCACCTCAGAGGCACAGCACTGACTCCTGGCTGCAGCACGAAGAGCCTTTCATCCACACGGCTCAGAATAAAAGGGAGAAAAAGTGGAGAGAAAGAATTAGTAGAAGCAGGAAGAAAGGAAGAAAGAAAGAAAGGAAGGAAGGAAGGAAAGAAGGAAGGAAGAAGGAAGGAAGGAAGGAAGGGAGGAAAAAAGAAAGAAAGAAGAAAGGAAGGAAAGAGGGAGTGAGGGAGGGAGGGACAGTGGGCGGAAGGAAGGAAGGAAGGAGGGGTGAAAGGAAAAAAGGAAGAAAGAAAGAAGATAAAGTAACATAAAATAGAGTAAAATATAATAGTTATTAAATTAAAAAATAATTATTAAGAAAAAAAATTTAAAAAAAAAGGACGCATAGAACCTTAGGACAAATGGTGGAAGTAAAGCTATACAGACAAAATCTCATACAGAAGCAGACACATACACACTCACACAGAGAGGAAAAGGGGAAAAAATCATAAATCTTGCTCTCAAAGTCCACCTCCTCAATTTGGGATGATTCGTTTTCTATTCATGTATTCCACAGATGCAGGGTACATCAAGTTGATCGTGGAGCTTTAATCCGCTGCTCCTGAGGCTGCTGGGAGAGATTTCCCTTTCTCTTCTTTGTTCTCACAGCTCGCAGGGGCTCAGCTTTGGATTTGGCCCCACCTCTGCATGTAGGTCACCGGAGGGCGTCTGTTCTTCGCTCAGACAGGACGGGGTTAAAGGAGCAGCTGCTTCGGGGACTCTGGCTCACTCAGGCCGGGGGGAGGGAAGGGTACGGAGTGCAGGGCGATCCTGCGGCGGCAGAGGCCTGAGTGACTTTGCACCAGCCTGAGGCGCGCCATGTGGTCTCCCGGGGAAGTTGTCCCTGGATCCCGGGACCCTGGCAGTGGCGGGCTGCACAGGCTCCCTGGAAGAGGGGGGTGGATAGTGACCTGTGCTCGAACACAGGCTTCTTGGCGGCGGCAGCAGCAGCCTTAGCGTCTCAAGCCCGTCTCTGGGGTCCACACTTGTAGCCGCGGCTCGTGCCAATCTCTGGAGCTCCTTTAAGCAGTGCTCTTAATCCCCTCTCCTCGCACACCAGGAAACAACGAGGGAAGAAAAAGTCTCTTGCCTCTTAGGCAGGTCCAGACTTTTCCCGGACTCCCTCCCGGCTAGCCCTGGTGCACTAACCCCCTGCAGGCTGTGTTCACGCTGCCAACCCCAGTCCTCTCCCTGCGCTCCGACCAAAGCCCAAGCCTCAGCTCACAGCCCCGCCCGCCCTGGTGAGTGAGCAGACAAGCCTCTCGGGCTGGTGAGTGCCGGTCAGCACTGATCCTTTGTGCGGGAATCTCTCCGCTTTTCCCTCTGCACCCCTGTGGCTGCGCTCTCCTCCGCGGCTCCGAAGCTTTCTCCCTCCGCCACCCGCAGTCTCCGCCCGCGAAGGGGCTTCCTAGTGTGTGGAAACCTTTCCTCCTTCACAGCTCCCTCCCACTGGTGCAGGTCCCGTCCCTATTCTTTTGCCTCTGTTTTTTCTTTTTTTCTTTTGCCCTACCCAGATACGTGGGGAGTTTCTTGCCTTTTGGGAGGTCTGAAGTCTTCCGCCAGCGTTCAGTAGGTGTTCTGTAACAGTTGTTCCACGTGCAGATGTATTTCTGGTGTATCTGTGGGGAGGAAGGAGATCTCTGCATCTTCCTCGTCTGCCATCTTCCCCTCGTCTCACACCACACATTCTTACAGGAATCAGGTAGTACTGTTCACTCTTCTTTATAATTTAATGTAACACTTATAACCTACATATTAATAAATATATTTCAACTATATTCTTATTGTCTGATTTTATTTCATTGTATGTCTTTGGGAGGTGATTAGGTCATGAAAGAGGAGCCCTCATGAATGGGATTAATGTCCTTATAAAAGAGACCCCAGAGAACAAACTTTCCCCTTCTACTGTGTGAGGACACAGCCAGAGATGATCATTTATGAACCAGGAAGTGGGTCCTCACAAGACACTGAATCTGCTAGGGCCTTGATCTTGGACTTCCTAGACTCCAGAATTGTGAGAAACAAAAACTGTTGTTTATAAGCCACTCAGTCTGTGATATTTATGTTATAGCAGCCCAAATGGACTAAGATAACCACAGTAAGCATGGCATTAGTAGAGAACCATATTTTGCTTAGAGAAATTCACAATGATTTAAAGCATGAGTCTAAGGTCTTGGGAGAGAAATATTTTCCTTAGGAAATAGCTGAAGATGAGACATATGTCTCAGGATAGATTACCAAAAAATAAATAGAATAATTGACAGGAAACTAATGGTTTCCAGAAAAAACTAGATGGAGTCTCCAATGAAAATGAGGTTTATAAAATCCTTTTGTACATCTGGCCGTTTCAGTTTGCATACTCATACCCATAAAGTACGCAATCCAAATTTTAAAAAAAAAATTATAATTTTATAAGAATCTCCAATAGCAACCAATATTATGGTCTCTTTGTTTTATATGAACTTCCTAATCTTACAACATTAAACCATGAGAAGTTCAGAACTAAGTGTAGTGCACTCCTCATTTCCATTTCTTTCTCATTGTGTAACTGTAGTATGGTTAGAGAAAGTAGTTCTACTCTGGGACTGGGCCCTGATTAAGTCAATCATGTTTATTTCCCTAGGTTGGAATCGTCATGTAAGTCACTTATTCCAAAGCATTCTCTACTAACAGTTTTTGGTCCAGGGGTAGGCGTAGGACTTAAGTTGGTCCAGACTGGAGAGAACAATTCTTGTTGTATGGTGTAGGTAAAGTTACTCTTCCTCTGTCCCTCTGCATGCGTACAAAGAAGCACATTATGGCTATCTTAAGCCTGTGAAGAAAGTCAGTCTAAAGATGGAAACAACACTGTGTACAGCAGATCCATGGACAAAATTACTCTGAATCTTTGATGCAATCACAGTACCACTAAATCAAACCACCCTGAAAATTGTCCAACCTCTGTACTTCCTGTTATGTGAGTTTATACATTGTTTTTTAAAGAAAACTAAAATATATGCATATATATACAGATATTAACAGGAGCATTTTGTAAAGTAAAAAACAAATAATAACAATAGGACATTATTTAAATAAGTCTCTATTTGTTAACAACTCATGAGCCTAAGCAAATCAAATGGCCAGGCCCAGATTCAAGGACTAAAATAGAACAGCCACGGACTTCCCTGGTGGTCTGATGGTTAAGACACCATGCTTCAAATGCAGGGAGCACAAGTTCGATGCCCTGGTCAGGGAACAAAGATCCCACTTGCCACATGTTCCATTTTTTAAATGTGAGTAGTTCTATGGGTTATCTATTTCCATCCTTGTATTTTTATACTTTCTGTTTCTAATGTATCTCATAAATAGAATTCCATTAAAATTCTTCAGTCTACCACAACAAACTGTTTTTAGCTTTACCAAATTTGTAATTAATTTTTTTTTTGATTTAAATCTACTATTTTATTTTGTTTTTGTATTTGCCTTTTGGTCTAGGTTTATTTTTCTCTCCTTTCTTGGCTTCTTTTGGACTTTCTGACTTCATATTTCCATCCCCCTCTTACTAGATTACAAGTTATGCTTTCTATTTCTACTCACTTAGTGATTGCTACATAAATTAAAACATCCACATTTAATTTATTCAAATATAAAAATTTTCAATATCTTTATCCACATCTAGGTAATACAGAAGTCTTAGAACATTTTAACTTCACTTTTTCTCATTTCAACTAATACTTATTTTGATTATCTTAGTTCTATTATTTTAACTCCATTAGAAGTTTTATATAGTCAATATTTATTTTTACTCATACACATATTTACACATTTTTGGCTCTTTGTTCCTTCTTGAATCTCAAACCACCAAACTGCCTAAACTGAAGTATAGCCATAGAGTTTATTCTAGTAAAATATTTCTGGTGATAATAATCCCAGTTTTTATTGTTTGAAAATGTTTATTTCATCTTCATTCTTGAAGAATATTATTGCTGGGTATAGAATTATAGGTTGACATTTTTTAACCCATTAAATATGTCATTAACATTATCTTCTTGATTTCATTGTTTTTGCTGATCTAACAGCTGTCAGTTTAACTGTTATTCCTTTTGGTACTCTGAATTTTTCTCTCAAAGCTTTTAGGATTTTATGTTTGTCTCAGATTTTCCGCAAAAAAAAAGTAGTGATGTATCTAGGTGTGGATTTCTTTTCATTTGTAATAACTGGAATTTGTTGAACTTCTTGAAGATCTGTAGATTGATGTATTTTTCAGTTTGAGGAAAATTCTCAGCTTTTATCTCCTCAGATATTACAGAGTCCCTATTATCTACCTCCTCTTCACCTGGGACTCTAATCAACTATAGATTTCATCTATCATAATTTTTAATCTCTCTTTCCTACCTTCAATATCTTTTTGTCTATATATGCTGCCTTTTGCATAAGTTACTTCAACTCTGTTTCAATTTATCAATTATTTCTTGATCTATCCTAATCTGCTGTTGAGTACCTGAATTTTAAATTTGGTTATTATTTGTTTCTAGAAGTTTTATTTAGTTCTTTTTAAACAGTTGAATTAATTTTGATAGTTTCTTCTTCCCTAATGTTATTTTCAGCTCTTCTTTTATTTCATTAAACACAGTTTTATTAAATTTATTTATTTATTTATTTTTTGGAGGTGGGGAACTGCATTGGGTATTCATTGATGTGCACAGGCTTTTTCTAGTTGCAGCTAGTGTGTGCTAAACTTCATTGCCGTGCATGGGCTTCTCATTGCGGTGGCTTCTCTTGTTGCAGAGCATGGGCTCTAGGTGTGCAGGCTTCAGTAGTTGTGGCACAAGGGCTCAGTAGCTGTGGCTCACAGGCTCTAGAGTGCACACTCAGTAGTTGTGGCACACGGGCTTAGTTGCTCTGTGGCATATGGGATCTTCCCGGACCAGGGATTGAAACCATGTCCCCTGCATTGGCAGGCAGATTGTTAACAACTGTGCTACCAGGGACGTCCCCAACACTGCTGTTTTATACTCTGGGTTGAATGATTGCAATAACTGATGGCTTTGTGTGTCTTTTCCCTTTGTTTACTGTTTTTTTCCTATTTTTTTCTTTATGCATTGTTTTTCTTTTTTTAACATCTTTATTGTAGTATAATTGCTTTACAATGGTGTGTTAGTTTCTGTTTTATGACAAAGTAAATCAGCTATACATATACATATATTGCCATATCTCCTCCCTCTTGCGTCTCCCTCCCATCCTCCATATCCCACCACTCTAGGTGGTTACAAAACACCAAGCTGATATCTCTGTGCTATGTGGGTGTTTCCGACTAGCTAACTATTTTACATTTGGTAGTATAGATAGGTCCACACCACTCTCTCACTTCATCCCAACTTGCCCATCCCTGTCCCCATGTCCTCAAGTCCATGCTCTATGTCTGTGCCTTTATTCCTGTCCTGCCCCTAGGTTCATCAGAACGTTTTTTTTTTTTTTAGATTCCATATATATGTGTTAGCATACAGTATTTCTTTTCTCTTTCTGACTTAGTTCACTCTGTATGGCAGACTCTATGTCCATCCACCTCATTACAAATAACTCAATTTCATTTCTTTTTTATGGCTAAGTAATATTCCATTGTATATATGTGCCAAATCTTCTTTATCCATTCATCCGTTGACAGACACTTAGGTTGTTTCCATGTCCTGGCTAGTGCAATGAACATTGTGGTACATGACTCTCTTTGAATTAAAGCTTTCTGAGGGTATACGCCCAGTAGTGGGCTTGCTGGATCCTATGGCAGTTCTATTTTTAGTTTTTTAAGGAACTTCCATACTGTTCTCTGTAGTGGCTGTATCAATTTACATTCCCAACAACCGTGCAAGAGGGTCCCCTTTTCTCCACACCCTCTCCAGCTTTTATTGTTTGTATATTTTTTGATGATGTTCATTCTGACTGCTGTGAGGTGATACCTCATTGTAGTTTTGGTTTGCATTCCTCTAATGATTAGTGATGTTGAGCATCCTTTCATATGTTTGTTGGCAATCTGTATATCTGCTTTGCAGAAATGTCTGTTTATGTCTTCTGCCCATTTTTGGATTGGATTGTTTATTTGATATTGAGCTGCATGAACTGCTTGTATATCTTGGAGATTAATCTTTTGTCAGTTGCTTTGTTTGCAAATATTTTCTCCCATTCTCAGGGTTGTCTTTTCATCTTGTTTATGGTTTCCTTTGCTGTGCAAAACCTTTTACGTTTCATAAGGTCCCATTTGTTTATTTTTGTTTTTATTTCCCTTTCTCTAGGAGGTGGATCAAAAAGGATCTTACTGTGATTTATGTCATAGAGTGTTCTGCCTATATTTTCCTCTAAGAGTTTTATAGTATCTGCTCTTACATTAAGGTCTTTAATCCATTTGGAGTTTATGTTTGTGTATGGTGTTAGGAACTGTTCTAATTTCATTCTTTTACATGTAGGCATCCAGTTTACCCAGCATCACTTACTGAAGAGGCTATCTCTTCTCCATTGTACATTCTTGCCTCCATTATCAAATATAAGGTGACCATATGTGCGTGGGTTTATCTCTGGGCTTCTTATCCTGTTCCATTGACCTATATTTTTGTACCAGTACCATACTGTCTTGATTACTGTAGCTTTGTAGTATAGTCTGATGTCAGGGAGCCTGATTCCTCCAACTCCATTTATCTTTCTCAAGATTGTTTTGGCTATTCGGAGTCTTTTGTGTTTCCATACAAATTGTGAAATTTTTTGTTCTAGTTCTGTGAAAAATACCATTCGTAGTTTGATAGAGATTGCATTGAACCTGTAGATTGCTTTGGGTAGTATAGTCATTTTCACAATGTTGATATCTCTCCATCTATTTGTATCATCTTTAATTTCTTTCATCAGTGTCTTATAGTTTCCTGCCTACAGGTTTTTTGTCTCCCTAGGTGTGCTTATTACTAGGTATTTTATTCTTTTTGTTGCAATGGTAAATGGGGGTGTTTCCTTAATATCTCTTTCAGATTTTTCATCATTAATGTACAGGAATGCAAGAGATTTCCGTGCATTAATTTTGTATCCTGCTATTTTACCACATTCATTGATTAGCTCTAGTAGTTTTATGGTAGCATCTCTAGAATTCTCTACGTATAGTATCATGTCATCTGCAAACAGTGACAGTTTTATTTCTTCTTTTCTGATTTGGATTCCTTTTATTTCTTTTTCTTCTCTGATTGCTATGGCTAAAACTTCCAAAACTATGTTGAATAATAGTGGTGAGAGTAGGCAACCTTTTCTTGTTCCTGATCTTAGTGGAAATGGTTTCAGTTTTTCACCATTGAGAATGATGTTGGCTGTGAGTTTGTCATATATGGCCTTTATTATGTTGAGGTAGTTCCCTCAACATAATAGGTAGGTAGTGCCTACTTTCTGGGTTTTTTTTTTTATCATAAATGGATGTTGAATTTTGTTGAAAGCTTTCCCTGCATCCACTGAAATGGTTTTTCTCCTACAATTGTTAATATGGTGTATCACATTGATTGATTTGTGTATATTGAAGAATCCTTGCTTTCCTGTGATAAACTCCACTTGATCATGGTGTATGAACCTTTTAATGTGCTGTTGGATTCTGTTTGGTCGTATTTTGTTGAGGATTTTTGCATGTATGTTCATCAGTGATATTGGCCTCCAGTTTTCTTTTCTTGTGACATCTTTGTCTGGTTTTGGTATCAGGGTGATGGTGGTCTCGTAGTTTGAGTTTGGGAATGTTCCTCCCTCAGCTATACTTTGAAAGAGTTTGAGAAGAATAGGTGTTAGTTCTTCTCCAAATGTTTGATAGAATTCTCCTGTGAAGACCTCTTGTCCTGAGCTTTTGTTTATTGGAAGATTTTTAAACACAGTTTCAGTTTCAGTGCTTGTGTTTGGCCTGTTTGTGTTTTCTATTTCTTCCTGGTTCAGTCTTGGAAGGTTGTGCTTTTCTAAGTATTTGTCCATTTCTTCCAGGTTGTCCATTTTATTAGCATATAGTTGCTTGTAGTAATCTCTCATAATCCTTTGTATTTCTGTGGTGTCCATTGTTTCTTCTCCTTTTTCATTTCTAATTCCGTTGATCTACATCTTCTCCCTCTTTTTCTTGATAAGTCTGGCTAATGGTTTATTAAGTTTTTTTATCTTCTCAAAGAACCAGCTTTTAGTTTTATTCATCTTGGCTATTGTTTCCTTCATTTCTTTTTCATTTATTTCTGATCTTTATGATTTCTTTCCTTCTGCTAACTTTGGGGTTTTTTTGTTCCTCTTTCTCTGTTTGCTTTAGGTATAAGGTTAGGTTATTTATTTGAGATTTTTCTTGTTTCTTGAGGTAAGATTGTATTACTATAAACTTCCCTCCTAGAACTGCTTTTGCTGCATCCCATAAGTTTTATGTCATCATGTTTTCATTGTCATTTGTTTCTAGGCATTTTTGATTTCCTCTTTAATTTATTCAGTGATCTCTTGTTTATTTAATGGTGTATTGTTTAGCCTCCATGTGTTTGTAGTTTTTACATTTTTTTTCTTGTAATTGATATCTAGTCTTATAGCATTGTGGTCGCAAAAGGTAGTTGATATGTTTTCAATTTTCTTAAATTTTCCAAGGCTTGATTTATGACCCAAGACATGATCTACCCTGGAGAATGTTCCACGAGCACTTGAGAAGAAAGTGTATTCTGTTATTTTTGGATGGAATGTCCTATAAATATCAATTAAGTCCATCTTGTTTGATGTGCCATTTAAAGCTTGTGTTTCCTTATTTATTTTCATTTTGGATGATCTGTCCATTGGTGAAAGTGGAGTGTCAAAGTTCCCTACTATTATTGTGTTACTATCGATTTTCCCCTTTATGGCTGTTAGCATTTGCCTTATGTATTGAGGTGCTCCTATGTTGGGGTCATAAATATTTACAGTTGTTATATCTTCTTGGATTGATCCCTTGATCATTATGTAGTGTCCTTCTTTGTCTCTTGTCATAGTCTTTATTTTAAAGTCTATTTTGTCTGATATAACAATTGCTACTCCAGCTTTCTTTTGATTTCCATTTGTATGGAATATCTTTTTCCATCCCCTCACTTTCAGTCTGTATGTGTCCCTAGGTCTGACGTGGGTATCTTGTAGACAACATATATACAGGTCTTGTTTTTTATCAATTCAGCCAGTCTATGTCTTTTGGTTGGAGCATTTAATCCATTTACCTTTAAGGTCCTTATTGATATGTATGTTCCTATTACCATTTTCTTAATTGTTTTGGGTTTGTTTTTATAGGTCTTTTCCTTCTCTTGTGTTTCCTGCCTAGAGAAGTTCCTTTGTCTTAGAAGTTCCTTTTTTGTAAAGCTAGTTTGGTGGTGCTGAATTCTCTTAACTTTTGCCCTCTGTAAAGGTTTGAATTTGTCCCTCGAATCTGAATGAGATCCTAGCTGGGTAGAGTACTCTTGGTTGTATGTTTTCCCCTTTCATCACTTTATATATGTCCTGCCACTCCCTTCTGCCTTGCAGAGGTTCTGCTGAAAGGTCAGCTGTTAACCCTAAGGGGATTCCCTTGTATGTTATTTGTTGCTTTTCCCTTGCTGCTTTTAATATGCTTTCTTTGTATTTAATTTTTGATAGTTTGATTAATATGTGTCTTGGCATGTTTCTCCTTGGATTTATCCTGTATGGGACTCTCTGTGCTTCCTGGACTTGAATGAATATTTCCTTTCCCATGTTAGGGAAGTTTTCAACTATAATCTCTTCAAATATTTTCTCAGACACTATCTTTTTCTCTTTTTCTTCTGGGACCCCTATAATTGTAACATTGGTGCATTTAATGTTGTCCCAGAGGTCTCTGAGGCTGTCTTCATTCTTTGCATTCGTTTTTCTTTATTCTGCTCTGCAGTAGTTATTTCCACTATTTTATCCTCCAGATTACTTATTTGTTCTTCTGCCTCAGTTATTCTGCTATTGATTCCTTCTAGAGAATTTTAAATTTCATTTATTGTGTTTTTCATCATTTTTTCTCTTCAGTTCTTCTAGGTCCTTGTTAAACGTTTCTTGTATTTTCTCCATTCTGTTTCCAAGATTTTGGACCATCTTTACTATCATTACTCTGAATTCTTTTTCAGGTAGACTGCCTATTTCCTCTTCATTTGTTTCATCTGGTGGGTTTTTACCTCGCTCCTTCATCTTCTGCATATTTCTCTGTCATCTCATTTTTTTTAACTTACTGTGTTTGGGGTCTCCTTTTCAGAGGCTGCAGGTTCATAGTTCCCATTGTTCTTGGTGTGTGACCCCAGTGGGTGAGGTTGGTTCAGTGGCTTGTGTAGGCTTCCTGGTGTAGGGGGCTGGTGCCTGTGTTCTGGTGGGTGGGGCTGTATCTTGTTTTTCTGGGGGGCAGGGCTGTGTCCGGTGGTGTGTTTTGGGGTGTGTATCAAATTTTTATGATTTTAGGCAGCCTCTCTGCTAATGGGTGGGTTTGTGTCCCTGTCTTGCTAGTTCTTTGGCATGGGGCATACAGCACTGGAGCTTGCTGGCCATTGAGTGGAGCTGGTCTTAGCACTGAGATAGGGATCTCTGGGAGAGCTCTTGCCAGTTGATATTACATGGGGCTGGGAGGTTCCTGGTGGTCCAATATCCAGAACTCAGCTCTCCCACCTTGTAGGCTCAGGCATGACACCAGGCCAGAGCACCAAGATCTTGTTAGCCACACTGCTCAGAAGAAAAGGGAGAAAAAAGAAAAGAAAATTTTTAATAAAATTTTAAAAATTATTAAAATAATAAAAATAAAAGAAGGGAGCAACCAATCAATAAAGAAATCCACCAATGATAACAAGTGCTAAAAACTAAACTAATATAAACATAAAAATCAGAAAAAAATCAGTCACAGACAGCAAACCCCAAGTCTACAGTTGCTCCCAAAGTCCACTGCCTCAATTTTGGGATGATTCATTGTCTATTCAGGTATTCCACAGTTGCAAGGTACATCAAGGTGAATGTGGGGATTTAATCTGCTGCTCCTGTGGCTGCATGGAGAAATTTTCCTTTCTTTTCTTTGTTCTCACAGCTCCAGGTGTTCAGCTTTGGTTTTCGCCCCACCTCTGCATGTAGTTCACCTTCAGGCATCTGTTCCCCGCCCAGACAGGAGACGTTTAAAGCAGCAGCTGATTAGGGCACTCTTGCTCACTCAGGCTGTGGAGAGGGAGAAGTATGGTAATCATTACTGGAATGTGAGGCAAGCCTGCAGCCGCCCAGGCCAACATCACGTTGCAACAACCTGAGGCATGCCGTGTGTTGCCCCCAGGAAGTTGTCCCTGGATCATGGGACCCTGGCAGTGGTGGGCTGCACAGGATCCTTGGGGGGGGTGGGGGTGGGGGTGTTGATAGTGACCTGTGCTTGCACACAGGATTCTTTGTGGCAGCAGAAGCAGCATTTGCATTTCATGACCATCTCTGGGGTTCAAGCTGATAGCCGTGGCTCACGCCTGTCTCTAGAGCTCACTTAGGCAGTGCTCTGCCTTCTGTGGGCATATGGGGAAGGAATCCCCTCTCCTCACACACCCTGAAACAATGGTCTCTCACATCTTTGACAGGTCCAGACTTTTTCTCGGACTCCCTCCCAATTAGCTGTGGTGCACTAGCCCTCTCAGGCTGTCTTTACGCAGCCAACCCCTGTCCTCTCCCTGGGGTCTGACCTCCAAAGTCCGAACCTCAGCTCCCAGCCCCCACTCTCCCCAGCAGGTGAGCAGACAAGCATCTCAGGCTGGTCAGCATCAATCCTCTGTGAAGGAATCTCTCCGCTTTTCCCTCTACACCCCTGTTGCTGTGCTCTCCTCCATGGCTCTGAAGCTTCCCCCACAGCCACTCCCCATCTCCACCAGTAAGGGACTTCCTAGTGTGTGGAAACTTTTCTCCTTCACAGCTCCCTCCCAGAGGTGCAGGTCCCATCCTACTCTTTTGTCTCTGCTTTTTCTTTTTTTTTTTTGCCCTACCCAGGTACATGGGGATTTTCTTGCCTTTTGGGAAGTCTGAGGTCTTCTGCCAGCATTCAGTAGGTGTTCTGTAGGAGTTGTTCCACATGTAGATATATTTTTGATGTATTTGTGGGGAGGAAGGTGATCTCCATGTCTTAATCCTCTGCCATCTTGAAGGCCCCCCCATGTCTTGTTTTCTTGTATGCCTTGTTATCTTTTACTGTGTGCTGGTCATTGTTATTGAATAAATATTTGTAGAAATAATTTTATGTATAGGATAAAGTTGCCTTCCTCCAGAGAGAATTTGCATTTGTTTCTGCCTAGTGCCTGGGTGTATTACCAGTATGGGGACTACCTTGAACCAATTTCAAATATTTATATTTTCCTGACCAACTGAAGTGATGTGAAGCCAGCTGAAAAAAAAATCTGTGTAAGGGCAAATTTTCTTCTGGTTTGGTCTTTCCCAGAGAATTGTACCTTTTGAAATCCTGACTCATTGAAGAGAGGGTATTTGTAAGACTTCTTATTGGTCTAATCCCGGAAATGGATTTCTGTATCCTCTTGCCTCACAAGACTCCTAAAGTTAAAGTTTAAATTTGCCAGGGTTGGCAAGTATTTTCAGGGTAAAAGAGGATTTAATGTTCTGCTTAATTCTATGAGTTCCCTTTTTCCCTTCACTTTTGGCTCTTCAGTGCTTTTCTTAAATTAAAAAATATTATTCTGCATTTTTAGTTATTTTCATGAGGGAGTTTGATCCATATAACCTAAACCACCACTATGAGAAACTATTAGTCTTTTTCATATGTCATTGTGCATTTTGCCTGATTACTTGGTTTGGATATGTTCCTAATACTAAAATTTCTGGATGAAAGGGAAAACATATTGTTAAGACTTCTGATACACATAGATACAAAATAAAATGAAAACATCTTTCCTTGTCTTATAACTCTTAGTATTTACTTGCTTAACAACTTTCATATATAACATATAGCAGTGTTAATTATATTAATTAGGTTGTACATTACATCCCTAGTACTTATTTATCTTATAACTGGAAGTTTGTTCCTTTTGATCATCTTCATCCAATTCCTCCTCCCCCCACTCCCCACCTCTGTAACCACAAATCTGATCTTTTATTCTATGAGTTCATTTGTTTATTTGTTTTTGAAGTATAATTAACCTAAGCCACTATGTTAGTATCTGGTACACAGCATAGTGATTTGATATTTCTATACGTTATAAAATGATCACCTCTGTTTGTTTTTTTTTTAATGTTTTCTATCTCTTTGTTGAACTTCTCATTTTGCTCTTGTATTGTTTTCCTGATATTATTAAATTGTTTATCTATGTTCTCTTGTAGCTCTCTGTATCTTTAGAGAAATTATTTTGAATTCTTTGTATGGAAATTCTTGGATCTCCATTTCTTTGGGACCAATTATTGGAGGTTTGCTATATTCCTTTGGTGGAGTCATATTTCTATGATTCTTCATGATCCCTATAATCTTGTGTAGGTGTTTGTGCATTTGAAAAAGCAGTCACTTCTCCCAGACTTTATGGACTGACTTTAAAGGAAGACTTTCACCTGTGGTTGGGGGCATGCTGGATCAAGAGTCTAGTGGTACAGGGTACCAAATGTGGAGTTTTTTGGTGGCCCTTGGTTCTGGGGGCATGATATCTCTTTAGCTCAAGTCATTGGAGTCCACAGCATCAACAACTGTGTGGTCCTTGGTAAGCACTGCAAAGTGTCCACTGTGGCTGCAAGGACTGTTGGGGTCCTCAGTAGTACCTCCTGGTCCAGTAGCTAGGGACCTGGGTAAGTAGCAGTGGTGGCCAGCAGTATGCACATACTTGGCTCTGGGGGCCAGATGCAGATTCCTAGTAGTTGCACAGGCCAATTGCTGACACACACAATGGGGGCCAGGGCAGGTGGTAAGGGTCAGGACCAACAGTGGCAGCTGCAGAGGCCCTGGCTATAGGCATACTCTTCCTGTGGCTGCACACTCTCCCCCTGAGTGTATACAACACAGTGAAAACTAGTGATAAGGGTCAGGATGGGAGCATGAGGTGCACAGCTGGTGAGACTTGCTACAGGTGGGCACAATGGTACCAGCCAATGACAGAAGACAGGAACTGATCTGGGACCACAAGCAGCTGTGGGCAACCTGGCTGCTGGTGTGTTAACCTGTGAATACACACTCTCTTCCTGGGCATGCATGCTGCAGTGGAAGCTAGTGACAAGCCAGTGGGTGCAGGTGTCCAGCTGGAGGGGTTATCCAAGAGTGTGACCATGAGCAAAAATGTGAGGGTCAGCTTGGGGAATCCTGGCTGAAGTCTTACATTCATGCAGTCACAGAGGCCTTGGATGGCTGCTGGTGTGGTTCCTAATGTCCAGCAAAGGCAAGGAGGGGAGAAAGCGAGGAGGGACTCAGGCAGCTGGCATCAGCAAGTGTGAATACCTGTGGGGCAAAAGCTGGTGAAATCTGCAGGGGATCTGTGGTGGCTGTGTTGGCCATTGCTTTGTCAGTGGCAAAATGTTCTGAGTTTGTCTGCAGAGCAGGTCTCTCTGAACTGCAATCACTCCCACTGTGTGTCTGCTAATAATAGCCTCTGCTTTTCTTCCTTATTCCTAGCCAGCTTTGTATGTCTTAGCTTTGACAGTCTGGGTTGGGTGAAACCAAAGTGGGATTTTTACATAGTGCCCTGAGAGGCTGGAGAAGCTGGTCACTATTCCACTCTTCCTTTCCTTGTGAGAGAAATTCTTTCTAGCTGGGAAATTAGTTCTTGGTGCTGAACAATGCTGACTTGTGGAAAGGGGTGATCAAGACAAAATGAAGCTGTCTTCCTTCTCTTCTGTGTAATTATTCTGAGGTTTTTTTGTTCCACTTTGTTGCTAAAACTTCTTAAGTGGACTCTGGAGATCTTCCAGAGCTGTTTTATTTGTGGATAGCTGTCCAATTTTTCATCTTTGTCAAGGAAAGGGGAAGCTAGGTTCTTCTACATCACATTTTCCCTGCCTCCACAATCTTCATCTTAATTCAAGTTTCAAAATATGTCTGTGTGTGTTTCTGAGTTCTTTCTCTTGTTCTGTTAGTCTATTTCTCTATCTATGACCCAATATCAGGGCCTTATTGACAGTAGATTTATGATAAATCTTGACATCCAATGGAGCAAATTCTTCCACCTTATTTCTATTCTTTAATAGTGTCCCAGCTATTGTTGGCCATTTGCATTTTTGTTGAAAAATACATACATAATTATATTATCTATGAACAATGACAAATTGTTCCTTTATTTTTATATACACTTCAATATTCTCCCTCTCTCTGTCTCTCCCTTCCTCTCTCTCTCTTTACCTTTTTGTAATGGCTTGGATTTCTGGTACAATATAGAAAATACTGATGTTAGCAGGAGCCTATTTTGCTCCAAATCTCAAATGGAAAAATATTAATATTTTTCAATTAAGGATGATTACAGTAGATTTTTGAGGCTATCTTTTTCAGAGTAAGGAAATTCCTTTCTTTTTTGAATTTACTTAAAGTTGTTATAAATGTTAGTTGAATTTTGTCAAATGTTTTTTCTGCATCTATTGAGATATTCATATAATTTTCCTCTTTTTAACTATTAAATCAGCCTTCCATTATTGAAATAAACTCAACTTGATTGTTATCTAATATAATCCCTTATATTGCTGTATTTGGTTTACCAATATTTGTAAAAGATGTTTGCATCCATATTCATAAGCAAGATTGTCCTTTCATTTTCCTTTCTTATATTTTCTGAAGGAGAAATGTTAATAAAAACTAGTCTAAAGTCTGTAAGTTCTCTAGATATTCCACACTCTACCCTGGATTGAACCATAACAGCAAAGCATTGTTTATCTGACCCTCCTTCAAAACTTTGACTTTGCATTTTGGTGTGTTGTCATTGATCTCTCATAAATAACAAACCTTCATTGTGTTTATTATAAAGATGGTGCTAAGGACATGGTTCATCATGTTGGTTTTAGTCTCCTTTTGAGGACCCTCAGGAGAAATTTCTCTCATAACTTAACATTAGAATGGTATTGCTTTTCCTGAACTATTTGTTTTTTGTCAAGGGTCACAGTTTTCCAGGACTATGCATTTTTATCAGGTTTAAAATTGTTATTTCTCTTAGCAAGTGACTGCATAGAATGCATTTTCAGTTCTCTGTCCTAAGGAAACTATACTAAATATTGGATATTGAAAAAATATTTAGTACAAATCTATCTATTATACAGTAGTCTCCCTTTGCTCATAGGGGATATGTTCCAAGACACCCAGTGGATTCCTGAAACTGTGGATAGTAGTGAATCTTATATATAGTATGCTTTTTCCTATACATACATACCTATGATAAAGTTTATAATTTATAAGTTAGGTATAGTAAGAGATTAACAACCATAACTAATAAAATGGAACAATTATGGCAATAAACTGTAACAAAGGTTATGTGAGTGTTGTGTGTGTGTGCCTCTTTCTCTCTCAAAATGTCTTATTGTAGAAATGTAATGTCTTTTCCATCTTAAATAAGCACTTACCACACACTATGACTGTAACTTTTTCAGTTTGAGGTGCAACAGCAAAACTGACATGAATTTCTTTTTCCTTATTCAAAATTTCATAAAGATTTGTTCCTACCATAGATCTTAGCAACGTCAGCATACAATTTTTTTTCTTTCCTTTTTAAGTCGAGAACTTTTACCTTTTCGCTTAAAGAAAGCACTTTATGGTTTCTCTTTGGCATATACTAAATTGCCAGCATCATTTCTCTTGTGCTTTGTGGTCACTATTAAGTAAAATACATGTTAATTAAACACAAGCACTCTGACACTGCAACAGTCGATCTGATAACCCAGATAGCTACTAAGTGAGTCATGGATGGAATACTCTGGACAAAGGAATGATTCATGTCCCAGGCAGGACAAGTCCGGACAATGAGGATTTCACCATGCTACCCAGAACAGTGTGCAACTTAAAACTTATGAATTGTTTATTTCTGGAATTTTCCATTTAATATTTTCAGACCATGGTTGATTGCAGGTAACTGAAACCGTGGAAAGTGAAACCACAGATAAAAGGGAGGTCTACTGTAGTTCTATAAATAATATTTATGATAACAAATAATATCCAATTACACCAGGATGAGTTGGTCAATTATGGAACAGAACATGATGAAATGTTACACATCTACCTAAAAAGGTGAATTCAAAGAGTTTAAAATAACAAGAAATACATGTGCCACTATTAAAAAAAAAGCAATGTGAAGATGTGTATCGTATATTCAGAATAGCCTTAAATATGTAAAGCTACATATTCTACATATGAATGTAGAATGTAGAAAACTGCAAATATGTAAAACCAGATATTATTCATAACTGGGGGTAATGGATTTATGGGTGATCTTTTCCTTTTTTAATCTTATAATCAGAAGACAAACTTTACCTTAAAAGTCTTTTTTTTAATTCAATACTGTATCTTCGTGTAACTAGAACAAGCACAAAGATGGAAGATTCTGCTATACTGTATCACAGAGAATTAAGGGAAGAAGAATTTCAGTACACTGGACAGCTCACTAGAAGTGCGGCTGTTCTGGCTGTGTAGAAAACAGCCTTCATCCTAAGAATGTGAAATATATGTAGTTGGCTATATCTAAGTAAAACTTTATTTTGAGCATTCTTGCCTACTTTTTGCCAGCTTTTGCCCCTTGGAGCTATATAATCAACTTCATATTTTCAAGCTCTGCTTGGAAGCCGGGGCCAATTTTGTAGACAATAAACGTCAGAGGCAAGGACATTAAACCAAAGGAAGATGTTGGAAAATATCAGCTATCATCTTGGAGAGTAGGGTAAATTTGCAGGAATTTATCTCACTTGCCTTAGCCCAAACACACAGCTCAGATTTGTTGTTTTTAATCAGAAACTATTCTAGATGTCATAAGCTAGTTTAACCTTGGTTATTTATGATCTTAGAATGTTATTCAGACTTCAAAAACAATTTTAATTAAGATTTACTTTCTTTTGTTTCATAATAAATACTATTTATTAAAAGACATACAAGTGAAAATACAAGTTACAGATCAGAAGATAATTTTTTTAACTAATTGTACTCAAAGTATATTAAAAAAAAAACTTTTAGAACTTAGTAAGAAAAAACCCCACGAAGTAGGAAAATGGGCAAGAGACTTAACAAGCAATTCACAGAAGAAACCAAATTGGGAATCACAAGATATTCAGCATGATTAATAATTGAGGAAATGCAAATAAAGACCACAGTACATTTTTATACCCCCTAAATTGGTAGAAATTTAAATGTCAAATACTACCAAATACTAATAAGAATATGAAGCAGTGATAACATTCATACTCTGCTATAGGAGTGTAAATTGCTGCAACCACTTTGGAAAACAATCTGGTATCTTATGAAGTTGAAGTGTATACACCCCATGACCCTACTCCTAGGTCTTGTTGCATGTGTGTACCCCCAACTCCAGCCATAGGCAATCACTAATCTACATTCTGTTTCTATAGTTTTGCCTACTCTGGACATTTCACATAAATAGAATCATACAGTATGTGATCTTTTGTGACTGGCTTCTTCACTTAGCATCATGTTTTCAAGGTTCGTCCATGTTATCGTGTGTATCAGTACAGTTGACACTTGATCAAGGTGGGTTAGTGGTGCTGACCCTCTGTGCAGTCAGATCTGCCTATAAATTTACAGTCAGTCCTCCACATCCTTGGATACACCATGTATCGTGTAGTACTGTGAATATTTTAATGGAAAAATAAATACATGTATAAGTGGACCCATGCAGTTCAAACCCACGTTATTCAAGGGTCAATTATACTTCATTCATTTTTTCATTATTATTTTTTTTACATCTTAATTGGAGTATAATTGCTTTACAATGGTGTGTTAGTTTCTACTTTATAACAAAGTGAATCAGTTATACATATATATATGTTCCCATATCGCCTCCCTCCTGCAACTCCCTCCCTCCCACCCTCCCTTTCCCACCCCTTCAGGTGGTCACAAAGCACCGATCTGACCTCCCTCTGCTATGAGGCTGCCTCCCACTAGCTATCTATCTTACGCTTGGCAGTGTATATATGTCCATGCCACTCTCTCACCTCATCACATCTTACCCTTCCTCCTCCACATATCCTCAAGTCCATTCTCTAGTAGGTCTGTGTCTTTATTCCTGTCTTACCCCTAGGTTCTTCATGACATTTTTTCCCTTAAATTCCATATATATGTGTAGCATACGGTACCTGTCTCTCTCTTTCTGACTTACTTCACTCTGTATGACAGACTACAGGTCCATCCACCTCATTACAAATAGCTCAATTTCGTTTCTTTTTATGGCGGAGTAATATTCCATTGTATATATGTGCCACATCTTTATCCACTCATCCGATGATGGACATCTAGGTTGTTTCCATCTCTGGGCTATTGTAAATAGAGCTGCAATGAACATTTTGGTAATAACTCTTTTTGAATTATGGTTTTCTCAGGGTATATGCCCAGTAGTGGGATTGCTGGGTCATATGGTAGTTCTATTTGTAATTTTTTAAGGAACCTCCATACTGTTCTCCATAGTGGCTGTACCAATTCACATTCCCACCAGCAGTGCTAGAGTGTTCCCTTTTCTCCACACCCTCTCCAGCATTTATTTTTTCTAGATTTTTTGATGATGGCCATACTGACTGGTGTGAGATGATATCTCATTGTAGTTTTGATTTGCATTTCTCTAATGATTAATGATGTTGAGCATTCTTTCATGTGTTTGTTGGCAGCCTGTATATCTTCTTTGGAGAAATGGCTATTTAGGTCTTCTGCCCATTTTTGGATTGGGTTGTTTGTTTTTTTGTTATTGAGCTGCATGAGCTGCTTGTAAATTTTGGAAATTGATCCTTTGTCAGTTGCTTCATTTGCAAATATTTTCTCCCATTCTGAGGGTTGTCTTTTGGTCTTGTTTATGGTTTCCTTTGTTATGCAAAAGCTTTTAATTTTCATTAGGTCTCATTTGTTTATTTTTGTTTTTATTTCCATTTCTCTAGGAGGTGGGTCAAAAGGGATCTTGCTGTGATTTATGTAAGAGAATGTTCTGCCTATGTTTTCCTCTAAGAGTTTGATAGTTTCTGGCCTTACATTTAGATCTTTAATCCATTTTGAGCTTATTATTGTGTACCGTGTTAGGGAATGATCTAATCTCATACTTTTATATGTACCTGTCCAGTTTTCCCAGCACCACTTATTGAAGAGGCTGTCCTTTCTCCACTGTACATTCCTGCCTCCTTTATCAAAGATAAGGTGACCATATGTGCATGGGTTTATCTCTGGGCTTTCTATCCTGTTCCATTGATCTATCTTTCTGTTTTTGTGCCAGTACCATACTGTCTTGATTACTGTAGCTTTGTAGTATAGTCTGAAGTCAGGAGCCTGCTTGCTCCAGCTCCATTTCTCGTTCTCAAGATTGCTTTGACTATTCAGGGTCTTTTGTGTTTCCATATAAATTGTAAAATTTTTTGTTCTACTTCTGTGAAAAATGCCAGTGGTAGTTTGATAGGGATTGCATTGAATCTGTAGATTGCTTTGGGTAGTAGAGCCATTTTCACAATGTTGATTCTTCCAATCCAAGAACATGGTATATCTCTCCATCTATTTGTATCATCTTTAATTTCTTTCATCAGTTTCTTATAATTTTCTGCATAGAGGTCTTTTGTCTCCTTAGGTAGGTTTATTCCTAGATATTTTATTCTTTTTGTTGCAATGGTAAATGGGAGTGTTTTCTTGATTTCACTTTCAGATTTTTCATCATTAGTGTATAGGAATGCCAGAGATTTCTGTGCATTAATTTTGTATCCTGCTACTTTACGAAATTCATTGACTAGCTCTAGCAGCTTTCTGGTAGCATCTTTAGGATTCTCTATGTAACAGTGACAGCTTTACTTCTTCTTTTCTGATTTGGATTCCTTTTATTTCCCTTTCTTCTCTGACTGCTGTGGCTAAAACTTCCAAAACTATGTTGAATAAGAGTGGTGAGAGTGGGCAACCTTGTCTTGTTCCTGATCTTAGTGGAAATGCTTTCAGTTTTTCACCATTGAGGATGATGTTGGCTGTGGGTTTGCCATATATGGCCTTTATTATGTTGGGGAAAGTTCCCTCTATGTCTACTTTCTGCAGAGTTTTTATCATAAATGGGTGTTGAATTTTGTTGAAGCTTTCTCTGCATCTATTGAGATGATCATATGGTTTTTCTCCTTCAGTTGGTTAATACGGTGTATCACGTTGATTGATTTGCATACACTGGAGAATCCTTGCATTCCTGGAAGAAACCGTACTTGATCATGGTGTATGATCCTTTTAATGTGCTGTTGGATTCTGTTTGCTAGTATTTTGTTGAGGATTTTTGCATCTATGTTAATCAGTGATATTGGCCTGTAGTTTTCTTTCTTTGTGACATCCTTGTCTGGTTTTGGTATCAAGGTAATAGTGGTCTCACAGAATAAATTTGGAAGTGTTCCTCCCTCTGCTATATTTTGGAAGAGTTTGAGAAGGATAGGTGTTAGCTCTTCTCTAATTGTTTGATAGAATTCACTTGTGAAGCCATCTGGTCCTGGGCTTCTGTTTGTTGGAAGATTTTTAATCACTGTTTCAATTTCAGTGCTTGTGATTGGTCTGTCCATATTTTCTATTTCTTCCTGATTGAGTCTTGGCAGGTTGTGCATTTCTAAGAATTTGTCCATTTCTTCCAGGTTGTCCATTTTATGGGCATAGAGTTGCTTGTAGTAATCTCTCATGATCTTTTGTATTTCTGCAGTGTCAGTTGTTACTTCTCCTTTTTTTCATTTCTAATTCTATTGATTTGAGTCTTCTCCCTTTTTTCTTGATGAGTCTGGCTAATGGTTAATCTATTTTGTTTATCTTCTCAAAGAACCAGCTTTTAGTTTTATTAGTCTTTGCTATCGTTTCCTTCATTTTTTTTTCATTTATTTCTGATCTGATTTTTATGATTTCTTTCATTCTGCTAACTTTGAGGGTTTTTTTTTCTTCTTTCTCTAATTGCTTTAGGTGCAAGGTTAGGTTGTTTATTCGAGATGTTTCCTATTTCTTAAGGTAGGATTGTATTGCTATAGACTTCCCTCTTAGAACTGCTTTTGCTGCATCCTATACATTTTGGGTCGTCGTGTCTCCATTGTCATTTGTTTCTAGGTATTTTTTAATTTCCTCTTTGATTTCTTCAGTGGTCACTTCGTTATTAAGTAGTGTATTGTTTAGCCTCCATGTGTTTGTATGTTTTTACAGATCTTTTCCTGTAATTGATATCTAGTCTCATAGCATTGTGGTCGGAAAAGATACTTGATACAATTTCAATTTTCTTAAATTTACCAAGGCTTGATTTGTGACCCAAGATATGATCTATCCTGGAGAATGTTCCGTGAGCACTTGAGAAAAATGTGTATTCTGTGGTTTTGGATGGAATGCCCTATAAATATCAATTGAGTCCATCTTATTTAATGTATCGTTTAAAGCTTGTTTTCCCTTATTTATTTTCATTTTGGATGATCTGTCCATTGGTGAAAGTGGGGTGTTAAAGTCCCCTACTATGAATGTGTTACTGTCGATTTCCCCTTTTATGGCTGTTAGTATTTGCCTTATGTATTGAGGTGGTCCTATGTTGGGTGCATAAATATTTACAATTGTTATATCTTTTTGGATCAATCCCTTGATCATTATGTAGTGTCCTTCTTTGTCTCTTGTCTTTATTTTATAGTCTATTTTGTCTGATATGAGAATTGCTACTCCAGCTTTCTTTTTGTTTCCATTTGCATGGAATATCTTTTTCCATCCCCTTACTTTCAGTCTGTATGTGTCTCTAGGTCTGAAGTGGGTCTCTTGTAGACAGCATATATATGGGTCTTGTTTTTGTATCCATTCAGCCAATCTGTGTCTTTTGGTGGGAGCATTTAGTCCATTTACATTTAAGGTAATTGTCGATATGTATGTTCCTATTCTCATTTTCTTAATTGGTTTGGGTTCGTTATTGTATGTCTTTTCCTTCTCTTGTGTTTCTTTCCTAGAGAAGTTCCTTTAGCATTTCTTGTAAAGCTGGTTTGGTGGTGGTGAACTCTCTCAGCCTTTGCTTGTCTGTAAAGGTTTTAATTTCTCCATCAAATCTGGATGAGATCCTTGCTGGGTAGAGTAATCTTGGTTGCAGGTTTTTCTCCTTCATCACTTTAAATATGTCCTGCCAGTCCCTTCTAGCTTGCAGAGTTTCTGCTGAAAGATCAGCTGTTAACCTTATGGGGATTCCCTTGTGTGTTATTTGTTGTTTTTCCCTTGCTGCTTTTAGTATGTTTTCTTTGTATTTAATTTTTGATAGTTTGATTAATATGTGTCTTGGCATATTTCTCCTTGTATTTCTCCTGTATGGGACTCTCTGTGCTTCCTGGACTTGATTAACTATTTTCTTTCCCATATTAGGGAAGTTTTCAACTGTAATCTCTTCAAATATTTTCTCAGTCCCTTTCTTTTTCTCTTCTTCTTCTGGAACCCCAATAATTCAAATATTGGTGAGTTTAATGTTGTCCCAGAGGTCTCTGAGCCTGTCCTCAGTTCCTTTTATTCTTTTTTCTTTATTCTGCTCTGCAGTAGTTATATTTACTTTTTTATCTTCCAGGTCACTTATCTGTTCTTCTGCCTCAGTTATTCTGCTATTGATCCCATCTAGAGTATTTTTAATTTTATTTATTGTGTTGTTCATTGTTACTTGTTTCATCTTAATTCTTCTAGGTCCTTGTTAAATGTTTCTTGCATTTTGTCTATTCTATTTCCAAGATTTTGGATCATCTTTACTATCATTATTCTGAATTCTTTTTCAGGTAGACTGCCTATTTGCTCTTCATTTGTTAGGTCTGATGGATTTTTATGTTGCTCCTTCATCTGCAGTGTGTTTTTCTGTCTTCTCATTTTGTTTATCTTACTGTGTTTAGGGTCTCCTTTTTGCAAGCTGCAGGTTCGTAGTTCCTGTTGTTTTTGGTGTCTGTCCCCAGTGGCTCAGGTTGGTTCAGTGGGTTGTGTATGCTTCCTGGTGGAGGCTACTAGTGCCTGTGTTCTGGTGGATGATGCTGGATCTTGTCTTTCTTGTGGGCTGGTCCACGTCTGGTGGTGTGTTTTGGGGTGTCTGTGGACTTATTATGATTTTAGGCAGCCTCTCTGCTAATGGGTGGGGTTGTGTTCCTCTCTTGCTAGTTGTTTGGCCTAGGGTGTCCAGCACTGTAGCTTGCTGGTCGGTGAGTGAAGCTGGGTGCTAGTGTTGAGATGGAGATCTCCGGGAGATTTTCTCCATTTGATATTATGTGGAGCTGGGAGGTCTCTTGTTGACCAGTGTCCTGAAGTTGGCTCTCCCACCTCAGAGGCACAGCACTGATTGCTGGCTGCAGCACCAAGAGCCTTTCATCCACACGGCTCAGAATAAAAGGGAGAAAAAGTAGAAAGAAAGGATAAAGAAAGAAAGAAAGAAAGGGGGAGGGAGGGAGGAAGGAAGGAAGGAAAGAAAGAAAGAAAGAAAAGAAAATAAAGTAAGATAAAATAAAGTTATTAAAATAAAAAATAATTATTAAGAAAAAAAATTTTTTTAAGAAAAAAAAAAAAAGTGACGGATAGGTCCCTAGGACAAATGGTGAAAGCAAAGCTCTACAGACAAAATCTCACACAGAAGCATAATCATACACACTGACACAGAGGAAAAGTGGAAAAAATCATAAATCTTGCTCTCAAAGTCCACCTCCTCAATTTGGGATGATTCGTTTTCTATTCATGTATTCCACAGATGCAGGGTACATCAAGTTGATTGTGGAGCTTTAATCCTCTGCTCCTGAGGCTGCTGGGAGAGATTTCCCTTTCTCTTCTTTGTTCTCACAGCTCGCAGGGGCTCAGCTTTGGATTTGGCCCCACCTCTGCATGTAGGTCACCGGAGGGCGTCTGTTCTTCGCTCAGACAGGACGGGGTTAAAGGAGCAGCTGCTTCGGGGACTCTGGCTCACTCAGGCCGGGGGGAGGGAGGGGTACGGTGTGCGAGGCGATCCTGCGGCAGCAGAGGCCGGCGTGACTTTGCACCAGCCTGAGGCACGCCATGCGGTCTCCCGGGGAAGTTGTCCCTGGATCCCGGGACCCTGGCAGTGGCGGGCTCACAGGCTCCCCGGAGGCTGGGTGTGGATAGTGACCTGTGCTCGCACACAGGCTTCTTGGTGGCGGCAGCAGCAGCCTTAGCGTCTCCTGCCCACCTCTGGGGTCCACACTTGTAGCCGCGGCTCTCTGGAGCTCCTTTAAGCAGTGCTCTTAATCCCCTCCTCTCGCGTACCAGAAAACAAAGAGGGAAGAAAAAGTCTCTTGCCTCTTAGGCAGGTCCAGACTTTTCCCGGACTCCCTCCCGGCTAGCCGTGGTGCACTAACCCCCTGTAGGCTGTGTTCACGCTGCCAACCCCAGTCCTCTCCCTGCGCTCTGACCAAAACCCGAGCCTCAGCTCGCAGCCCCGCCCACCCCAGCGGTGAGCAGACAAGCCTCTCGGGCTGGTGAGTGCCGGTCAGCACCGATCCTTTGTGCGGGAATCTCCCCGCTTTTCCCTCCGCACCCCTGTGGCTGCGCTCTCCTCCACGGCTCCGAAGCTTTCCCCCTCCGCCACCCGCAGTCTCCGCCCGCGAAGGGGCTTCCTAGTGTGTGGAGACCTTTCCTCCTTCACAGCTCCCTCCCACTGGTGCAGGTCCCGTTCCTATCCTTTTGTCTCTGTATATCCTTTTTTCTTTTGCCCTACCCAGGTACGTGGGGAGTTTCTTGCCTTTTGGGAGATCTGAGGTCTTCTGCCAGCGTTCAGTAGGTGTTCTGTAGGAGTTGTTCCACGTGTAGATGTATTTCTGGCGTATCTGTGGGGAGGAAGGTGATCTCTGCATCTTACTCTTCCGCCATCTTCCCCTCCTAAAAGTCTATTTTATGGTTTTTGGTCCCTAACTTTATCTTAAAATATTTTCTTAAATGGCTTTATAGTTTATAATTCCACTTTATTTCACATCTGCATCAACAGTTCTTTCTTCCCTCTTGTCTTTTCAGAATTTCCTTCACAAGGAGCTGCTAATTAGATGGACCATATTCTCAAAAGTACACCCAGGAATTTCACTTGTTAGCACTAAATGAAAGAGAGAAAGTTTAAGGAAAACTAAACACTTAAAAATAAAAAGAAGAAAATAAGGTTTAGAATGTGGTGCAAATAATATTCCACCTCGTCAGTAGGGTCAGGTCTGGGAGCAATGAAAAAGAAACGAGATTCAAGGAGAGGGTGGAAGAATGAGCAAGTTTGGAGAAGATGAAGAAGGACAGAGAACGTTTTACAAGATGGGTCTAGGATGATAGCTACACCACCCTAAAATATTTGGGGAATGAGACAGAGCATATATAATAGTTGAACTTTACATTTGCTTTTCCTCTTGAGAATCTACAATTCCATGAGATATTACATTCTGACTGTGAGATCAGCCAGGCATTAGGAGTCCTAGGTCATGCTCAGACAGGAAAGGGCAGAGAATGGTCAGGAGGATGCCCAAACAACAACAATCTGTCCTTTCCCTGCCACAGGTGAACTTTTTATGGAAGAGAATAATTAACCATTGGATCAAACTCGTTAGTTTGTACTCCTTGGGTTTTCTTCTCTTCTATGAGTATACATATATATATTATATATATATATATAAAATGTATATATATATATATACACATATATATACTCATTCATTCATTTCCTTTATCTCCATGACCCACTCCATTCTCCTCCTCTCATAGGCAACTACTCTAACACATTTAATGAGTATCTTTTGCTTTTATGACCTAATGCCAAATGTTTTAACTTACCTAAATGATGCTGCTGTATTATATAAAACAAATGCATATGTACTATTATGTATATTATATATAATACATACTATATATATTTATAGACATATAATACATACTACATATATATTTAAATATAAAATATTTCTATAATATTTTGTACTTATTTCACTCAAGATTACGTTTTTAAGATTCATACTTTTTACATATGTAGAAGCAGTTGCTTCTAACTGCTGCTGAGTACTCTATCCCTTGGGTATTTAAAGAAGTGTCTGGTGCAGACATTCCTCATGGTATGCTGTAGTCATTTTCCCAAAGACTCTTTTCTGGAGCACCTTCATCATTCCACCCATCTGCTAGGAAGACAGGCCCTGAGAACTCCTTCTCCAGGACCTGTCCTCCCTAGAACTCAGCCTCACTATCCCTAGATGCTGAGATCCAGACTCCTTTCACAGTTGATGCCATGCAATGGTAGAACCTCTTCTCCCTGGGTACAGTGAAGCCTTACTTGTTGGTAACTTTCAGGGGTTCCCTTTGAAAACTCAAAAATTATGAGCTTCTCCACATATAAGTGCCCATTTGTACACACACACACACAAAATTTCGTACTTAACTTCAAAAATTTCACTGACTTCTTGAATCCTATTCATGTACCTCTAAAGGTTTGATAATCCCAGTTCTAGGGTTGTTTGCAAGTGTTCAACAGGTGAATATACAAATTAACTTGAAGATAAAGTTGTTAAGAAAGATCAGGGATAATTTCATCAGTTCTTTTAAGGAGTACCACATATAATATGCCATTATGAATCAGTCAAGTTTAGTTGTTTCTTAAAGATATTTTAAAGTCATATATATTGAGATATAACTTACATACTTTAGGAAAAATCACCCTTATAAGTTAGCATATTGACAAGTTTTGACAAATACAGTCATGTAACCACAACCACAATAAAAACAGGAAAAAATTGTTCTAGCCTCTAAAAAATGTTCCTTTGAACCTTTTTGTAGTGAATTTAATCCTGCCCACATACACACACTCAACTTTGGCAACCACTGATCTCATGTCTGTATCTATAGTTTTGGGTTTTTACAGAATATCATATAAATGGAATCATGCCATTGGTAGCCTATTGTGTCTGTCTTCCTTCATTTAGCAATGCTAAATGCTTTTGAATTCATCCATGTTTTTGCAAGTTATCAGTAATTAGTTTCTTTTTATTTCTGAGCTGTATTCCATTTTGTGACTATACCACAATTTATTTATCAATTTGTAAGTTTATGGAAGTTTGGGTTGCTTCCAGTTTTCGCTACTATGAATAAAGCTGCTATAAATATTTGTGTACAGGTCTTTGTGTGGACACAGTTTTTATTTCTCGTGTGTAAATGCCTCGGAGTGGGATTGCTGAGCCTTATGGTAAATATATGTCTAACTTAGAAAGAAACTGTCTTAAAAATATTTTAAGAGGAAACGCTCTGAAAATTTCCGGCCACATGTCTTAGAAATTGAGCCAGATACGTAAGATCTCTGAGCTTCAGTTTTCTCATCTGTAATGTGTTGATAATATCTCCCTTATATGGTGGATAATATAATTAATTAAATAGCTAAATAAATATTAGTGAGCTAACATATGTAAAGGATTAATAAGTTAACCCTATGTTCAATAAATAACATAACACTCAAAAATTGCTACATACACAAAATGAAACTTTGACTCTCTCTATCTCCATCTGGTAGCAGTATATAACATTTTCGGAAGTAGGTTCTAGGGACTTCCCTGGTGGCGCAGTGGTTAAGAATCCGCTTGCTGCCAATGCAGGGGACACGGGTTCGAGCCCTGGTCCAGGAAGATCCCACATCCCACGTGCCACAGAGCGACTAAGCCCATTCGCCACAACTACTGAGCCTGCACTCTAGAGCTTGTGGGCCACGACTCCTGAGCCCACACACCACAACTACTGAAGCCCATGCTCCACAACTACTGAAGCCCACGTGCCTAGAGCCTGTGCTCTGCAACAAGAGAAGCCACCGCAATGAGAAGCCCATGCATCACAACAAAGAGTAACCCCCACTCGCCACAACTAGAGAAAGCCCGTGCACAGCAACGAACACCCAAGGCAGCCAAATAAAAATAAATAAATAAATAAATAAATAAATAGAAGACCTGAACTTTAAAAAAAAAGTAGGTTCTGTTAAAAGAGATACAACCCATTTAAGGATGAAATCTCACAAATCTCCAAGACTGTTGAACGATTATTGTTGGAAGTCCAAAGTGCTATGTGTAAGAAGCCTTCACCAATATCTGAGCCACCTTACATCTGGAAAAGAGAAAAAGTACCTCACATAACACGTGGGCACAGCCAGCAGGGGAATAACGGCCCTTCCTGAGGCCTTCCAGGATCTGCACTATATTCTCTACATGCCCTTTCTAAGAAGTCTGAGTGTAGGGCCATCCACAACGTCTCAACAGATTAGGAATATCATGTTGGGGCCACTCTGTGCTTTCATACTTTCATAACTACCCCAGCTAAGTGATCTTGAAGAAGGAGAACCAGTAGATGATTAGAGAGTGAATTTGAGTATGGGAATGTGATTTTGAGAGACAAACTCCCTAAAGGTGAAGGGGAGAGGATAAACTGCAATATGACCACCACTCTAAATAGTATGGGTTTAGGGGCAGAAAGCCAAGAATTATTATTATTATTATTATTTTGGCTACACCGCAGCCTGCAGGATCCTAGTTCTCTGACCAGGGATCAAACCTGTGCCCCCTGCAGTGGAAGCACGGAATCCTAACCACTGGACCACCAGGAATTCCAGAAAACCAAGAATTATTGACAGCCCAGAGTGAGAGTGTGGTATAGTCCAAGATCCATTGTTTATTCATTGGACAATTATTTATTGAATACCTATTATGTATATCAGAAACTTGCTGCACGAATGGGCAACTGAATACACATTGGGCCTGAAAGCAGATACTCGACATTCTGGTTTCATGAGCATGATTTACATGTGCAGCATAGGGAGAGATGACCTCAGAATTCCATGGGTGACATCCTTATGCTGACTAGGCCAATCCCCAGGCAGCCAATGCTCTGCTACTCCTCCCTCTGCTGAGCTTATCTATTGCATTGCATTAAAATCAGGTTTCCCACTGGCTTGGTGGTGTCAACTCCTACTAATCAATGAGGATTTTAGGAAGGCTTAGGGAGCTGAAGTCTGCTTTGAGGATACCTTGAAGCAGTTTGAAGAGTGGATGTAGCTTAGACCATCAAGAACTGTGAGCTGTGAGTCAACCACCAGCCTTTGCCCAAATCCTGTAACACTTCCTTTAACCCAGCAGAGTCAGTCTTTTGTGCAGGGGATAGACTCCATCACCACCACCAAAAACACACTTACTTGGGCCCTATTTCTAGACTTTAGGAAAGACAAGAATCACAGGGAATATAGCTACTTATGTAGGCAGTGTAACCTGTTACCTAAATGTCTGCAACTATGTGTACATGTATCGCAAATTGTGAAACTTCTAGAATTTAACTTTGTATCTTTTTCAGTTTACTGACTCTTTCCCCACAATGTCTTTCTCTTGCCTTGTGGAGTTTACTCTTGCTCTTCGAGCTCACCTAATTTAAAGACTTTCTCAGCTTGTCCTACTAACTGTAGTTCTTTGTGTTTGCTCTTTACAACACCCTCTCAAGACAGTTTGTTTCCTTTTGTGCCTTGTCATTTTTTTATATCATAAGCTCATCTTTAAAGAGAGTTGTTTTCCATGGGAGTCCTTCAGGTCCTAGAACTTAGGAACAATCTTGGGAGGAAGTTTCAAATTTCCTTATTGTGTTCCTGTAGGTTTCATTGGTTCCAGAGGAATTTTATAATATATATTGACTCTGAATTTCCATACTCCTGGGGTGTGCAACTATGGAGATCATTTATGCTGATCTAGCTGGAGGGGTTAACTTTCCTCCATTAACTTTCTAGCCATATTTCCATGAGGCTATCAAGCTTCCTTGTGGTGTCTCTGGGCTATAGAACAAAGAAATTCTACCTCTTCTTTCACAGATGAGTGACTCCCAGTTTTATGTGGGTGATTTATTTCCAGTTGTCTGACATGCTGAGGCCTTGATCTCATCAGCCATTCCTCTGCCACCATTAAAGTCCCATTACCCTGACATTTATCTGGCTCTGATACCCTTAAATACACTCAACTTTCACTTCCTGCTTTCTTCTCAAGTTTTGTGGTCCCTCTTCATTTCCAGCACCTGGGAACTTTGCTTTCTTGTTTTACACAAGACTCCTATTATAAGTGAAATTTTATCTATAATGTCTTATCTGTTTGGGGGGAAAGGAATTACACAGCCAGTTCACATTGTCCACAAGTTCCAGAAAGATCTTTCTAAAAGGCAAAACATTATGTTCTCCTACTTAAAGTTCTTCAATGTTGTTTCATTGATAAAGTCCAAAGTCCCTTACTTGGGAAATTGAGCAGAACAGTTTAGACCTGACCTCAGGAGTTCAAATGATTTGAGCCTCTGTCCAAATACAGTTTCTTAACTATGTGACTTTGAGCAAGTTAATTTCTTAGCCACAGTTTCATCATCTGCAAGCTAGGGATAATTCCAGCACCTACTTCATAGGCTTGCTGTGTACTTTAAATGAGACAATGTTGTGATCACCTGCAGAAGTGGGATGAAACCTCACTCAAAATTTGAGATTGATGATGTTACCAATTCCCCAGGAGATGTTGAGATTGATGATGCTGCACACACACCAAATATTATGAAAATGTTCATTACTTAATGAGGCTTTCTGGAGAGAAACACAATAAAACAAACAAACAAACAACTCTCTACTCTAGGCTCTGAATCTCCTATACAGTATGTTTCCTCTCCTCCATATCACCTAGAAGACTAAAAGGTAGCAAGGAGGGGCTTCCCTGGTGGCGCAGTGGTTGAGAGTCTGCCTATCGATGTAGGGGACACGAGTTCGTGCCCCAGTCCAGAAAGATCCCACATGCTGCCGGAGCAGCTGGGCCCGTGAGCCATGGCCGCTGAGCCTGCTCTCCGCAGCGGGAGAGACCACAACAGTGAGAGGCCCGCGTACCGCAATAATAATAATAATAAATAAAAGGTAGCAAGGAAAGGAGATACAAAGGTAATAATGAAAATGAGCTTTTAACCAATGCAGTTTTTTTGTTGCAGAATTGTGCTCACTGTGTGTCCAGCTGGATAATTTATGTCCAGGAACTCATTTTGAAGGCACTTCCCTAGCCGGAGGAGGAAGATGCAAATGTTATTAGCCACTGGGATCCCAGCTCTTTGTCTTTCAGTTTCAGGTTGAAGTTGGTCTGTGATTGTCAAAGGAGAAAAACAACTGAACTGCTCACTGTGCACCACTTGGGGGTCAAAGGAGGTGAATCAGACCAAGCAAAGAAAAGCAAAGAGAAGAAGGAGGTAGAGATGACAGTGAACGCTGCTTTGGGCCGGTTGTTCTACAGTCTCGCTCAGATTACTCTGTTTTTTCCTTTGTCCTCCAGAATCTCAGCAATATGTTCTCCACACTGATTCTGGGCTAGAAATACACCTTTCCACTTTGAGATTTTCCCATTACTTTAGTTGCTTATAGGAAAACCTAAGTTTTTGTATGGTGAGAAAAGGACAAGTGACTTAACTTCCCTCCAAAATTTTCTAGAGTAATAGGTCTAGATAGATCCTTTTTAACTCAACAGAGTCTCTGGGCAGTATAGCATGGCGGTCACAATCCCAGAGTCAAGAGCCAGACCACCTGGATTCAAATTCCAGTTCTACTTCTTACTGGCTAGGTGACCTTGGGCAAGCTACTTAACCTCTCTATGCCTCAGTTTTCTCTGCAAAATGCCAATGATAATAGTACTTATCTCATAGGGGAGCTCTGAGGTTTAAAATGACTCAGTTCAACAGTTGGCAAGCACATGAATATTATCTGCTATCATTATGTCTTTCTCCCCAGAAAATGTACTTCGAATCCCTGAATCCCATCAATAGTCCTCTAAGGAAGAATTACTGGTCCAGAGTGGGCATCCTGAGGACTTTTTAATCACTAGTATCTTACTCCTTCTGACCCAGAAAGACAGCAAGCATGGTAGTTAGGGGACCAGACACTGGAGACACATTACCTGAGTTAAAATCCTCACTCTATTCTCTATGTGACCATAGGAAATTATTCAACCTTTAGTGCCTCTCTTTCCTTATCTATGAAATGAGAATGGTAGTGAAAACAAGATACATCATAGGGATGTTGTGAATGTTACATGACATAATCTACGTAAAGCTCTTAGAAGACTGCCTGGTATATTATAATTGCTCATTAAATGTTAGTTATTATTGTTATCCATTCTACATCCTGCAAACATTTACTATCCAACTACCAAGTGCAAAGCACTGCTAAACATTGGTCATTATTAAAGCAACGCCTATTCTCAAGGAACTTAAGACTTTCCAAGTTAAAATTTGTCAATCCTTTTTTTAAATTTTTTTTTCAATTTTTAAAAAGCAATATTTTATTTAATAGACTTAATGAATACAATAATGTACTACTGAAACTCATGCATTTATTTTGCTTTTTTTTTCAAAGAAAGAGCTGGAAACATTTTTTCCTGGAACAGTTCTTGCATATCTGACAAAATAGACATATATGTATGCATAATTGAATCACTTTGCTGTACACCTGAAACAAACACAACCTTGTAAATCAACCATACTTCAATTAAAAAAAAAAGTAAGTTGTAGATACAAGCTAGTATATGGCTGATCTTGGATCAATATCCAGACAGTGGATCCTGGAGTCTATACACAACCACCATGCTAGTTGCCCCCATAGGCTATTATCAGGCTAAAATGATATGATATTTGAAACTCCTTAGAACAATGCCTGACCCATAGAGTCATTTAATAAACATGAGCAATTATTTAGTATTATTACTACTATCATGCGTGTTATGTGTGCAACAGCTAACCTTATGAAGCTCAGAGTAACTTGAAAAACACGTTCAAGAAAGATGTCCCCTGAGGTAGTGACTTTTAGTGAAAGAAAAGAGGGTGTGATCTTCTAGGGATGAGGGTGCGATTTTTTTCTTCATCTTCAATTCAACCATTTCAAACAATTCTGGAAAAGGATGTATATAATTTCATTCTCAGCCCTTAAGCAGAAGGGAGTGAGGGAGGCAGCTGTGGTTCTAAAAAAAAATAGAAATCTGACTACTTGATCACAGATAATCCCGACAAAAATAAAATAGATCAGTGTTTAAAGCAACAAGGAAGCTGCATAGGCAGGTCTCTAATAAGCTCAGATATTTATAATAGTTTTTTCCCCTTAAAATGTTTTAAATCAAATTATTCTTTATATCTGCTTACAAAGTCAAAGAATACAAGAGTTTATGATAAAAAGCAACAATCCCCAGACCCCATCTACACTCCCAGCTCAATCTCCCAAGGAAATCACTTTTTTTTCTATTATTAAATCTTTGAAATACTATGGTATTCTAATCTTATTTCTCATTTTTCCAACATCAGACATTATCTACTGATTTCCTACTGTGATAAAACAGTTTCATTCACCTACTTTACTTTCTACCAAATTTTCCATTGAATCAGTTAATTTCATTGTTAATTTTAAATGACTACTATAGCTCATCTATTGGTTACCCGTGTATGTCAATGATCTATTAATCCTCTATTTCTAGTGCACAAATAGGGTGGTATAATAAGAATATCTCCTTCCCTGCCACCCCTCCCCCAACCATTCCCCATCTCACCTCCAGTTTTTCGTCAGTTGTATCATCACTCTTATCTTGTCTGGGAGGATCCCACTGACCTTCTTCATCGTTTTACTCATCTCTTCCATGTTTTCTCTTTGGTTGAATTTATAAGTGAAAACGCAGCACATCACTCTTCTATTATTGTAAAACATCTTAAATACATCCTTCTGGAGGCCCTCTGAGTCTCTCAAGTATGTGGCCAGATGGGCTGCAGAAAGCCCTCATCCTAGTTTTCCTTTCCTTCCAATGGCCCTTGGATTGGATCCTTTTATTCTCCCCACATTATCCTCTTTGGTATCTTCAAGAAGCTCTCTCAGATGGGGGATATAGAAAGTAAAATGTTAAGTTCTTTAAAGTTAAAACAAGCACACAAAAAAATTATACCTTCACACTTGATTGATAGTTTGACCAAGTGTAAAATTCAGGGTATGAAACCATTTCTCTAAAAAACCTTGGAAGATGTCATTTCACTGTCCTCCATCACCTATTTGTGATCATCAAAGAATGATGCTATTGGGCTTCCCTGGTGGCGCAGTGGTTGAGAGTCCGCCTGCCGATGCGGGTGACACAGGTTCGTGCCCCGGTCCGGGAGAATCCCACGTGCCGCGGAGCAGCTGGGCCCATGAGCCATGGCCGGTGAACCTGCGCGTCCGGAGCCTGTGCTCCGCAATGGGAGAGGCCATAACAGTGAGAGGCCTGCATACCGAAGGATAAGGCTATTTAAATCTTATTTTTTGGTAGGTAATACATTGTGTATTTTTTCCCTTTGTTATATTTTAAACTCTTATTTGTCATTGGGATTGTGAAATATACAAATAAAGATAGGTGGACTTTGGGCTGATTAAATTTCCTTAACCAAAAATCATGATTAAAAGAAAAATATAACTGAGGAAGAGGACTATCTACCCTGTTCCATTCTATATTATCACCTACATTGGAAGTCTTAATTAAAGACATGAAAATATGAAAACTAAATTTCAGACAGTGTAAAGAATCTGACAGATAATATCAATATTCAAAGTGTCTAAACAGATTTGAATATATTCAGTTATCTCCAACAAGTGGCAGCAGTGTAAGAGGAAATAGATCATTCATGAGACTTGCAAAGCAATTGCATATGTGATTTCAAATTTTTCAAGATCCCAACACCCTTCATACTCTCTAAACATACATATTCTCTCATTCTAGCTTCAATGAAAATATTCAAGTATGGAGAGGAAGTGCCTTCCCCCTCTTTGGACCCTTGAAACATTTTCTCTCTTCTCTCTGACACTTGTCTTTTTCTCTCTTTCATGATTAATAGATTTTGTTTCCCTGGGGAATAGCCAGGACCTCTTGTTTTTCCTCTCTCCTTCCTCCCACAAATATACTTGAATGATAAACACTGTGGATGTCGGGTGAGCACAATCCAGACTTTCCTGGAAGTTAGTGTTTAACAGGGAATATAAGCATGAGACACATAATTTTATGGAGAAATACAAGATACTATGAGGATATATAATAGGGTTGCCTAGTGTATGTTTGGTGGGCGTGTGAGCTAGTCCAGAAAGGTTCCTACAAGTCAGTGATCTCAAATGGAGGCTGGAACAGCAAGTTAGGTTTACATATTTTCTAAGAAATTCTCCCTGTGACATTCTTTCCTGTTTAATCTTGTGACTTCAAAGCTACTATTTCACCATGAAAAATCTGGATTCTCAGAAAAAGTTTTATCTTATCAGCATCAAAAAACCCAGTAACTAGCCCAGAGGCTATCACATAGTAGGTACCCAGGAAATTGTGGTTAATTCTTAAATAAAGGTGGCACAAGTAATTAACATTTAACCCTTAGAACACATCTAGTCCTATATCTACGTCCCTAAATATCCATTTTATAGGAGGCTTAGAGTAGTTAAATGACTTACATAAGATTACTTAACAGTCATTAATATTAACTCATTACTTAACTTTGTCAGTTCCTTTTATTTTTGTTTAATTAACATCTTTATTGGAGAATAATTGCTTTACAATGGTGTGATAGTTTCTGCTGTACAACAAAGTGAATCAGCTATACATATACACATATCCCCATATCTCCTCCCTCTTGTGTCTCCCTCCCACCCTTGTTATCCCAACCCTCTAGGTGGACACAAAGCACCAAGCTGATATCCCTGTGCTATGTATCTGCTTCCTACTAGCTACATTTTTATATTTGGTAGTTAACATATGTCCATACTACTCTCTCACTTCATCCCAGCTTCCCTCCCTGTGTCCTCAAGTCTATTCTCTACGTCTGTGTCTCTATTCCTGTCCTGGCCCTAGGTTCTTCAAAACCATTTTTTTCTTTATTTTAGATTACATATATATGTGTTAACATATGGTATTTGTTTTTCTCTTTCTGACTTACTTCACTCTGTATGGCAGACTCTAGGTCCATCCATGTCTCTACAAATAACTCAATTTTGTTTCTTCTTATGGCTGAGAAATAGTCCATTGTATATATGTGCCACATCTTTATCCATTCATTTTTCAATGGACATTTAGGTTGCTTCCAATCCTGGCTATTGTAAATGGAGCTGCAATGAACATTTTGGTACATGACTCTTTTTAAATTATGTCTTTTTTAGGGTATATGACCAGGTGTGGGATTGATGAGTTATATGGTAGTTCTGTTTTTAGTTATTTAAGGAACCTCCATACTGTTCTCCATAATATCAATTTACATTCCCACCAACAGTGAAAGAGGGTTCCCTTTTCTCCACACCCTCTCCAGCATTTATTTTTTACAGAATTTTGATGATGGCCATTTGACCAGTGTGAGGTGATATCTCATTGTAGTTTTGATTTAAATTTCTCTAATGATTAGTGATGTTGAGGATCCTTTCATGTGTTTGTGGGCAATCTGTATATCTTCTTTGAAGAAATGTCTATCTAAACCTTCTGCCCATTTTTGGATTGGATTGTTTGTTTTTCTAATATTGATCCTCATGTGCTGCTTGTATATTTTGGATATTAATCTTTTGTCAGTTGCTTAATTTGCAAATATTTTCTCCCATTCTGAGGATTGTCTTTTTGTCTTGGTTATGGCTTCCTTTGCTGTGCAAAAGCTTTTAATTTTCATTAGGTCTCATTTGTTTATTTTTGTTTTTATTTCCCTTTCCCTAGGAGGTGGGTCAAAAGGATCTTGCTGTGATTTATGTCAGAGTGTTCTGTGTATGTTTTCCTCTAAGAGTTTTATAGTGTCTGGCCTTAACTTAGGTCTTTAATCCATTTTGAGTTTACTTTTGTGTATGGTGTTAGGGAGTGTTCTAATTTCATTCCTTTACATGTAGCTGTCCAGTTTTCCCAGCACCACTTATTGAAGAGGCTGTCTTTTCTCCATTATATATTCTTGCCTCCTTTATCAAATATAAGGTGACCACATGAGCATGGGTTTATCTCTGGGTTTTCTATCCTGTTCTATTGATCTATATTTCTATTTTTGTGCCAGTACCATACTGTCTTGATTACTGTAGCTTTGTAGTATAGTCTGAAGTCAGGGAGCCTGATTCCCCCAACTCCGTTTTTCTTTCTTGAGATTGCTTTGGCTATTTGGGGTCTTTTGTGTTTCCATACAAATTATGAAATTTTTGTTCTACTTCTGTGAAAAATGCCATTTGTAGTTTGATAGGGATTGCATCGAAGCTGTAGGTTGTTTTGGGTAGTAGAGTCATTTTCACGATGTTGATTCTTCCAATCCAAGAACATGGTGTATCTCTCCATCTGTTTGTATCATCTTTAATATCTTTCATCAGTGTCTTATAGTTTTCTGAGTACAGGTCTTTTGTCTCCTAGGTAGGTTTATTCCTAGGTATTTTATTCTTTTTACTGCACTGGTAAATGGGAGTGTTTCCTTAATTTCTCTTTCAGATTTTTTGTCATTAGTGGATAGGAATGCAAGAGGTTTCTGTGCATTAATTTTGTACCCTGCTACTTCACGAAATTCATTGATAGCTCTAGTATTTTTCTGGTAGCATCTTTAGGATTCTCTATGTATAGTATCATGTCATCTGCAAACAGTGACAGCTTTACTTCTTTTCTGATTTGGATTCCTTTTCTTTCTTTCACTTCTCTGATTGCTGTGGCTAAAACTTCCAAAACTATGTTGAATAATTGTAGTGAGAGTGGACAACCTTGTCGTGTTCCTGCTCTTAGTGGAAATGGTTTCAGTTTTTCACCATTGGGAACGATATTGGCTGTGGGTTTGTCATATAGGGCCTTTATTATGTTGAACTAAGTTTCCTCTATGCCTACTTTCTGGAGGGTTTTTATCATAAATCGGTGTTGAATTTTGTTGAAAGCTTTTTCTGCATCTATTGAGATGATCATATGGTTTTTATCCTTCAATTTGTTAACAGGGTGTATACATTGTTTGATTTGCAGATATTGAAGAATCCTTGCATTCCTGGGATAAAACTCACTTGATCATAGTGTATGATCCTTTTAATGTGCTGTTGGATTCTGTTTGATAGTGTTTTGTTGAGGATTTTTGCATCTATGTTCATCAGTGATATTGGCCTGTAGTTTTCTTTCTTTGTCACATCTTTGTCTGCTTTTGGTATCACGGTGATGGTTGCCTCATAGAGTGTGTTTGGGAGTGTTTCTCCCTCTGCTATATTTTGGAAGAGTTTGAGAAGGATAGATGTTAGCTCTTCTCTAAATGTTTGATAGAATTCTGTTCCTGGGCTTTTGTTTGTTGGAAGATTTTTAATCACAGTTTCAATTTCAGTGCTTGTGATTGGTCTGTTTGTTTTTTCTATTTCTTCCTGGTTCAGTCTTGGAAGGTTGTGCTTTTCTAAGAATTTGTTCATTTCTTCCAGGTTGTCCATTATATTGGCATATTGTTGCTTGTAGTAATCTCTCATGATCCTTTGTATTTCTGCAGTGTCAGTTGTTACTTCTCCTTTTTCATTTCTAAATCTACTGATCTGAGTCTTCTCCCTTTTTTCTTGATGAATGTGGCTAATGGTTTATCAATTTTATTTATCTTCTTAAAGAACCAGCTTTTAGTTTTATTGATCTTTGTTATAGTTTCCTTCATTTCCTTTTCATTTATTTCTGATCTTAACTTTATAATTTCTTTCCCTCTGCTAACTTTGGGGCTTTTTTGTCTTCTTTCTCTAATTGCTTTAGGTGTAACTTTAGGTTATTTATTTGAGATGTTTCTTATTTCTTGAGGTAGGATTTTATTGCTATAAACTTCCCTCTTAGAACTGCTTTTGCTGCATCACATAGGTTTTGGGTCATCATGTTTTCATTGTCATTTGTTTCTAGGTATTTTTTGATTTCCTCTTTAACTTCCTTATTGAATTCTTGGTTATTTAGTAGTGTTTTGTTTAGCCTACATGAGTTTGTATTTTTACAGATTTTTTTCCCTGTAATTGATATCTAGTCTGATAGCATTGTAGTTGGAAAAGATATGATCAATCTTGATACGATTTCAATTTTCTTAAATTTACCAAGGCTTGATTTGTGACCCAAGATTTGATCTGTCCTGGAGAATGTTCCGTGAGCACTTGAGAAGTGTATTCTGTTGTTTTTGAATGGAATGGCCTATAAATATCAATTAAGTCAACCTTGTTTAATGTGTCATTTAAAGTTTGTGTTTCTTATTTATTTTCATTTTGGATGATGTCCATTAGTGGAACTGGGGTGTTAAAGTCCCCTACTATGATTGTGTTACTGTCAATTTCCCCTTTTATGGCTGTTAGCATTTGACTTATATATTGAGGTGCTCCTATGTTGGGCTCATAAATATTTACAGTTTTTATATCTTCTTCTTCAATTGATCCCTTGATCATTATGTAGTGTCCTTCTTTGTCTCTTGTAATAGTCTTTATTTCAAAGTCTATTTTGTCTGATATGAGAATTGCTACTCCAGCTTTCCTTTGATTTCCATTTGCATGGAATATCTTTTTCCATCCCCTTACTTTTAGTCTGTATGTGTCCTAGGTCTGAAGTGGGTCTCTTGTAGACAGGATATATACAGGTCTGGTTTTTGTATCCATTCAGCCAGTCCATGTCTTTTGGTTGGAGCATTTAATCCATTTACATTTAAGGTAATTATTGATATGTATGTTCCTATTACCATTTTCTTAATTGTTTTGGGTTTGTTTTTATAGGTCTTTTCCTTCTCTTGTGTCTCCTGCCTAGAGAAGTTCCTTTAGCTTAGAAGTTCCTTTTTGTAAAGCTGGTTTTGTGGTGCTGTGTTGTCTTAGCTTTTGCTTGTCTGTATAGGTTTTAATTTCTCCATCAAATCTGAAGGAGATCCTTGCTGGGTAGAGTAATCTTGGTTGTAGGTTTTTCCATTTCATCACTTTAAATATGTCCTGTCACTTCCTTCTGGCTTGCAGAGTTTC
The DNA here is from genome assembly GCF_011762595.2 of Tursiops truncatus. Taxonomy (NCBI): domain Eukaryota; kingdom Metazoa; phylum Chordata; class Mammalia; order Artiodactyla; family Delphinidae; genus Tursiops; species Tursiops truncatus. The sequence continues at coordinate 86,828,537 of NC_047034.1, forward strand.
TGCTGAGAGATCAGCTGTTAACCTTATGGGGATTCCCTTGTATGTTATTTGTTGCTTTTCCCTTGCTGCTTTTAATACTTTTTCTTTGTATTTAGTTTTTGACAGTTTGATTAACATGAGTCTTGATATGTTTCTCCTTGGATTTATCATGTATGGGACTCTGCATTTCCTGGATTTGAGTGACTATTTCCTTTCCCATATTAGGGAAGTTTTCAACTGTAATCTCCTCAAATATTTTCTCAGACCCTTTCTTTTTCTCTTCTTCTTCTGGTACCCCAATAATTCAAATGTTGGTGTGTTTAATGTTGTCCCAGAGGTCTCTGAGACTGTCCTCAAGTCTTTTCTTTCTTTTTTCTTTATTCTGCTCTACAGTAGTTATTTTCACTCTTTTATCTTCCAGGTCACTTATCCGTTCTTCTGCCGCAGTTATTCTTCTATTGATTCCTTCTAGGGAACTTTTAATTTCATTTATTTTGTTGTTCATCATTGTTTGTTTGCTCTTTAGTTCTTCTAGGTCCTTGTTAAACATTTCTTGTATTTTCTCCATTCTGTTTCCAAGATTTTAGATATCATTACTACCATTACTCTGAATTCTTTTTCAGGTAGACTGCCCATTTCCTCTTCATTTGTTTGGTCTGGTGGGTTTTTCTTTTTTTGCTCCTTCATCCGCTGCATATTTCTCTGTCTTCTCATTTTGCTTAACTTACTGTGTTTGGGGTCTCCTTTTCGCAGGTTGCAGGTTCGTAGTGTCCATTGATTTTGGTGTCTGCCTCTTGTGGGTAATGTTGGTTCAGTGGGTTGTGTAGGCTTTCTGGTGGAGGGGACTGATGCCTGTGTTCTGGTGCATGAGGCTGGACCTTGTCTTTCTGGTAGGCAGGACCACGTCTGGTGGTGTGTTTTTGGGTGTCTGTGAACTTATTATGATTCTAGGTAGCCTCTCTGCTAATGGGTTGTGTTGTGTTCCTGTCTTGCTAGTTGCTTGGTAATGGGTGTCCAGCACTGGAACTTGCTCGTCATTGAGTGGAGCTGGGTCTTAGTGTTGAGACGGAGATCTCTGGGAGAGCTCTTGCCGATTGATATTATGTGGGGCCCAGAGGTCTCTGGTGGACCAATGTCCTGAACTCGGCTCTCCTACCTCAAAGGCTCAGGCCTGACACCTGGCCGGAGCACCAAGTCCCTGACAGCCACACGGCCAGGTACGTGGGTAGTTTCTTGCCTTTTTGGAAGTCTGAGGTCTTCTGCCAGCATTCAGTAGGTGTTCTGTAAGAGTTGTTCCACATGTAGATGTATTTTTGATTTATTTGTGGGGAGGAAGGTCATCTCCACATCTTACACCTCCGCCATCTCGAAGGTCCTCCCCTAATTTTTTTTAAAGATTTAATTTAATTTTAATTTTTTTGGCTGCGTTGGGTCTTTGTTGCTGCGCACAGGCTTTCTCTAGTTGTGGCAGTGGGAGCTACTCTTCATTGTGGTGTATGGGTTTCTCATTGCAGTTGCTTCCCTTGTTGCAGAGCACAGGCTTTAGGCATGTAGGCTTCAGTAGCTGTAGCACACGGGCTTAGTTGCTCCATGGTATGTGGTATCTTCCTGGACCAGGGATCAGACCCATGTCCCCTGCATTGGCAGGTGGATTCTTATCCTCTGGGCCACCAGGAAAGTCCCTAAATTTGTCAATCCTTGATTCACCTTATGGAAGCCATTGTTATTACAATCCTATTTGGAGACTGGCCCTCATGGGGTCCATCTCAGATGACACTTCCCTTGCAGAATCTGTTTCAGAGGGGCCACCCAGCCTTTGGCTTTTTCCCTTTGTGGGATCCCTCAGGTAATTCTAGTCTCTAACCCTAATCACTTCTCTGTGTACAGGCTGTCTGCCTCCACTGACCTACTATTTTGAGTCAGGAGAAGTAAGAGAAGCAGGATAGTAGAGTAGCTTAGAGATGTTCTAAGCTCAACCTCCAGTTCTGCTACTTCTACTTGACAAGATATTTAACCTCTCTGAGTCTGTTTCCTCACCCATAGAATGGGGGTAAAGCAGTTTTTTTACCTCTTAAAGCTGTTGTGAGTATTAAATGAGTACACACATGACAATAGACTAGAATATTGCCTGGCACAGAGTAAGCACTATAGAAGAATTTGTTGTTATGATTATTTTTAACTTTAAAGAGGGTTAACATAGCATGGAATCTACCTGATCAACCTGGAGCATTCTTCCTACAAGTGCAGCTAATGAGTGTGTTCTGCAATCCACCAAAATCTCTCTCTGGCACAATCTTGACAAGTCCTGGTCCTAGGAGACAGAGGAAGAGAGACTTAGAGGACTGAGGGGATGGGGGAGGTAGAAAAAAAAGGCCATATTAACACTATTGTCTAGGACCAGTCCTTCCCGCTGTGTCACCACAGGAGTTATGGGAGACCGTTCCTTTAGATAAAGCCTGCTGTTGTTTAAACAACGTCCGGGTAGCCAGTTCAGCATTCTTTCCTAACCATCCCCGCTCATGCTGCTTCTCTGTCTCCTCCAGGTAGCTGGTGGGAACAGGGCCCTTGCTGGTGACTTTTAAGAAAACCCAGATCAGGTTTGCGGCTCAAGTCACAGATGATCTTGGAATCAGGCCACCAAGGGGATGTAATAATTTCTACAGATCTACCACCAGAGGGCAGAGCGTCACCGCAGGAAATCTTGAGTCAGCAGCTGTTAAGCCCACCAATCAGCGTGCTGGGGAGAATCCTCCAGAACGCTGCGTTGCAGCTCTTCCCAATTCAGTTTCCCTGGTGCTTGGCCCAGGATCTTGGAGATCATGATGATTACAGACATTCCTGCTGCTCAGGACCCTTGCCGCAGGCTATGTCCACGCAGGTGTCTAGACATTTCTGTCCAGGGCATGATTTGTCTGCTGAGGAGAAAAGGGGGTGAAGGAAGGGGTGTGGGAGAGGGGTTGGGACAGAGGGACAATGGTATTAGCCAAGCATCATCCCAGGCTGGGAAATGTCACTCCCTACTGACGCCCATGGATATAGAGCATGTTCGTTTGATGCAAAGGAAGGGAAAGGAAGGCAAATCAAGATGAGTTTAAAGATGATACAAATAGATGGAGAGATATACCACGTTCTTGGATTGGAAGAATCAACATTGTGAAAATGACTCTACTACCCAAGGCAATCTACAAGTTCAATGCAATCCCTATCAAACTACCACTGGCATTTTTCACAGAAGTAGAACAAAAATTTCACAATTTGTATGGAAACACAAAAGACCCTGAATAGCAAAAGCAATCTTGAGAACGAAAAATGGAGCTGGAGGAATCAGGCTCCATGATTTCATACTATACTACAGAGCTACAGTAATCAAGACAGTATGGTACTGGCACAAAAACAGAAAGATAGATCAATGGAACAGGATAGAAAGCCCAGAGATAAACCCACGCACATACAGTCACCTTATCTTTGAAAAAGGAGGCAAGAATATACAGTGGAGAAGAGACAGCCTTTTCAATAAATGGCGCTGGGAAAACTGGACAGGTACATGTAAAGTATGAAATTAGAACACTCCCTAACAGCATACACAAAAATAAGCTCAAAATGGATTAAAGACCTAAATGTAAGGCCAGAAACTATAAACTCTTAGAGGAAAACATAGGCAGAACACTCTATGACATAAATCACAGCAAGATCCTTTTTTTTTTTTTTTTTTTGCGGTACGCGGGCCTCTCACTGTTGTGGCCTCTCCCATTGCGGAGCACAGGCTCCGGACGTGCAGGCTTAGCGGCCATGGCTCACGGGCCTAGCCGCTCCGCGGCATGTAAGATCTTCCTTGACCAGGGCACGAACCAGTGTCCCCTGCATCGGCAGGCGGACTCTCAACCACTGTGCCACCAGGGAAGCCCACACAGCAAGATCCTTTTTGACCCACCTCCTAGAGAAAGGGAAATAAAAACAAAAATAAACAAATGGGACCTAATGAAACTTAAAAGCTTTTGCACAGCAAAGGAAACCATAAACAAGACCAAAAGACAACCCTCAGAATGGGAGAAAATATTTGCAAGTGAAGCAACTGACAAAGGATTAATTTCCAAAATTTACAAGCAGCTCATGCAGCTCAATAACAAAAAAACAAACAACCCAATCCAAAAATGGGCAGAAGACCTAAATAGACATTTCTCCAAAGAAGATATACAGATTGCCAACAAACACATGGAAGAATGCTCAACATCATTAATCATTAAAGAAATGCAAATCAAAACTACAATGAGATATCATCTCACACTGGTCAGAATGGCCATCATCAAAAAATCTAGAAACAATAAATGCTGGAGAGGGTGTGGAGAAACGGGAACACTCTTGCACTGTTGGTGGGAATGTGAATTGATACAGCCACTATGGAGAACAGTATGGAGGTTCCTTAAAATACTACAAATAGAACTACCATATGACCCAGCAATCCCACTACTGGGCATATGCCCTGAGAAAACCATAATTCAAAAAGAGTCATGTACCAAAATGTTCGTTGCAGCTCTATTTATAATAGCCCGGAGATGGAAACAACCTAAGTGCCCATCATCGGATGAATGGATAAAGAAGATGTGGCACATATATACAATGGAATATTACTCAGCCATAAAAAGAAACGAAATTGAGCTATTTGTAATGAGGTGGATAGACCTAGAGTCTGTCATACAGAGTGAAGTAAGTCAGAAAGAAAAAGATAAATACCATATGCTAACACATATATATGGAATTTAAGAAAAAAAAATGTCATGAAGAACCTAGGGGTAAGGCAGGAATAAAGACGCAGACCTCCTAGAGAATGGACTTGAGGTTATGGGGAGGAGGAAGGGTGAGCCGTGACAGGGCGAGAGAGAGTCATGGACATATACACACTAACAAACGTAGTAAGGTAGATAGCTAGTGGGAAGCAGCCGCATGGCACAGGGATATTGGCTCGGTGCTTTGTGACAGCCTGGAGGGGTGGGATAGGGAGGGTGGGAGGGAGGGAGACGCAACAGGGAAGACATATGGGGACATATGTGTATGTGTAACTGATTCACTTTATTATAAAGCAGAAACTAACACACCATTGTAAAGCAATTGTACTCCAATAAAGATGTTAAAAAAAAAAAAAGAAGATGTGGCACATATATACAGTGGAATATTACTCAGCCATAAAAAGAAACGAAATTGAGTTATTTGTGGTGAGGTGGATGGACCTAGAGTCTGTCATACAGAGCAAAGCAAGTCAGAAAGAGAAAAACAAATACCATATGCTAACACATATATATGGAATCTAAGAAAAAAGTAAAAAGGTTATGAAGAACCTAGGGGTAAGATGGGAATAAAGACCCAGACCTACTAGAGTATGGACTTGAGGATATGGGGAGGGGTAGGGTTAGGCTGTGGTGAGGTGAGAGAGTGGCATGGACATATATACACTACCAAACATAAAATAGATAGCTAGTGGGAAGCAGCCCATAGCACAAGGATACCGGCTTGGTGCTTTGTGACCGCCTGGAGGGGTGGGATAAGGAGGGTGGGAGGGAGGGAGGTGCAAGAGGGAAGAAATATGGGAACATATGTATATGTATAACTGATTCACTTTGTTATAAAGCAGAAACTAACACACCATTGTAAAGCAATTATACTCCAATAAAGATGTTTAAAAAAAAATAGATGAGGGGTTGGTTTGCTCTTCTGTGTTGCTGCTACGCTTTCACATCTTAGACCCCTGAAAACTTTGGCTCTAATTGAGCGCCCCCATCAGGGCAGATTTAGTTGTCGGACATGTGGACGGTCCTTCATTAGGTGGCATAAAGTGGAGTAATTCTTAAATTAGCATTCCCATGTCCTAGATCCTCCTCGCTTATTTTACCTTTTAAACCGTGTTGATCGTGAAAACAAAGGTCAGAGTGGGGTTTGGGGTGGATGGCAACGGAACTCTTGTACTTCAGCGCCTCTGCAGGGATTTAATAGGTGGGGTTATCTACGGCCATGCAGAGAAGGCCCAGAGTGGTTCCACACACGTGACATAACTTTCTGACTTCCCTATCACCTCTAACACAGGCAGGATAAAACAGCGCCTTTACCCCAGGCAGGCATAGGGCAAAGTGTTTTGGACCAGGAAACAGGGAGCCAGGTTCTAGCTCCTTTCGCCCTTGGCTTACTGGTATCTTCTGGGGGAAATTACTAAGCTGGTCTGAGCTTTCATTTCTTGCATTTGAAAATGTTAGTTCCTATTGAAGGGCAGTACTGCTGGGGAGGGGAGTTTTTTTTAATCTGGGACTTGTCTATCCCATTCCGAAATGATTACTGCTCAAGCCTCAGGAAGGCATCTGCATGAAGAATGAGGAACCAAGATTCACTGAATAGAAGTTAGCAGCCAAGGTCACGGAAAGAGTGTGAAATGTCAGATTAGCCTGATTTCACTCCGTGTTCTCACACACACACTTCTTGTCCCCAGAGTTTAATTAGTCTCTCCTGGAAGAGGAAATGTGGCACATCAGGAAATACCTCACGTTTAGTGTATTATTAACCTGCTATGAAACGCCTCTTGTGAGGCAACATGGGAAAATCTCTGGCAGGCAGTCTTGGGAGCAGTGTTGTAGCCATATCCATGCCCACCTCATCCCCAACACACTTTGGGGTCTTTTTTTCCCCAGTATGATCTTGGGCAAATCACTTACCCTCTCTGGTTGTCATGATAGTTACAGCATTTTTAAATTGGAAGTCAGATGAAAATTCTATTCTGCTCCCTTCCTTCTTCTCTCGGTGCCACTTCTGGTTTCCCCCAATGCCCCATATACCCCACAGCAGATTCTACACTCCAGCCACTTCTTGCACTGGATACATGCAATACTCTCAGCTTTGAATTCCCTTTCCTGCTAACTCCCACCGATCCTTTGGGACCCAGCTTTGCTATCATCTTCTCCAGGAAGACACTTCCCTGCTCTCTCTCTGCCACCACTTTGCCTGGGTTTGATGTCCCTGTTCTATGCACCCATAGCACCTACACGCCCTCCACCATAGACTGCCATTGTCTAACCAATTTGCCTTCCCTTCTGGACCATCAGCTTACCTTTGTGCATCCAACATCAAGCTCTGGTCCTCATACTGTCTTTCCCGCTGAGTGAAGTTTTTAGTACAGATTTACATGCTCCTCACCCAGACCCTGCTTTGGATGCCAAGTAGAAAGTCCTGGCTATGCTCTTAGATCCTCTTGCCACTGTGGCACAACTGTACCCCCGAGAAGCCAAAGCTTTTAGTCTCCATACCAAAGGTTGGGGGGTATTTGTGAATAGTTTCAGTTGAGAACTGAAAACTTCCCAAGAAGAGGAAAAAACACAGGCATCTCATGAAGTTGACAACGGGCAGTTTCCATGTGCCCTTTAATGCTCCAGAATAACCTCAGATACAATTATCTTCTTTGAGAGAGAAGGAAACTGAGGCCCTGAGAGGGACTGACTCAGGGTTCCAGAGACAGGAAGTAGTGAAGCTGTGACTAGAAGTCAAATGGCATCTGTCCCTGGACTCCAAGCCAGAGAAAACAGTGCTTCCTCATGCTTCCCCCCACCTCCCATCCTTCTCAGACAGTGTTGTCAGCATTGATCATGCCTGCAGAAACCCCAGGAAGTCACAAAGGCTGGCGATGCAAGGAGACAGCTCTGCAAGGGCCTGCCCTCTGTGGTCTCAGAGAACATAGTGTACTCTTCCCCTCCCCATCTCAACAGTGCATTGATCCCACATTTGGAAAAATCGATGTTGGCGAAGACAGGAGAAAGATTTGCTCCGACACTTTTGTCATTTGAGGCATCTTCAAACATATGCACACAGCAGTAGCCCTCCGCCTCTTTTCCCCCATCACAGCCTCTTACTCAGACCAGACTACCTGCTGCGGGCAGAGATGAGTGTGGGGAATTGGGGCCATGGAAGGTCAAGGTCAGAGGGATCTCAGAGGCCCCCCGGCCCAACTCCCTACTGCACAGCTGAGGAATCTGAGACCAGAGATTCAGAAGCTTACCCAGAGTTACACACCTAGGAAGTGGCAGCAGTGGGCCTTGAACTCTGCAGACCAGGCTTTAACTACTGTGCTGTCACGCTGCACACTAAACACCCATCTCCTACACACCCACCCCACCCAATCTGGCAAGCACCGCACCTGCCTGCAGATGACAACACACCTAGGCCAGGTATACTCAGCTGCACACTGGACTATTGGTCTGTTCATCCCATGGTTGGCCAATAGGAACAGAGAAAAGGAAAACCATGAGTCAATTTGGCTTCTTTGGGGTTCCACAGGCTGTGTTGCTGTGTTCCTCCATAAGTGTACATTTCCAAGGCATTCTTTTATCACCAGAGCCTGGTTTTGCTTTGGGTGGACTTATTTCTGAAGCTGAAGGGTGCAGTGGCTTTTGGGCATATCAGGAAAGGTCTGATAAACAGATGGCTGCTTTTGACCCAACGGAGCCCCACAGTAATTTGTTTCCACAGTGAGGACGGCCTAGGCTGGATACTCTCAAACCTCCCTCCGTTCAGCATATTAACTATTCATCATGTCCTTAAATACTCTTCTGTGACGAAATGCTAAGTGACTCATTAAATATTCATCATGATGCACCTAGCACAAGGTCAAGGGTAGAATTAAGCATAAAAAATGTAATTTCTGATTATACCTCTTTAATTCTAGGCACTGAACACCCCAGGCATCTAGGACTCCATCTCATTCTGAAAAGAAGCCAGGAAAGTAGTTTCCACAACATCCCTTTATGTGCTGCCAAACTGTCTTTAGAATCTTGGCAAGAAGTTCTTTCCTTTCTCTTTCTTTCTTTTTGAGCTTTTAAAAACTGAAGTATTAGTTACATATATATATATATATATATATATATATATATATATATATATATATATATATATATATATATATATATATACACACCCACAGAGCCACCACCTGGATCAAGATATAGAATATTCTAACAGCCCCGAAGTTTTCTTCATGCTTCATCCCAGTCAATACCACCACCCCCATAAACACACACACAAGAAATCACTATTTTGACAAGAAATTGTTTTTTCTTTAACAGTAACTTTGATTCTTCCTTCTGGCATTTTTGTTCGCTCCCTCTCATTTTTAATTTGAAGACAATGACCCAGCAGTTACCTACAGTCCTTTGATTTGAAGTTCATCAGAGTGGACGCAGAGGAAACAAGAGGTTTTTAGGACAGTCTGGGGATAGATGGTGCTGGCTTGGTCGGGAGCAAGAGGCGGAAAGGTGGAAAGGAGGAGAGACTTGTGGGCTGCATTTGGGAGGCAGAAGTGACAGGATCGAATGTACAGTGAGGGGAAGAGTAGAATCAGGCATGATCTATAGGTTTTGACTTGACTTTCCCGTAGGAGGGTGATCCCATTTGTTGAAGTAGGGAAGGCAGCAAAGGAGCACGTTTGGGGGCAGGGCGAGATCAAGAGCTCTGTTTGGACTTGATATCTTGAGATACCTGCTAGGCATCCAGGTGTAAAGACCAAGTCATCTAGAGCTCAGGGAAGATGTCAGGCCTGGAGAAAGATATGTATTGGGACATCATCAGTCTATGGATGGATTTCAAAGCCTGGGATGGCGTGGGATTACCCAGGTGAACAGAGCAGAGAATAGGACCCAAGGCAGAGCCCTATAATTGTTCTTGGTGATGGTGATACTTGCCTTTAATGAGCTCTAACTAACATTAGAAAAGGGAAAATAAGCATTATCTAATATATAATTCAGCCTCAAGATTTAACTAATTGATTTTCAACTTGGAAAAAATGTTTTTAAATGTCTGGCAGTCTCTTGTGATGATGATACAAGGGAGTTCTGATCATTAATTTTGGTCAGATCAGCCATCCCCATAGGGTCCCAGTAGTCCCTGACCCAGTGAACACACACCTCTAGATGATCTCACAAGGACTTTTCATGATTTCAGAACAATTGATTGAAACTGTATGTTTACCCACCATAAAGATGTATAAGCTAACTGCAATATCGGATTTTTCTGCTCTGAAAAGAATTATATCTACTGGCAACACTGGATATCTTGTGATGATCAGCTTGGTTTGACAGTGACATGTCTTCAGTTATTTGTTTAAATGAGCAAATGTAGGACTTCCCTGGCAGTCCAGTGGTTAAGCTCTGCACTTCCACTGCAGGGGGTGTGGCTTCCACCCCTGGTCGGGGAACTAGGTTCCCATATGCCACGTGGTGTAGCCAAAAAAATAAAATAGAATAAAAATAATAAATGAGTAAATGTACAAGTGTCTAATCAATGCACTTTTTAAGGCAGACAATTATTTCAAAGAGTCAGTTTATTAATCTGTAAAAATGAGGAAACTAATCATTCTTACCTCTTTGGGTTATTCTGCAAGATTGAATGAGATAATGTATGTGAATTATCCAATGCATGGCAGTGGTGATTGTTACTTTTGTAAATATTCTTGATACAACACAGACACCAAAGGGAACAAATAATAGAAGCTCCTCTTTGTGTGGAAGGTGTGGAGACCACACTAGCCTTCTGTTCTTTGAAACGTCCTTCGGTGCTAGTCATAATAAACCATTGCATGGAGTTAGGGGGTACTTGCTACCAGTTCAGACATTTCTGTTTACGTCAGATGGCATGACCCAATCCCTACTCAAAGAATCTTCAAGAAAAATGGAAAACTAGCCTTACTCTCTCTCAGCTGGGCCCCCATCTATAAGAACAATCTAGCATCTGTAATGAAGAAGAAAATCCAGACTTTCCTGAGCTGGCTCAGATGATCAGTCAGGGACAGAGGTAGGCTGAAGTAATCTGGCCCTTGGAAGTAATTTCACCTTATTTGTTATTTTGTTTGCCAGCAATGTGGCTTTTGAAACTCAAAAATAACAACAATAATAATACAAAACAGGACAATTTGTACTTCTTCTGTCAAGAGCCATGCCCCCCGCTCCCAGCACAGGTGGAAATGGCACACACAAAGTCTGAGCAACGGTGTGGGAGGGTTTAATTATGAAGCAGCAAGGAGGGAGGCAGGAATGTCCAGCCCCAAGGGGAAAGGAATGGCATTTTAACAAGAATATCTGATTAATGTTTTAAAGTTTTCAAAGCACTCTCACATAAATCATCCCATTTGACCTTCAAAAGGGCCTTGCCAGATCGGTAGTATTATACTCATTTCAGAGATGAGGATTCTGATGCTCAGAGAAATTGAGAAACTTATCCAAATGCTGGATACAGAACTCAAACTCTGGGTTCCCAGCCACTGTCCTCCATGGAAAACCTCAACGGCCCTGCAGCCTACGGATCTGTCTGGCTCCATCAGGGATGGGTCTGTATGGTCGGAGTCTATCTTAGCCAAAGGGGTGATTCTGCAATTAAAATAAGTGCACAGACCTCAGGGGCCCAGGGTAATCGTTTAAGCCATGTTTTCAAGGTTTGTAACAACTTGTTTTATGAATAAAAACATTCAGTCTGGATATCTGAATATTTTACTCTAGCTGGAGTCAACTACCTGGATACTTTAATATACATACATCTCTATTTTTGTTCTGTTTTCTTCCAAATGTTTTGGTCTTTACAACTAGAATAATTCTCAGTCTCATTTTTATTTTGGCAGAAACATAAGACACTGGAAAATTATGGTTGTTCACAGTGTTCTATTTGAACTATAAAATGGCTATGTGATCCAGGTCAATTCACTTAATTCTCTAGACCCTTATGGTTCAATGAAACCTTTGGAAATGTTCTAGATCTGACTGTCCAACATGATAGCCATTAGTCATCAGGTTATTGACAAACTGAAATGTAACTAATGTGACTCAGAAACTGACTTATTAATCTTAATTTAAATTTAAATAGCTATATATGGCTAGTGGCTTTCATATTGGATAAAGCAATTCTGGGCCTGTATCCCTACCTATAAAATGAAGTATTTATGCTAGAATCAACCTCTCTAAGATTCCAACCACAATTTCTAACACAATGGCACATATTAGACACTCAATAAATATTTGTTGAATAGATATTTATAGAATAAAATGATAGCTAAATGAATAAAGAAATGAACAAATAAATTACTGAATCTTAAGGAAACATCACAAATGGAATTAATTTAGGATGTCTTCCTGGAAAATCTAGAGTTTTAAGGAATGAAGAAAAACACTGGTGTTGGCTGCAGCTGGGTGGGAGTGCTCACAGTTCACATGGGAACAGAACCAGGTAAAATTCAGGTCAAATTTGCCTTTCCACTTCCTCCAGACCCGGAAAAGCAGCTTCCTCCTCGGAGGTTTCTTCATCACCCAAGTGTCCCTGTGAGAAGGAGTCTCAATGCTAGAACTATGGGCTGGGATGAATGTCAGGAAAGAGGGGACAATTGTCAGGAAGGCAGAGGGATAGCTGCCAAGACTTCCATTCCAACCCATGGGAAAGAGTTCCTTCAGACACAGCTTAAAGTAGCACTGCCCCCAAATGTGCTGGTTAAAATAGTTGAGTGAGTCAGGAGCTTCCATCTTGGCTTTGAGGCTCCCCTCTCCATTTCTGTGCTGAGGAGTCTCTCCCTCCAGGTGAGACCCGCTCAGAAACACTTCCTCTTCTAAACATGGATTATGGAAGGTGCCTGAGAAGTTTCAAGGGGAGTCTGACCCAGAATGCATGTTCCCTGTTGCTAGAAGACCCAGCTGAAAAATGTGCCTTTGGCAGGAACATGAGCGTGGCGTGCGGTGAGGTCAGGGGCACCGCGTTGCTCCCACCTCCTCCGTGAACGAGCACTGCCCCCCATCACTCCACCGAGCTCTGCTCAGAGCCAAAGCTTGTCAGCTTGACCAGGTTTATCCTCTCTCTCTCTTCCTTTTATTTTTTTATTTTTTTTGCTATACTTGGGCCTCTCACTGTTGTGGCCTCTCCCGTTGCGGAGCACAAGCTCCGGACGCGCAGGCTCAGCGGCTATGGCTCACGGGCCCAGCCGCTCCGCGGCATGTGGGATCTTCCCGGACCGGGGCATGAACCCATGTCCCCTGCATCGGCAGGCGGACTCTCAACCACTGCACCACCAGGGAAGCCCCTCTCTCTTCCTTTTAGTTAACTATATGTTTCTCTAATCCGTGAACTTTTTGCTTTGATTTTTTAACTTTGGGGGAGACTTTTTTATGTGGTAAACATAATGTAAGATTTACCATTTTAATAATTTTAAATTGTATAATTCAGTGGTATTAAGTACAACATTCACATTGTGCAGCCATCACCATTTTCCATCTCCAAAACTTTTCATCATTCCTAAGTGAAACTCTGTACCGTTGAATAACAACACCCCATTCCCCCACTTCCTTCAGCTCTTGGTAACAATCATTCTGTTTTCTCTCTGTGAATTTAACAACTCTAGGCACCTCATATAAGTGGAATCATACATTCTTTGTCTTTTTGTGACTGGCTTATTTCACTTAGCAGAATGTCTTCAAGATTCATCCATGTAGTAACGTGTATCAGAATTTCCTTCCTTTTTAAGGCTGAATAATATTCCATTGTATGTGTATATCACATTTTCTTTATCCACAGTTGGATTGTTTCCACTTTGAGGCTATTCTGAATAATGCTACTATGAACATGGGTGTACAAGGATCTGCTTGAGACCCTACTTTCAAATTTTTGGGGTATATGCCTAGCAGTGATTGTTTGATCACATGGTAATTCTCTGTTTCACCTTTTGAGGAATTGCTTTTATTTTTTAAATCATTCCTAAATTCTTTTTCCTTTTAGTTCTTGAATTTTATTCCTAATCCTCAAATCCTATACATTTTCACCTTTTCATATCCTGGGTTTTAGCTTTTCATTTGAAATCTTAATCTCATTTCTTTTTACTTTCTAAAAATCTTGACTTCTAGCATTTTATCTTTTTATTTTGAACTTTGTCTAGTTTATCTAATCTAATGTGTTTCTTTAATCTATAAGCATTTGGTTTAGTTTATTTTTAAACCATCTCCAAATAATCCTTTTTATTTCTATAGTTTAATTTGTTTTACCTAGGAATTTATATAGCTGACTTCATATGTCTATAATGTACGCCCCACAAATTTACCATATTTCTGATAACTTTAAAAGTTTCTCTTCTGGGATGCTGTAAAGATGTGGGGGCAAGGGGGATAAGGGAGATTGAAGTATGTCGTGGGTCAGGTTCCCTGGGAAACAGACTGAAGCAGAAACTTGCATTCAGGAGGTTTATGGGGGAGGACACTCAGAAACAGCACTTGTAAGAAAGTGAGAGAAGCAGGACAGATAGAGGGAGAAGTTGAACTAGGATGCAGTTGTAACTGAGGTCTTCGTCCCATGAGGAGCTCTGAAACGGAGATGGACCCTCAGAGAGATGGCAGTTTGAGGCTGAGGACTGAGCCTTTATTCACTAGAACCCTGAACGTACCAGGAGGTGTAATCTTGGGTATGAAGTTCCTTCCCTTGAGGGCAATGCTGGTGGGGAGGGGACTTGTTGGGTGTGTGCTATCAGCAGGTAATACTCCTGGGGGGAGGGGGAGAGAAACTGAGTGATGCACCACAGCTTCCACTGCAGGTGGAAGAGAAAACAGACTATATTCTAGGGAAGTAGAGCCCCATAATCCAGCCTAATGGAAGTCAGTCAATTTGGAGGAGTGTGTTAAAATTACCTGGGGAAAAAACTTGATGAGACTCTTCCCCACCAAGTACGTGTATCTTGAGAAAGAAAATCTGATCATTCTCATATACCTCCAGCACATCTTGAAGTCGAGAACTGCTGGCCGAGGCCAAAAAGAAAATTCCCCCACTTCTTTTTTTTTTTTTTTTTGCAGTACACAGGCCTCTCACTGTTGTGACCTCTCCCATTGCGGAGCACAGGCTCCGGACGCGCAGGCTCAGCGGCCATGGCTCACAGGCCTAGCCGCTTCGCGGCATGTAGGATCTTCCCGGACCGGGGCAGGAACCCGTGTTCCCTGCATCGGCAGGCGGACTCTCAACCACTGAGCCACCAGGGAAGCCTCCCTGCCCCCGCCCCGCGAATTCTTATCAATGGCTTCCATGAAAGTTACGTTCAGTCCATTTATAGGACCCTACAGAATATGTGCTTTCTCTCCATGACAAGTATTATGTAGGGATGGATTCAGATTTTGTGGGGTCCAAAGATTATATAATTTGGGAGACCTCTTTAAGAAAAATAATATAAAATTATGAATATTAAATTGGCAGGCATTGCCCAGGGCCTTGGAGCAAGCCCATGCAAGTTAAGGGCCCTGGAGCTAAGTTTTGCTAGCTTTGCTGTAAATCCTTCTCTGGTCCAAGGCCATTACTGCACAGCCTGGCTGAAGAGCCTCCCTCACAATCTCAGGGAGGGTCGCTTCTCCTGGAGGGCTACACTGATAAGCTCTTGAGCTACCTTCTCACTTTAGAGAGCCCTGAGGAATTCTTCCTTGACTGAGTCCCAACTAAGTCTCTCCTCAAGGCAAGTGATCTCACCTGGACACCCTGAAGATACTCCATTTCCAGGAACTGGTTGGACTACCTTAGACCAGAGGAATGAGGCCAGGCAGATGTGGGCCATTTACTGGGAGCAAGGGATGAATCATCTAATGATAAAATTAGTAATAATAGGTAATAATTGTTAAATATGTGGCATATGCCAGCCCTAGTTCTAAGCACTGTATATGAATGATCGCCTTTAATCTTCATAGGCACACTAGTCGGTATATATTATTTCTATTGCCATTTTACAGATGAGGGAATCGAGGTATAGAGATTTTACATAATATGCCCAGAGACTCACAACTAGGAAGTAGTACAGCCAGGATGAAAACTCAGGCTCTTACACTAGAGTGTCGGCCCTGTGATGATCCCCACCCGCTGCCCCGTGCTATGCTGCTCTATGAGAAGGCCAGGGGTGGCATGTGTGTGTGTTTGCTGCTCCTTGTTAACTAAAGATCCTCACTTCAAACATGACCAATTGAGATCCTATGGTAAAGACTCTGGTGTGTCAGGTTTTCTGAGAGTTTTAAGGTCCTTTGCTGCAGACTTTTCAGTGTTCAAGTCAAGTAAAGCACTCAAGGGATGCTTAAAAGGGCAGATGCTGTACTTTGTGTGTGGACCCTTCAAATGGGATCCAGAATAGAGTCTAAAGCATGCTTTCAAAGGTCAGCTCTTCGTTCCCCTCAAACTAACATGCTTAAAGTCACCTTTCATTTTAGGACTTTCTTTTTCCATGGCAGGGGGTGGGGGTGGGGTTGCTATTTATTTCTGTGACTGTCAAGAGGAAAAAACAGGAATTTTGATTGCAGTTGTGGTGAATGGGCCACCCTTATCTCATTCAACCTTTGCTCCACAGCGTGCTTGAACAGAATTCCTTTCTCCTGGCTTTGATTCATTTTCCTGATAAGGTGAAGATTCTCCGCCTTACCACACACTGCCCAGTCTGCTCAGACAAACAGTCTCCTTTTGAGGATAAATTGTTTATTCTCCAGGCTCAAATAACATCTCTGGAGATCTAAACACCAGGACTGGCAGTGATTCCAATGAGCCCTTGTTTCAAGTTTTTGTGGAATGAGTAGATTCCCATAGACAATTCTTTCACAGATAGATTTATTAATCTAAATTTTTAAAAAAATCCTTGCCAAATGTACTTTCTTCAAAAAACAGTGGTGCAGAATGGTAGTACATAGAATGAATCTCAGGGAACTTACATTTCTATCTATATTGTACATTTTATGTTGTGGCCAGCCCTTTTTTTTGCTGTGGTCTGAGTAAAATGTATGCATTTTCCCCCTCACTTATTTTTGCATAGCTTCCCTGGAGCCTACCTGTACTTATGATTGTGCTGGGGAGGTCAGGGGAGAGGCAATAAATGCACCAGGTTTCTCTTGCTCTATTTGAGCTGTTACCATCAAAGAATCTTTTAAACCTTAGATGCCTCAAAGGAGAGGTTTCTCCTCTCATCTCCTCTGAATGGATTGCCATTACCTTAAAATGATTTTATTCACACTCTGCTCCAGCAAATATAGCACTTACCCTCCTGGTGCCTTGCTTGACAGGGAAGAAACATGTAAAGCAGAAATCAGAGGAGGCCATCCAGGAATTTTTCAAATGACTTTATCATAGACTTCTTATTGCCTAAGAAAGCTCAAAGCCATAGGAAAGCACCTAAGAGTGCCTGTTATAGACTCTATGGACAGGAAGTGCTTATGAGAAAAGCTACATGATCTTGATATTGATCTCAGTTCCTAATGCTTGTGCAGACCATGCCTTTCACTGTCTAAGAGTTGGACAAGTTGGAATGTGATTCTGATGTCTAATGGACATCATTCAAATGGAGTGAGATAAACAGAGATGTGTCCTGGACTTTTAAAAGATTTTATGCAAAAGACTTGATAACACTGGTGTGATACCCACACATTCCCACTACACCAAAAAGAATACAAAGATAACATTCTCTTATATTAAAATGGCAAAAATATGCTCA
Organism: Tursiops truncatus; assembly: GCF_011762595.2. Classification (NCBI taxonomy): domain Eukaryota; kingdom Metazoa; phylum Chordata; class Mammalia; order Artiodactyla; family Delphinidae; genus Tursiops; species Tursiops truncatus. The sequence continues at coordinate 86,846,001 of NC_047034.1, forward strand.
ATATCACTAATCATTAGGTAAATGCAAATCAAAACCACAGTGAGATACTACATCACACCCATTAAGATGGCTGCTATCAAAACCCCCAGGAAATAACAAGTGTTGGGAAGGAAAGAAATCGTAGAAGAAATGGAAACCCTTGTGCTCTGTTGGTATGAATGTAAAATGGTACAGGTGCTATGGAAAACAATATGGTGTTTCCTCAGAAAAATAAAAATAGAATTACTATATGATCTAGAAATTCCACTTCTGGGTGAATACCCAGAAGACTTAAAAGCAAAGATCTCAAAGAGATACTTGTACAGTCATGTTCATTGCGGCATTATTCACAGAGCTAAATCATGAAAGTAACCCAATTATCCATCAATCGATGATAGATAAACAAATGTGGTATATACATGCAATGGAATATTATTCAACCTTAAAAAGGAAGCAAATTCTGACAAATGTTACAACACAGATGAACCTTGAAGATATTATGCTAAGTGAAATAAACCAGTTACAAAAAGACAAATATTCTATGATTCCACTTATATGAGAGATCTAGAATAGTTCATAGAGACAAAAAGTAGAATGGTGGTTTCCAGGGTCTGGGAAGAGGGGGAGTGGAGAGTACTGTTTAATGGGTACAGAGTTTCAGTTTTCCAAGATAGAAAGAATTCTGGAGAGATGGATAGTAGCGATGTTTGCACAACAATGTGAATGTACTTAATACTACTAGACAGTACCCTTAAAAATGGTTACAGTGCATCTTAAAGGACATATCAAGAAGGGTTCACTGTTCAAGGTTAAATGTTCTATGAATGTCCTACTGAGAATTGTTATGGCTAGGTTGGTGTTTCACCTGCTTTATTTTTTTTCCTCTGCTAAATTTATTATGGCATTGTGATCACCTAGTTGGTGGTTGAATCGGACCCCAAGTTCCTATGAATAACAAAAACCTGAAAAATAAAAGTGTAAATGAGGCAGAAGTCCAAAGGCAGGTAATTCAGGGCTGACATGGCCATTGCATGGTAGCAGAGACCCAGGATTTTTCAGGATCTCTGCTCCATCACCCTTGATGTGTGGTCCCCAACTTTGTGGTGCAAGATAGTTGCTGGGGCTCTAGCTATCACACCAACACTCCAAAGAGCAGAATGGAGAAAGGAGGAAGAAGGGCTAACTACATTCAATATAAGAAAATTTTCAGAAATCTCACATAACATTTTCACCTATATATCATTTTTAAATTTTAGTCACATGATCAAACAGTCTCTTAGATTGTCAGTGATGTGTCCATACAAAAGTCAGTGTTCTGGGCTCGTGCCCCATTCCGGGAAGATCCCGCATGCCACGGAGCGGCTGGGCCCGTGAGCCATGTCCTCTGAGCCTGTGCGTCCGGAGCCTGTGCTCTGCAACGGAGAGGCCACAATGGTGAGAGGCCCGCGTACCGCAAAAAAAAAAAAAAAAGGTCAGTGTCCTGTTATTTCTAGATAGAGGGAAAGTTGATATCCAGAAGACAGTTAGCAATCTCTGCCACAGCTGGAAAGAGACTAGACAGATAGAAATGAATTTTATTTCAAATCCCATCTAATTTCTATCACTCCATTGCTCTTCACTTCAGGATAAAGAAATAACATTAGCCAAAGCACAAAGCCTTTAATATTTGGCATGTCTCTAATATTAGGCAAGTTGTTTAATTTCTTTGTGCCTCCGTTTCCTCACCTGTACAAAAGTTAATCTAAGTAAAGTGCTGAAGACAGTGCCTGGCATATAGTATGCTCTATAAAACTGTTAATGTTGTTGTCGTTGTTATTATTTTCCATGCAGCCAGAAAGCGTGAAGCAGGAGGCATTCTCTTGGTGCTGAGAGACACTAAGGACTTCCTCCACAGCCTTGCCTGGTTTTACAGGGGTTGGTCAATGCAAGAAGGACTCCTTCCTGAAGCGAGAAGAGGATATGGATTTTGGTGAATTTGGAACAGCACTCCACTCCAGATTTTTCTTCCTTCCAGATATTCCTTGCTCTTTCATGGGCTCAGGCTTTAGGCTAGATGCCCCAGGCTCAAGATCCAATTTGTCTTTCCTGAAAGCCAGACCTGGACTCAGTTGAGACAGCATCACTTTAATGACCCTGTTCTGTGTCTACTCCCAGAGGAAGGGAAGCTCATCTTGCAGCTAGAATCCTGCAGCAGGAAAGAGCTTATTCTCCCTATCCAGCAGGAGGCCAATAGTCCCCTACAGCTACTCTTCAGGGCCAGAGAATTTCCATGGGGGTCTCCAAAAGCCTCAGAAATCCCAGCTGCAGCTCTCCGCTTCAAAGAAGTAGAGCTTAACCCCAGTCTAATTTAAAAGAAAAACATCTTCCCAAGGGCCTTGGGAATAATTAATATAACCCTGAAAATAAAATCATTTCTAATAGCATAGTGCTTTCCCCAGGTAATACTTAGATTAGTTTGAGGAGAGTGTTGCCAAGATATAAAACCGGATGCTGAAAATGATTTCTTACTCCAGCAAGATTGCCACTCTATATTTCATGAGAGCAACAGCAAAGTGGTGTTGTGAGGTTGGTATCATCATCACTATTTTTCTCACTACTGGGCATATACCCTGAGAAAAACATAATTCAAAAAGAGTCATGTACCAAAATGTTCATTGCAGCTCTATTTACAATAGCCAGGACATGGAAACAACCTAAGTGTCCATCATCGGATGAATGGGTAAAGAAGATGTGGCACATATATACAATGGAATATTACTCAGCCATAAAAAGAAACGAAATTGAGTTATTTGTAGTGAGGTGGATGGACCTAGAGTCTGTCATACAGAGTGAAGTAAGTCAGAAAGAGAAAGACAAATACCGTATGCTAACACATATATATGGAATCTAAGAAAAAAAAATGTCATGAAGAACATAGGGGTAAGATGGGAATAAAGACACAGACCTACTAGAGAATGGACTTGAGGATATGGGGAGGGGGAAGGGTAAGCTGTGACAAAGTGAGAGAGTGGCATGGACATATATACACTACCAAACGTAAAATAGATAGCTAGTGGGAATCAGCCGCATAGCACAGGGAGATCAGCTCGGTGGTTTGTGACCACCTAGAGGGGTGGGATAGGGAGGGTGGGAGGGAGACACAAGAGGGAAGAGATATGGGAACATATGTATATGTATAACTGATTCACTTTGTTATAAAGCAGAAACTAACACACCATTGTAAAGCAATTATACTCCAATAAAGATGTAAAAAACAAGGAAAAAAAGATGAGGGAACAGTGGATGGGAGGGTGACGGAGCTGAGTGAGGCTCAGTCCCAGGACTTCTTATACCAAAACATGTATAATTTCCTGATGACCAGCATGTGGCGCTGTTGTCCACTATCTCTTTCTGGTAACTCTCTCCTTCTGACTTCTATGATTCTAACTTCCTCTGCTTTTTCTCCCTATGTAACTGATTATTCTCCCCTCTCTTTACTGTCTTCTTTTCATCACCTATTCCTCAGAGACTGACAAATCCCAATAAGCTGTTTCAGAAATATATCTCAAATCCATCCTCTCCTTTCTTTTCTATTTTAGATTTTTAAAAATCTAAATAATTTTAAAAGGCAAATAGTGCTAAAATGTATATAACTGAATAGAGCAATCCCATTCTCTCACCAACATGCCCCATACTAGTCCTGCTTCCAAAAGGCAGAACTTCTGCATAAAGCTGTGTAGGTTGTGCAAAATTCAATTTGGGGGGCACCATTTAAACACTTTGCGATGGGAATGGCACCCTCCAGACTTGTGTAATGCATAACCTTCACCATCATATATAGTAGCCTAGCCAAGCTGTAGCCACTTTCGATTCTTTTAGCTATTTCCTCCAGTATGTACCTTTATATTCTAGATAATAAGCCTGTATGGCTTTTTCTTGATTCTCCAGTATCCATTATTATGTACAGAATTTCTCTGATAACGAATGATTACTTCCCTTTCTCAGACTCACCCCATGATATCTCCTCTTTTATCTTTTTATCTGAATAATTACATCACAATTTCATTTCAAGCATTATTCAATATTTAACCTAATTGGGACCACTATATCAAGTAGTGTACTATTATTGTGGTTCCTTCCTTGTTCACCTGTAGTTTTTTTGCGGGGTAAATATGTGCCTTTTTTCTCCCATTTTCATAGTATTCTATGTACCAATGACTATGTATTCAATCCTCCCATTTCCTCCAATGACTTCCCAAATGCAGTTTGCTATCATACCATATATATATATATATGCATATATATATGGTATGATAATATATATGTATATATTATTTTTGCCTAGAGAATTATCTCCTGAGCCTTTAATCTTCCTGTTCTATGGACTGGTTCCTCTCTAGTCAGCTACATGGCTCTTGTCCTGAGACTTTCCTTCACCATTAGCCTGGAAATTTTCTTCACCTTTCTCCCATCCTTCTCAGATCTCATGCTTCCTCTTGCCTTGAGTGGAGCATATCGCCTAGTAGCTTCTTCAGACATGATACACTGGAGGTAGGTTTGTTGAGATTTTTGTATGTCTAAAATATTTTTATTCTGTCATCACAAATCTTGATAGTTTGGCCAATTATACATTCCTAGAGTGGAAATAATTTTTCTTCATAATACTGAATGTAGTTCTTCACTGTCTTCTAACTTCCAGGGTAGCTGCTAGTTACTAAACCTTTATATGTAACCTGTTTTTCTTTCTGGAATATTTTTCTATCAGTTCTTTAGCCCTGGCATACTGAAATTTCATTATGTGTCCTGGTGCAGCCTTTTAAAAACTTTATTTTGGAAGGAACACTTTTTAGTCTTTTAATACCTTGGTATTTTGGTTTTCCAAAATGTCCTCAAATTATTTCCTTGATAATTTTGTTTCATCCATTTTCTCTGTTCAGTCTTTCTATAACCTCTATTAGTTTGATATCAGAGGTTGAATCCTCCAATTTCCTTATCTTTTTCTCTCTTATTGTTTATATCTTTGTCCCTGTGTTCTACTTTGAATGAGATTTCTTCAACTTAATCTTCCAATTTTTCTTTTGAATTTTTAATTTAATTATATTGCTAATTTACAAAAGCTTTTCCTTATTCTCTTATTTTTCATAGCATCTGAGGATGCTAATTACTGTTTTCCTTAAAGTAAGTTTTCTTCTGCTCCTTGTTTTCTTGGAGTTCTTTTTTTCTCTCTCTGCTTTTTATGTTGTCAGCCTTTCTAGACCCTGTACTTTCTGTTTATTTTTAAAAGTGAGACACTAAAAGACTGATTAGAAGTCCTCTGTGATTGGGCGAGGCTTGATGACTGCTGGAGTTCAAATTACGGACTGGATGTTTTCCTTGGGGAAGCGCGCGCGCGCGCGCGCGCGCGTGTGTGTGTGTGTGTGTGTGTGTGTGTGTGTGTGCGCGCGCGCACACGCACCCTTCCCTCCTCCTTTGCCAGGGCCATTGGGATTCTCCAGAGAAGGATGCTTCAGTCTCCTCTCATGATGGTGTAAAGGCAGCTTGTCTTCTATAGGGTAGGGGAAGGGGACTTAGTACCTCACCATTCAAGATGCAGCCCTTCATGTAATTCCTCTCTTTTCAGTTGGCCACCTCATCCAAGCTCTCTGCCATGCCTGGTGTCTCTGAATTCAGAGGCCTTCTGGTTCAATTGCTTTAGAGAATAAATCCCTTCTCTCCCATCAAACTGAGAGAGGGATAATCACCTGGAGGTACAGGGTGGGGTCCTTGAGGTCTAACCAATCCTTTTACACACTTTCAATGAATTCCTCTTTTTTTCAACTGCATACACCTCCACCTTCCATAGCACTTAGTACCTCTAGGCTTTTGTTCTCTTTTGGGTTCTTCAGAATGAACAGCATTGCTTCTCACTGATATACCCATCCACAGTCCTCTAACTTTAATCTTTTAAGCTTTCTCTGCTCTGCCAAGTCAATTCCCAACCTTCCAAACAGTTTCTGTCTTTATATATTGTGGTTTGGGATTATGTCTCTTTTCCTAGTTTCACCAGTGGTGGAACACATGTTTTATTCTAGTCCTTCTTATTGCTTTGGTGATTTTTAAAAGAGAGTAAGAGAAATGTAAACTTAAAACCAGAAGACACTCATCCCTTCCTTTCTCTTCCACTGCTTAATTCACATCCTTGTTGACTCTCACCTGTACCTTTGAAGTATCATCTAGCTGTTCCCCTGGTCCAATTTCTTTCCTCTCCAGTTCATCCTTCACAGATGCCCTGATCAGATTGCATCCCTCTCCAGCTCAAGAACTTTCAATGGCTACCCTTTGGTTTCAACCAAACTTTCAAGTTTTATTTACCTCCATATTTGTAAACTTTATTTTCCAGCAAGCATCTCTTGAAAAGTTGCCATATGCCAAGTCCGTACTAAGTATTGTAAATACAAAGATGGAAATACAGTTCATGTATTCAGAAACCACAGAGTCAGAGACAAGTAAAGAAATATTCATTCTACCTGGGATCTGCTTCTTATCCCCATATCTGTCTGTCAAAATTCTATCCATTCAAAGGCAGTCTTAAGCAACAAGCCTCCTTTATCTCCATGTTGGAATTAATCTCTTCCACGCTGCCCGCGCACTCCCCTGAGCTCTTTCTGTGTACTGCCGTTAGAACATTGAATCCAGATTGCCTTGAATATGCCTGCGGATATGTCTGTCTCCCTCACCTGATGGAGACGTCCTTGGTGGTAAGGAACACAAAGATCTCTATTATATCAGGAAAGTGTTTTGAAAAAAGCATAAACTCAATAAAAATATACTGGAAATAATCAAGTTTTCCTGTTACTGAATTTAAGGAAAAGTGTTCAGTTGGCATTTATATAAGGGACACTGAATTGCTTTATTTATCTTTTGACGTTTAAACATTTATTAGCCCTTTGTGGACCAGACTCTGTGCCATTCACTGTGGCTACAAAGATGAAAAAGACAGTCATATTGTAAAGTGGCTCACAGTCCAGCAAGGAGAAGATAGTGCAAACAACTGCAAAAACATGCAATAGGTGCTGTAAGAGAGGAAGGAGCAAGGCAGAAAGAGTTTAGGACTCTGCCTGGGGAGGGAGAGGGCACCAGAAAGAAGGTGCTGTGTGGCTAAGATGTGAAGGATGAAGAGCAGTTCCCTAGAGAGAGAAGAAATAAAAAGGGAATTCTAATGGATGTTATTTTCACTTATGGCTGTATTGAGGGGGAAAAAACCCACAATTCTTGTTCAAACAGATTTACCCTTTTGATATTCAAATACTTAATAAGGACCTACTATGGACCAGGTCCCATGCTAAGCAGATACTTTTTAATATAAATTATTATCTCTAAAAAGTAGATAAAGAAGCAGCACATTTTAATTCAACAAAGGACTTTATAGAGGATTGCAATAAAGTAGACCAGGTAAAGTGTTCTGATGACAATTCAAAGAAAAAGCTTAGAAGAATTCATGTCGGTGACATATCCCTTAGGCAGTTTCTCTCAAATATCAACTGTCCCAGCAAGCATTTGGCAAGAGATACATTGCAATCAATCTCTGGTTGAATTCTCTGATGAGGGTCAGAAATGCCGTCACTCTGAGCTGTTGATTAAAGAGGGATTCACAGGTTTTACATACCAGATGTGCAGGAGGCAGGGCTGATGGCCTGTGCTAGATGATTAGAAGCCTGATTTATATTCTCTCTCAGAGACAGGGGCAGCGTACTTCTCAAAGTGGTGGAGGAACGAAGTGTGTGTGGGTCTGTGTGTCTGTGTCTGTGTGTCTGTGTCCATCTCTGTGTTTAATACTGACCTCATGCCAAGCACCATGCTATGCACGTTACATTATCTTATTTAATATTCACTGAGATAATCTTGGGATAGATGGGTTCTAGAGATGCCTGCTGACACAGAAAGTATTTATTTTCTTTTATCTATTATTGTTATTATATATTTTAAATTTTAGCAGGGAAACTGCCAGCCAATCCTCAGTATATGTAAATACAGATAGTCACTTTGGGACATATCGTTCTGTCTAGTGAAGAGTTACTTGAGTAGCCTCTCTTGCTTATGTAAACATAAGACAAATGGATAATCCATGCCCCAGAGAAGGTTATAATAACACCTGTTTTGTGATCAACTATGCTTTTCCCTCCTAATTCCTCTGAATATGTGGAGCTCATAGGTAGGAAGGGACAGTGCACATTTGCATAGGGCCAAGAAGCTCCAGGAATCTATGGCATGAAAGCTTTTCCTTTTGAGGTTCAACATTATTAGAACCTCTTTGAATAAGTGCTCCCCCAACTTAGATATCAGCTCCACAAGATCAGGGTTCACCTCTGTATCCACAGGACTTACATGGTGGCTAGCACATAGTAGGTGCTCAGTAAATGTTCTTGAATGACTTTAATCCCCCAATTCTTTGCCCCACACCCCTGCTCCCAAGTTTTCCAGACTAAATATTTACTCTTCCTTTAACTTTTTATTCCTGAAATAACTAACCAAAAGTTTCAGCACTTCTAAAGTCTTTTTATATTTTCACACTCAATTGAAAATTATAAAATCATGTCTTCAAGTAGAAGAGAATGTTTGTCTTCTTGTTACTGTAATAATTCTCTGGTTGCAGAGAATGTGCAACCAGATTATCTAGTATTTGTGCCTAGTTGTTTAACTAGATAAGCTGAAAAGAGGCGGTAGGTAATAAGGGGGTATTATAAAGTATTTAGTATTGAAACTGTATCCACTATTAGGCAGATCCTACTTCTTTGTGATTTTAGCAGTAAGATTTCTTCACTGGAAACTATGATAAATTTATTGTTTTGAGATGGCATGTTGTTCGTAAAAAGATTGTTTTAAATTTTTATTTTATGTTGGAGTATAGTTGATTTACACTGTTGTGTTAGTTTCAGGTGTACAGCAAAGTGATCCAGTTATACATATACATATATCCATTCTTTTTCAGATTCTTTTTCCATATAGGTTATTACAGAATATTGAGTAGAGGTCCCTGTTCTATACAGCAGGTCCTTGTTGATTATTTATTTTATATACAGTTGTGTGTATATTTTAATCCCTAACTTCTAATTTATCCCTCCCCCCACTTTTCCCCTTTGGTAACCATAAGTTTGTTTTCAAAGTCTGTGAGTATGTTTCTGTTTTGTAAATAAGTTCATTTGTATCACTTTTTTTAGATTTCACATATAAGCGATATCATATGATATTTGTCTGTCTGACTTATTTCACTCACTATAATCTCTAGGCCCATCTATGTTGCTTCAAATGGCACTATTTTATTGTTTTTTTATGTCTGAGTAATATTCCATTGTACATATGTACCACATCTTCTTTATCCATTTCTCTGTCAATGGACATTTAGGTTTCCTCCATGTCTTGGCTATTGTAAATAGTGCTGCAATGAACACTGGGGTGTATGTGTATTTTCCAGTTGTGGTTTTATCTGGATATATGCCCAGGAGTGAGATTGCTGGATCATACGGTAGTTCTATTTATAGTTTTTTCAGTAACCCCCATACTGTTCTCCATAGTCGTTGTACCAGTTTACATTCCCACCAACAGTGCAAGAGGGTTCCCTTTTCTCCACACCCTCTCCAGCATTTATCATTTGTAGACTTTTTGGTGATGGTCCTTCTGACTGGTGTGAGGTGATACCTCACTGTAGTTTTGATTCGCATTTCTCTAATAATTAGCCATGTTGAGCATCTTTTCATGTAATTTTTGGTGTAAAAAGATTTAAACTTTAGCTGAATTCCACTCAAAGTGTTTTAAAATGACTTTGTCATCATTATTTAGGTGTTTTTAGAACTCTTTATAAAACTAAATCCACAGTCTATTAATCTATGAATTAGAGGAAATCAGTGCTGTTTCAATTTGATTCAATTAACATACACTGAAAACCAACTATGTGCCAGGCATTATGATATGAACAAAAGATAGAAAAATGTAAAATTTGGTCCCTCCCTCTAAGAAGCTTACAGTCTAGTAGGGCGAGATGGATGACTAAATAAATGGTTATGATGCAGAGAGAAGAGATGGAATCAGATCTAAGGGGTTGCTCTTTTGTAGGACAGAGGTAGTGTCTCTCCACTGTAACAGGAGAGAAGGCAAAGTGGACATTTACAGATATATGTAGTTTCTGTTATGAGTTGAAGGGGGGTTCATTCCATCTTAATCTTTATCCACTAAACCCTCTATTACTATTATGTGTATGGTCAGACATAAGGCAATAATATTTAGGTTTAGAATAAGCTTAAAGGAGACATGCTGACCTTCAGTCTTGTCTCAAATATCTGTCTGAAGGATTGAGATAAACAATGAAGGGTGGACAATTAAATAGTCAATAATGCTGGCTCCTTGTTAAAGATGTAAATGAAATTTCCTCTCAATTTATTCTACAGACTATCATAAATATATTTAAATTGCTATAGTAAATGGTCTTGGCTGTAATTTCATCTTTTGGTCAGGCAGCTCTCCTTGGAAAAGAGACCAAGAAGAACAACCTTCAGACCAGATAGTCTAGAAATCACTGCTATTCTGGCAGACAACTCTCTCACGCTATTAAGTCTGTCAAGAGATGTCTGAAAATATCAAATTCAGGAAGGTGTTTTCATTTTCCCTGACATTATTACTTTTTAAATATGTTCCAGGGCACTATGCTAGGCACTTTCCCTACATTATCTCATCTAATCTCACAACAAATCTATAAAGAAAGCTCTGTTGTCTTTCCTTATTTTTAATGAAAAAAATAGAGCCACAGACGACCAGGATGTAAGGCCCTTGTGGGCAGAGATTGTTGTTTCTTTTGTTCCCTGCTTTATCCTCAGAGCCTAGAACAGAGCCTGAAACTACATAGATGCTCATAAATATTTGTTAAATGAATGAAAGGATGGATGACTAAATGGTAAAGAATTTGCTCAAGGTTACATAGCTAGAAAAGAGTAGAGTCAGGACTCCAACTCAGGTCTGTTGGATTGCAAAGCCTCTGCTTCTAACTCTGATGATTTATTTTCTGCCCATGGCTTGAAACTGCCTTTTTAATCAGTTGCAGGCAACTCAAAGATTAGAATATCCATTATTTCCAGAGGCACCAATTGGCAGGCTGAACCTGTTAGTCTTGCCAAGAGACTAGATTGGGAGTGGAGGAAGCAGTCCTTGTTTTAAGGGGACCCAGAGAAAGGCACATTGATGGTCAAGCAGTCCTTGTTTTAAGGGGACCCAGAGAAAGGAACATTGATGGTTAATTTACTCTTAGATTCCACCAAAGTTAGGGTCTTTGAAGATACATTCTGAGGGTTGAATAATAGCTTGTATGTAATGGGCTTAACCTGGTACTTGAGACATAGTAAGTACTTAACACATTGTTGCAGGAATGAAGGAATGAAAGAGATGACTGTAAATTTTGTAGAACATACTAGCTGCTACTAAATTTTTGAAAGTAAATGGTGGTAGAGCTTTAGAGTGACTTTACATGGTAAAACCATGCCCAGCATGGTTGCCTGACACATACAATAAATAATCATTTGAAAGATTGAGTGAACCTTCTATTTGCCTTCTTATTTTAATATAACGAGGAGATTGGGAAACATATTTTCAGATTTCTATTCTAAGCACTTTATAATCCTCACCTAACCCTCGTAACAACCTTTGAGATAGATATCATCATAGATGATCCCACTTTACAGATTTCATTTCAGCCTGTCAATAATCTGTTGAGCTATGATTTGAGAGGAAACAGAGGCACAAAAAGGCTAAGCAATTTGCCAAGATCACACAGCTGGTAAATGCAGGGGTAGGATTCAAAAATCAGGCAGCCTGGGTTCAAGTCTGTGCTCTTAACCAGGACACTATAGCAAAAAGAATGGTATCGTCAGGCCTAATTCCTAAGTTGTATGGGGTCTGAACTGGCTGTCCCTATGGCCTTGGGTAAAGACTGTATAACAGACAAAAAGTAAGTATTTGTGATACATCTGATGGCTCCAGAGCAGGGTCATGAACTCACAGTAAGCCTTTTTGCACACCTGAAATAGCAAAACCTGTGCCACCTACTACTTAGAGAAGAGCAGTGAAGGACACTGATTGATAGATAACAAAAGTGTTACACATAAGTAGGGGACTGTTATTCATTGTCCTCCTCCAGTTTCTCTCTTATAGCTTTTAGGTTACTCAGCCTGAATATAAACTCTTTAAGGTCAGGGTCTGAACTCCTCTGTTTATTGTTAGGTCTGTCTCGGGGCAAACACAGGAGATCCCTATAAATGCTCATCAGCAATGTCTTACATGCTCTTTAGAAAGAATACCTGGAGCCCCAGCAATTTTGATTACTGTCCCTCTGGCTTATAGCAAAACCAATTGTCTGTCTGATTTGATTATATTTAAATGAAACCCCAAGGCTATAATGTAATGAGGTGGGAAAGAAGTAGTTGCTGTTCATCAGATTCCTAGAAGCATGTTCATGGGACCGGGTCTGGATATTGTCTTAGTTCCTTGTTAAGGCCTTTAGAGTTAACGTCTTTGGGAGATGAATACCTAATCAGAGTAAACAAACAAAAACAAAAGCCAGTTGGTCCCTTCACTGAAGTATGGCCAGGTTTCACCCATAGCATTCTTTCTTTTCCTTACTCGTGTGGTGACAAAGGCTATTTAGGATCATAGGCAAACACATCTGATTACAAGCAATCTTCCATTACCCTGTTGACATCTTCCTATTCCTTCAAAAGCACATAAGCAGCTCCTAATAGCAAGACTTCAAAATAAATGAAGCAAAAATTGAGTGAATTAAAGGGAGAAATAGACAATCCACAATCCTAGTTGAAGATTTTAACACTCATCACACAGTGGTTGATAGAATCAAATAGATAAAAAAATAAGGATATAAAAGATTTGATCAACACTATCAATCACCTAGATCTAATTGACATTTATAGAGTTTATACTATATCCAAAAACCACATAATACACATTGTTTTCAAGTACACACAGAATATTCATTAATATAGGCCATATTCTGTGCCAATTAAACAAGCCTCAATAAATTTCAAAGGATCAAAGTATACAGAGTATGTTCTCTGTCCATGGTCAAATTTAATTTAATGAATGACAATCTAGAAAATCTCCAAATATTTATAAATTAAGTAACAATAGCCATGGGCCAATGAAATAATCACAATGGAAATAAGGAAATATTCCTAAGGATAATTTGTTATGCAGCAATAGTACCCCAAACACTGATCAAAGACAAAAAAGAGAAAATATAAATTTCCAATATCAGGAGTGAAGGAGAGGACCACACTATAGATATTACACACAGTAAAGGAAAATAAAACAATACTATGAACAACTTCATGCCAATATATTCAACAATTTAGATTCGTGGACAAATTTGGAAAAACACAAATTACCAAAACTGATAAGACATAGAAAATATAAAACCATATATCTGTAGGATAACAAAAAGAAATTAATTCATATTCAAAAATCTTCCCACAAAGGAAAACCCAGTTACAGATAATTCAACAATAAATTCAATCAAACATTTAGGGAAGAAATACTGATATTACATAAACTCAAAAAATATAAAAGCTAATTAGGAACACTTTCGAATTCATTTTGTGAGGCCAGCACAATCCTGATCTCAAAGACAGACATTATAAGAAAATGAAAGACTATTGAGACCATTAGTCCCTCATCAACATAGATGCAAATATTATCAACAAAATATTAGCAAATAATATACAGAAATCCATAAAAAGATAATAAAATCTAAGTGAGTTTATCCCAGGAACACAAAGGTCATTCAACATTCAAATATAAATTAAATTCAACATATAAAAATCAATTGAGGGGGCTTCCCGGGTGGCACAGTGGTTAAGAATCCACCTGCCAATGCAGGGGACACTGATTCGAGCCCTGGTCCGGGAAGATCCCACATGCTGCAGAGCAACTAAGCCCGTGCACCACAACTACTGATCCTGTGCTCTAGAGCCCGTGAGCCACAACTACTGAGCCCGAATGCCAAAACTACTGAAGCTCACATGCCTAGAGCCTGTGCTCTGCAACAAGAGAGGCCACCGCAATGAGATGCCCACGCACTGCAGGGAAGAGTGGCCCCTGCTCGCTGCAACTAGAGAAAAGCCCTCGCACAGCAATGAAGACCCAACGCAGCCATAAATAAATAAATTTTTAAAAAATCAATTGAATGTCTATATAGTAGCCACAAGCAAATGAAAAATAAAATTAAAAATATATCATTTGCAATAATATCAAAAAGATTAACTATATAGGAATGTCTCTAATGAAAAATGTGCAAGATGCTTACTCTGAAAACTACAAAACATTGCCAACAGAAATTTTAAGACTTAAGTGAATGGAGGTATATGCCATATCACGATTGCAAAACTCAATATTGTTAAGACAGCCATTTCCTTCAAATTAATCTATAGATTCAATGAAAAAAACCAATCAAAATGTCACAGACTTTTTAAAAGAAATTTGAGCTGATTCTCAGATTTTTACGGAAATATAAAGGATCTAGAATAGTGAAAACAATATTTTAAAAATTGAGGAAAGTGAGAAGACTTACACTGCTTGATTTCAAGAGTTACAATAAAATACAGTAATCAAGTTGTGTGGTACTAGAATAAGGATAGACAAACAGGTCCAATGGAAGAGAACACAGAGTCCAAAAATAGTTCCACATATATAGAGTCAATTAGGTTTTGACCAAAGTTGATTCTATGGGGAAAAAAAATTGTTTTTAACAAATAGTATTGTAACAATGATAACTATATAAGGTAAAAAAAACCTTAACCTCTGTTTCACACAACACAAAAATAATTTGGGATGGATCATAGACCTAAATGTAAAAGCTAGAACCATAAAATTATAAGAAGACGACATAGGAGAATATCTTTCTTCTCCTATCTTTCTTCTCCTTGAGGAAGGCAAGGATTACTGGAACACAAAAAGCACTAGGTATATAAGGAAAAAACTGATACTTCATAAACATTTAAAAAATCATTGTACTTCATAAATATTAAAAGTTTCTGCTCATCAAAAATCACTATTAAGAAAATAAATAGGCAATCCATAGACTGGGAAAAGATATTTGCAATACATATATCTGACAAAGGACTTATATCCAAAATATGCAAAGAATTCCTACCAATCAACAATAAAAGATAATTTTTTAAAAATATGCACCAGATTTGAACAGACACTTCACAGAAGGTGATATATAAGTGGCCAATAAGCACATGAAAAAGTACTCAACATCACGAGTCATCAGGGAAATATAAATTAAAACCACCGTGATGTACCATTTCACGCCTAGTAGAATTGCTAAAAATCAAAAAGATTGATAACACCAACACATGGGTGAAGTCATGGAACAACTAGAACTTCATGCATTGCTGATGAAAGAAGCTGAAATAAATTTAAACATGCATCTACCTATGACCCAGAAATTATATTCCTAGTTATTTATCCCCAAGAAAGTAAAACAAACCAAACAAACAAAAACAGAACAAACAAAACAAAAGTCCATAAATGGCTTCTACAGGAATACTCAAAGCAGCCTTACTCATAAGAACCAGGAACTTTAAGCAACCCCAATGCACACTGACAAGGGAATAGATAAACAAATTGTATTATCTTCATACAGTGGACTACTATTTAGCATTAAAAAGGGATGTACTGCTGATACGTGCAATAGCATGGACAGATCTCAAAAACATATGTTGAGTGAAAGAAGTGAGTCACAGAAGAGTACATACTTCATGTTTGTACTGTATGATTCCATTTATGAAGTCCAAGAACAGGCATAACTAATCTATGGGAATAGTAATCAGGAACTATTTGCCTCTGGGTGGATGGAGAAATGGGGGATCAACTAGAAATGGAAGAGTACATGGAAATATGCAAAGAATATTTGCGTACTGAAATATGCAAAGAGTACATGGAAACTCTTCGGAGCGATGGTATATACATAAGTGTGTGTATACAATTGTCAAAACTCATCAAACTGAACACAAGATTTGTGAGTTTTATAGTATGTAAATGATACCTCATGTAAAGATGTGCATGTGTGTGTAAACATACAAGTGCACACACACACACACACACACACACGTGCTTCATATCCCACAGGGAGACTCCGCAATCCAGTCTCAACGCTTGCTGAGGGAGGGGGATTCAGTCTAAGACTCCAACTAAATGAAAACAGGAGGAGTCGTAAAACAGAACTAGAATGCACTGACCTCACTCCTCACTACCATAACCCCCAGAGTAAGGTCATGGGTATCTTGCTATGGTGAGTAAATGATTGGGCAGGTCTGGGGACGAATACCACGGGAGATCCCGTGGTATTAAGGGTTAAGGGAGTTGTCAACTCTCCTCCAATATCTGTTTAGGCTCCTCTCTCCTTGTGCTGGGCTGGGTGCACTGCATTGGTCTGAGCTTACACACTGATGTTTTCGTCTTCTGCGTCAACACCCTGAGTAATTCTGCAGCTAAATAAAAGCCTTCCTCCCTTTCTCTCATCACCTCACCACAGTAGTTTTCTAGTTATTTTAATGAGAGCATTCTATTTCATTATATCTCTATAGGTGGAATATCTTTTTATTTTTTTAAAATAAATTTATTTATTTATTTTTGGCTGCGTTGGGTCTTTGTTGCTGCGCACGGGCTTTCTCTAGTTGCAGTGAGCGGGGGCTACTCTTCGTTGAGGTGCGCAGGCTTCTGATTGTGGTGGCTTCCCTTGTTGCGGAGCTCAGGCTCCAGGCACATGGGCTTTAGTAGTTGTGGTTCATGGTCTTCAGTAATTGTGGTTCATGGGCTCTAGAGTGCAGGCTCAGCAGCTGTGGCTCACAGGCTCAGTTGCTCCGCGGCATGTGGGATCTTCCTGACCCAGGTCTCGAACCCGTGTCCCCTGCATTGGCAGGCGGATTCTTAACTACTGTGCCACCAGGGAAGCCCCAGAGTATCTTTTTAATGTCCTTCCTATCTATTCTTCCCTGCTTCTCATTTCACTTTCAGAAATGTCTTTAAGATGATTCTCTGCCTGGGCTTTTCAAATTTTAATGCATATGAGTCACCTATGGATCTTATTAAAATTCTAGTTCTGATTCAGTAGATCTGGGGTGGGGCCTGAGCTTCTGCATTTTTAAAGAAGTGCCCAGGTGGTACCGATGTGCTGGTTTGAGGATCCCCCTTTGAGTAGAAATCTCTCTGTTATATGCTAGCAGTGCAATAAGTGCTGTTCACTCCTCTTATTTGCAGGGTAGGTAAATTAATGCAGAGTGTGGTGTCAGAAAGATGGGGAAGAAAAAAGCAATTCTGATTCTCTTTCACTCTCTTTTTCTCCATCTCAAACCCTGCCTTTCGTGCTTCTTGCTACAAGAGACAAATGACTCTGTTTTCCTAAGATCTATACACACACGCCCCCTGTGGCAGCTGTCTTTTTCTAAAGATGTATCAGAGAAGGAGGGAAGGCAGGATTACTCATCAGAGTCATGATTTGCTCTGTCCCACACTGCAGACAGGAAAACTGAGGCATGAAGAGGCAAATCTTCTGACTATAAAATAATACGACATAAAAGTGCTACTATTTACAACCACGATTGTATGACATTCAAATTAGATATGTTGGCCAGGATTTTCTTAGCGGCTTATGCATTGAAATGATAACAGTTCCTTTCCTACAGTTCTTAGATCAAACCTTAGGTCAACCTAACATTCTAGAAGGGCTCTGGATAGCATGGCAAGGCATTTCTTTCCACCCCATGTCTTCCAGTTTCTGACTGATACTTACTGTTTTCATTCAACAAACATTTACTGAGCATCTACTAGTCCAGGCTTTGTATAGTTATTGAGAATGCTGAGAAGAATAAGCTCATTTCTTACCTTGAAGGAGACACACACACAACGAAATGATGAGATAACGGAAGAGAATAGTTCCCAAGCAGCCACCACGTGCCAGAGGTGATGCAGCCTTTTTCAAGTGGCCTTCATTGAGCTGGGCACCGAGTGCTTAACTCTGCCAGGGGGAATGGAGAAACTCAAGATCAGTTTCATTTGAGCTCTGCCTTGAGAAAAGAGCAGGAGTTCCTAGGTGGACATGGCACAGACGGGCATTCTAGGCAGTGGGAGGACAGCATGAGCAATTACGTGGTATTCAGGCTGCGGGTGGTCCTGGGTGACAGGAGTGTGAACCATGGGATGGGGGTGGATAGGCGCGATCCCTTCCATTTGCAGTCTTTCGAGTTTATGCAGTATCTTCACACGCTTTATGTTACTTGATCTGAACAGCCTGCGCCTCCAATCCCCAGTCATGGCACTAATTACCTGTCAGCTGGAACGAGGGAGGCTTAGGACACACCTAGGAAGAGCTAGAAAGGATGTTAATCAAAGCCACTCTGAGGAAGTGATTAAAATTTCCAATGTGCTCTACAAGCCTTCTGCTTCTCCGGAATTTTCAACACAATTTATTCAATGCAATCCCATTCTTTGAGAGCCAGCAGCTCTCCAGAGAGGCTTCCCGAGCAGCTCTGACATTTCAGAATCAGAGCCTGCACTCCAAGCTGGCTGATCTGGCCTGACAGCTCCCTCTGCATCTCCAGCAGCGACCTGGATCTACCTGACAGTGCCCTCTGTTTTGGACCAAGCCTCCAGCACACCTCCACTGGAGGCCTCAAACAACTGTGCTGGCACATAGCCAAGATCTGAGGCCTCTCAGATGCCTAAGGTATGCAGAATTCTCAAGAACAGCTGCTTAAATACAATGGCTGTCAAACATCTGTGTGTATTTCATGGCCCCGGTGCGTGGGCTGCTTTTTAAAAGTTCAGGTGGTCTGTTCCCGACCTGCAGATTCAGATTCCGAGACTTTGAAGCCAACCCTGAAAATCCACTTTTTAAAAACACATTTGTGGACTTCCCTGGTGGCACAGTGGTTGAGAGTCTGCCTGCTGATGCAGGGGACACGGGTTCGTGCCCCGATCCGGGAAGATCCCACATGCCACGGAGCGGCTAGGCCCGTGAGCCATGGCCGCTAAGCCTGCGCGTCCGGAGCCTGTGCTCCACAACGGGAGAGGCCACAACAGTGAGAGGCCTGCGTACCGCAAAAAAAAACAAAACATACATCTGGGACTACCCTGGCTGTCCAGTGGTTAAGACTCTGCACTTCCACTGCAGGGGCACGGGTTCGATCCCTGGTCAGAGAACTAAGATCCCACAAGCCGCATGGCATGGCCAAATAAATAAATGATTTTCAAAAATTAAAAAAAACTAAAAAACATATCTTCCAGTCGACAGGGATATAAACCAAAGTTTGAGAATATTGGTGTTAGGGTTTGGAAATCTCTATAGTGAGAGCATCTAGACTCCCTCTCTCCACTTTATGAGTTTTCCCTGGGCTCAGTTTCTGATGTGAAACCAAAGGTAATGTTGGGAGTCACAAATTAAACCTCATCAAGTTCCCAGTGCACACTATGACTCAGGAGTGGAGGAGAGAATGACCTTTGTTATTATTCTTTCAATCCCATTTGCTGTGACATGTCCTTCTTGCCCCATCACGTCTGTGACAAAAATTACTAAGTGGGGCTTCCCTGGTGGCGCAGTGGTTGAGAGTCCGCCTGCCGATGCAGGGGACACGGGTTCGTGCCCCGGTCTGGGAGGATCCCACGTGCCGTGGAACGGCTGGGCCCGTGAGCCATGGCCGCTGAGCCTGCGCGTCCGGAGCCTGTGCTCCACAACGAGAGAGGCCACAACAGTGAGAGGCCCGCGTACTGCAAAAAAAAAAAAAAAAAATTACTAAGTGACCCGGGAGATACTGAGGGCCTCTGCCCCACACTTTGCAGGGAACACTGAAGCCACAGGAGGATGGTCTGAGCCTTCCCATAGGACACAAAGCCCCCAAGCACCATCATCTGTTCACCCACAGCAGCCTCTCTGAGCCTGCATTGCCTGCTTGGGCAAAGGAATCTTTGAAAACCATTTCCAGCCTGGCTAATGATGCAGCACTTCAAAAAGTACCACCAAGATGAAAAACAGCTCACAAATGGGGAGTCTTTGTTATTTTCACCACCACAGCCGGCAAGAAGCTCCTGCCAAGCAGGATCAAACTTCTGGGGAATGTTTTTGAAAAGCTGATGGAAACGAGGGCCTCTGTCGCGCTTCTGTCACACCTCACCCCAGCGTGTGCGGAAAGCTTTCTTGGAATGGATGTTAGTTGGTCTCAGAGACATACAAAATCCTTGTCTCCAGCATCATTGCCATTTTCACTGCAGACTTAAAGCTGTATTCTCTGGTTTCAGATGCAGAAAGGGAAGGGTTAGAGAAACGATCTAGGCTTTTTCTAAAATAATTGGAGCTGGATAAAGTGCTGTCTAAAAAGATGTCTCCCAAAGATTCCCACCGGCCTGAGCCTGAGCTGAGCTAATTATGTGCATAATTTCCTTGGCTCCTGTGCTGGGGTCCAGGTGTCCTCTCTGTCCACTGGAAGCTGAGCCATCTGCCAGATACCTCCAATAGCATGGGGGCTGACATTTCTGCTATGATATTTATTTTACCTCTGCCAACTTTTTCAGCTAAGTAGCAGGGAGGGGATTCCCCCATCCAGAGTCAGCTCTAGCCTTCCATGGTTCCTTTCTCCAATCTGTTAGGAAAAGGATCCTGGATTCACTTAGAAAGGGAGGAGATAATGTTTTCTTAGCTGTTGAGCAAAGAATATCAAATCCTCCTTGCCAGGCTCAAAGCAGAGAATTATTCGTTTCTTTCTCCAAGTAGCACGGGTGTGTCACCGTGAGCAGCAGACAAATCTAGAAAAGTGAATTCATGCTGTGGATCAGGACAAAGGCAGGAAAAGAATTAAAAGTGTCCTTTGGAAACAAACAAAAAACAAGTTGAATCAAATGACCATCTTTAATCCACTAGTTATTTTCCCCCTCCACAAACTTTCAGCCCCAGTTTGAGTTTTCCTGGGATTTAGGTAAGGTTCTATGAGAGAAATGAGATTGAGCGTACAGGGATGAGCACAGTGATGGGGGTTGGGGGGTGGAAAGGTGTGCACTCATCTATAGATCACCCAGCCAAATAAAACACCTAGAGAGTCCACGCCAGATTAATTCATCCAATGAATCAGTGACAGGCAGAATGTAATTGTAATACAATGAGAGCCAGAAATGTGGAAATATCCTCAACACTTCCCGCTCTCCCATCCTCCACATCCAACCCATCATCGATCTTACAGGGTCTGACTCTTAAATATCTGTTAAACTCGTCCTCCTTCTCTCTATTCCCACAGCTAATGCTCTAGTTCAGCACCACTTTTTCTTGCCTGAATGACTGTAACAGTCTCCTGATTAGCCTACCTGCCCCTTCCAATCTACTTTTCACATAGCATCCTATGTGCAAATCTCATGCTATTCTCTCAATAAAACCCTTCAAGAATGTATTTTTCTCCTTTCTTCCCCAGGCCTTGCTTTTGTCTCCAAAGCCTGAGATCCTGCATAATCTGTCCCCTGCTTATTTCTGCGGCCTCAGCTCATGACTTCTTGCCTCAAACAGTGGGCTCCAGCAAACTAAACTACTCTTGTGCAAAATAGACCATGTGCTCTTTCACTCTGGGACCACAATGCATGCTGTTTTCTCTGCTTGGAACAATCTTTTCAGTACTCTTAGCCCCCTTAATAAGCTATTTCCTGCCTGAAATTTAGGTCTCAAATAAAATGCCACCTCCTCTAGGAAGCCTTTACTAACCATCAAGGCAGCTGGGCAGTCTCTCCTCTGTGCTCCCATAGCACCTTATGCAGCCCCACTTCTATCCTATCCTCGAAGAGAGCAGGGCCCGTGGCTCTCAGGGTCACCACTTTATCCCTAGCCCTGGAGAAGAGAACAAATTGGACTCAATAAAGATTTTTTTTTAATGAATAAATTTCTGTGTCTCTGATTTTTTTTCTACTTAATGCTGGAGAGATTACAACTATACCTTATTTCTGTCCAAACACCATAAAAATTTCCCCCTTACTTTATGGGATTAAAGATAAACTAGTATCTTTTTCTCTCCTTTCCTTTTCTCCCCCAAGTCCTGCCTGTCAAGAGGATCTCCCTCATTGCATTTTGGTGGAAATTTTCGTTAGTGCCTTGTCTATACCAGTTTACCCCTTGAGCTATGCTCAGTCCAATTCAATCTCCTGAAATCAATGTATAATATCTCAAGATCATAGTGTTCTTGTCTGCACCACTTATTTGGGGATCAATCAAATGCTGCCTTGTGATAGCTCTTCTACTCCTGTTTTAAATTGTTACTATTACTCAACATTTCACAGCTTTATAGCAGGTCTCCTGACAATACTGTAAGTCCCTTTAGAACTTAACCCCTTGGGGGTCCCCTCACAGCTTCCTCGCAGGAAATAAAGCCCATCTAACAAGGAAAGATATAATTAAATATTGAATGAATAAATGAGTGTTAGGTACTCAATACAGATTAGAGCTGTTAACGTTTTGGCCAGTGTTGAAAGAGTTTACAGCAATTGGCCCGAATTTAAAAGTGACTAAGGTAAATAACTAAAGCTTTAAAAAAATGTTTTTAAATGGTCTGGCTTTAAGGCAGGAGGCAAGACTTATGCAGAATAAATTAAGCCTGCCAAATAGAATTGAGGCACACACAAATAATTCTGCTTTTTCTGTTAGCGTCCATGAGAGAAAGAGTCTCTCTGTAACTGGGAGGGGATGGTCCCTATCAGGAGACCTCTCCCAAAGATCCTCACACCTCCAGTGACCCTAGGAGGGCTGCTGAGCAAAGCAACTAAGATTCTGAGGCTTTCGTCTTCATTTTGCCTTGGCCCTCTATCAAACAATGGGAGGAATTCTGGGTTGGAGGTCAAGATACTTCAATTTATTTTCAAGATCAGCTACAGCTTATCGTTTTGTTGGCCAAGACATTTAACGTATCAGAGCCACAGTCTTATATGTTTTTATATAAGGATTCTAACGCTTAGGCTGTCTACCTCATATGCATGTTATAATGATCAAGTGGAGCTGGATAAGATGACACTTCAGAAGAGTTTAAAGAAAAACATATGTGAAATATTAACTTCATTATTTCTTACCCATTGGCTAACTTTCTTGGGTTTTGGTTTCTTACCCCACCCACAGTCCTCAGTCCAGCAATAGAGCAGTGATGGGGTTGAGCATCCGGTAAAGTTTTGTTGTGATTTACCATTGTAAATCATTTCTTATGAGGAAACAGTGTAGAGGAAAATGGAATCCTCCCCAGTCAGTGGTCTTTTCTCTAGATCTTTTCCACAGAAAATCAAGTGTCAACTGTTTATTTTCATTGCCAAAAGAATGTCTTGAGAGTCCACCAGTGCTAATATTGTACTAGATGTATTGTACTAGATTGTATTGAGATAAGATAAATAAACCCTAATAAGACTCATTATGTGGTAGGAAAGATCCATAAACATGTCAACCTCTTTCATCTGAAGGTACATTACAGCATGGCAGCTGCAAGATACAAGGAAGAGAGAACAGAGCGTGGCTTTAGAGTCAGACCTGATTTTTATAATTTCAGTATATGTAATAAGAGCCATTCTTGAAATGGGCTCATGCTAAGTCAGAGGCATGAAGGAGGCTGGGGGAGCTAAGGCTGACTTCCTAAGCCACTCTGAGGCATCTTTGTCAACCAGGCACACATCTGGGGCATTTTAGTATTGATCATACCATCCCCTTCCCAATGAAAGTAGTGTGGAGAGCTATGTCTCATCACTCCCCCTCAACCCACCACCACACCTCATAGATAACAGGCACTTCCAGGGCAAGGGCCCCAATTTATGGGCTGTATTTCAGCACCAAGGACAGAGGCACACCATCTTCACCTTCAGAGGTTGACCATGATTTGGGGACTGAATTTAAGACTGCACCAGTCAGTTTAACCTAAAGTTTATTTTATTGGTGTTCTTTCCTCACTAAGCTGAATAGTCATATACCTGAAGCACTGGATAATTTTGATGCCATGTGGCCTTACTGACCTGGACCCTGAGATATAGGAACTCAGGGCTTAGTGGCCATTGCCAACTTTAGTACTGACATTCTTGCTCACCTACAGCCTAGCTGTCTGGCCCTATGCCTGCTGTTTAAAATCCATCTGCCTGTCTCAAAAATTGCCTTTCCATGCCATGGTTTATTGTTTTCTGTTCTACTTTACAAATCACATTTTCAAAGGCTAATCCAGATGAATCCTATCAACATAGTAGAATTTAATTTATCCTTGAGGCCACAGGAGAGATTAGGTACCTGGATTATAACTGGACTAACTAGGTAAGGATTAATCAGTAAGGTCAACAGAGCAAGATGAAAGAGGACACAGGCCCAGTGAGCACTCTTCCATGAGAGATTTTGTAATAGACCATGAGCTTCTTGAGGACAGGAACTAAATTTTTGTACTACTCTGTTTTCAGTACCTGGCACATGGTAGTCATTTATTAAGTGACTGTTAAGTAAATGAATAGTTGTAATATGTATCTCAGAACCCTATATAAATTTGATTTTATTTGAATAGATGTGGTCCTACCTTCAAGGAGCTCACAGTCTAATAAGGTAAACAGAGTCATAAGGATGCAAGTTTAAAACAAGATATTAAATACAGAGCTATACACAAAGTTTATGGAGGACAATAATACAAAACCTAGAGTGGGCATACAAGGCAAAGTAGAATTCAAGTAAATGAAGACAGCATTGATTTTGAAAACAGGTAAAATCTGCACCCATGTGACCTGGAAAAAGTTTATTAACTTCTAGTCTTCATTATATATAAGTTGCTCATTCACAGAAGGCAAACCATTCCTGATTCACTGTATTCCCAGAGGAATCAGAGAGCTTCGTTCCCTCCAAACCAATACAACTGGCAAGTTTTCTCTGGCTCTCAGCCTATTCCTGCCCTGGGTCATTAAGCTGTGACCAGAAACAGTCTCTGGTTTGGCTTCCTCATCCTGTCCCAGAACTACTGTTCTGGTCTCAGGGCACTTGTTCCTAGACCCTGCTGCCTGATGTGATCCAGGTGTCAGGAGATTCACAATCTGGTTCTGGCTTTACCAGTACTTTCTGTGTGTCTTTGGACAAAGCAGTCTCCACTCCTTCTTTCTTGCCTTTCTCCCATTACTCCCTAGGTGTACTGTTTACCACACAAACAAGACCAGCTATTCTCTGATCATGTCTCATGTTTTCTCACCTCTGTTTCCTGCTCATGTGGGTCCTCATACCTGTGGGAGGCTCCCCCATTGCAAGCTCCACCTATAGAAATCCAAACTAGCCTTCCAAGCTCATTGAACAAAGCCTTGAACTTTCCTTGCTTCCCCTTATTGCCCTAACTCTCTGCTCTCTTTATACAGCTATTCTCAACCCTGACTTCCCATTAGAATCACATGAAGAGATTATAAAAACACCAATGACTGGACCTCACCCCAGACCAATTAAACCTACACCTCTGGTGGTGGAGTAAGTATAGTACTTCCTAGTATAGTATAGTATAGTATAGTGTAGTGTAGTGTAGTGTAGTATAGTGTAGTGTAGTGTAGTGTAGTATAGTATAGTATAGTATAGTATAGTATAGTATAGTATAGTATAGTATAGTATAGTAGCTTCCTAGGTGATTGTAAGGTGCACCTAGGGTTGAAGACAATGCTCCTCCGTAATAGCTTCATTTCCTCCTATAGTGTTTGATACCAAGTCATAAATTTTTTGGTGGCATAGATTGTCCACTCATTTTCTGATTCTAGAACAATGCCTTACCCGCAGTAGGGGCTCAATAAGTAATTGTTGAATTGAATTGTTCTGGGTTGAATTGATCACCATTGGAATAAAAGCAATTGGACACTGGACCCAGATCTGCAACTAAACAGCTATAGAAACATGGGCAAATCACTTTCTTTGATGTGTTTTTCAACACCACCAAGCAATTCCCCAATTCTCAGTGGACATTCCCACAAATTTAACTCAATTTTGACACTATCTACCTGGAGATAGCATCAGATCCTACAGGTTAACTGCTCAGGCCCACAAGACTGCCCCCAATTTAGACGTCAATCACAAGTCCAGGTTGTTACATGTGCTTCCAGCTGACTGGTTATAAATCAGAGGTTCCCAAAACCTCCTCACTGGGTTTGATTAATTTGCTAGAGAGGCTCACAGAACTCAAAGAAATACTTATATTTATTCATCTATAATAAAGGATATTATAAAGGATACAGATAATCAGCCAGATGAAGAGGTACATAGGGTGAGGTCCCAGAGAATTTCAAATGCAGGAACTTCTGTCCCTGGGGAACTGGGGGACAGCACCCTCCTGACCTGTTTACCAACACAGAAGCTTATCACATCTTGTTGTTCAAGAGTTTTTATAGAGCTTTAATCTGCAGGCCCCACCCCTTCTTCTTCCCAGAGGTCTGTGGGTAAGGCTGAAAGTTCCAACCCTCTAATCACCTTTTTTTTTCCTAATGCCCAGTCCCATCCTGAGGCTTTGTAAGTATCCATCCTCAGTCACTTCATTAGCGTAAATTCAGGTGCCATTGAAAAGGCTTATTATGAATAACAAAAGACATTCCTGTCACTTAGGAAATTGCAAGGGTTTTAGGAATGCAAGACCAGATATATTTCTTATTATACCACACTTCCCTTCTTTTGTTCTCCTAGCAAGGAGAATTCTTGGCTCTCTCTCCCCACATCCACCTCTCTGCCCTCCTTTCTTTTTCTTTTTTCCAAGATAATAAATGTTTATTGTTGTTTTAAGTCATTAAGTCTAGAGTAATTTTTTTATACAGCATTAGAGAATAATTCATTTTCTTTTTCTTAAAGTCTGTGATCATAATTGCTGTTATACTTACTAGTTTGTTAGATAGGTATCAAATCTTCCAGATCTCTCTAAAGGTGGTGATTTGTTCTTTTTATTTTTTACCTTTTAAAAAAAATTGAGGTATAACTGACATATAACATTATATTAGTTTTAAGGGTACAACATAATGATTTGATATTTGTATGCATTGTGAAATGATCACCACGATAAGTCTAGTTAACATCCATCACTATACATAAAATGTCTTTTTTTCTTGCTATGAGGTCTTTTAAGATCTACTCTCTCAGCAGTTTTCAAATATGCAGAACATATTACTAACTATAATCACCATGCTGTACATTGTCCCTTTGACTTAATTATAACTGGAGGTTTGTACCTTTGACCCCCTTCAGCCGTTCCCCCCCGCCACCTCTGGCAACCACCAATCTATCCTCTGTATCTATGAGCTTGGTTTATTGTTGTTGCTTTAAATTTCACATATAAGTGAGATCAGAGAGTATTTGTATTTCTCTGTCTGACTTATTCATTTAGCATAATGCCCTCAAAGGCCATTCATGTTGTTGCAAATGGCAAGACTTCATTCTTTTTTATGGCTGAATAGTATTCCACTGTGTATATGTGTGTGTGTGTGTGTGTGTGTGTGTGTGTGTGTGTATATATATATACACCACATCTTTTAAATTAATCCATCCATTGATCTGCCCTCCTTTTTGCTCACCCCTTCTCCTTGTTTCTCCCCCAAAAGAGAAAAAGCTATTGTGATTGATGATGAGAGCCTAAATTGTTGATTGGAGCACATCTCTCCATAGGCAGAATCAGTGTTTTCTTAAATGTGCCACCCCACTCCTCTTTTGCTTGCTGCTTCCATTGCCTCTGGGAGGATATGTTGCAGCCAGACCTGGCACCTTTGTGCAAGCCAGATATTCATTCCCTCTCTCTCCCCAGACCCTTCCTCTGAGGTTCCTTTCTTTATTGGGGTGGAAATACCTTAAGGCTTGCATTGAGACTTGGAGAAGATATTGGAAGTACATTTGAGGCAAAAGCCACATTCTCCATTCAGGTTTATGGAAAAGATCTACAGTGAGTCGAGCCATCTTGTGACACTCTGTATTCCATATGACTACTATTCCTTGAGTGTTTCTCCCTTCACACTCTCAAGAGGAAAGATGAATGGAGAATTCACCTAGTTCTGAATCCTTGCTCACAGTGTCATCAAAACCCCATCCTCACTTCTAATTGGCCTCATTTTTCTCTTCGCAAAGTAATAGAGTTCTCCTAGATAGCCAGGGCTGCTTCTTGCTCTAGGACTCAAGAATTATAATTGCATAAGAAATAATAAGCCTTGAGATCAACTGGGGGAGGAAAGAGGGACAGTTTCATTCTTCCTCTTGCAAAAAACTCTTTGCCCTCATCCTATCCCCATGCTATGTACCACATACAGCCCAGCACTCCAACACCTTCCCTGACTGTGCGAGGTGTGAGAGGAGCTAGAATTTCTGCAGAGCTATGTTGGTGCTGCCCAGAGGGTATGTGAACTTGAGAGCAAAGTAGGTGAGGCTGAAACAAAACCCACATCCTACCTCTGCCCCCCCAAACCCAGGCAGAAACAGGGCAGGGCTTCTTCTCCAACTAGTTACACCACATATAGGAGCATTTTGACAGCAACAACTATGACCTCTTTTATCTTAAAGTCAGATCTAACCTCCAAAGAGAAATGTAGAATTGTATCAATAAGCTAATTTAATGTTAAAGAACCCTTAAATGTCTTCTGACAGTGGGGGAGGAAACGTTTAAATGTATTTATTGTTGTGATTGTTTTTTTTTATCACACACGAGCTTATTTATCTGTATATTTTGTTACTTTATTATTGTCAATTTGCACCTTACTGCAAATTGTCTTGTCTTCCTCAGAATGTTTTACCAGTGCCACACTGCCAGGAGCTGGTTTATTATTTTTTCTACATGTATATCGTATATATGTTATTTTTTTCTACATGTATATCATATATATGTTATTTTTTCTACATGTATATCGTATATATGTTATTTTTCTACATGTATATTTTTTCTAAATGTATATCATATATAAGTTATTTTTTTCTCTTGCCGCAACACCCAGCACAGTAGTGTTTATGTAGGACTATGTTATGTTAGTTTCCTAGGGCTGCCATAACAACATACCACAAACTAGGTGGCTTAGACCAACAAAAATTTATTGTCTCTCAGTTCTGGAGCCCGGAAGCCCAAAACCAAGGTATTGACAAGGCCATGCTCCCTCTGAAGGCTCTAGGGAAGCATCTGTTTCAGGCCTCTATTTTAGCTTCTGGTAACCTCAGGTGGTCTGTGACTTGTAGGTACATCAGTCCAATCCTCCATCTGAACACAGGGAAACACAGGGAAAAAACAGGGAAAGCTGGTGTTTTCCTTGTCTTTACATCATCTTCCCTCTGTGCATGTCTGTCTCTGTGTCCAAATGTCCCCTTTTTATAAGAACATGAGTCATATTGGATTGGGACCTACCCACATGACCTCATTTTAATTTGATTACCTCTGTAAAGACCATATTTCCAAATAAGATCAGGACCATATTTCCAAATAAGATTACATTCTGAGGTACTGGGGGTTAGGACTCCAGCATATCTTTTGTGGGAAAACCCGATTCAAACAATAATATATGTCGATTCTTTATTTCTGTTGTATTAGTACAGAAATGACCAAAATGTTTTAAGTAGTTGGTTGAATAATGAAGTCCAAAGTTCTTTTCCTTCTGTGCATTTGCATCATTGCTCATAAACATGCAGTTGCTTCTGCTTCTTGGGATAAACCATGGTATCATTGAATATCAGGATCCCAGGGTGCCTTAGAGACCATCTGTCCCAACCACCCATCTGTGGTTTAAATCTCCCCCAGAACCTCCAAGACCCATGGCCACCCAGACTCTGCTCACACACCCCTGTGCCAGGGAACTTGTTGGGGTCTATTCCTTCTATGATCAGTTCTACCTGTGAAATAGTTCTTCCTTATACTGGACCCAAATCTCTGAAATTCTGCCACAAAGGGTCAAATCTCTAGTCTGGGGTTAAACAGAGGGCTTCAGATATTTCAAAGGTTGGGAGGGTGCCCATCTGTTCTCTACCTCAGACCCAAGCAGCCTCAGTTTCTTCCACCCAGACCGCACACAAGACCAGAGGTATGATCTGTACAGAGCAGAGTAGGACAGTTACATCCTGTCATATTTCTACAAATGCAGCCTGAAATTACATTAACTCTCACAGCAGACACCTCTCTAGCTCCAACTTTTCTTTACACAGTTAAGTTCACTTCCTGTTTAGAGTCCACAAGTTCAATTATGTACCATGATCAAGTCATGTATTCAACGTTTACTAATCTCAGTAAAGCCTTTTGTTAGGGGCTTTCATTATCTTACCTAATCCTCACAGATAATCTGGGTGGCACAGTAGATTTTTCTGTCCTAGCATGCTGTCTTTCAACCCCTGCTCAGGCTGCATAAAGATAGATAGACCTTGGGCCTGAAACACTTTCTTATCATGAGATAAAGAGTCCTCACAGCCTGTGCTGGACTTGTCACCGTGTGGGAATACCTTTCTCAGTTTCAGACTCAATGTACAGTCTTTTGTTCAGCTGAGCCATGTGAGTCAGAAGGCACCTGGCCAGCCCCAATGATACATCTGTCCTCTGCAGGGAGGGAACAGAGTCCTCCTGTCGCACCACAAGAGGGCCAACTGCACCGTGTCGGCTGCCAGGAAGGACCCGCTGGCCATGGGAGACCAATGCCCACTACTGAAGCTGATCTTGCTGTGTCTCTTCTCCATGTATGTAAAGCATTGTTCCATTCAGTGGTTGATTGTATTGTGCTTTCCTTGTGGGCAGAAGGTCTTTGATTTCTACTCCTGATAATAGGCAACAGATGCCACTGGCTCAACGCAAGCCAAGTGAATTTTCTATTACATTGTGTCACCACATCAAAATTACTATTTAAAAGCCCCAGTTTATGGTGGCAAAAGGTTGGGTGCTGTCCAGAACAAGAATCCAACCCTTTTGGATCTTTGGCTCTGTCCAAAATGCCTAAGTAAGGAATGTAGGCAAACAACTGTTGGATTTGTGTAAATAATTCAGGTCCAATGTGATTTTTATCTTTCAAATTGATCTTACCTATTGGCTGGATTCAATAAATAGAGTTAACATCTGGTAACTCAAGATGCTAGTCAACCTTGTAGTGATATGAGTGTTTCTGGTCATCTACTCCTCCAGTGCTTTTGTTCCATTTGTATCTTATCTCCATGAGTCTGTATTATGTGCAACTTGCAAGCCCTTGGGAAGTAGATATGAGACATAAATGATTTGTTATCATCATTATTTGAGTTTTTTAAATACCATGGGCACTGTATTCAATTCTTTCCAGATAAAAACTCATTTAATTCTCACAATTCTGTGAAATAGGTACTATTATTATCCTCATTGAAACTGTGAGGAATTGAAACTTAATGAAGTTAAACAAATGGGCTAAATTAATTAAATTATGGCTCATCAGCACACTATTTACCAGTTTAAAGAAAGAGGTATCTTTATTCACTGACATAGAAGATATTCAGGATATAGTAAAAGGAAAAAATAGGTTGAATAGTAATAATAATAATAGATGGTAGGGCTTCCCTGGTGGCGCTGTGGTTGGGAGTCCGCCTGCCGATGCAGGGGACACAGGTTCGTGCCACGGAGCGGCTGGGCCCGTGAGCCATGGCCGCTGAGCCTGCGCGTCCGGAGCCTGTGCTCCACAACGGGAGAGGCCACAGCAGTGAGAGGCCCGCGTACCGCAAAAAATAAAAAAAGATGGTATATAACGATTTGAAAAAAATATATTTTTATTACAATATTCATTAAAAAATAATGAAAGAATATATATCAAGGTTTCAACAGTGGTTATCCTGGGCTGATAGAAATTTTAGGTAGTGAACTTTTTACTTTTCATGTTAAATATTTCTGTAATTTTAAATTTATTTTATTTGTTGGGTGTTATTTTTTTTAATGGGTATAGTCAGAAAAAACGTTGATTTAAATAACTTGCCCACACAGCTAGTAAGTGGTGTAGTGAAACTCAGGTTTGACTGTCTCTAAAACCTGAACTCTTAACCACAATGATGAATTAATAAACACCATTAAATTACAGCATTAATGCCCATTTTTATGAATTGAGACTACTTCTTCTTGGAAAGAACAAGAGCCACGGATTAATTCCTCTCCACTTTGATCAATTTAGAACAAGCAAGCTTAGGGACAGGGCAGTGCTGAATTCTGCTGGAAACATGGGCAGGTACCTGAATTCAGGCAACAGTCATAATCAGGACTTTAGATCCCCAAAAAGACCCGAGTTCTTTGCATTCTTCTCACTCCTCCCAATACTGGGAGAAATACAAGATAGGGGTAAGACAGGAATAAAGACACAGACCTACTAGAGAATGGACTTGAGGATATGGGGAGGGGGAAGGATGAGCTGTGACAAAGCGAGAGAGAGGCATGGACATATATACACTACCAAACGTAAGGTAGATAGCTAGTGGGAAGCAGCCACATAGCACAGGGAGATCACCTCGGTGCTTTGTGACAACCTGGAGGGGTGGGATAGGGAGGGTGGGAGGGAGGGAGATGCAAGAGGGAAGAGATATGGGAACATATGTATATGTATAACTGATTCACTTTGTTATAAAGCAGAAACTAACACACCATTGTAAAGCAATTATACTCCAATAAAGATGTTAAAACAAAAAACAAACAAAAAAATTCAATGGTCCTTTGGGTCATTTAACATAACAAATCAGCCTGAAGGAAGAGATTTCCCAAACCAAAGAGAAAGTTTCAATGCTACCGAAAATTCGTAGGTCAAACTTTCCATCTTCATTGTGTTTCCCCCAGGCCCTTTGTGGTAACAATAAATAAAACTAGTTCCCCCTTCCCTGGAGGGGCCCACTCCCCTACAGATTGCTGAAGTCCCCTCTAGAGGGACATGGCTCTTCCCGGATCTTCTTCACAGAAGTCTTCAGGCTGGCTGAACCTTCCCAGGCATCACCATAAAAAGTGCAGTCCATGGGCCACCAACGTCCGCATCACCCGGGGCAGGGATCGAACACAAGTCCAAATCCAACCTGCCATTTTTGTCGATAACTGCCCATTTTTATCTCTGAGGTTGTATTGGAACACAGCCACATCCATTGGTTTAGCATTGACTAGGGCTGCTTTTGCACTAGCTACCACAGACGAGGTGAGTAGGTAAGACAGGGACCACACGGCCTGCCGGGTTGAAAATATTTGCTATGTGGCCCTTACACAGAAAAACCATGCTGACCCCTGGCTTAGGAGCTTATTAGAAATGCAGAACTTCAGGCCCCACTCCTGATCCCCAGAAGGTCCTAAGTACATTGAAGTTTGAAAAGAAATAGCACTGCCCTGGAGGTCACTCAGCCATTGCTCTGCTTCCATGTCATCCTTAGGAGGTGTTGAGCCTGCAAAGGATGTTCTGAGAGTTTAGGGGCCTAATGACCCACTGAAGCCCAAAAGCAGGAAAACACATTTATCAGTAAAAGTTGGAGGAGGGGCCTGACCAAAGGCTGCAGAGTTGAGCTGACCTTCAAGAGCACTTGAGATCCTCAAAATCTCAAACCCCGGACTTCTCTGGTGGTCCAACAGTTAAGACTCTACACTCCCAATGCAGGGGGCCTGGATTCGATCCCTGGTCAGGGGACTAGATCCTACATGCCACAACTAAGAGCCTGCATGCTGCAACTAAAAGATCCTGCATGCTGCAACTAAAAAAAAAAGATCCCGCATGCCACAACGAAGATCCTGCATTTCCCACTAAGACTGGACGCATCCGAATAAATTAATTAATTAACTACAAAAAAAAAAAAAGATCCTCAAAACCAAAAAGATTTAGTTAATGAAGAATCTCCCTCTTGATGGGTCTCACAGCTCCTGCTTTTCTCAATCCGTATACAACTGTTTTCTGGGAAGAAAATTGCCTTAGAGACTCCATGCCATGCTTCAGAGGCCACTAGGAGCTCCCAGGGCAGGACAAGGAAAGCCAGCCTTGAGGGATGCAAACAGGCTTCCAGCAGCCTCCTTGGATGCTGGGTCAGAGTTGGAATCGTCACATGCGGCGGCTCAGCCTGTCAAGGGGAAGGAACGTGCTAGGGTAAGAGGCCCATTGCCTTCTCCATCTGGCTTGGCTCCCTTCTGCACTTTGGCACCTGACCCAAGGGAGACCCTGACCCAAGGGGGAGCCTGACCCAATGGGGAGCTCCTGCAGGGCTGAGGGAAAGACAAGGCCTCACCTGGAGAACACAGGAAGGAGGCCTGCTGGGAAGTGTGTCAGAGGGCCACCAGGCTAAGCTTCTTTACGGAAGGCTCACCTTGACAGCCACGCTGCCAATGACCCCTCAAGGTTGGACTTTCTTTTTTCTGCCTAGGGAGCTCCTAGGGATCTCTGAGGAGTAAACCAGAGCCTTTTTCTAAGGTAGTTCTCTCCCCCAAAACAATCACATGGAGAATGAAAAAAACGGGTCAGTTAAGAGGGGGATCCTCAGAGGCTCAGACTCTGGCCCAGATTCCTACTTCCTGGACAGAGCCACAGCTACCTAGACCCTACATGGTCCGCATCCGAGCCCCACGCTGCTGGCCTCCGCACTCCTCAGACGCCCAATTCAGGCCTGGCCTTGCCCTTCAGTTCAGATGTGCCTCATTGCCTGCCTGGGACGAGGTGGCTCTTTCTGACCATGATGTCACCTCCTGCCCTGGCAATGCACCCTCACTGGGTCTGGGTAATTCCCCTGTGGACTAAGCAGGCCTTGGAGACCCTCCATCACCTGGGCACCAGCTTCTGTGGTGTTCCCTCCACCGCCAGCAGAACAGAGAGGACTAATTTCAGGTTGTTGTCAACAAGGCATGACCTTTACCTCCATTCCCAATTCTGAGTCAGGTCTTCAAACCCAGAATGCCTTGGTCTATAACCTCTTGTCTGTGGAATTGCCCAGGACTGGCCCAGCCATGAGGAATGTCAGAAACAGCACAGCTCCCTTCCTGGGAACCTGGCTGCCCTTTAGAGGCATCAAGACACACGTGCAGAGCTTCAAGGAGGGTTTTTCATGAAAATGACTGAATTGTCCTATTCCTTCAGATTTATGGGGACTGGACAGCCCCTTAGCTTGTGCCTCCTCATGATTCCAGGTTGCTAGCAACTGCTGGTCAGTTTGTGGATTGAGAGTAGGACATTTCCTTTAATTTGCTCATTTCTACTCTTCTTTGGCCTCTGACCAATTAACCTAACTCTAGAAAAGTACACTCCTGGTCAGTTTTATGTGCTCAGCTGTGTGCACCCTACTCATTACTTGCAGCAAAATGTTCTTGTGCAAGCATTTCAGCTGCTCTGCTGTTTCTTTGGCCCTTCTGCCTCCTTTTGAGTAATTCTTGAGTCCCCTATTCTTTTGCTGACTATTCTCTCAGGCCTTCCTTCCTCTCTACACCTTCTACCCGTTCCTGTTGAGACTCTCAGGTGGACCCTGGGGACTGGCTGTGGGGATGCCAGAGTGGAGCCTGTTGGGATCCTGAGATCACCCATGGGAACAGGAGGTGAAAGCCAGACCCAGTGAAGACTGCAGGGGAACTGAGGGCAAAGAGAGAAGGGAGCCCGCCTTTCTTCGTTTAGCTCCAAGCATCTCTTGCCCCTGATTTGTAGACAAGAAAACACACACACACACACACACACACACACACACACACACACAATAACAACAAAAATACCCGAGTTAAAGAACTGGCTTTGCACTTATTCTTTGTTTGATTCTGGGAGTATTAATTACTCTCTGTAAGGATCTTATCCAAAAAAATGGGAAGAATAACAACTACCCTATAGGATTGTTGTAAGAGTTAAATGAGGAGGCACATAAAACATACAGCAGTACCTGGCCCATAGAAATCCTTAAGGAAGAGAGGCTTCTTTTGTCCTGGAGATTCTTTCTCTGCTCTTCCCCAGTGCTTTCCCCAGCATTTAGTCTCCCTCGAAGAAAGGAAGGGTCGAATATATTTATCCCAGTACCCTCACCCTCTCATCCCAGATTGACTCCTGGGTCAGTTAAGGAATGGGAAGAAGGAAGGTTTGGGGAGAAGCAAGTGGTTGGTAGGTGACTAATACTAAGAGGGATCATTTACTGAGGGTTGTTATTAATCCTCACAGCAACCCCAGCAGTTGAAAAGTTGAGGATGCTGCAGTTCTGCCAAGCAAGCAACTTGTCCCAAACCACACAGCCGAGCCTTAATTTGAAGCTGGACTGACTCCAAAGCCCACTAGCTTTTCCATTATATCTTTTTTTTTTTTTACATCTTTGTTGGAGTATAATTGCTTTACAATGGTGTGTTAATTTCTGCTTTATAACAAAGTGAGTCAGCTATACATATACATATATCCCCATATCTCCTCCCTCTTGTGTCTCCCTTCCACCCATCTAGGTGGTAACAAAGCACTGAGCTGATCTCCCTGTGCTATGTGGCTGCTTCCCACTAGCTGTCTATTTTAAATTTGGCAGTGTATATATGTCAATGTCACTCTCTCACTTCGTCCCAGCTTACCCTTCCCCCTCCCTGTGTCCTCAAGTCCATTCTCTTATAGGTCTGCGTCTTTATTCCTGTCCTGCCCCTAGGTTCTTCAGAACCGTCTTTTTTACTTTTTTTTTTAAGATTCCATACATATGTGTTACCATATGGTATTTGTTTTTCTCTTTCTGACTTACTTCACTCTGTATGACAGACTCTAGGTCCATCCACCTCACTAAAAATAACTCAATTTCATTTATCTTTATGGCTGAGTAGTATTCCATTGTGTATATGTACCACATCTTCTTTATCCATTCATCTCTTGATGGACACTTAGGTTGCTTCCATGTCCTGGCTATTGTAAATAGAGCCACAATGAACATGTGGTACATGACTTATTTTGAATTATGGTTTTCTCAGGGTATATGCCCAGTAGTGGGATTGCTGGCTGGTATGGTAGTTCTATTTTTAGGTTTTTAAGGAGCCTCCATACTGTTCTCCATAGTGGCTGTATCAATTTACATTCCCACCAACAGTGCAAGAGGGTTCGCTTTTTCCACACCCTCTCCAGCATTTATTGTTTGTAGATTTTTTGATGATGGCCATTTTGACTGGTGTGAGATGATACCTCATTGTAGTTTTGATTTGCATTTCTCTAATGATTAGTGATGTTGAGCATCCTTTCATGTGTTTGTGGGCAATCTGTATATCTTCTTTGGAGAAATGTCTGTTTAGATCTTCTGCCCATTTTTGGATTGGGTTTTTTGTTTTCTTTATATTGAGCTGCATGAGCTGCTTGTAAATTTTGGAGATTAATCCTTTGTCAGTTGCTTCACTTGCAAATATTTTCTCCCATTCTGAGGGTTGTCTTTTGGTCTTGTTTATGGTTTCCTTTGCTGTGCAAAAGATTTTAAGTTTCATTAGGTCCCATTTGTTTATTTTTGTTTTTATTTCCCTTTCTCCAGGAAGCAGGTCAAAAACGATCCTGCTGTGATTTATGTCATAGATCAACTGCATATGTTTTCCTCTAAGAGTTTGATAGTGTCTGGCCTTACATTTACACTTTGAGTTTATTTTTGCATATGGTGTTAGGGAGTGTTCTAATTTCATTCTTTTACATATAGCTGTCCAGTTTTCTCAGCACCACTTATTGAAGAGGCTGTCTTTTCCCCATTGTATATTCTTGCCTCCTTCATCAAAAATAAGGTGACCATATATGCGTGGGGTTCATCTCTGGGCTTTCTATCCTGTTCCATTGATCTATATTTCTGTTTTTGTGAGAGTACCATACTGCCTTGATTACTGTAGATTTGTACTGTAGTCTGAGGTCCAGGAGCCTGATTCCTCCAGCTCCGTCCTTCTTTCTCAGGAATGCTTTGGCTATTCAGGGTCTTTTGTGTTTCCATACAAATTGTGAAAACTTTTGTTCTACTTCTGTGAAAAATGCCATTGGTAGTTTGACAGGGATTGCATTGAATCTGTAGATTGCTTTGGGTAGTATAGTCATTTTCACGATGTTGATTCCTCCAATCCAAGAATAATGGAGAGATGGTATATCTTTCCATCTGTTTGTATCATTTTAATTTCTTTCATCAGTCTCTTATAGTTTTTTTGCATACAGGTTTTTTTGTCCCCGTAGGTAGGCTTATTCCTAGGTATTTTATTCTTTTTGTTGCAATGGTAAATGGGAGTGTTCTTTTAATTTCTCTTTCAGATATTTTGTCATTAGTGTATAGGAATGCAAGATATTTTTGTGCATTAATTTTGTATCCTGCTACTTTACCAAATTCATTGATTAGCTCTAGTAGTTTTCTGGTAGCACCTTTAGGATTTTTTTATGTATAGTATCACGTCATCTGCAAACAGTGACAGTTTTACTTCTTCTTTTCCGATTTGGATTCCTTTTATTTCTTTTTCTTCTCTGATTGCTGTGACTAAAACTTCCCAAACTATGTTGAATAATAGTGGTGAGAGTGGGCAACCTTGTCTTGTTCTTGCTCTTAGTGGAAATGCTTTCAGTTTTTCACAATTGAGAACGATGTTGGCTGTGGGTTTGTCACATATAGCCTTCATTATGTTGAGGTAAGTTCCCTCTGTGCCTACTTTCTGGAGGGTGTTTATTATAAATGGGTATTGAATTTTGTCAAAAGCTTTTTCTGCATTTATTGAGATGATCATATGGTTTTTATCCATAAATTTTTTAATATGGTGTATCACATTATTTGATTTCCATATATTGAAGAATCCTTGCATTCCTGGGATAAACCCCACTTCATCATGGAGTGTGATTCTTTTAATGTGCTGCTGGATTCTGTTTGCCAGGATTTTGTTGAGGATTTTTGCATCTATTTCATCAGTGATATTGGCCTGTAATTTTTGTGTGTGTGTGTGACATCTTTGTCTGGTTTTGGTATCAGGGTGATGGTGGCCTCGTAGAATGAGTTTGGGAGTGTTCCTGCCTCTGCTATATTTTGGAAGAGTTTGAAAAGGATAGGTGTTAGCTCTTCTCTAAATGTCTGATAGAATTCTCCTGTGAAGACATCTGGTGCTGGGCTTTTGTTTGTTGGAAGATTTTTAAACACAGTTTCAATTTCAGAGTTTGTGGTTGGTCTGTTTGTATTTTCTATTTCTTCCTGGTTCAGTCTTGGAAGGTTGTGCTTTTCTAAGAATTTGTTCATTTCTTCCAGGTTGTCCATTTTATTGGCATATAATTTCTTGTGGTAATCTCTCATGACCCTTTGTATTTCTGCAGTGTCAGTTGTTACTTCTCCTTTTTCATTTCTAATTCTATTGATTTGAGTCTTCTCCCTTTTTTTCTTGATGAGTCTGGCTAATGGTTTATCAATTTTGTTTATCTTCTCAAAGAACCAGCTTTTAGTTTTATTGATCTTTGCTATCGTTTCCTTCATTTCCTTTTCACTTATTTCTCATCTGATCTTTATGATTTCTTTCCTTCTGCCAACTTTGGGCCTTTTTTGTTCTTCTTTCTCTAAGTGCTTTAGGTGTAAGGTTAGATTGTTGATTTGAGTTTTTCTTGTTTCTTGAGGTAGGATTGTATTGCTATAAACTTCCCTCTTAGAACTGCTTTCACTGCATTCCAGAGGTTTTGAGTTGTAATGTTTTCATTGTCATTTTTTTCTAGGTGTTTTCTGATTTCCTCTTTGAATTCTTCAGTGATCTCTTGTTATTTAGTAATGTATTGTTCAACCTCCATGTGTTTGTATTTTTTACAGTTTTTTTCCTGTAATTGATATCTAGTCTCATAGCATTGTGGTCAGAAAAGACACTTGATATGATTTCAATGTTCTTAAATTTACCAAGGCTAGATTTCTGACCCAAGATATGATCTATCCTGGAGAATGTTCCATGAGCACTTGAGAAGAAAGTGTATTCTGTTGTTTTTGGATGGAATGTCCTATAAATATCAGTTAAGTTCATCTTGTTTAATGTGTCATTTAAAGCTTGTGTTTCCTTATTTATTTTCATTTTGTATGATCTGTCCATTGGTGAAAGTGGGGTGTTAAAGTCCCCTACTATGATTGTGTTACTATCGATTTCCCCTTTTATGGCTGTTAGTTTATGGCTGTTAGTATTTGTCTTATGTATTGAGGTGCTCCTATGTTGGACTCATAAATATTTACAATCGTTATATTTTCTTAGATTGATCCCTTGATCATTATGTAGTGTCCTTCTTTGTCTCTTGTAATAGTCTTTATTTTAAAGTCTATTTTGTCTGATATGAGAATTGCTACTCCAGCTTTCTTTTGATTTCCATTTGCATAGAATATCTTTTTCCATGCCCTCACTTTCAGTCTGTATGTGTTCCTAAGTCTGAAGTGGGTCTCTTGTAGACAGCATATATACAGGTCTGGTTTTTGTATCCTTTCAGCCAGTCTATGTCTTTTTGTTGGAGCATTTAATCCATTTACATTTAAGGTAATTATCAATATGTATGTTCCTATCACCATTTTCTTAATTGTTTTTGGTTTGTTATTGTAGGTCTTTTCCTTCTCTTGTGTTTCCTGACTAGAGAAGTTCCTTTGGCATTTGTTGTAAAGCTGGTTTGGTTGTGCTGAATTCTCTTAACTTTTGCTTGTCTGTAAAGGTTTTAATTTCTCTGTCAAATCTTAATGAGATTCTTGCTGGGTCGAGTAATCTTGGTTGTAGGTTTTTCCCTTTCATCACTTTAAATATGTCCTGCCACTCCCTTCTGGCTTGCAGAGTCTCTGCTGAAAGATCTGCAGTTAACCTTATGGGGATTCCCTTGTATGTTGTTTGTTGCTTTTCCCTTGCTGCTTTATATATTTTTTCTTTGTATTTAATTTTTTTTTTTTTTTTTTTTTTTTTACCGTACGTGGGCCTCTCACTGTTGTGGGCTCTTCCATTGCAGAGCACAGGCTCTGGACACACAGGCTCAGTGGCCATGGCTTACGGGCCCAGCCGCTCTGCGGCATGTGGGATCTTCCTGGACTGGGGCACAAACCTG
This sequence comes from Tursiops truncatus, assembly GCF_011762595.2. Classification (NCBI taxonomy): domain Eukaryota; kingdom Metazoa; phylum Chordata; class Mammalia; order Artiodactyla; family Delphinidae; genus Tursiops; species Tursiops truncatus. The sequence continues at coordinate 86,886,909 of NC_047034.1, forward strand.
TGTCCCCTCCATCGGCAGGCAGACTCTCAACCACTGTGCCACAAGGGAAGCCCTGTATTTAGTTTTTGATAGCTTGATAATATGTGTCTTGGCATGTTTCTCCTTGGATTTATCCTGTATGGGACTCTCTGTGCTTCCTGGACTTGATTGACTATTTCCTTTCCCGTATTAAGGAAGTTTTCAACTATAATCTCTTCAAATATTTTCTCAGACCCTTTCTTTTTCTCTTCCTCTTCTGGGACCCCTATAATTCGAATGTTGGTGCATTTAATGTTGTCCCAGAGGTCTCTGAGACGGTCCTCAATTCTTTTCATTCCTTTTTCTTTATTCTGTTCTGCAGTAGTTATTTCCACTATTTTATTTTCCAGGTCACTTATCTGTTCTTTGTCTCAGTTATTCTGCTATTGATTCCTTCTAGAGAATTTTAAATTTTATTTATTGTGTTGTTCATAATTGTTTGTTTGCTCTTTAGTTCTTCTAGGTCCTTGTTAAACGTTTCTTGTATTTTCTCCATTCTGTTTCCAAGATTTTGGACCATCTTCACTATCATTACTCTGAATTCTTTTTCAGGTAGACTGACTATTTCCTCTCCATTTGTTTGGTCTGGTGGGTTTTTACTTTGCTCCTTCATCTGCTGTGTATTTCTCTGTCTTCTCATTTTGCTTAACTTACTGTGTTTGGGGTCTCCTTTTCACAGGCTGCAAGTTCATAGTTCCCAAATTTTTTTTGTGTCTGCCCCCAGTGGGTAAGGTTGGTTCAGTGGGTTGTGTAGGTTTCCTGGTGGAGGGGACTGATGCCTGTGTTCTGGTGCATGAGGCTGGACCTTGTCTTTCTGGTTGGCAGGACCGCGTCTGGTGTGTTTTTGGGTGTCTGTGAACTAATTATAATTTTCGGTAGCCTCTCTGCTAATGGGTGGGGTTGTGTTCTTGTTTTGCTAGTTGTTTGGGATGGGGTGTCCAGCACTGGAGCTTGCTGGTCATTGAGTGGAGCTGGGTCTTACCTTTGAGATGGAGATCTCTGGGAGAGTTCTTGCCAATTGATATTACATGGGGCCAGGAGGTCTCTGGTTGTCCAATGTCCTGAACTCGGCTCTCCCTCCTCAGAGGCTTAGGCCTGACATCTGGCCAGAGTACCAGACCCTGTCAGCCACATGGCTCGACGGTGGACTGTTTAATCTCAACAGTCATGTTAGACCGCGATATGACAGCATGTAGTAACATGTTATATTTTGGTGAATCACAGGCCCATTGGTAAATGCAATCCTATTCAAAGGAAATGTCATACACTCCTTAACTTAGTTCTATGATTCTTTGTTTCCTTTGCACTTGTCCAGTTTCACTTGCTCATAAGATGCGACATCCACAGACCTCTCACCCAGGACTTCAGACCAGAGTTCCTAGTGCAAATGGCTATCTCATTATATCTTGATACATCCTATGAAAATGGGGAAATAAGTTAGAGAGGTGTTTAGAGGAGAGAGGGAGTGAGCATGGGGAGAAAAGAAATGTGAATATGGGTAGGACGGAGGAGGACAGGGAGAGTTTAGGAAGGAAAGAGTTCAGGGGAATGGGGACTCCAGGGTTGATTCTGCACCCTGTGGCCAGAGCTGCAGGGAAGCAGGGAGGCTGGTGTGCACACACCCCGGCTCCCCAGCAAGGTTGTTGTGGATGAGGCAATTCCAGGCTCTCGGTGCCCTGAGGCTCCTGGGAACTGAGTAGGCGTGCAGAAAAGATGCATGGCTCCTCTTTAGGCCGTCTCAGAAAGAAATGGAAGAAACAATCCACCGCGGGGGGTGGGGGGGTGATGGTGGGAGAGGGAAGGCCCAAGCTGACATCTTGAGGAGTGTGAAATGGAGAAGTCAGATTTTAAGACTTTTCTGTTATCTCTGCTCTTCTTTAAGGATGAGTTTTGGAAGAGCTTCTCCTATATCTCCTGCTTTTCTTCTCATCCCCATACTTGAGAATTGTTCTGGCCACCCAGGAGCTCTCTTGTCTAAAGCCAGAAAAGGGAAGAATAGCCACACAGAGCAGCTTTCCACACCCAGCCTGGACCACTGCTCCTCAACTGTCATCCTCAGTTCAAACCAGCAACAGCCTCCTTCCCAAACCTCTCCTAACCCCAGGGCAGAGTTAGTCAGCCCCTGTCTGGGCACCCACTTTACTCTGTTCGCATCTCAGTCACTCAGCCTCTTACACTGTTGTATTTGTTCTCAGGTGTGTTTCCTCCCCTGGACTCTGTGCATCTTGAAGGCAGAGGCTGTGTCCCGTTTATGTATGAACTCCCAGCACCCAGCACAGTGTCAGGCTCAGAGCAGAAGCTCAGTAAGTAAATTTGGAAATGGCATTTACTGATCACCACCTTAGGACCAGGCTGGGAACACAGAGATGGACACCACACCCTAATTTCAAGTTGCTCCTTGTCCATCCTGACAAGGCTGGGGCAGGGCATTCTTGTCCTGATTTTCATCGTGGCTCCAGGCAGACTCACAGGAATGAAGAACTTGGCTATGGGTCCCGCCTTTGGCTCTAGCCTTAATTTCAGACTGGCTGATCTTTTTCCTGCAGGATTGTGGCTTCACATAGGAGCATCCTTCAGGCCTACTGCTGCACCAGTCACAGCCTCCCCCCATAGCTTTTTAGCCTAAGCCCAGTTTCTCTCAATTTCCCTGATTCTTCTTGTGCCTCTGAACTTTGTCAGACCAATCCTGACCCTGGAAAATCCAAGAACCAATGACCCCATCCTTCCCCTACCCACACCACCATCCCAGCCCAGCAGTGAAGCTTTCAAAAGGGAACAACAAGGCAAAAAATGGGAGCAAGAGCAAGATATGGAAGGTAGAGTTCATGTTTATAAACAGCCTTTCCAGCCCCAGCAGAGTTTATAAACTGCAGCTGAGCTAACTTCTTGCCTGGTATCTGGGATGTACCTGCCTTGGGAGGAGTAAAGGAGGGAAAGGCGGTCAAACTCTTGCTGGGAGTCATAACTCTTCATTTAAAAGCTCTCAGACATGTTTATATAAAGATCCACAGAAGAACAATTTTGAGGTTTTGTCTCTATTTCCTTTCAAAGAGGTTGTTTTGGGCACGGAAGTAGAAGCTGCCTGAGAGTCTGTGAAGGATCTCACTCTAGGGGATGACACAGCAGCTGAACAAAATACTTGGAAAGAATTGTTCAGGGTGAGAAAAGAGATAGAAACAAAATTAACCATCTCTCCCTATCCCCACCCCTCCCTTCAACCTGTGCAAGTTATTCCAAGATCCTGGGAAGAGGAAGCAACAAACAACTCTTGCTCTGCATTTATTGGTCAGGCTGGAAAGAGGAGAGCAGAAGTAGGAGGTGTCTAGAGAATGACTGAAGGAAGAATTGGATGACTTTCATGATGGAGGGTCTTTTTGGAGCACAGGCTCCGGACGCGCAGGCCCAGCGGCCATGGCTCATGGGCCCAACCGCTCTGTGGCATGTGAGATCTTCCTGGACCGGGCCATGAACCGGTGTCCCCTGCATCGGCAGGCGGACTCTCAACCACTGCACCGCCTAGGAAGCCCCGATGGAGAGCCTTGTTAAGGACTCAGGCTCTGAAGTTAGAGAGATGGGTTCAAATCCTGGTTGTGCCACTTATGAATTGTGTGATATAAGTTTCCCTTTTGCATCTGTGAAATCGATTATCTGCCTTGTAGAATGCCTTGAAGGTTAGCTGAGATAATATACTTAAGTTAGCACGTGTTAGCAATGGGTATTTTTTGTTATTATTATCTGAGACATTAAACATTCTCTAGACCTGATATACCACATAAGACATAGAGACAGAGAGAATTTAGGAAGAAAAAGGCCCTGCGATGAGAGGGCATCAGTAGGTTTGCTGAGAAGACATGATGAGCTGGTCTTGAGTTCTTAGCCCCTGTGGGAGGCAGTGCCCAGACCTGTCATGCTGAGAAAAGTCGGAGGCATCCGAGACATTGTCTGCTCTCTTTCCTCTTCCCCATCAAAACTTGCCTTGATGACAGTTGTTTACAGGTAAGTCAAAATTTAAGCTAATCTTCTATTCCACCCGCCAGGGCCACTTGCAAGTGAACTCCTTGGTGTTTTGTTTTATTTTTTGTAGAAATAAAGAGTTGGTCAATTATTAAAGAAAACAAGGTAGGGAAATAATAAGTAGGGAGTAATAAGCAGGGAAAGTATTTGAAGGCAAGGAGCATGCATGCCCTCACTGAATCATACCCTATAGGCAGTAGGGTGTGTAGGAGCTGAGGCCAGAGGAAGGTAGACCAGATGCCCAAATCAGGGGAGGCACCTTCATGGGGTCACTAAAGGCTAGAAGGAGGGGAAAACAGTGAGATGGCCCTGGAGGAAAATTGGGGAACTCAGACAGTCTCGCTCTCCATTTCTACTCATCACTTTTCCTCTCTTAGTCTATACCTCCTTTAATTCTGTTTCTTATCCAGTGGCTTTGAAATTACCTTGTAAATATTTTTCAAATCTCATTAGGTGGGACTTCCCTGGTGGTCCAGTGGGTAAAACTCCACGGTCCCAATGCAGGGGTTCCGGGTTCGATCCCTGGTCAGGGAACTAGATGCCGCATGCATGACACAACTAAGAAGTCTGCATGCTGCAAACTAAAAGATCCCGTGTGCTGCAACTAAGACCCGGCACAGCCAAAATAAATAAATAAATATTAAAAAATATCTATCACTGGGCAGAAAAACATTCTCTCTGCACACTGAGTGAGCATTAGGCTGACATTTCTCAGTACCTTCAGTGCCCACCTCCATCCTCCTCACCTCTGAGCTCAGAAAACAGGCATCTGCCTGCAGCAAACACAGATCTGGCCTCTGTAGACTCAGGCTCGCAGGGCAGAAAGAAAGGAGCCAGCTAGATTCCTCTTAGGATTCCCTACCTAATTAACAAACACTGTGGGCAGGCTAGGGAAGACAAGCAGGGAATTGAAAGAAAAATAACAACAGAAAAAAAAAAAAATATATATCACCACTTTGTCTTTACATAACACTTTATATCTTCCACAATTCTTATCCATTTGCTTTCATATCTATATTAGTTTCCTAGGGCTGCTGTAACAAAGTACCACAAACTGGGTAGCTTAATACAACAGAAATTTATTCTTTCATGGTTCTGGAGGCTACAAATCTGAAATCCAGGTGCAAGCAGAGCCATGCTCTCTCTGACAGCTCTAGGGAAAAATCCTTCCTTGTTTCTTCCTAGTTTCTTGTGACTCCTGAAAATCTTTGGTTTTCTCTGGCTTGTCGCTGCATCACACCACTTTCTGACTCTGTCATCACATGGTCTTTTTACATGTGTGCACCTCTGTGTGTCCCTTCCTCTTCTTAATAAGATCGTCAGTCATTGGATTTAGGGACCACTCTAATCCAGTATGGCCTCATCATAACTAATTACACCTTCAGATCCTATTTCCAAATAAGGTCACATGCCAAGGTTCTAGGTGGACATGTATTTTGGAGGGACACTACAATTGCTACCATATTACTCCCAGGGATCTTGTCTTTTAACTAGCCCCTTTCAGGCAAGTATTCAGCTGTGATCCCAAGAGTGGACCAACCATTCACCCCTCTTCTTCCAGTTCTGCCTTCAATTTCTCTGTGGTAGAAATTTTCTCCCCATCCTTGCAGATGCTATTCAAATATACTTAACCACAGATTGTGTCTCTTAAGTTAGGTTACCCCAAAAGCAGACCCTGAAACAAAGATTTGACTACAAGAAGTTTCTTTGGAAGGCAATCCCAGGAAGCACCTTTATGGGAGTGGGAGAAGAGGGAAGGACGGGTGTCAACATAGGGCTTGTCCTGGCTCAGGAAGCTGTGGGCAACTGGGGCTCACTTTTCCTAGGAAATTCCAGGCGAGTGTGTAGAACAAACTCAGAGTTGATCCATCTGAGGGGTAAGGAAGTTGCAGTATTTATGCCCCAACTCCCATCTGTCATTAGTTGAAGACTGCTCCCAAGAGCACTGGCTCAGCTCACTTCAAGCCTCACTGTGCACAGGCTGAGCAGACCCTGAAACCAGAGAAAGTCCCAAGACAGAGAGAGTCACAAATGCCTCCAAGAAGGAGCCAGTAGCTTATTCAGGAATTAAGAAAGTTAAGATGATGTGGACACAAGCACTCACAGTTTCTGCTACAATTAGGAAGACAAGCCCTTTCTAAGTTCCTCTTACATAGAAAGTGCTCAATAAAAATTTGTTGGGGGCTTCCCTGGTGGTGCAGTGGTTGAGAGTCCGCCTGCCGATGCAGGGGATACGGGTTCAAGCCCCAGTCCGGGAAGATCCCACATGCCACGGAGCGGCTGGGCCCATGAGCCATGGCCGCTGAGACTGTGCGTCCGGAGCCTGTGCTCCGCAACGGGAGAGGCCACAACAGTGAGAGGCCCGCGTACCGCAAAAAAAAAAAAAAAAAAAAAAAAAAAAATTTGTTGGATTGAATTGGCACAGATCATTTGAATAAAGGAGTAAAGAACAAGGAGCATTCATTCAGTGATTAAACAAATATTTGTGAAACATCCACCACATTCCAGGCACAGATCTTAAAGATGGCAGCCCTGTGTAATTTTGTGCTTGGTACAGATTTATTACCCTTAACAACCAACCAACCAATCCTGGCATTCTTCCATTACAACCGTGAGGTCTTCTAGGAGAACTGACCTTGCCTGAATCAGCAAATACAAGCTCTATGTGTCTCTGATGGTGAAAATACTTTGTAGCACGTGGAGTTGATACTATCTTCCTATACTGTCTCATTAAGCTCTCATTCTTCCCAGTTCTCAGATTCACAGAGCAGAAAAGCCCTCACTGGGTATTCTGGACCAGCTATGACAAACAGGTCTCAAATATTTGCTGACCTCTGTCCTGGATTTTCACCAGTTTAGGAAGTTAACTTGGTAAATATGAACCTTACTACTGAGTAGACACAAAAGAAAATGTTACTCTTGACATTGAGACCTTATCCATCCATCTTCCCGACACCCCAAACCATCCCACACCGGTTGGACTTACTACTCCTTTTAAGGAGATGTCCCACGACAGAAACTCTCCCCCTTGCCTCACTCCCTGCTCCAGAAAGAATTATTCTCTCAAGGTCTTAGTAATACATTTTCTTTCTGCTGTCATTCCAGAGTGAGCCAAGCCTACATTTCAGACAATTCCAGAAACATCCCCTCTCCCAACAGCTGAGCAGTCTAGTGAAAAACATTCCCCAAGGGCAGACTTGTCAGAGACCAGAGCAGACTCAGGCAGCAGATTCTGCCTCATGTCAAACCCTGCTTCTGTCTCTGCATACTGAGGAGCTCCCTGCCTCCCTGCCTCCCTCGGTCCCTTGATGTGCGCTTTTAATATTCACCTCCTTCTCCCTCTCTTGATGTGAATTAAAAGAGCAACTTGCATATGGCATTTCTCTTTCGGAATCTAAAAAAAAAAAAAAAAATGGTTCTGAAGAACCTAGGGGCAGGACAGGAATAAAGACACAGACGTAGAAAATGGACTTGAGGACACGGGGAGGGGGAAGGGTACGCTGGGACGAAGTGAGAGAGTGGCACGGACATATATACACTACCAAATGTAAAACAGATAGCTACTGAGAAGCAGCCGCATAGCACAGGGAGATCAGCTTGGTGCTTTGTGACCACCTAGAGGGGTGGGATAGGGAGGGTGTGAGGGAGGGAGACGCAAGAGGGAGGGGATATGGGGATATATGTATACATATAGCTGATTCACTTTGTTATACAGCAGAAACTAACATACCACTGTAAAGCAATTATACTCCAATAAAGATGTTAAAAAAAAAAGAATCCTTTAAAAAAATAAAAGAGCAACTTGCAAGGCAAACAAGAGGAAAATAACAGATTGCTGCTGCTCATTAAAGCTCCAGCTCAATAGAGTCTGATAAGAGCTAGGAGATTGGTTCCTCCTCCCAGTTGAGGGTGGGGAGTGGGGGGACACGGTAATTACGGTACCTTAGATCTGCTCTGAGGTCAAGGGATTTTACAGATGTAAATGCATTTTTCTTCCTGAAGCTTTACTGCCTGGTGGAACCTCAGAGTCTACGCTTGTCTCTCTGACATATAATCTTAGAGAATTTATTTCATCTTTCTGGGTTTCATTTTGTTTCTCTACCTGGAAATGGAAAAAAAAGAAAGACAAATAATCTTCTAAATGGACTGTAAGGCTAAATAAATGAATAAATATGAAAGCATTTTGGAACAATTGTGTCCCATATTCATTCTCATTCTCTCCCCACGTCCCCCCATCAACATTTAAACCCGATTAAACAAATTCCATTTAAACAAATAAAATCTTCCTCTAACCAAAGGTCCCACTTTAACTATCATCTATGTCTTTTCTCCTCTTTGAAGTCAAATGTCATGAAATATTGTCTATATTTATCTTCATTTTCCCACCTCCCACTCTCACCCCTCAGCACTCTACAATCTGGCTTCCACCCCATCACTTCCCCAAAACTGTCCTCATCATGACCACTGCTGACCCTGTTGCTAAATCCAATTAATACATTTTAATTGGATTAAAATTTTAATATATTAGTTATTATCTATGACTTTTTTTTTTTTTTTTGCAGCTGGTGATTTTTTTCCTCATGTGCTTATCATCTCTCTTTTCTTGGGCATCCAAATATCACTCTCTCTAGGTTTCTCTCCTATGTCTCTGGCTAATCCTTCTTAGACAACTTTCTTGGTCTCCCATTAAATGTCAGTGTTTCCAAGACCCTCTTTCATCACTGACTTATCTGGGCATAACTCCTGTATCACCAGTCTATATCTCCAGCTCAAATCTGTCTCCAGAGGTTTAGACCCATATACTCAGATACTTCCTGGCTGTCTTACAGGTCCCTCAGACTCAGCATCATTTTTTTCCTGCTCGATGTTTTCCTTTCCTGTTTCTACTCCAGAGAACAGTAATACTATGAACCTCATTCCCAAGCTAGAGGACTGGAAGTGGTTTTGGATTTTTCTCTCTCCATGACCCCATATATTTAATTGGTGCCCAAGTCTGCCAATTCTTCCTCCATTTCATCCCCTTCTTTTCCCCCCAACCCCACACATGTAATCTCCCCCACTGCAGGCCACCACTCCCATTTCTTGACGAAATGGCTGCAATGGTCTCCAAATGACCTCCCTGCCTCAGCCTTACCATCTCCAAATCTGTTCCTCACACTGCTTCCAGGACTATCTTTCCAAAATGCAAATCTGATCATGACACCCGCCTTCCTCAAACAGTTCAATGACTCTTCACGGCCAGCAGGATAAAGCCCCAACTCATGAGCATGGTATGGACGCCCTTCTTGTTCTCATCTCTCTGCAGTCACCCCTGGAACTCTCTGCTCCACTCGCCCTGCCCTTGCAGCCCCCCATGTATACTATGCACGCATGCACCCGCACTCTCTCCTCTGAGCCATTGCATGTGCTCTTCCCTCTTCCAGGAATGGTTTTCCCCTCTACCCCTTATTTCCATGGTCTGGCAAATTTCTTTCTGTCCTTCAAGACTCAGCATAGATATCATCTTTTTGGGGAATCCTTTGCAACTGGGTTTGAGTCCCTCTTTTTTTTTTTTGCGGTACGTGGGCCCCGCACTGTTGTGCCCTCTCCCATTGCGGAGCACAGGCTCCAGACATGCAGGCTCAGTGGCCATGGCTCACGGGCCCAGCCGCTCCGCGGCATGTGGGATCTTCACAGACCGGGGCACGAACCCGTGTCCCCTGCATCGGCAGGCGGACTCTCAACCACTGCGCCACCAGGGAAGCCCTCGGTCCCTCTTGTATGCTCCTCAGCATCCCCGTGGGTCCATCATCATAACACTTATCACTTGGCATTGTGATAAACCTGTTTACTTGTGTGTCCACCACTGGACTGAAAACTCACTGAGGGCAGTGACTGTGCTCTTGTCATGAGCATCTAGTCTGGTGCCTGGCATGAAATAGGTCCTTAATAAAAGTATACAGTGTGCTGAGGGGAGATCTTTATCACTGCCTAATAAACAAATAAAGACCCTAGTTGTCCTATTTGGTTGAAAGAAAAGTTATGGCACGAGAAATTTAAAAAGCACCACCAGCAAGAAAATGGGTCTAAGTAGAAACCAATGGTTATCTTCACAGTCGTAGAGCACAGGCTGGCTTCATCTTTCTGTTCTAAAGTCATTACCCCTCTCTGAATATGCTATTTCTCCCCCCCAAGCAAATACATATTTAGTAGCTTCATTTGAATTGAAAAGCTAGTGGAGAGGTAGCTTTAGCTACCTCTAACATTAGCTGTGTTTGGACTTGTTATGCTCTTTTTGCTTTTCATTTGACTTCTTGATCGGTGCACATTCTATCAACATTCTCTGTCTCCAGCTTACTGATATGTAAGAAAGGGCTGAAAGGAAAAGGAAGTAAGGGTTGTCTTATCTTACCCTTTCCTTCTATGTCATCATTTTCAGTGTGAGTGGTTGGTTAATTCAGAGAAGTAACATGGGTGAGAAAGGATAGGATAGGGTTCCTTGGTCATTTGTGTTTCTTAGAACATCATTGCAGTCTTTCTGCATTGGAAGCGAGTTCTAGTCCAAAAGGAAAGTGTGGCCTCTTGTGGGGAGAGCTGCCAGCACCCCTAATTACTCAACAACATAGGTAGCACATTCACCTTGTGTTTGCATTGAATCTCTCACGCATTGTGGCTCTGGGAAAATTCTGTGGTCATGGGACATCACAAACGCTACACACAAATGGGACAGAGGCTGACACACATCATACACACCTCCTCCGCTCACACACCTTCTCCATCGTCCCATCAGACTTGACATACAAAACACAAGCTGTCAGGTAAAATTATTAAGAATTTCAAGATGGTGAAAACAGAATATTAAACCAAGCATGGGGCCTTCTGAGGGCATGTTGTATGCTCACAGAGCTGGCCCCGCTCCCACCGTCACGCTGTGGCAGACACACAAAGCCAGCTCTGGACAACGCCTGAGTCCATCCGTCCCAGAGTGCTCCCATCTGGCTCCCGGGCCCTTCCCTCTTCCTTGAGCACATCCTGGTTCAGTCTCTGGATTTATCCCTTTCGGTTTCTGGCCCTTCAGGCTCAGGTCTCATCCCAACACCCCTCTCTAGGAAGCCAGCTCCATGCTTGAATCTTGGTTGCTGATTTGGGCATTTCCCTGGGTGTCAGGGGAGAGGATCCCACCTTCAGCCTCTGCCTTCCAGGACTTGTCAGTGGTGCCGACCTGCCCCTCACCTCAGCTCCACCATCTCCCGGTCAGGGCAGGAGAATTCAGGCCACAGGGCTCAGGCGAACATACACATACACATACACACCCACACCTCATTTGACTGTCTTTCCCTTCCTATCACTTGACTAAAACTGCACTTCTAAAGATTACATGACAAATTCCACAATTGCTTACATCCTTTTTCCTCAATCACTTTGGGGCCATTGTTACAATTGGCTAGTCTTTTTCTTCTCAAAATCCTCTCCTTTGGCTTCCATTATACTGAAATATTCTTGCTCTCCCACTTCTTATAACTGTATTTTTGAGTATATCTCTTCTGCTCCTGGCTGTAGGTTTCCCTTAAGACTCAGGCCTTAACCACCAGCTCTTTCCTATTTTCTTAATTTCCATCCCTCTCAGCTCTTGACCCAGATGGTCCATTAGCACCTCAACCTAAAGCCACGTTCTTTCCGTGGGTCTCAGTTTCCTAGTCTGTGACATGAGAAGTTTGGACTGAATGCTCTCATACTATTCCCCCATTTAAACAATGTCTTTTCTCACAAATCCAGTCTCCTTCCTGATGACCCTAATTCCACTGAAACCACAAACTGAGAGCACCAATATTCATGTCCATATAGTTTTCTCACTAACCAAGAAATTAAGGGACAGGGCTTTTTTTTTACATTAGGATCCCAGTCCACAGATCTTTGTCTTGAGCCCTTGGTGAGTTTTTTACTCATTTGGGTCTTCACAATAAAGAACACAACAGTGGGAGGAAATCTCAGGTCACAACATCTATCTCAGTAGGCAAGTTACAAATCTGTAGCTTAGTCAATTCATTTTGACAGAGCTTAAGCAATAAGACTATGTTTATACATTTGTTTGTTACTCTTCTAGTTTATTGCCCAAGGAGTAGCTGATTTTCAAAGTTCCAGTCTTTGAAAGATTTAATTCTTTCCTGGTGAGTGAAAAATCCTCATCCCAATGGTCCTTTCTGCAGCTACCTCTTCCCCAAGCCAATAATCCTCTAGCTTCCTCCTCTATAACTCCTAGGTGAGTCTTTTCTGGAACTTCTTGATGGCCTACTACATTTACCTAAACCTGAATTCAATCACCCCCCTTTTTATCCACTGGAACCTCTGACAACCGGTATTGCTTTCCTGGTCTTAAGAGTTATTAACAACTCAATAAACCATCCTAATCTTAAACTCAACAAGTATAAATTGCAGTTTTTTATTTAATAACTACAACTCCCCCCCCCCTTTTTTAATTTACAGAGAAAAAAAAGAGAGCATATTTGGTATTTAGTTGCAAATTGGGGAGGTAGATTTTTTTCAAAATCATAGTCAGTTTCAAATTATGAGTCATTGAGGGCTCATTAATTCTCTCAATGCTTCTCCTTCATTCTCTGTGTCAGTCAGACACCTAGGTCTGCCTGGTGACCTCCCTTCGAACTGTTCCTCATGTACACCCATTCCTTTCCATTCTCAGGGCATCCTACAGGGATCATTGGGACAGTCCCCTAACTCATCTCTTTGTCCCTAGTCTCTTCTTCGACCCATCCTGCAGACCGCAGGCAGAATGATCTTCCTCAGACATCACTCACCTGATGTCCCACCCTAGGTCCAGCATCTTCACCAGTTGGCTCCCCAGGGTACCCAGGACTGAGTTCAGTCTCTTGCCACTGGCTATAGTAGGAATAGAGTGAGTGAAATGGTGGGAGAAGCATGAGTTTGGAACCAGACAAACAAGGTAGTGATTCCAGCTCTACCACTGGCTAGCCCTGTGACTCTGGAATACTTAACCTCTTGGAGTCTCAGGTTTCTGTTAAATGGAAATAATGGTGTACAATTCTCAGGATCTGGGGAATAATTAAATGGAATTATATACATAAAATATTTAGTGCAATTTACAATAGCCAGGACATGGAAGCAACCTAAGTATCCATCGACAGATGAATGGATAAAGAAGATGTGGCACATATATACAATGGAATATTACTCAGCCATAAAAAAGAAATGAAATTGAGTTATTTGTAATGAGGTGGGTGGACCTAGGGTCTATCATACAGAGTGAAGTAAGTCACAAGAGAAAAACAAATACCGTATGCTAACACATATATATGGAATCTAAAAAAAAAAAAAGGTTCTGAAGAACCTAAGGACAGGACAGGAATAAAGATGCAGACATAGAGAATGGGCTTGAGGACATGGGGAGGGGGAAGGGTAAGCTGGGACAAAGTGAGAGAGTGACAGACATATCTACACTAGCAAATGTAAAATAGCTAGCTAGTGAGAAGCAGCCACATAGCACAGGGAGATCAGCTTGGTGCTTTGTTACCACCTAGAGGGGTGGGATAGGGAGGGTGGGAGTGAGGGAGACACAAGAGGGAAGGGATATGGGGGTATATGTATACATATAGCTGATTCACTTTGTTATACAGCAAAAACTAACACACCATTGTAAAGCAATTATACTCCAGTAAAGTTGTTTAAAAAAATGAAAAATAAATAAAAGAAAAAAAAAAAAAGAAGTCAGGAGCACAAGGGGGTTTGTGGGAATGAGGATAATATCCTATTTCTCAATCTGGGCACTTGTTGCATGGGTATTTTCAGTGTATGAAAATTCAATGCAGTATAATTTATGATATGTAAATGTGTATATATGTACACGCAATTGTACACATATATACACACACACATATGTATAACGTACTTGAAGTCAGATGAAAAAAATTTCTAAAATAAAAAATTAAATGATGTCACAGGAAAAAAAAAAAAAAGCCCTCCCTTTACCTGTCCTTCCAGGTCCTCATCCTGACACTAAATGGAGGTCTGCCTTGTATGGCTCTTCAGATGGTTCAGGTAGGTCTGCTTCATTTCTGCAGCCAGATGGAGGCCTTTTGAAGGTAGGGACCATGATTCAAACTTCTTTGAAATTCCCAAGAGGGCACATTCCAGGAGCTCAGTAAATATTCATGGAATCAAAAAGAAGGCTGCAGGGCTTCCCTGGTGGCGCAGTGGTTGAGAGTCCGCCTGCCGATGCAGGGGACAGGGGTTCGTGCTCTGGTCCGGAAAGATCCCACATGCCGCGGAGCAGCTGGGCCCGTGAGCCATGGCCGCTGAGCCTGCGCGTCCAGAGCCTGTGCTCCGCAATGGGAGAGGCCACAACAATGAGAGGCCCGCGTACCGCCAAAAAAAAAAAAAAAGAAGGCTGCAGGTGTGGTGTTATTATGTTGGCATGGGAGGGCTGTGTTTGGGGAGCTTCCCATCTCAGGCAGGGGTTTTTTGAGGTTAGGGAAGTTTCCACTTCCCAAGTACGTGCTGACCAGCCCAGGCAGTGGAGGCAGGGTGTTGGGTTGCAAGGCAGAGAATCTGAGCCTGGGAGCAAGCATTCATCAATATATGCTCTGTTGTCTTTTGCCTGATTTCAGGTCTCTTCCCCAAGTGAGCAGCAACTCTTTCTCCTCCTTCCCCTTAGTCCCTCACCAAGACCCTGGCAGCACTGACAGTCTGAGCATAGTTTGGGAAGAAGAGCCTGTGCTGTGCAGCATGGTACATGATTAACAGGATCCCTGGGGTAACAGGAACCCTTCTTCTTTGTGACCCAGGTGCCTCTTTTCCGGAAGGTCGTGCGGTAGCATGAAAAGACTTTGTAGATTGTTGGTTAGGGCAGTGATTCTAAGCTCCGCTTTCACTGGATGGCTGCCTTCAAATCCGTTCCTGCTTAGTGATTGTATCAAGGCACCGTTAAGGAGAGAAGGTCCAGTCAGGAAAACACATCCATGTCACAAAGGTCAACAGAAGAAACCTGAAGAGAGGAGTCAGTACTATAGGCTGTAGGAGAGCTAAAGGGTCATACAGGAGAGTGAAGCAACCTACAGGAAGTGCTTACCAAACCTGGGCTGGAGAAAGAGGGAGGGTGTGGTGTCACCTTATCCTGGAGGCAAGACCACCCTGTGGGAGCTAAGGAGCTGGAACTAAAGGAGCACTGCCAGTGGCAGTTGGGGTCACAGAAGAGATGCAGACTCTCCCTGAGTTGCTGCTCAGAACAGCAACCAGGCCTCGCCAATTCTCCTGGTCTCCAATCTCTTGACAGTGCCTCTCACTCACTCAGAAGTCAGAAGACAAAGGAGCCCAGGACATGTCATTTTCAGGGTTGGCCCCTGTGATACAGAGCTGAGCAGGGGAAAGACATTGGACGGTAAGTATCAATACCCAGTACAGGGCTGTTGCTTGCCTACGTCCATTATCTCCACCAGCTCCCACAAGCCACCCCAATAAACAATCTAATTTTAAAAAATGCTTTCTGTGCAATTTCATCATTAAAACAAGTCTGCTAGCTCCTTCTTCCAATCAAAGTGTCACCCTCAGATTTCCCCATGGGAGTTCTAGAACTGGTGCCTTCCCTACCATCTCCAGCCACACTCTACTGACCTCTAAAGTAAGGAGGGTGACAAGACCTCAAAATTCTCTGATTTCTTCTCCTCCCCAGAACTCTTGAGGGTCAGCCGTCCCAGCCTGGCTCTGACAAAGCCTCAGCACTCAGTTTCCATGTGAAGCTGAACTTGGCCAGTCAATTAAAGGTCACAGAAGTTGGAGGTTTTCAATTATGAGGAGGCTGGATGCAAGGATGGGGGGAGCTGCCAGGAAATGACAAGGGGTCGGCATAGTCTTTCCAGGCTGGGGCACGTCCCAGCTGCAGTGATGAATGTGCTCAGCCTCCTTTGGTTGACACTAACTTGTCAGCCCGTGATAAAGAGATCACCAAACACTGTGCTAATACGGAACAAGAATAAATGGGACAGGATTTCAGGTCCTCTTGAAACACACTGCCTGGGAATAATCTGAACAGGCAAGGTGAGGAGAGAGGCTCTGAAGGAAAGGAGGTGCCTGTGTGTCCTTCCTGCTGTCTCTATTGAGTTCCCCCTCCTGTCCACTCAATTTCCCTAAAGTAATCAGTCCTGGTCATCTCAACAAGAAGAGACTCCATGGACGATGAATGACAAGGAGAAGACTGGTGAATATGCTAGCCTCAAGCCCAGAGTAGACACCAGGGGGTGCCTTGGTTGGAAGCAGTCTGCTTTCCATGGCCTGGAAAGTCTTTTGGACTACTGGGTAGACTGCAGGGGGTGGAGGTGGAGAAGGCAGAGACAGAAGGACCCTTAGGAAGGCAGTTCAGAAATCCAGCCAAATGGTGAGGGAGCGCATGCCAGGGTAGGGACAGGAAGGTGGGTGTGGGAAGAAAACCTCTGTTGTGAGGAGACTGCTGGATGTTTAGGACAGCTAAACACTTTGGAACAGTGGTTTCTAAGATAACTCACAGGGTTTGAGGTCCATAACTGGATTGACTGAATTTGGTTCATCTTTCATGCTGGGTTTAGATGGACAGTGAGATACCTAAGTAGATGTTCACACCGGGCACTGGACCCTAGGGTAAGAGGACAGGACTAAAGCAAAAGATTTACTAGTCTTAGAGGGGATGGCTGATGCTATGAGTCTCTTGAAGGGATAGTAGGGATAAAAATAATTAACCCGGGGACTTCCCTGGTGGCGCAGTGGTTGAGAGTCCGCCTGCTGATGCAGGGGACGCAGGTTCGTGCCCCTGTCGGGGAAGATCCCACATGCCGTGGAGCGGCTGGGCCCGTGAGCCATGGCCGCTGAGCCTGCGCATCCGGAACCTGTGCTCCGCAGCGGGAAGGGCCACAACAGTGAGAGGCCCGCGTACAGAAAAAAAAAAAAAAAAAAAAAAAAAAAAAAATTAACCCGGCCTGGTACTCAGCAAGAGGTATAGGAAAGATTTCCATGTTATGTGGTTCCCAAGTTGATAACTTCAGGCTCCCCCAAATCTCTAGAGATCATTTTTTCACCCACCAATCTCTCTGCTTTTGCTCTTCACCTCGCGATATGAGCCACACCAATACTATAGACTGGCATCATTGCTTCAGGGCGAGGTCTGGGCAGGGTGAGATGTTCCATTTGGGCCTCCCAGGATTAAAAAGGGGATTCTTCTCGAGCAATCTACCTATCTGGCCAGTTAATTTACGGAAGGGCAAAGCCAGCTTCCTGAGAAACCTCAAAGTAAAATGGACACCCTGAGTGTGACCTGACCTCCTGCCATTCTCCCTGAAGGAAGGGGGAGGTGCGGTCCTGATGCCGTCAGGCACCAGGCAACAGCCACTTCCTCCCCTTCTCCAGCTGAAATGTTGCGAGTCACAGATCACATCTCTGAGTAATCTGAGATTTCAAGAGCAAGAGGGAGAGGATTTTAATTTTCAGGGAAAAGAAGAAACCAAACAGATTAAAACCCAAATCCCTCCAGAGGGAACCACACGTCAAGGGGATCGAACAGCATCTGAGCCTCAAGGATACTGTAGTGCTCAGGTCAGGTAAGGACCTGCTCAAAAAAGATGTGGTTTAATGTACCTCTTTTGGGTGGTTTTGGTTTTATCACTGAGTGGATCAGTGTGGGTTTAGAGTGTATAGGAATGGGAAGCCTTGCCAGGATTTTGTGGAAGAAAGGAGAACAGTGCAAAGCAATGTGGAGACACCCCTGCCTGGTCTGGCTTCTCTCAGGATTCTCCTGGAAAACCCTACCCCTTCATGCCTTTTTTCTGATAGGCAAATTCCTACTCATCACTCAGTACCCTTCCCTGGAGCCAGAGCGCTTGGGTTCAAATCTAAGCTCTATTTGTTTATATGTTCAACTTGCAAGCCAGACTCTGAGCCCCTTAAAGGAAAGGACTACATCCTGTTCTTCTTTGAACACCCTGTACCCATCACAGTACCTGACACCAAGGGGATTCTCAACAAACACCTGATGAATGAGTAACTAGGAAGCTAAGAACATCAACTCTGGAACCAATCTGCTTGGATTTGAATGCTGGTCCTGCCATGTATTGACTGTGTGACACTGGGCAATTTCTTAACCTGTCTTAAGAAATTTCTTCATCTGTAAGATGGGATAATAATAGCACCTATCTCATAGGGCAGATGTGAGGATGAAATGAGTTTCATACATGCGTAATATTTAGAAGTGTGATTGGCACAAGGAGGGTACTCAATAAACGTTAGCCATTATTACTATCAGCACTTCCACTGGCCCCTCAGATGAATTATTAGCTACCTTTTTTTAAAGAGCTGCACATTAAACATAATGGGTTGGTTAATAATTTCTCTTCAACGCCATGGTTTGTGAGGAATTTGTGATTAGATGAATTAATCATCATACAAACAAATTATAATTCAGAATTCCCTATAGTCATTTGGTGCAAACATAAGATAAGAGCCAAAGTCGCTCATTTTTCTCTGCTCCAGGAAGGCCCCGTGGTAAAGGGAAATCACAAGGGCCATCGGCCAAGGAATTTGTTTTCAAACAACCGTGATTGGGCTATTTGTCAACCTCAGTTTCAGGTAATACATTTTAATTTTGTCTCAGTCTGAAGAAGAGGAGGAGGTTTTAGAAAAAAAGTGTTGGAAGTGGCAGAAAGCAAACAACCTAGGTTGTATGGGAAGTGAGTGCCCACCAGAACAGACGGGTCAGCTCACCACCAGCAGCAGCCTTCAGTTCTACGAGTGTAGAGCCGAGGTGGCAAGGAAGGTCCACTTACCCCAGAATACGATAACCCAGCTGGTGATCCGTGCCATGGGTCCAGCTGTGCACATTCATACAAGCATCTCAAGGTCAGGGACCAAGAGTTTAACTTCTCTGTGTCTTCTGTCAAAATAATGATAATAGCTACCATTTATGGACTATTTATGATGTGCCAAACAGTATGCTAAGCAATGAACATAGACTGGCTCCTTTTCTCCTCACAGAACCCTGTGAGGCAGAATCCCAGTCCTGTTTTACAGAGGCATCAACTAAGGTGCGGAGATTTGCCCTTGGACACACAGCTAATCAGGCTTTGAACCCAGAGAATGTGACCCTAGGGCTCTTGTGCTCATACACTACACTTGCTGCTTTGTAAGACATACCGTACATGCAGCAGCCTCTTAAAAAATTGCTTTGTTTGCTGGATGAATGAACGAGGCTGCTGTAGGACAGAATCTAGAATTCATCCCTAGAATCTCCCCCACCGGCTCTGGACTCCAAGAGTAGATATCTATGGTGAGATAAGTCCTTTTCCAGGCTTTATTTTAGATGATGAAAGCAATACTTTGGCTTAGAGTGTCCTTGGACTGTGGGTCTGCCCTGGAATCCACCCCTGGTCGGGTTCACGAGCACAGAGGTAACGGCCCCAGAACGCCGGGTTATGCCTGCTGGCCTGTCACATGGAGTTTTATAATGACACCAGCTTTAGACTGAGAATCCACATAGCAATCATGGAGTCTTTCAAATTGCAGGTTCCTGGATTTCTTCTCTCATTTCCAATGTGCCACCATTTCTGAGAAAGCCACAGAACCCTTAACCTGCTCCGAGAGACTATGTTTCTCCTTTGCTCTCTGGGAACAGAATAGTGACTTTCAAGTTCTTTCAAGCTAATCTTCAAAGACATAATCACCGACAGTCTGAGGGGGCCAGATAGAAAGCAGGTCATTAGGACCCAGAAGCCCTGGCTAGAGCCGGCTGCCCTGACAGATAGCCTGACAACAGCAGAAGCCATAGGATTCCCGGTGAAGGATGAGAACTCACCCCAGCTCCCCTGCCTCCTGCATCATCAGCGGCTGTGCTGAGCATGGCCCTGCGCCAGGGATGTCCCACTCCCCTCCCCTAGCCCACAAAGAATAAGCATTTGGTCCACCCACCACGTTGGGGAGGGTGCGTCAAGCCCTTGCGCTGGAAGTTCACTAGCTGGAGAATCACAGCTTTGTATCAGCCCCATCTCCCAGGGCTGTGCAGATCTGCTCCTGATTACATTCCAGCAGCTGGGCACAATCTCTTTCCTCACCACTGAAAATGATTTGGGAGGGAAATAAACAATGGACTTTGCTGTATTGATATTCTCTGCAGCCTGCAGTGTGTGGGATGCATGCTAAGCACTGTTGAAAGCTCATCCAACCAGAACCTGGAGGTGAACTTGGGCTCCGAAGGGTGACGAGGAGCTGGTCTAAAAGAGAGAGCCCCTCAGCTAACAGCCACCCAACCTTCTCCCATCATTCTAATTTCTGAAACTGGCCTATGGGTGGGGCTTGTCTTCCTGCTGGGATCTGGTAGTGACTGAGTTCCCCGAGACTCAGACTGGGGTAGGAGTCAACAGCCCATTGCCACAGAGGGAGGAGGCCCTTTCAGGCTTATTGAAAATCTTAGTAGTGCCACACCTTCTTTATCCATTCATCCGATGATGGACACTTAGGTTATCTCCGGGCTATTGTAAATAGAGCTGCAATGAACATTTTGGTACATGACTCTTTTTGAATTATGGTTTTCTCAGGGTATATGCTCAGTAGTGGGATTGCTGGGTCAAATGGTAGTTCTATTTGTAGTTTTTTAAGGAACCTCCATACTGTTCTCCATAGTGGCTGTACCAATTCACATTCCCACAGGAATAAAGACACAGATCTACTAGAGAATGGACTTGAGGATATGGGGAGGGGGAAGGGTAAGCTGTGACAAAGTGAGAGAGTGGCATGGACATATATACACTACCAAACGTAAAATAGACAGCTAGTGGGAAGCAGCCACATAGCACAGGGAGATCAGCTTGGTGCTTTGTGACCACCTGGAGTGGTGGGATAGGGAGGGTGGGAGGGAGGGAGACGCAAGAGGGAAGAGATATGGGAACATATGTATATGTATAACTGATTCACTTTGTTATAAAGCAGAAATTAACACACCATTGTAAAGTAATTATACTCCAATAAAGATGTAAAAAGAAAAAAAGCTTAGTAGTATTAAGACTGGCTGTTAAATACCCACTATGAATCAGGCACTGTGTTAAGTCCTTCACAAATATTATTTTTTAAAGTTATATTAATTACAAAAAATCCATGCTCATCATTTTAAGAGTAGTACAGATGAGCAAAATGAAAAAAATAAATCCCCTGTAATCCCATCTCCCAAAGATAATCATCATTAACATTTGGCTTATATATCAAAAAACAGGAAGGTGTAGGTATTATTATGTGTGAGGACAAGTATATAGATAAAAAGCCACTGCACTGGTAGCAATTTGAACTCTGGTTCTTTCATTTGATGAATGCTTATTGAGAAATAAACACTGTTCTGAGAGACCTTAAGGACCTGTAATCCTTAAGGAATAAGGCAGACAAGGTTTTTGTTGCCATGAACAAAATCTAGTGGGACAGCCAATCAATACACAAATAAGTGATCACTGAAAATGGCAAGTGCCATGAAGGAGATAAAAATAAGACACTTTCATGTTAAGTGACTGTCATGGAGAAGGTAGTAACTTGGAATGGGTCAAAGAATGATTTTTCGAGGAAATAAAATTTTAACTGTTTAAACAAACACTTAAATCCTGTTTACTATGTGCCAATCAAAGGGATTTTTTTAAAACAAATGCTAATGCACTTAAACCTCCAAAAATCTTATGATATAGGTGTTATTATCACACCTATCACAGATGAAGAAACTGGGGCACAGAGAGGCTGAGTAACTTTTCCAAGGTCACACAGCTAGGAAGTAGTAAATCCCAAGATGTAGATCCAGGCTGTTTGGCTCTAAAGTCTTGCTTGTGACCATTCCCCTCCACTGCCTCTGTTTGAGCTGAGATCTGAGTATAAGTCATCATCTTTGTAAAGATCTGGAAAGAGTACTCGAATAGAAGGGAGAGCAGGGCCAAACACTGAAGTGGGACTTGTTTTTCGTTTTTGTTTTTAACATCTTTACTGGAGTATAATTGCTTTACAATGGTGTGATAGTTTCTGCTTTATAATAAAGTGAATCAGCTATATATATACATATATCCCCATATCCCCTCCCTCTTGCATCTCCCTCCCTCCCACCCTCTCTATCCCACGCCTCTAGGTGGTCACAAGGCACCGAGCTGATCTCCCTGTGCTATGCGGCTGCTTCCCACTAGCTATCTATTTTACATTTGGTAGTATATATATGTCCACGCCACTCTCTCACTTCGTCCCAGCTTACCCTTCCCCCTCCCCGTGTCCTCAAGTCCATCCTCTATTTCTGCATCTTTAATCCTGTCCTGCCCCTAGGTTCTGCAGAACCATTTTTTTTTTAAGATTCCATATATATGCGTTAGCATATTGAAGCTCTATTTACAATAGCCAGGACATGGAAGCAACCTAAGTGTCCATTGACAGATGAATGGATAAAGAAGATGTGGCACATATATACAATGGAATATTACTCAGCCATAAAAAGAAACGAAATTGAGTTATTAGTAGTGAGGTGGATGGATCTCTGTCATACAGAGTGAAGTGGGACTTGTGCTTGGCATGTTTGGGTATTAGAAAGAATGTCAAGCCAGATTACGCAGGGCCTTGCAGGCTAGAGGAAGGCCTTTGGGTTTTTTTTGTTTGTTTGTTTGTTTTGTTTTGTTTTGTTTTGCAGTATGCGGGCCTCTCACTGTTGTGGCCTCTCCCGTTGCGGAGCACAGGCTCCGGACGCGCAGGCTCAGCGGCCATGGCTCACAGGCCCAGCCACTCCGCAGCATGTGGAATCTTCCCGGACCAGGGCACGAACCCATGTCCCCTGCATCGGCAGGCGGACTCTCAACCACTGCGCCACCAGGGAAGCCCGAGGCCTTTGGATTTTACCTTAAGTGTAACAGAAAGAACATTTTCTTCAGAGAAGTAACTTGATCAAATTTGCATTTTAAAGATATACTTTTGCCTATTGAATAGAGAACAGAATTCAGGGGGGCAAATTACAGAAGACCCATGAACCTAGTAAGGATCCAGACTAAAGATGAAGGTGGCTTGCACTAGGATAGGAGCCCAGGAAATGGAGAGAAATGGAAAAATTTGGCCAATCCAAAGTTATCATTTTTCCCTTTAAAGCTTACTCACTGCCTTAGAGAAAAGCATTTTGGTAAAACCTCCTTGCTAAGCAAGGGAAGACCACCTTGTGGGGTTGGATCAGAGGCATAAAAAAGATAGGGGCTGGTCTTTTATAAGTCATGAGCTAGAATCGAAGAGTTTGTCACAAAGGTACAGAAAATAATAATACCTATCACTTAGTAAATAGCTAATATGTTCTAAGCTCCATTCTAAGTTCTTTTCACATACTAACACATCAAATTCTCATAATAATCCTCTGAGAAAGGTGTTATTATTCATCCCATTTTACAGACAGGATAAGTCAAAGCTTACCACAAAACTGGTAAGTGGCAGAGCTTACCACAAAACTGGTAAGTCAAAGCTTACCACAAAACTGGTAAGCGGCAGAGCTGAGCCTTTAACCCAGGCAGGCTGACTCAGAGACCATGGCTGTTAGTCACAGCACTGACCTGCTTTTGAAAGATGTCTGCTAATCCAACCATCAGCCTAGGCAGACGCCAGATGGCAGATGAGCATATGCACATGCAACGGCATGGTTAGAAAACCATTATTTTCTAACAAGCATGGTTTGGGCATTAAAAAAAAAAGGTTCAGACGATCCTCCTTTCTGCGCTGGATTTCACACAAACCCCATTCGTGCAACCTCAACTCAGGCCATGAGTTACCCATCCAGCTTCAGGAAGGAGAGGCGGCAGTACTGGAGGCCAGCTGCATGTCGAGGCTTTAAAAGCTGGGTATCGTGCCTAGGCAACTTGGACAGTGAGTCCCAAGAGGGCAAGTCAGGAGATGTGAGTGGATCAACTTGTTAATAACCTGGCAATTATTCAACTTCCTGCCCAGACTCTAGCCCGTTGGTGTAGCTCTGTAAATGTTCATTGAAATAATGAATAAATGCATGAAGTAGACTCCAGTCAAAAGTGCAGATGGCAAGTGATTTTTGGCAGGGCAGCCACGGCACACGTTAACTCTTTTTCTCTAGATTCACTCCCTTACCCTCTTACCCTCCTATAATTTTTTTCCTGCCCCTTGTCGTCACCTAACTTTAGTAAATGTGTTTGTTGCTGTTGTTTTAATTGAAGTATAATTGATTTACAATGTTGTGCTAGTTTCAGGTGTGCAGCAAATTCAGGTGTGTGATCAGTTATATATATGTATATATATATATATATATATATATATTCTTTTTCAGATTGTTTTCCCTTAGACCTTATTACAAAATATTGAGTATAGTTCCCTGTGATATAGAGTAGGTCCTTGTTGGTTATCTATTTTATATATAGTAGTGTGTATCTGTTAATCCTACCCTCCTAATTTATCCCTCCCCTCCCCCTTTCCCCTTTGGTAACCATAAGTTTGTTTTCTATGTCTGCGGGTCTGTTTTGTAAATGAGTTCATTTGTGTCTTTTTTTTTGGATTCTGCATATAAGCGATATCATACTATATTTCTCTCCCTCTCTCTCTCATGGATGGACATAGAGATTATCATCCTAAATGAAGTAAGCCAGACAGAGAAAGTAAATGTGTTTTTTATGTGTTTGCCTTCCTCTACTAGAACAAAAGCTTCGGGAGGGTGGGCCTGGAGTTTGTTTTTTCTTCACTCAGCACTTCTAACAGCGACTGGCACATAAAGGTCTCTCAGTACATATTTGTTGGTTGAATGATGAAGGTGTCATTTAAATGGATCATCTTATTCACTCCTCACAATTTTGCCAGGTAGACAGAGAAGGACTTAGCGTAGCACCCATTTTATAGATGTTGAAACTGAAAGTTCAAAAAGGTTAAGTGTGCTAAAGCTCACACAGGGGCACAGGAACTGAAGCTCAGTTCTTCCGAGAACTTATCTAGTGCTTTTTCACTACACCAGGCTGTCTCCCTGATGGCTCCACTGAGTTACTATTTAAAAATTCTATTGTGAATCAATAAAAGAAATAGCCAAACAGACAACGTCTATGTATTACCTGCCGAATTGCCGTTGAGGACATTATATACTAATAATGAGAGTCCTTTATATTAAGAATCCATGGTATTTCAGGGCCAAGAACAATTCTGGATATCCTAAAAACTGCTGTTTCCTCTACCAGACATAACCTTATAAATTATGGGATTTCATTTCTTGTCTTGACTGTCAGGAAGCACAGAAATTGAATTAGTGCTTAATTACAGTAATAATCTAATTTCTGGCCCAATTATGATCCTTTCCTCCTAAACATGATTTCTGATCTTTATTTTCATTTTCAGCAATTATGTATATGGATACACATTTTTGGTTATTAACTGTAGCAAATCCCTTTTAGAAATAGCTATGGTAGAAAATATAGAAAATAAGCAATAACTGGCACTAATCACGTGCTTGCCATAGGCCAGGGGCCATTTTTGCATGTATTTTATATGTATTAACTCATTTCATCATCAAAAAAATGAACTTTTATATAGTTGGAGAAACCAAATGTTATAATATGGTGTAATGAAATTAACATTCTGAATTATGAAAAAATATGACATATGCTTCTCATTTCCTCTGCTAACAGCCCTCCCCATCCCCCCCAACCCAAGCCTCCATCACCTCCCACTTCCATTATCTCAATACTCTGCTAATTAGACTCCTGCTTCCACCCTTGACCGTTCAGTCTACTCTTCAATGAGAGGCTAGAGTTAATCCTGTGAAAACAAGAGTCAGATCAGGTCACTCTCTGCTCAAAACCTTCAATGACTTTCCATCCCAGAATAAATGTCAATGTCCTTTCAAGGATCCACAAAGTCCTACAGGATCCGGCCCCACGTCTCTGACCTTATTCTCTTGTGCTCTCTGCTCCCTCACTCTGATCCATGGCCACACTGTCCTTCCATGGATATTCCAGGCAAAATTTCACCTTAGGGTCTTTGAATTTGCTGTTCTTGAAGCTTGGAATATTCTTTTTGGGGTATCTGTATGGCTTGCTCCCTTGTCACTTTCAAGGGTCAAATGTCACCTTCTGAGGGACGTCTTCCCAGATCACCTGCCATCCCCTCCCTCAACATTTCCTATGCCTCTTCTTGTTCTATGTTTCTCCTGAGCACATTTAACTAACATACTATTTATTTTTACTTATTTATAGTTTATATTGACTGTATCTTATGATGCAGACTCTCCAAAAGACAGCATTTTTGTCCATCTTGCCCTTTGTTACATCCCAATTGACTAGACCAATGTTTGTCATATAGTAGGTGACCAATAAATATTTTCTGAATGAATAAATCAATGTGAGAGGAGGAGAAATATTTTGTTACAAATATACCATATTTTGCAGATACACAAAATGTGTAAGACTAAATTATTCACTGTAATTATTGAACTGTTTTTCCAAACTCCTTCCTTCTGTCCACATACTAACACTATCTGGTAGATTAAGTTCACATTGATCTGTTGCATAGAATGTGATTGTCTCTGCAGTTTAGGTATGTGGATTTTTCAGATGTACAGGGCATCTTTCCTGGCTGCCTGAAGTTCCAACACTGCCCCTATGAAGAGTTCCTTTCTCCTCAATACCATCTTCTTCCAAGATATTTTTCATCTATCAATATCCATGAGAACTTTTGTTTTGCAACTAGGGAAGGTGGGATAATAGGATTTGGAGGGATGGGAGCTAGGGGCAGAGGAGGGATAAGAGGAGGACAATGATAAAGGCAGGGACCAAGTCTCTGGGTTCATTACTATAACTCCAGCTTCCAGAAGTGCCAGGCACATACTAGGCAATCAATAAAGATTGGTTCATTGAGCTGTTCATGTGTCCCCTTGATCTGAGTCTGAATATTTAGGGCTGGAAAGATGAAGACCTGAAGTTAGAATTTTTTTCTTGGGAGCTTTCTGAGATTCTAAGCAGAAATTTCTCCCCTCCTTTGCCTGGCAGCTTTGGAAACTTTAAGAGGTAGACCCCCGGGATGACACTTACATTTAAGAGTGAGCAGTGCCAGCAGTGATGCTTCTTCAAGGGGCTCTTGGGCAAGTATAAGGCACCTCACAGTGGCTGTAGCTGACAGACTGTGTTGGGGGCACACAGGAGACATTTATTTGGGACCTCCCAGAAATAATGGGGGCACTTTGCGAGAGTGTGTAACTCCATCAGTATCAAAGGGCTCTTGAGGCTAGGTTTAGTTTCATGTGACTCCACAGAATTGAGATTTGGAAGGAGTTTTAGAATCATCTCAACTAACTAGTCATTCCACTTAGAAGTTTCCTTCATCTTCATGGAAGAACAAAACCATGAGTACAGCATAATTTAGTCTCTCTTTTCTCTCATATGTATGTCTTTGAGTTTATCTAGATTGTTGTAACTCCATCACAGCCACAACACTTACCAACATGGAGGATTTCCTTCTCTCAAACTTTCTGGCTCTTTCTGGAGGGGAGAGGTTTTGTCCCTCTCCACTGAGTGCGTGCCTCGATGTTGACACTCCTGCCAAGTATCTTCTTGCAGTTTTAATTGCTAGTCTTGGTATGGGGTGGCTCTCCTCTCCTTTAGAAGAAAAACAGCATTCATTTAATTTCTAACCCAATTAAACCATGAGCTCATGAGCTCATGCTCTGTGTGCCAGCGCAATGGGCTCCGGAGACATGGACAGAATAGAAATTGCCAACATTAACATGATTCCCTCTTCCGCATCCAGGAATGACTAACATGGGGTGAGATTATGTTTGTGCTCCAGTAGCTTCTTTCAATTATTTAATCAGTAGGTATAAATCCAAAAAACAAGCTTCTGAAAATGTTGAGGACTTACTGGCATTCTTGGGAATGCCAGGTCAATAACTCAGGGGGGTCAGAGGAGCCCTCTAAGTGCTGCTTAGTGAAGCTGATGCCGACCCCTCCAGATTCCCTGACTTTGGGGGGCTTGCATTCATCTTCAAAGATTTACACAGATGATAAACTGGCCTTAGAGCCAGCTGATCAGACTAGAAACTTACGCCTGCTTTGTTCCTGGTGGAAATAGGAGAGCACCCGTTAAGCCTCAGTTTGGGGCAGCAAGATGGTTAATTGGCTGTAGAGGCAGCTATGAGTGGCAGAGGAGCACTGGGCCAGGAGTCAAGAGATGCGGGCTGTTTAGGTGCTTGCTAGCTATGAGGACTTTGGTCAGTCTCCCAGTTCTGTGGTCTTCAGTATCTTTTTCTGTGAAACAAAATGGCTATGCCAGAGCATCTCAAAGATTCCAATGGTCTTGACTCTCTCAGAGGGTGACTATTGGTGAATGGCACTTAGATAATTGCTGATGCTTGCACCTTTCTCTTTCTCCAGCCTGCCTCTTCTTCCTGTCAGGTAAGACATTTGCATTGGGAAAATGTTTCTTTGAGTTCATTTCCAGGGCAGCTTATTGTGGCTTCTTGAGTCCAAGAAACCTGATAGCCAGGGCTCTGATGAAGATTAGGGATAGGGAAACAGATACACAATATGGTGCACAGGAAGAGAGATGGGTGGTCTGGGGAGAGTAAGGCAGGAGACAAAGAGACATCTAGATTTGGTGGCGTGGGAAAAATGATAAGAAAGAAAAACAATAATCCAACCTTCAATAGGAGGGTGAAAATAGCATGGGATGCCAAAATTTCCCCAGGGCCCTGAAAATGGGCCAATGGGCCAAAGAAAGGGAATGACCCCTGAAAGGAACTGTTTCATACTGCAAACCTGTGACCAGATCCTTGGGTAATGTGAAGGCTCCTTTGCCACTTCCCATAACTGATTGCAGGTGCTTTTGAATCCCCCCCCACCCCTCTCACAAGCACACACTCACACATCAGGGATTAGGTGTGTCCTTGAACCCACTGCATGCAGTTTTACACTGGATAGCATGCTCACAGAAAAGAAAAAAATGTGAGCTGTAGAATCTCCCCATTTTTTACTATTGGGTATTAAGAATAAAAAGCCAAGCAACGGTAGAACATGTTGTAGAAATTCATCATCTATTTGAATAATGAAGGAGGGAATTCATGAGCTAATTAATTAAATTAATAAGGGAATTAAAAACTCATCTATTTATGAGGTATGGTTCTGTCCTGTGGTGGGGCAGGTGCCCCGTTCTCTATCTAATGGCATATTTTACTATTTTTTTCTAGCACATCTCTGTAAATTCATTATTCTGTGAATAAGTCAAATAAGTGCATCTCAAACATTTACAGCTTCTACCTAGGGCTTCATAAGCAAGAGGAAGGCTTGGAAAAGTACTGCCTAATGGCCATATCACTCTGTGTTGCCACCAGCCAGTCTGAAATGCTGAGAAACAAATGTTCTCAATCATTTTGTATAGTTTAGTAGGCTCATTTTCTCACAGCTGTGTGACATTAAAAACAAGTAGCTGATTTTTTCCTGAGTAAACCAAATTCCAATTGCAGAGTCTATATCAGAAAAGAATCCACTAAATACACATATTCTTGCTTCATATTCTTTGACACGCACAAATGAAAGACAACATTCCATCATTCCATCTTGCTTTCTCTTCCAGTAACCAAGACAGAAATCTATCAGTGTGTGTGTGTAAACGCCTTCCATATAAAATTATGACAATGTATTGCTGAGTAGGGTTCTTTAAGTAAGTAAAGAAATGCAAAAATCAAAGTTCTCCTAACTACATTAACTTCTCTTCTTGCATAAACATTTCCCACTCTGAGCCTCATCATTGCATGTTCCTGTGTTTCATTTCCTGGATGTCTCTGTGTGGCTCTGGCTGAGAACAAAGTGTCTCGAAGCATTGCAGAAATGGTAGTTGAAGGCACAGAATTTAGAAGGTCAAGAGGAAATAAACAAAGGTCAAAGCTGACTCCTTCTGTAAATTATACACACCAAGTCAGAGAGACTGGACATGGGTGTCCCAAATGGAAGAAGGCAATGGATGCCCATGCCCAGATCATTCCACTAATGCATCTGGGGATCCGAAGCTGGTCTCCAGAGAAAGCATACTTCAGGCACCAAACAATACTGGACACCAAAACATCCTTAAGAAGGTAGTAAGATGGAGAAAGTTAAATTTCCAGAATTTTAACATTCTGTAAAGTCCCTTGGGGTTGAGGGGGTGAATCTTAAGAGCTGCGCTCAAGTTTACTAACTGCCTTCTAAGGGGTGAGTCTATTTAACTGCAGGGATTTTGTTCTGCAAGACGAAAGAGCCCATTTGGGCCAAAGCTAAATTGTTCAGGACAATTGAGAACGTGTGCTCTCTGCCAGCTGTCCTCTATTTTTTGCCTTTCTCCACAGAGCATTCATCTTTTACTGTAAACAATTGATGAGCAAATATTTAACAAATATGAGCTTGAAGAATAGCCAGATTGTTAGCCTGCAGTCTAGTTGGCCCTGAGTACAACTCAAGGTGGGGAGTTTTCTACATCTATTTTCCTTCCCCACCTCCCATTCAACACCTTCCTCCACAGTGGATCTTCATGGTTCTGGTTGTTCATGACTGCTTACACATGTCCCCTCTTCTCGGTTTGGTGATTTTGATCCAATCAGGCTATAATAAGACATATCTGAAAACTCCATGAGCTGCTACAGCATGGTCCCCAGGCTCTGTGCCCAAATCTTTGGTTCCAAATTCCCTGGCCCCAAAAGCACTCTGGATTGATCCCTAAACACCATATTTTATTTGAACAGGAAGATCAGACAGCACAGTTCACAGAAGAAAATGAAAGATTGGAAATCAGGAAATCTGATTTCTAGTTCTAGTTAAGTCATAAACTAAGTGGCCTTAGTCACCATGTCCAAGTAGTCCTCACCAAATACCATGGGCTCTCTAGCTTCCCCATCCCCCTTTAGTTGGGTTAGAACCATGTGACTAAGCATTTGCCAATGAAGTATGAGCAGAAGTGGCCTCTGTGTCTTTCAGGCTGAGGTAGTTAAGAACCAGTGTGCATCCTCACTCTCTCTCTCTGCTGTGACCTTGGAGGCTGCCTGTTCCAAACGGCATAGCTACAAGATGGAGAAAGCTATGCCACAGTGGTCACATCTAATGGTGACATGAAAAATAAACTTTTATTGTGTTAAGTCACCGGTATATTGCAGTTTGTCTGTTGCAGGCAATACTAATAACTAAGACAGACAGTCTTTCTGTGACCCAGCTTTCTTATCCAGCCCCAATATATTGAACCATATTAAAAGAACATGAAATGAAATCTCAGAGTTGAAATTGTTTCAAAATAATAAGTTATTATTACATAAGCAAACTTGTCATCTCTTGGGTGCAGGAGCCACCCAATACAAATGACATTTATTAAACGTGAGGTGTGCTCATCACTGTGGAAGAGTCTCCTATGCTACTGTGATGGAGCTGCAAGGGGGGTATTCTTTCTTTTGAGAACCCCACAGCTCCTGCACAGTGCTCAACTACGTGGGACAAAACAGATATTTGCCAAGTAACCAAATGTGGTTGCCAGAGATAAAAACTGGGTCTCCTCCTCTGAAGCACATTAGATTTAACACTAATAACACTAATTTTCTGTGACCGGTCACCAAAAAGCTGATCAACAGGTTCAGAATAGTCCTGCTGGAGAGTTTCCTAGGCCACCAATGGATGGTGAACTTTTCAAACTGTCCTAAAACAGCTGCTTGGAAATGTAACTGTGGGATTTGGGGTTAGATACATTTTTAGAGGCCATCTAATTTAGTGACTATATATAGTAAGCTTAATTCTTGCAGTGATGGGGGACTCATTTTCCCAGTAGAAATCCCATCCCATTAGTGTAGTTATAAAACATTCCCTTCTTTTATTTAATTTAAATAATTCTCTTACATCTTCCATTTATTGTTCCGGTGTTTGATGTTTGGGATAATGCAGTTAAGTCTATTTTCTTTCCACATGGCAGGTTTCCAATACTTGAAGACAATTATTAGCTCCCCCTTTTAGACTTCTATTTTGCATGTTAAACCTGTGCAATTTTTTTCTGCAAGTCTTCATATAGCATTTTATTTTATTTCCTGAATTTCTTTATGCACTATTCTTTCCCAGGAAAATTTAAGGAGGCAAACAAAAGAATGAAGCAAATATACCAATCCAAAGGGTTGTTGGATTTGAATATCAAACTTGGCTCTGGGTTTCCTGACAGCCAAGACAAAAAGGAAAATAGGATGAGTATACATATCTCTCAATATCAGAAAGAGAATGCTTACAGAACCTTGTTTCTAGACTCTTAGCCATTCTCATCATCTTTCTCTAAAAGCATTCTAGCTTACCATTATCTCCCTTAAACTGCCATAAACAAAAATGAACATAACCCTTCAGATATAGTTAGTCTAGAATAGGCTTATGAAAGAGTAAGTTGGCCTTAAATAAAAAGCTATTTCCTGGGACTTCCCTGGTGGTGGAGTGGTTAAGAATCTGCCTACTAATGCAGGGGACATGGATTTGACCCCTGGTCTGGGAAGATCCTATGTGCCACAGAGCAACTAAGCCCCTGCACCACAACTACTGAGCCTGCACTCTAAAGCCCGCAAGGCACAACTACTGAGCCCACGTGCTGCAACTACTGAAGCCCACACACCTAGAGCCTGTACTCCACAAGAGATCCACCGCAATGAGAAGTTCACACACCTCAATGAAGAGTAGCCCCTGCTGGCCGCAACTAGAGAAAGCCAGTGTGCAGAAACAAAGACCCAAGGCAGCCAAAAAAAAAAAAGCGATTGCCTGAATATTTTTTTGTAGACCAAAAATGTACAAGATGATTTATATGTATTGCAATTCTCACAACAGCTCTGAAAGGTAGTTATTATTGCCATTTTACAAATGAGTAAACTAAGAAATTAAGTAACTTACCTAAGGTCACAGTTATTACAGATCCAGGTCTGTCTGGAACAAAAGCTTACATCCTTTTCATGAGTCAACAAGTTCTCAACTGAAAGGATTATATCATTTCTAAAGGTACCTCACTAAATATTCCAGGCATGTTGAGTCAGAGGGAGAATATGGTTGAATGTTTTGGATCTGACATTTTCTTAAAAACCAACAGTGGTAACTGTTTTCATCTTCTTTCGGCATCTTAAGGAATCACAGAAACACATGTGAGTTGGGGGTGGTTTTGTTTTGTACACTTCAGCAGTTACTCATTTTTTGGGAAAAACTCAATGTAAACTGGATTTGAATCCATTGGGCTTTGTCAAACACAGGCGCTTATGCACTGATTCAAGTTTGGGTTGGCAGAGTAATGTTCAATATGGAGGTTTACATCTTTAAAATGCATGGAAAATACACAGCACGGGGAATGGGGAAATTTTCTCCCTATTGACTAGAGGCCTCTCAAACCAAGCCTTTTCTCTCCATTCCCAGGGCTGCTGACTTAGACCAAACACTTATTAGCCCTCATCTTTAATATTGCAATAGCTTCTCAAGTATCTCCTACTGCCAAACTCTTCCCAAAACTTGCCCATTCTCCACATAGTCACCAGAGTTTTGTCCTTAAAAATAGTTGTTATATCACTTTCTTGTTTATAAACATCTATCAATTTCCATTGCCCAAAAGGTCAAATTAAAGTTCTGTACCATGGCACACGAGACTCTTTACTATTAGGTATTAATTTGTCACTCCACGCCCATTCTCCTTCCTTTCTCCCCAATATCCCATGCTCTAGCCACACTGAAATTCTCAGCATTCCCCATTGTGGCATTTCACTGGTCTGTGTCTATGTATGAGCCCAGTCTGCCTAGAAATGACCTTGCCTCCCTCTACACCTGAAAAACTTCTACCTTTAAGACCAAGCTTTGAAGTTGTCTCTTCGATTAAGCGTTTCCTGACTTCTCCAGCAAAAATTAGATGCTCCCTCAAGGCTCTAGGTTCTCATATCCTCACCTCTATTAAATCACTTATAATTTGTTTTAAATTTTGTTCTATCCCACCTGACTCTTTAGGGCAGTAACTATATATCATTCAAGTATGTATCCTCAAAGTCTGGCCCAGAGAAAGTCCTCAATAAATGTTTACTGGGAAGGGACCTTCAAGATAGCAGAAGAGTAAGATGTGGAGATCACCCTCCTCCCCACAAATACATCAAAAACACATCTACATGTGGAACAACTCCTACAGAAAACCTACTGAATGCTGGCAGAAGACCTCAGACTTCCCAAAAGGGAACAGGCGACCTCAGGTGACCTACACGCAGAGACAGGGCCATATCCAAAGCTGAACCCCAGGAGCTGTGCAAACAAAGAGGAGAAAGGGAAATCTCTCCCAGCAGCCTCAGGAGCAGTGGATTAAATCTCCACAATCAACTTGAAGTACCCTGCATCTGTGGAATACCTGAATAAACAATGAATCATCCCAATATTGAGGCAGTGGACTTCTTTGGGAGCAACTGTAGACTTGGGGTTTGCTTTCTGCATCTAATTTGTTTCTGGTTTTATGTTTATCTTAGTTTAGTATTTAGAGCTTATCACCATTGGTAGATTTGTTTACTGATTTGGTTGTACTCTTCCTTTTTTTAAATTTTTTAATATTTTTATCCTTTTTCTCTTTCTGTGAATGTGGATATGTATGCTTCTTTCTGTGATTTTGTTGGTATAGCTTCGTTTTTAACATTTGTCCTAGGGTTCTGCCTGTCCATTTTTTATTTTTTAATTAATTTATTTATTATTTTTAGTATACTTTTTAGCAATTGTTATCATTGGTAGATTTGTTTTTTGGTTTGGTTGCTCTTTTCTCTCTTTTTTAAATTACTTTTTAATTAATTTTATTTTAAAAATATTTTTTATTTTAATAACTTTATTTTCTTTCTTTCTGTCTATCTTTCATTCTTTCTTTCTTTCTTTTTTTCTCCCTTATCTTCAGAACTGTGTGGCTGACAGGGTCTTGGTGCTCCGGCTGGGTGTCAGGCCTGAGCCTATGAGGTGGGAGAACTGAGTTCAGGACATTGGACCAACAGAGAACTCCCGGCCCCACATACTATCAAACGGCAAAAGCTCTCCCAGAGATCTCCATCTCAACGCTAAGACCCTGTAATCCTCAATCACCAGCAACCTACAGTGCTGGATACCCCATACCAAACAACTAGCAAGACAGGAACCCCACCTATTAGCAGAGAGGATACCTAAAATCATAATAAGTTCACAGACACCTCAAAACACACCACCGGATGCAGTCCTGCCCAAGAGAAAAACAAGATCTAGCCTCATCCACCAGAACACAGGCACCAGTCCCCTCCATCAAGAAGCCTACACAACACACTTACCCACTGGGGGCAGACACCAAAAACAACAGTAACTATGAACCTGTGGCCTGCAAAAAGGAGACCCCAAACACAGTAAGGTAAGCAAAATAAGAAGACAGAGAAATACACAGCAGATAAAGGAGCAAAATAAAAACCCACCAGACCAAACAAATGAAGAGGAAACAGGCAGTTTACCTGAAAAAGAATTCAGAGTAATGATAGTAAAGATGATCCAAAATCTTGGAAACAGAATGGAGAAAATACAAGAAACGTTTAACAAGGACCTAGAAGAACTAAAGAGCAAACAAACAATGATGAACAACACAATAAATAAAATTTAAAATTCTCTAGAAGGAATCAATAGCAGAATAACTGAGGCAGAGAACAGATAAGTGACCTGGAATATAAAATAGTGGAAATAAATACTGCAGAACAGAATAAAGAAAAAGGAATGAAAAGACTTGAGGACAGTCTCAGAGACCTCTGGGACAACATTAAATGCACCATCATTTGAATTACAGAGGTCCCAGAAGAGGAAGAGAAAAAGGAAGGGACTGAGAAAATATTTGAAGGGATTATAGTTGAAAACTTCCCTAATATGGAAAAGAAAACAGTCAAGTCCAGGAAGCACAGAAAGTCCCATACAAGATAAATCCAAGGAGAAACAGGCCAAGACACATATTAATCAGGCTATCAAAAATTAAATACAAAGAAAAAAACATTAAAAACAGCAAGGGAAAAGCAACAAATAACATACAAGGGAATCCCAATAAGGTTAACAGATCTCTCCGCAGAAACTCTGCAAGCCAGAAGGGAGTGGCAGGACATATTTAAGTGATGAAAGGGAAAAACCTACAACCAAGATTACTCTACCCAGCAAGGACCTCATTCAGATTTGAAAGATAAATTAAAACTTTTACAGACAAGCAAAAGCTAAGAGAACACAGCACAACCAAACCAGCTTTACAACAAAGGAACTTCTAAGACAAAGGAACTTCTCTAGGCAGGAAACACAAGAGAAGGAAAAAACCTATAAAAACAAACCCAAAACAATTAAGAAAATGGTAATAGGAATATACATATCAATAATTACCTTAAATGTAAATGGATTAAATGCTCCAACCAAAAGTCATAGACTGGCTGAATGGATACAAAAACAAGAACTGTATATATGCTGTCTACAAGAGATCCACTTCAGACTTAGGGACACATACAGACTGAAAGTGAGGGCATGGAAAAAGATATTCCATGCAAATGGAAATCAAAAGAAAGCTGGAGTAGCAATTCTCATATCAGACAAAATAGACTTCAAAATAAAGATTATTACAAGAAACAAAGAAGGACACTACATAATGATCAAGGGATCAATCCAAGAAGAAGATATAACAATTGTAAATATTTATGAGCCCAACATAGGAGCATCTCAATACATAAGGCAAATGCTAACGGCCATAAAAGGGGAAATTGACAGTAACACAATCATAGTAGGGGACTTTTAACACCCCAGTTCCACCAATGGACAGATCATCCAAAATGAAAATAAATAAAAAACACAAACTTTAAATGACACATTAAACCAGATGGACTTAATTGATATTTATAGGACATTCCATCCAAAAACAGCAGATTACACTTTCCTCTCAAGTGCTCATGGAACATTCTCCAGGATAGATCATATCTTGGATCACAAATAAAGCCTTGGTAAATTTAAGAAAATTGAAGTCATATCAAGCATCTTTTCTGACCACAATGCTATGAGACTAGATATCAATTACAGGAAAAAAAAACTAAAAAATAAAAACACATGGAGGTAAACAATGAACTACTAAAGAACCAAGAGATCACTGAGGAAATCAAAAGATACCTAGAAACAAATGACAATGAAAACATGACAACCCAAAACCTATGGGATGCAGCAAAAGCAGTTCTAAGAGGGAATTTTATAGCAATAAAATCCTATCTCAAGAAACACTCAAATCAAAAACATAAACTTACACTTAATGTAATTAGAGAAAGAACAACAACAAAAACACAAAAGTTGGCAGAAGGAAAGAAATCATAAAGATCAGACAAGAAATAAATGAAAAGGAAATGAAGGAAACGATAGCAAAGATCAGTAAAACTAAGAGCCGGTTCTTTGAGAAGATAAACAAAATTCATAAACCATTAGCCAGACTCATCAAGAAAAAAGGGAAAAGACACAGATTAACAGAATTAGAAATGAAAAAGGAGAAGTAACAATTGATACTGCAGAAATACAAAGGATCATGAGAGATTACTACAAGTAAATATATGCCATAAAATGGACAACCTGGAAGAAATGGAAAAATTCTTAGAAAAGCACAACCTTCTGAGACTGAACCAGGGAGAAATACTAAATATAAACAGACCAATCACAAGCACTGAAATTGAAACTGTGATTAAAAATCTTCCAACAAACAAAAGCCCAGGACAAGGTGGCTTCACAGGTGAATTGTATCAAGAATTCAGAGAAGAACTAACACCTGTCTTTTTCAAACTCTTCCAAAATAAAGCAGAGAAAGGAACACTCCCAAACTAAATCTATGAGGCAACCATCACCCTGATACCAAAAGCAGACAAAGATATCACAGAAAGGAAAACTACAGGCCAATATCACTAATGAACAGAGATGCAAAAATCCTCAACAAAATACTAGCAAACAGAATCCAACAGCACATTAAAAGAATCATACACCATGATCAAGTGGGGATTATCCCAGGAATGCAAGGATTCTTCAATATACATAAATCAGTCAATGTGATAAACCATATTAAACTGAACAATAAAAACCATATGATAATCTCAATAGATGCAGAAAAAACTTTTGACAAAATTCAGCACCAATTTATGATAAAAACCCTCCAGAAAGTAGGCATAGAAGGAACTTAACTCAACATAATAAATGCCACATATGACAAACCCACAGCCAACATCATTCTCAATGGTGAAAAACTGAAACCATTTCAACTAAGATCAGGAACAAGACAAGATGGCCCACTCTCACCACTGTTATTCAATATACTTTCAGAAGTTTTAGCCACAGCAATCAGAGAAGAAAAAGAAATAAAAGGAATCCAAATCAGAAAAGAAGAAGTAAAAGTGTCACTGTCTGCAGATGACATGATACTATACATAGAAAGTCCTAAAGATGCTACCAGAAAATTACTACAGCTAATCAATGCATTTGGTAAAGTAGCAGGATTAATTATTAATTAATGCACAGAAATCTCTTGCATTCCTATACACTAACAACGAAAAATCTGAAAGAGAAATTAAGGAAACACTCCCATTTACCATTGCAACAAAAAGAATAAAGTATCTAGGAATAAACCTACCTAAGGAGACAAAAGACCTGTATGTAGAAAATTATAAGACACTGATGAAAGAAATTAAAGATGATACAAATAGATGGAGAGATATACCATGTTCTTGGATTGGAAGAATCAACATTTTGTGAAAATGACTATACTACCCACAACAATCTACAGATCCCTATCAAACTACCAATGTCATTTTTCACAGAACTAGAACAAAAAATTTCACAACTTGTATGGAAACACAGGAGACCCTGAATAGCCAAAGCAATCTTGAGAAAGAAAAATGGAGCTGGAGGAATCAGGCCTCTTGACTTCAGACTATACTACAAAGCTACAGTAATCAAGACAGTATGGTGTTGGCACAAAAACAGAAATATAGATCAATGGAACGGGATAGAAAGCCCAGAGATAAACACACACACATATGGTCACGTTATCTTTGATGAAGGAGGCAAGAATACACAATGGAGGAAAGACAGCCTCTTCAATAAGTGGTGCTGGGAAAACTGGACAGCTACATGTAAAAGAATGAAACTAGAACACCCCCTAACACCACACACAAAAATAAACTCAAAATGGATTAAAGACCTAAATGTAAGGACAAACACTATCAAACTCTTAGAGGGAAATATAGGTAGAACTTTTTATGATGTAAATCACAGAAAGATCCTTTTAGACCCACCTCCTAGAGAAAGGGAAATAAAAACAAAAGTAAACAAATGGGACCTAATGAAACTTAAAACCTTTTGCAGAGCAAAAGAAACCATAAACAAGATGAAAAGACAACCCTCAGAATGGGAGAAAATATTTGCAAACTAAGCAACTGATAAAGGATTAATCTCCAAAATTTACAAGCAGCTCGTGCAGCTCAATATCAAAAAAACTAACAGCCCAATTCAAAAATGGGCAGAAGACCTAAATAGACAATTCTCCAGAGAAGATATACAGATTGCCAACAAACACATGAAAGGATGCTCAACATCACTAATCATTAGAGAAATGCAAATCAAATCTACAATGAGGTATCACCTCACACTGGTCAGAATGGCCATCATCAAAAATTCTACAAACAATAAATGCTGGAGAGGGTGTGCAGAAAAGGGAACCCTCTTGCGCTGTCGGTGGGAATGTAAATTGATACAGCCACTATGGAGAACAGTATGGAGGTTCCTTAAAAAACTAAAAATGGAACTACCATATGACCCAGCAATCCCACTACTAGGCAATACCCTGAGAAAACCATAATTCAAAAAGTGTCATGTATCACAATGTTCATTGCAGCTCTATTTACAATAGCCAGGACATGGAACAACCCAGGTGTCCATTGACAGATGAATGGATAAAGAAGATGTGGCACATATATACAATGGAATATTACTCAGCCATAAAGGAAATGAAATTGAGTTATTTTTAGTGAGGTGGACGGACCTAGAGACTGTCATACAGAGTGAAGAAAGTCAGAAAGAGAAAAACAAATACTGTATGCTAATACATATATATGGAATCCAGAAAAAACAAAAAATGGTTCTGAGAATGTAGGGGCAGGACAGGAATAAAGACACAGACGTAGAGAATGGACTTGAGGACATGGGGAGGGGGAAGGGTAAGCTGGGATGAAATGAGAGAGTGGCATGGATGTATATACACTACCAAATGTAAAATAGATAGCTAGTGGGAAGCAGCTGCATAGCACAGGGAGATCAGCTTGGTGCTTTGTGTCCACCTAGAGGGGTGGGATATAGAGGGTGGGAGCGAGCCACAAGAGGGAGGAGATATGGGGATATATGTATATGTATAGCTGATTTACTTTGTTATAGAGCAGAAACTAGCACACTATTGTAAAAGAATTATACTACAATGAAGATGTTAATAAATAAATAAATAAATGTTTATTGGATGAATGTCCCCATCACAGTGGCTAAATTGTGTGCACAACACCAGGGGTCGACAGCTATGAACACTAAAACTGAAATTAGGATTACCTCCTGTGAATTGGGTCAGTACAGATTAAACAGTAATGAATGATAGTCACCGTTTATAGAAATAACACAGCCTTAAAATCTGTATTTGAAGACCACCCAAAATATAGGTATGATGACCCAGATATAACTTCAGAAAGACTTACCTGGACTGTGGTTTTTATGACAATGTTTATTTGATTTTTCTAATAATATAATTAATATATATTCTTATGATAAAAGTTTTTTTAAATGTATAGATAGATATGTAAAAAAGGAAAATAAAATCATTCATAATCCAATCACCCGGAGAAATTTACGTTAACATTTTGGTGTATCTTTTTTCACAAACACGATAATTTAGTCATATTGTTTTGAAGCATGCTTTTTCACTTAACAATATGTTGTGAATATTTTAATGTAATTAAATTTTATTCTAACCCAATACTATATATCATCCCATTATGTATATATATAAAATAATGAATATATTGAACACCAAGTTTGCTTCCAATTTTTTGCATTACTAGTAGTGACAAGAAACATCCTTGTAGCTACTGACACTTTGCACTAAAAGGTCTCCAGAAAGATTGTGCTTATTTCCCAGTAATAAGCCAAGTATAAGAATGTCTGTATCTGTATCTCTAAACTCTTGCTAACTATAAGCATTTGGATTGGGTTTTAACTAGAAAAGGACAAAGCTAACCAACTACATTGTATTTTTTAATCTAAAAGTAATGTATTTTCAGGATGGTAGCACCAGTACAGGAGATGGCCAGAGATCAAATCTGGCAGTGCATCTGGGCTCATGAACATGATTATTCTGTTTCCGCAGCAGGCACCTTCTTCTAATGGAGATGGATGCCTCAAGTGCATGATGTTTGATGGCCCTGAATCTCAAGATCACCCAATCATGACCCCTGCCTCTAGGTCCCTGGCTTACCTGGCCATATTCAGCGTGCTGGGAAGGCATGAAAAGAACCTGAGGCTCTGTTACAGTTCTCACTGTCAATTGTCACTCTGATCCATGCATTAGACACTTGTGATAATCGTGTTAATGTGAGTCCATCTCCTGAAACTTATCACCTCCAACAAAAATTTTCCAAGACCCAAAATAGAGGTCAGCCCCCAGACTCTGTGCCCAACAGTATCATCTGACCAAGTGTTGCTGTTTTTTAAATATGGGCTTCTAAGATCTATCTTTGGAGATTTTGATTGGGGAAGTCTAGATTAGGTCTTAGGAATCGCTAGTTCTTAAGACTCCATAGCTAATTCTGATGTAAGCCAAAGGTTGAGAACCATGGGCCTACTCTGATAGGCCAACCAGGGTCCTTATTCTTCAAGGGCTGTCTGAGATACCAGCTGTCCCTCTCCAAAAGATTCTAAATGTTGGCCTTTTATTCCCTCTTTGTCATCCTCAAACAGCAATAGATAAAACCAAGAATAATAACAATAATTTTTATCAAGTTGTTACAATGTCCTGAGTACTTTTCAGACATTAGCTTATTCTATTCCCACAACATATTTATGAGTCAGTTTCCCCATGTCCAAAATGGAGATAACAACCTACAGGTCAAATATTTACAAAATATTTCCTTACAATTTTTTTTACTTACCAAAAGTTCCTGTCCTTTAGGTGGCTCATAAGTATCATGAGTAGTAATATTATTTTAGTCAGAGCTTTAATCGTTATCACAACTCTAGGCCTAGCCTGTTATGAGAAGCAATATAAAGAGAATGCAGTGGGAAATGATTCTAGCAGACCTTTTTCCAAATGAGCCAGAATTAGATGTGGAGCTTATAAAGCAGCAGTGCAGCAACAGTGGGGGAAATGTGATGATGAAACCTCTTGTTGGAAAAGAAGAAAATCCCAACTCTCTAGAAGCTTTTCATTTTCTCTGTTTTGTCCCCTCAGTCTCCTGAGGATTCTGAGAAAGCTGCTATTACTGTAACTCCTGAGAACTTCTCTAATGGCTGCAGCCATTGCACCCTCTCTGAGGGTGGGACTTAGCTGGAGAATCTCCAAACCCAGCCAAAGCCAGCTGCACTCTGCTGACAATGGGAAAAGCCCAGTCAAAGCCCAATGCCCAGCCACAACTCCAACTCCAAGCTAAGATGCTCAGAGCACTAGAGATAAAGACAGGAAGTTCAGAATAAATCCCTAGATTGTGTCTTGATCAGGAAAGTGGTCCCCAGACCCTTGAAAAGATGAAGAGTTCAAAGAGGAAAAGAGGTGTTGGGCAGCAATTCAGTGGTTAGAGAGAAGTAATGTGCATCACTTTAGATCCACAGAGCAGACCTATCTTTAATCTGCTTTGTTACTATAACTCATAGATCAATCAAATGGTCTGGAAAATGCCATCTCAGACAATTCCTTCAGTCATCATATAGGCATATGAAGGCAAGGTCTTCCTTAGCATTAAGATGGAACTAGGACCACTTTACACATTCCAGCGGGTAGGTAGCAGATCCTGGGACCCTAACCCAGCACACACCCATATACTGAAGGAACCAGAGCACCCAAAGACTTGGGGTGGGGGAATCAACCTATCGTCCTGTACAGCATGCTCATCCCCAGGACCAAATCAGGACAAAATCTCACCTGCCACCTTGAGTCCTTCAGGCTCACCCTTGCCTCAGACCTCACTCCTTAGGGTCTCAGGAGTCTTGGCAGCAGAGGAGGTTCTGAGAATAAGAGATAGGCACCTGGAACTCCCAGCACAAGCTCATGGGGGATGGTCGCCAAACTCAAGGGAGAAGCCATGTCTGCAGGGAGCATAGTCACGCTGTCCTACTGCTGGCCCCCCATTGCTGTCCCCCCCACTGATCCACATCAGTGGATATCAGAAGACTGCCTCTTGTTAGACTCCTGGATCCCTCCTTTCTCCTAACATTAGCCCCAGGAAGCCTGGGAAGGCATGGGGATTAGAGCAGAGTCAGGAGGGAGAAAGGTGGGGAACCAGTGCTGAGCTGCAGAGAGATTTACAAGTGAGCAAAAAAAATGTCAGTGAAATATCTGCTCACAGTAGGCTGAGATGAGCAGACTAATGAGCTCTGCTGGTGATGAAGGACAGCTGTAAACATAAAACCCAGATACTTTTGAATTTGTGTTTCTGTTTCAAGAAGAAAAACATAAAAAAAAGAAGAAAAACAAATATTTGGACTTATTTTTTCTCTTTCTGGACGTAGCATTAGCTGTCTTCCTCCACAGTAAGCCCCCAAATAGAATGAATATGTGAGAGGTGGGAGCTTTGAGGACAGCCCAAAACCAAAATTAGAACCAAGTCCTGGGAAGCCGCAGAATTATATATTTTTCACAGAATCTGCTCTCCAAATCTGGCTTCAAAAGCACTGCTCTTTTGCTAAACTGACAACAATTGCCACTAGGAACCTCAACAGTGTCTCACATTTGTCCACTTGGGTTCCTTGGCAATGATTCAACCTGGTTTGAAACTGGTATTTGTTGCATTTCCCAAGCCCCATTAGCTGCCTTCCCTAGACCTCTTTGATTTCTCATTTGCCTCTCTCCTGCCCTGCTTGTCATATTTTTGGAGGCCATAAGCTTTGATTACAAGGGGATAAGAAGGCAAAGCAGACATTGTTTTTATTTCCCAGCTGTGGATTATGTGTAACCCACAGTCTTTTGGAAAGATAGGGCTAACCAGCTGAAATGGGCAAGTTGTAGGGAACAGCCTGGGCTGCCAGAGATGAGTTAGTTGAGCTCCAGAGTGCTCAGATCTTATTTCTGTGCTGAAGGATTTTCTTCATCTGGTTTGCTGAAGAATTTGTGAATCTCATCTCTCAAGGCAGGCCCTACGTGTCATATTGTTTTACTTGCTCTTCCCCTGATGGGTTACTGCTCAGCAGCCAGCATCCTTTATGTAAAGCAGACCTGAGATGGGATGAAAATTTTCCCCAATCATTTCATCCCTTTAGATGGTTCTTCAAACCCAGGTAGAAGTGGGTGTGGATGAAATTGTCCAGTTCAGCAAATCCAGGAGACTCAGCAGCCAGGGATGTGCTACAGAAGTTAATCCAGACCAGTATGAAGGTCTTAGTAATGGACAAAGTGCTGTGCGGGCACTTATTATTCATTCACTCAAATTGAATTTAACTGACCCAGGGCCATCTGTTGATACACAGCTGTCTCTGTCCAATGGCCAGTTCTTCCACTCAAGAGAGAGACAATGCTGTGCTGACATTTGACTTCCAGCAAAAATGCGCAAACACTTTTAGAGCGTATCACATCAAATATATAACTGGCACTGTGCTAGGTACTCTTTGTATCTTATTTCATTTACTCCTCACAATCACCTTGTAAACTGGTTGTTATCATCCCCTAATAACAGATGA
Source organism: Tursiops truncatus (assembly GCF_011762595.2). Taxonomy (NCBI): domain Eukaryota; kingdom Metazoa; phylum Chordata; class Mammalia; order Artiodactyla; family Delphinidae; genus Tursiops; species Tursiops truncatus. Next base: position 86,931,845 of record NC_047034.1, read on the forward strand.
AGAAATTGAAGGCTCAGAGAGATTTAGGAACCCAGGGAGTTAGGATTTAAACCCTATCTCTGCGCTTAGAGTCTTGAGTTCTTCCTATTACCCTGAAGCTCCTCTAGACTTCTACGTGCACATACACTGGGCAGAGTTTAGACTACAAAAGCTTGGAATTAGAGGGCAACCTAATGAAATAATCTGTAAACAAGCCAACAGCAAGAACATAAGCATTAACTAAAAGATGAATAGAGTATCTTACTCCAGCATATTAGGCAAAGTTGTGAAGATAAAATTCTACTTTTTGTTTTAAGCAATTTTTGTTATTTAGTAAAATTAGAGTATGTTATGGAAATTACCAGTGAAGATTTTAGATACTTTTATTTACAGTTTTCAGTAATTTTTAAAAGACTCTTTCCGGAGAAGACGAGGATTTCAAAATTGCCTAATGAATTTGGAATTGTAAAAAAAAACCCAGTATGTATATTGGGGGTGATGATGTTAAAATAAAACCCTAGCACATAATCTCCAGTGCATATTTGAGGATGAATTAATAATGTTATCATATAAAGATAGGTCTGAGAATGTTTTAGAACTTAGCCATAAGGAGATGAACCAGAACATATGCAAATGTGCCCATCAGTCCAGACTCTATGTCACTTCATAAAAAATAATGAAATGGAGTTGATTGTACAAGAAATCCCCAACATATATATTCAACACACACACACACACACACACACACACACACACACACACACACAATGGAATACTACTCAGCCATAAAAATATGAAATAATGCCATTTGCGGCAACATAGGTAGACCTAGAGATTACCATACTAAGTGAAGTAAGTCAGAAAGAGAAAGACAAACACCATATGATATCAATTATATGTGGAAGCTAAAATATGACACAAATGTACTTATTTACAAAGCAGAAACAGACTCACACACATAGAAAGAAAACAAACTTATGGTTACCAAAGGAAAAAGGGGGTGGGGGAGGGATAAAAGGAGTTTTGGATTAGCAGATAGGACCTATTATATATAAAATAGATAAACCACAAGGTCCTACTGTGCAGCACAGGGAACTATATTCAATATTCACAAGCACTCTGCTGTATACCAGAAACTGGCCCAACATTGTAAATCAACTGTACTTTAATTTAAAAAATAAAATAAAAATTTAAAAGCAGCTAGTTTAAGAATTTGATTAAACCAGCCTCTTCAAAAGGTAGCTCTAATGTTTAGGTCCGTTTCCCCATTCATAGGATTGACCCTCAACCTGTCTTAAAAAGCAAATATCCAGGGCTTCCCTGGTGGTGCAGTGGTTGAGAGTCCGCCTGCCGATGCAGGGGACACGGGTTCGAGCCCCGGTCCGGGAAGATCCCACATGCCGCGGAGCGGCTGGGCCCATGAGCCATGGCCGCTGAGCCTGCGCGTCCGGAGCCTGTGCTCCGCAACGGGAGAGGCCACAACAGCGAGAGGCCCGCGTACCGCAAAAAAAAAAAAAAAAAAAAAAAAGCAAATATCCACATAAGCCATTATCACACCTTTTGAATGGAAAAAAAAATGTAAATGCCAAAATGTATTAGTACTTTTTGCTGATGGCCCAATTTTCAGGAGATATAACAACATTATATTTTAAACAGCCATTAATTTAACTATGGTCTTGGTTTTTACTTTTGTAACAATCTCTTCTCACATTCTATGTTGATTTGTTATGCTAAATGCTTGGCAGATGTGTAATCGACATATAAATTGGTCCTCATGTAGCTAGCCAAAATTATTTCTGACAGCCTTTTATACCAGGCAGAACTCTCCATTAATCTGTTTTTGGAGCCCAAGGCAACATTCGGGAAAATAAATCAGATAAATATAGCAATTTATAATGGTCCAACATATTTATTGTGGATGTGGCTATTCTCAGCATGTATCATATTAATACTTTTAAGCTGTACAGATTTATATTAGAAAGAACTGGAAATATTTAATCAGAATTTTTAATCTCTTGAGCATCTTTTAAAACATTATGCAGAAATTTGATGGCAATGAGCTTAAAAATGACTATCAGCAATGGGGATTATTATAATATTAACTGAAGTCCCATTCCTTCAGTTTAATGCAGTTCTAAGGGTGAAAAAAATGACTAACGTCAGACCACAAAAAGAAGAGAAATCACTGCTTGGTAATATTATTTCATAAGCCAGATAAAGATAGGCTAAAAGACACGTTTATCTCCTGGTTTCTTTGGCCTGCTCACGGTTTTTTTGGCCTGCTCATCTAAATTCTGCCTCTGTATGTGAAGTTTCCCATTAAAAGCCAGGCTATTTGACATACACTAGTTGAAGGTACAGCTGACAACAAAATTGGCCGCATAATATGTTTTCTTGCTACTAGTCTCTGGTTGATAAAGTGCAGCAGCCCACAGGAGTTACGGGTCATGCATCACTTTCCTTCATGCTTTTTCTGTCTTCTTGTCTCCTAAGCAGGAGTGGCAGCTGGTGTTTTTTTAATCTGGTATCACAGGTTCAGAATCCTTAGAATTTTTCATCCTCAGTGGGCAGTATACCAGGGACAGCACTGCAAATCAATTGGATATATTTCATATTTGAAATTCAGTTACCTGATTTCCAACATGTCTTCTGGCCTTGAGGAATGATGCATTTATCATCCTGGTTATTTGGCAGAAATTGGACCAACTGGGATTGAAGACTGTTTTCTGACTCTCAAGAATTAACCTGTCTTAGCAACTGAAACTGCTTTATATTCTAGCCCCAGAGACAAAGGGCCCTGCTTTTCCCTGCTCTATATTATACAGGAGTGTTATGGATTTTTATTGCATTTATACAAACTCCGTACTATGTGTAAGGTGTATCTAAATAAGTAAACATCTTACTAAAGCTTGCTATGAGGCTTTGGGGAGGGGTGAGTGGTGATAAAGCTGTAAGAAAAATGATTAAAAACATATATTAATCTGCCTTTATATTATTGTCATATTGAAATGTACAGTTTGAAATCCATTACCTTATTCTCCTGAGGGTTATATTCGGGTGCAAAAGTAGCATTGACCTTGCACTTCACACTCTGTCTCAGAGATTTTATAGGCCTGGTACATAATGTAAATTTCTAAATATGTTAAAATGGGAGGAAATTACATAAGTGGTTGCAGACTATGACCAAGACTGCATTCAGGCAGCAAAAGAATATGTTGAAATTTATCTGTGAGCTGGCTCTTTTGGTCAGCATAGGAAATGAATAATTCATTAAGCATTCTATTAATATCTATGGAGCCCTACTATGTAGAAAAGCATTCTATCAGGCACTGAGGAGGGAAATGTTGATGAAGACATGGCCCCGGCTCCTATAATCTAAACAGAGAGATTATGAAACCAACCTATCTTTGAGTTTCCTAAACATGCTCCTTTATTGAAACAGGAGATCATTCACCAGGTGAATTAAGAAAAACTGGCAAACTGAATGTCACATGTTTCTTGGTCTTGCTATCAATTTTCTGTTACCATGTTTATTATCTTAGGAAAATAAACTCAGAATACCACATTTACAATATATTTTATGTGGCACATAGTTAAGATTTTTTGACCTCCAAAGTCAATCTGGATTCAGTAACCGCTGACCAAAAAGGAATATTCCAATAATCTAATCATCTTCAGCTTTTCCTCTGACTCAGGCACACAGTATTTTAATAAGTAAGAGTGGTTCGCTTATTAGTTTCTCAATACCCGGGCTTGATAATGTAGCTGGACCATTCGTGAAGCACTAAAGTACTCAGATGCACTTGAAACACTCTCAGCTTACATATTTGAATGTGAGCATTGTAATATTCTCTCTAGTTGGCACCCTTGATTCCATTCTTCATGCTGAGGTGGGCCCAGAGCCCTTGTGCTTCAGAATTAGGGGTAATTGAGTTTCAGCCCATTTGTTTAAAAATCAACCTCAGGATGGGGTGTCAGAAGTACTTAGCCATGCATTATCTTCCAAAGCTATGCAGCCAGTGTTTTCTGGGCACAGAGGTGCACTTCTATTCATTAATAATATGTATCGCCACAGCACAGTCAGTTTCTACATCTCTTGACATTTGGGGGTTGAATCACTCCAAGATATTGCTGTTTTATCCTCCTGAGTGAAAGAAAGTGACTTCCCTGTGCCCATCTCTGAAACCTGTCATCTTGCTAGGGCCTAACCTGCCAGAGCATCTCCTCATCATGGAGGCAGAGAAAGGTGAATCAGCCACATCCGTCGTGTGAAGAACTATGTGCAATCATGTCCACACTGGGGTTGGTGTAGCAGTGGAGGTCCAGACAGCTTGATACTGACTAGGAGGGTAGCCCTTGGAGAACAGGATTCAATCAACAGATGGTGGCTCGGGTAGCAGGGCCAGTCTCCCAAGGAGGAGCCTGGTAGGAGCTGTTAGGGAGGTAGTCCAGTTTTAACAAAGGAAAAATGAGGCAGAACTCAAGTCTTAAGAACTGGGTGAGCAGGACAGGAGGTAGGGCAGACGGCAACTTGGTAGACATGCAGATACCTTAAGGTTCGCATCAGCATGTCAGAATGAGGGTTTATGACCTACTCCAGGCCCCATTCAGCTGCCATTGCTGAGGTTGCTGTCCCAGTTGGAATGGATTCAAGAATCATGTAGTGCTGATCTTGTCAAGGGTAGGCTCTTCAGTGTGATGCTTGAAGCCAGAGGTTGTCATGCTCTCCCCAGCAGGGGGCACCAGTAGAGTCACCAAAGGGGCAGAATCTCAGCTCTGCCTAGGCCTCTAGCTGCGCCAGGATTTACGGGCCCAAAGGAGCGGAACTCTACAGAAGAAATCCTGCCCTATGCGTTGATGGCTAAGTTTGGAAGCTGCAGAAAGTCTGTAGGAGTAAAAAAGGCTAAAAAGAAAAGGAAGGTAATCGGAGATCTAGGCAGAGAAGTCAGCTAATGCAAAAAGAGCCCGGCTGGTGCTGCAGATACAGACAGGACTGAGGGCGGGCCCAGGGAGGTCAGTTAAGGCAGGATGTCTCAGGCATGTGTCTCAACCATCTTTAATTCCAGGTGTTTAGCAAGTGTAGGTGTCATGAAAAGGAAAGAAAGGAGGAACAGAGGGAAGAAGGTCTCTGAATAAATGAGTAAATTAATAAAGAAGAAAAGTAGGGATAAAAGTTAAAAGAACCTGGCTGGAAATTAGTAATAGTAGATTCTATCCTGACTCTGTCACTAACTAAATGCTGGACCTTGGATAGAAGTTACTTACATCTTAAGACCATAATTACTCCATCTGTAAAATGAATGTGTTAGACTAGATTGTCTTTTTTAACAAGTTTACTTCAACAAATATTTTTTGCATGCATACTAACTGCAAAGCACTGAGCTTTGAAGAGACTGAGATGAGAGTACAGGAAGTTCCAGAGTCTGCTTCTCAAGGATGCCCTTTGTTCTCTGACAAGTTTTGTAAGCCCTGCTCAGTGTGGGTGCTCCTGGGCCACAAGCTGATTAAAGCCAGAAGTGAGAGGCCTGTCCTTCTTTGAGACACAACAGATAAAGCATTGCACGTGGCCTTTCACAATCAGAAGTATGATTGTGATTTCACAATCATCTCACCCTCTCCTCACTCCCCCACCCCATGCATTTATGTTGTATGGAAGGTATGAGTGAACGAACAACAACTGAGCACCTAGTGTATGCAAGATGAGGAACTGAGTACTTTCACATACATAATCTCACTTAATTTTCATATCATGCAGCTTAGATATAATTTTGTTCATTTTACAGATGAAAAACTGAGAGAGGTAATATGGATTTGTCAAGGTCACTTTAACTTCAGATAGTTTTAATCCAATGATAGAACACTTTCTGCTACGTTACAGCACATCGGGTTTTTTTTAAGATTTTTTTTGATGTGGAGCATTTTAAAAGTCTTTATTGAATTTGTTACAATATTGCTACTGGTTTTTTTGTTTGTTTATTTGTTCGTTTTAATTTTTTTTTTTTTTTTTTTTGGCTGTTGGGTCTTAGTTGAGGCACGTGGAATCTTTGTTGCAGCATGAGGGATATTTCGCTGCGGCACGTGGGCTTCTCTCTCGTGGCATGTGTGCTTTCTCTTCTCTAGTTGTGAAGCGCGAGCTCCAGAGCACATGGGCTCTGTAGGTTGCAGCACACAGGCTCTCTAATTGAGGAGTGGTCTCAGTAGTTGTGGCGCACGGGCTTAGTTGCCCCATGGCATGTGGGATCTTAGTTCCCCGACCAGGGATCAAACCCGCGTCCCCTGCATTGCAAGACGGATTCTTTACCGCTGGACCACCAGGGAAGTCCCACTCCTGTTTTTTTTTTATGTTCTGGTTTTTTGGTCATGAGGCATGAGGGATGCTAGCTCCCTGACCAGTGATTGAACCTGCACCCCCTGCATTGGAAGGCCAAGTCTTAACCACTGGACCACTAGGGAAGTCCCAGCACAGCTTAACTTAGCTTGTTCTGAATAATGACATACTGGATAAACATGCTCAAATAGGCTTTTTCTGAAAACTAATCTTTGACATAAAAGCATTTGGCAGAGAGTTCTGTTCACGTGCACGTTGAGACTGGCATCTTGCAGGTGGATTCCTAAATTCAAGTGGAGTTTTATGGGGGTGGGAAATCAGGACAATTTATCCTTTATAAAACATATACATATGGGGATATATATATCCCCATTTTACATGAATTGATGCATATATATAGTATATATACATATAACTGATATATATTTAAATGAACTGATACATATTTGATTATATATATTTGATTTTTTATATATATATATATATCAGTTAATTTGGATGACTATATAAACAATGGACTTCAGTTTAAATTGGTTTAGCATTTCTAGCTGTGCGTATCAACCCATGTAATTCAGTCATGAGGCATTCTAGGACTTCCGTCGGATGGTAAGGATATGGAGGGAAGGCGGGAATGGTGAGAGTACAGGCTAGGAGAATAAATTCACCTTTAGGACAGGTCCCCAAGGAGAGTGGCCAACTTCTCAAGTCATAAAATCCTAGGAGGGAGAATAAAATCTGGGTGCAAGCTGGGAAAGTCTCATTATCCATGAGGTCCAGACTGGGGTCCAGACCAGTGGCAGATGTAAGGCCAAAGGATGGGCAAAGACAATGGCAATCCTAGTAGTCAGGTGAGTGGTAGAAGCTATGTAGCTCCAAGAGGCCCACCTGGCATAAATAAGAACTCCAGCCTATGGCAGGATTCAGCCTTTGGGGGACCTACTAAGGGCAAAAAGGAGAAATGGGATCTCAACAAGCCAGTTGAGGTTTCAGGATAGGGTTTTCGTTTCAATGGGCAAACTGGAGAGACAGTAGCAAGCTAAGGTAGAGGTCTGGTCCTACTGCCATGCAAAATATGTCAGGGGTTCAGCACAAGGCTGAAACTTTATAGGCGATGGGGGTCCCATCCCAGGCACACTGGAATTAGGGCAACAAGATAGATTCTAGACCCATCGTCATGGGTGAGGGTAAGAATGAGATTTCCAATATATTCTGACAAGTTTGCTTAGAATTGGCTCATGAATGGAGTTGTCCTGAGTGAAGACTATACATGAAGATTTTCAATACTTGTAGCTGAGTCTGGATTGGGAAGGGACTAACATATTACAATGTGGTTTACTTTTATTTGCATCCATTTTATAACCAGCTGATGTATCCTTTGCATTTTATCTCAGGTATGATGAAGTTCCCAAAGAATTGCATTCATATTCTTTTGTCATTATAATACTCAGTATTTATTGGATCATTCTGGGCCTTTAAACACTTTCATTAACATTATTACCATTGCCATGAAAACTCAATAAAATGGTAATGCTGTTCTTGAATTGCTTTGTCAACATCATTGCAAAATGTAATGACAAAGTAATAACACTGTAACATTATGTCTGTAGATTAATAAACTATGTTTTAGTTTTCACCAGAATGTCAATACAAAAAAAATCTCAATCAAAATTTACCCTTGACTTTACAGTATTTCAATAAATTTCTATAAATGTCTGCTAAAGCTTTACAATCTTGTGTCAGTGTATGCTCAAAGTTCACATTACTATCAACTCAATCATATAACTAAAATAATCCCTTTTAGCTCTTGAAATTAATTTTATTGTGGCTCACTCATAGCCTCACAATAAAGTGTGTCACAGAGGACCATGAAGAAACAAATAAAAGGAATTTTCTAGATATTTTAAAACATTCTTGGTCAAACTCACTTTGAGGAAAACCATGGTGAAAGTATTATTTGTAATGTACATCTCACTAGAGGAAAGTGAATATGTTTGGTAGTGTTCTAAAGCCATTCAATTGCTTCTACAAATGTTAAGTTTCCCATCTGCAAACAAATAATTTGTACATACCAGGGAGTTTACTGCTTGTCTCATCATTAATCGCACATTTTGTCTATGATTAGAGGTATGGCTGTGCCTGATTTTTCAATAAATTAACCAGAAGCAGAAAAATCCACGCAGGTGTTTCAGTGTCTGATTGCATCCTCTTATACACAGAGGCTCAAGAAGAAACACCGGACTTATTTAAATGCTTGCCCTAACGTAATACTTTTAACTCTTTCGCTGGCATATTTGCTGACAGAATTCAGTCTTCTCAGGATAGAAATTTTTTTCTGAGAATCACCCTGCCATGTGGGAACACAGACTGTTGGGTGATTCTGAGGGACAGAGCAACATCAGAGAGCCATCCTAACCCCAGTCAGGACCCCAAACCCCAGGAGTCTGCGTTTATTGTGTTGGCCAAAAAAGTTCATTTGGGGTTTTCCTTAAGATGCTACAGAAAACCCGAACGAACTTTTTGGCCAACCCATTACTTCTGGAATCACTTCCTCCTTGTATAGGGCATCGTTCTTCTTTTTAAAAAATGGTACAAATTCAGAAGAGCACTTTTTTAACCTTTGCCTTGGGGAACAGGACTCATAGCTTTATTATGGTCTATCAGTTTTTTAATGAATAAGTATTCATGCTTCATAATCGCTTTTCTTCTATTATACTATTCAAAAAACATTTTTCATATATCAGCACAATACTGAACACTGGAAATACGAAGATGAATGAGACAAGCCCTCTAATCCTCACAGAGGTGGTCTAAGGTAGGGCTTGAGATGGTGGACTTCTCAGTTTGAATCCTGGTTCTATCATTTCCTGGCTGTGTACTCTTGCAAGGAGTGATGTTACCAGTCTGCACTCAGTTTCTCCACGTGTGAACTAGTAGTACTATTAACCACCCACAGGGTTGTTGAAGGTTACTGCATATAAGGTGCATACACAGTCCTGGCTTAGCACAGTGTATTCACTGCTCACTATGTTAACTATCAGTATTATGGAGTTCACATTCTCATAGGGAGACAGATCATATCATACACACTAAATATAGTTCAGTAAAGCCCTCTAATGGAGCTCTGAACAAAATGCCATAGAAGCTCTGATGAGAAAGAGAATCATGAGTTCATTTATAATCAGTTTTATTTTGAGCTTTTTTCGCAGCAGTAATCATGGCTGACAGCAAGGCTCAGGGTCTCACAAGAGGTGACCTCTAAGCTGGGCCTTAAAGACTGAATTCACTAGTGGGGAAAAGGTGGACAGGATGTCCAGGGAGCTGGAGCATGAGCAAAGGCTTGGCAGTGTGTAACTGGCTGGCATGTCCAGGGACCGGCAAGTGGTATGGAAGGAACACAGAAGAGGCTGCCAGAAAGACAGGTCAGGGCCAATCATCACAGCAGCACTAGAGAGCAATGTGATCAAATCTACATTTTACAAAAATAACTTGGCTGCTTCCTGGAAGATGAAATACATAAAAGAGAGACTGAAAGCAGGGAGCCTGTTATGAAATGATCATGGCGGTGAGAATGGAGAGGTGAGGACAGAATACAGAGGGACCTGGAGAGAGAGTAGAAAGCACTTAGTGACTGACTGGGTGTGGGGGTAGAGGAACGATTCAGGGATGACTTCACGTTCCCACATGAAATAAGAAAAACAGGAAGAGAAGCAAGTTTGGAAAGAGAGATAATGAGTTCGGTGCTATAAATATTAAGTTTGGGGTATCTGCAGGAAGAATACCCAAGCAGGGAGTTGAGAATGTAATTCTGGAGTGCAAGATAGACCCACCCATTATGGTAGGGAGAAGGGAGAGTAGAGAAACAGGGAGGAAGTGACACTTTAAAAAACAAGCCTTATATATATGTACAGCCCAGCAGGTTCTATGAAATAGAACCAGAACTGGACAGATACTTCTCCAAAATAACCTCTCTACACCAGCAAAACTGGTTCACTCATTGTACCTTCATATGTGTTGTGTGTTCACTCTGCCTCTTTTCTTTCCTCCTTCAATGTATACTGATTGAGCATCTATTATTGTGCCAGGTACTGTTCTAGACTTTGGTGACACAGAAGTGAAAAAGTCAAAACCCTGCCATCAGAGAGTTTATGTTTTAGTGCAGGAGACAGTCAATAAGCAAGTAACCAAATAAAGATAAAATTTCAAGTACATAAATGCAATAAGGAAAAAATAAAGCAGGTAAGAAAGTTACCAAGATGCGAGAGGAAGGGGAACTCTTTGAAATTGAGTGGTTGTCATCAGCGGAGTCATTTCTGATGAAGTGACATTTTAAATGGAGGCCTAAAGTAATGGAGAAAGTCATATGAAAATCCGGAGGAACAATGTTTCAGGCAGAGGGGAGAGCAAGTATGAAGACCCTGAGGTAGGAACCAGCTTGGCATAATTGAGAAACAACAAGGCAGCCAGGTTGGCTAGAATAGACCAAATAATCACAGGGTATCTTGTGACACTTCTGGTACTATTGTCTTGTATTGTTAACTAAATGCTGCTGTTAAGATTTTTCCTGGATTTATATCCCATCTTCCCAGCTCCATGTGAGCCTACTGAGGTCAAGATCTATGTTCCAACTTCATACTCCCACAGTATCTAGAACAATGCTTTGCACATAGTAGGTGTTCTTTCTCCATTCATTTATGTATAATTGTAATTAGTGGTAATTTCTAGGCCTGCCTTGTCCCACTCTCAAACAATTCAGGGCTAATTCCAGAGGTTGCTAAACATCCAGTAAACCACTGATAAGCTATCTATAGTACTGTTGTGATCAGTAAGAAACTCAAGCTACATCCAGAGCAACATAGAAAGCCCAAACACCAAGATTTACCTTTGCTGTTTGCAAATCTGATGGTTTCACTTAGGCTCTAACATTAAAGACAGAAATATAAGGAAATTCTGCACATGCTCAGAGAAGCTGTCGGCTTTGCCACAGTTCTACGCTTAAACATTATAATAATATTATTATTATCCCACAGGGGTGTCATGAGGATTAATGAGACATTTTCAAATCACTTTGAGCTACTCCACTGGGGGCACTAAATAAATGGTATACTTGCTCCTGAAGTGTCATTTTTGACACTGATTTGTTGTGATGGGTTCTGCTGTCCAACAGGGCTGGAATTTGCCCACCAACTCATTTCTTATAAACAATAGACTAGCCATCAGAAGAAAGTGGTTTTCACTTAAAATAAATATGAATTGAAGTGAACTAGTCAGCAATTGGGAAGAAGAAAATTGGGTGCTGTTAGAAATCTAGGATTTACAAAGCACTCACAGTGATCAACATAAGAGTTTCACAGTGTGATACAGTAAAGTGAACATTGGATTTGGAAGTAATCCAAGATTTTAAGCCCAACTCTGCCACAAACGTGCTGTGTAGGCTTGAAGAAACAAACTTTTCTGGGCCTCAAATATAAAGTCAGGACCATCCTAAGAAGCTCATAAGCAGTCTTCCAAACAAAACAAATGCATGAAAGGAATGGAAATAGTCATTTCTGAAGGAGAGAGATCACAGAAGGGAGGAGCTGTGACCATCCATCACAGGACCATCCTCTGTTCTGCTCTTCCTTGCCATTGATTAATATTAATTTCAGTACTAATTCCTGCAAATGGAGAAATTAATCACTTTCTAAGTCAGACATAGAAGTGCATGAAACATTCGGTCTTTAAAAATAGGGTCTTTGCCTTTCTACCAGCCATCCTTGCAGTGAGCCATCTGTCTTATACTTAGATTTAAATATATGAATGATTGATTATACTGCTACCCTAATTACCAGCTCAAGTACACTGTTCTAGCTTTGTGAGAGAGTACTTTACATGGCTGTCCACTTTTACCATCTTACAACATGTTACTGCCTTCAGTGCCTGGCACTGACCTGGAGGCGATGTGGAAGATAAAGGACACTAAAGAACATGGGTGCTTGCTGTACCCAGAAAAGGCAAAGATGGAAACCCTATGGCATAACTGAGTAACATGCTGTACTGCGAGCTCAGTTTCTCCCCACCACTCATCCCAGGAATCTCAGTGGTCCTGCGCTCAGAAGAAATAAATGTTGACACTCCAGAGCAGATAGAAATACAAAACATCACTTGCTGGGGAATTCAATTCAACAAACGTATACTGAGTGCCTACTATTGATCAGGCACTTTGGTAGTTGTTAGGAATATAAATTGGATAAGATCTGGCTCTGCCCTAGAGAAGCTCACAGTTGAGAGTGGTATGGAAAGCAATGACCACAAATCACTCTTACTTCAAGTCAAATTGTCAGCTAAGGTATGAAGGGTGAGGGAATTGTCTACACAACAGTTCCTCTTTTGTAAATGATTTGAATGATACCATCGAAAACACATTTTTAAGCCTAGGGTTGACTCTAAATTGGAGTTGCCAAAATGTCTGGAAACAGAAATTGTGTTCAGTGTGCCCACAACAATTTAAAGAAATAGTTTAGGTTCAAAGGGGACAATTGTTAGTTATTATCACCATGCCAAAATCAAGCAACAGAGATACAAGTTGCAGAACGACTGTTCTCTCAGTTTAACAACTAGAGCGTGACCAATTCCCTGTGGCAAGGCCAGCGGTGGAACATCAGGCACGGCCTAGGTACTGGTCTGGCTCCCGTCCCTCCCACCACGGACTTGAGATGTGAATTTCCTTTTTCATTTTCCTCTAATTTTTGCACCGATAGGAAACTCACTGTACTGAAAAGGCCAGGCTGCCCTCGCCAAACCTAACCAGAAACTGGGTCCTGGACTCTTCCTAATGGCTGAAATCTCAGCTACGAAAGGTAGTGTGAACTATCCACGGCAGAAGTGAAGTCCCTGAATGTCTTTAATGACCATTTTCTTCAGACTCCGGGTGCGAAACTCCTCAGTACCCATTACTCCGCTGGGCTTCTCATCCAAACAGGAGCGAAATTATCTACAGCCCTCCCGGCCTGGCGGTCTTTCACCCTCGAGTGGGCTCAGGATGCAGGCACCCGGCTTGCCTCTTGCCCAAGGCGCCCACCTGGCCTGCCACTCCCTGCCTCGACACCGCGGCGGCCCCACAGCAAGCCCCCATCCTCCCTCCCAGCCCGCCTCCGCCTTCGGCCACCTCGGCTCCGCGGAGCCAGCCTCCCCGGGGGGCCCAGGTGGATCTGGCGGGGCGAGGAGGCCGGCGCCCGCCGGCTGCGGTGCGGCCCAGGGCCAATCTGGAAGCCGCGCGACGGCGACGCGGCCTCGGGGGGCCGGAGAAGGGGCCGACTGGGCTGGGCGAGGGCTCCGTGGGGACGCCGAAGTGCAAAATATGGGCGTTCGGGTGGCCCAGAGGGACGAGGAGGGCGGCGAGGAAGAGCTGGGCCCGGCGGCTCCCAGGGAGCGGGGCGCGCGCCCGCGCGGTGGGCCGGAATCCGGAGGGGACGCGGAGGGGCGGGAGCGCGCCCCGCGGAGGAGGGAGGAGGAGGGCTGAGGAGGCGTCTCTTTGGAGGAGCCCGGCGGACAGCGCCAGACCCAGACCGAGCCTCGCGGCAGCGACAGCAACAGCAACAGGCGGCGGGCTCGGCGGGAGGCGGAGGCGGCGAAGGGGCGGGGAGATCGAGGAGGAGGGAGCCGGCCCCGCGCCGCCGCCTGTTCCCCGCCGCATGGACGAGCACCTCAGCCTCCTGCGCTCGCCGCCGCCGCCGCCCTCCGCCCGCCACCGCGCCCACCCGCCGCAGCACCCCGCGAGCGGCGACGGCGGCGGCGGCGGCGGCGGCGCCCACAAGCTGGTGAACCCCGGCTACGCAGAGCCCGCCGCGGGCCCCGAGCTGCCGCCGGACATGACGGTGGTGCCCGGGGACCACCTGCTGGAGCCGGAGGCGACCGACGGCGGGGGTGACCCGCCTCAGGGCGGCTGCGGTGGCGGCGGCGGCTGCGACCGCTACGAGCCGCTGCCGCCCGCGCTGCCCGCCGCCGGCGAGCAGGACTGCTGCGGGGAGCGCGTGGTCATCAACATCTCGGGGCTGCGCTTCGAGACGCAGCTCAAGACCCTCTGCCAGTTCCCGGAGACTCTGCTGGGCGACCCCAAGCGGCGCATGAGGTACTTCGACCCGCTCCGCAATGAGTACTTTTTCGACCGCAACCGGCCCAGCTTCGACGCCATCCTCTACTACTATCAGTCCGGGGGCCGAATCCGCCGGCCCGTCAATGTGCCCATCGACATCTTCTCCGAGGAGATCCGCTTCTACCAGCTGGGCGAGGAGGCCATGGAGAAGTTCCGCGAGGACGAGGGCTTCCTGCGGGAGGAGGAGCGGCCCCTGCCCCGCCGAGATTTCCAGCGCCAGGTGTGGCTGCTCTTCGAGTACCCGGAGAGCTCCGGGCCGGCCCGGGGCATCGCCATCGTGTCCGTGCTCGTCATCCTCATCTCCATCGTCATCTTCTGCCTGGAGACGCTGCCCGAGTTCCGCGATGAGAAGTACTACACCGCCTCGCCGTCGCAGGAGCTGTTCGAGACGGCCAGCAACAGCACGTCGGGGGCTCCCGCGGGAGCCTCCAGCTTCTCGGATCCCTTCTTCGTGGTGGAGACTCTGTGCATCATCTGGTTCTCCTTTGAGCTGCTGGTGCGGTTCTTCGCTTGCCCCAGCAAAGCCACCTTCTCGCGAAATATCATGAACCTGATAGACATTGTGGCCATCATCCCTTATTTCATCACTCTGGGCACCGAGCTGGCTGAGCGACAAGGCAATGGACAGCAAGCCATGTCCCTGGCCATCCTGAGAGTCATCCGCCTGGTGAGGGTCTTCCGCATCTTCAAGCTCTCCCGCCACTCCAAGGGGCTGCAGATCCTGGGGCAGACGCTGAAGGCTTCCATGCGGGAGCTGGGGCTGCTCATTTTTTTCCTTTTTATTGGGGTCATCCTTTTCTCCAGCGCGGTTTATTTTGCGGAGGCAGACGACCCCACTTCAGGTTTTAGCAGTATCCCTGATGCCTTCTGGTGGGCTGTGGTAACCATGACGACCGTAGGTTACGGTGACATGCACCCAGTGACCATAGGGGGCAAGATTGTGGGGTCACTCTGTGCCATCGCTGGTGTCTTGACCATTGCTTTGCCAGTCCCTGTGATTGTTTCCAACTTCAATTACTTCTACCACCGGGAGACAGAAGGGGAAGAGCAAGCCCAGTACCTGCACGTGGGAAGTTGCCAGCACCTCTCCCCTTCAGCCGAGGAGCTCCGGAAAGCGAGGAGTAACTCGACTCTAAGTAAGTCGGAGTATATGGTGATCGAAGAGGGGGATATGAACCATAGCACTTTCCCCCAGACCCCCTTCAAAACGGGCAATTCCACGGCCACCTGCACCACGAACAATAATCCCAACTCCTGTGTCAACATCAAAAAGATATTTACCGATGTTTAATATATGAAACAAGTGACATGCTGTGCCCAGTATTGTGTGGAACGTGCCCCCTTGGTCTGTGTATGCCCTTGTTTTATACATTTCCAGACCATTCATCAAGGAAAGGACATGGAGAAGTGGAAAGCACACTTCATTCTCTCTCTCCCTACTGCTTCATACTGAAACAGGTGTCTGTTTTGCAAGTGGGCTGCATTCTCTCAGCTCTCCTTTTTTTCTCTCTCTCCCTCTCTTAATATTTCGAACAACAAACTTACTTTAAACTTGATTTTTAGCACATGCTCTGTAAAAAAAAAAAAAAAAAAGACAAAAAAGAAAACCAAACAAAAAAAACTACATCCTGGAAGGAAATGAAACTAAAGAACAGAGTAACTGTCTAACCTCAGAATCCAAAGGCAGCTGTTTCTTTACTAAGTAAAGCAGGCACATACTTAAAGGATGCTTCGGTTTGATGGACCCATCAACATTATTGAATATTTAGTTCAATTGCCAACACTGTGGATAGGTGGATGAAAAGTCTATTTAGAACAATGACTTGTAAACCCACCGTAAGTTTATTTGTTTTCAACTGGAATTTCTATTTGGAAGCCCCCCTCCCGGAATTTTAAGGATCTCTACAACTTTGAACTAAGGGAAATGCCCAAGATGTCCCGATCTGACTAATTAGTTTAACTCTTTGGGGCTTGTTAAGCATTTCGAAAGTATTAGACTAAGAGATTCCTATGAAATTCTGTATTCATTCTAGCTAACATCTATCAAAGTCTAGAAACAGATGTTTTCAGTGCTGCTGAGAGAAACAAAAAAATTTCCTAATGCATCTGAGAGATAAGCTTCTGCAGTATCACAAGAAGATTAAAGTGGCAGACACTCCTTCCAGCAGAAGTTACTAATTCGGACCTGACTGATGCAGTTCCCATAGCAACCCATGTTTCCCGGGAAACCCGAAAAGGTTGTCATGGCATCTCTTGCTCTCTAGCCCCACCCCCTAGCCCCTGCTGTTTCCACAGTAACCTTTCCAGATGGTTCCTACTTACATGATTTCACAAGGAAAACCACTGTTTGAATAAACCGCACAAGTAAAGTCTGAGAATCCAAAGTGGTGAAATGAATCACAAAATGCATATTTTTACTACAGAAAATCACTGATGTCATCCCATATTGACTGAATTGAAAAGGAAAATATCGTCATTGGAATGTTAAATATACACTACAGTAAGCCACGATTTGAATGAAATGCCAGTAATTAGGCAATCATTTTAAAAGATGCTTCTCTACTGTTTTCTTTTCCCAAGAAGCCAAAAAATGAAGTTAAAAAGCAAATGTCAAAGTGTTCTGCACATAAGCAAGTGAAAGATTCAGTCAATATACCTGAAACCTTACTACAAGGGACCTTCAGACTTCCTCTTTCAAAACATTATCCAGATCCCACAACAACAGTGTCACCATCACAGCCCTTGAAAAACTAAATATACTTGAAAAATATAAAGGATGCACACTTTTAACTGAGGGAATTGCAGACAATCAATAAGAAGGAGGAACAGGAAGTAACCAAACCTTGGGGAAGTACTTGCAAGTTTCAGCCATGTGCCAGGGATGGCCAGAAGACAGCATCAGGTGAGCACTGTGGGAGCTACTGAGAACACTCTCTTTTTGTACAGGGAACCAGGGGGGTACCATTCATATCTAGATTTGTGCTAACTTGCAAAATCAATAGTTTTATATTCATTATATGCTAGGTGCCTTTTAAAGATCATTTATAACACCTTTTCTGTTTGATGTCCAGGTTGCCAACTATTCTTTGGTTTCCATTGTTTATTGCAAAAAAGTGGGAAAAGGGTCATTTCTCTTCAGAATAACCTTCACCCAAACTGAGCTGAAAATGATTCCATTCCTTTTACTAACCTCCTTGGCTTCTGAACAACGTGTTTCCCCTGAAAAAAGGATAAAAGGCAGACCTGCTGTTAGATTATTGGTCTGATTTCATTTACATAATTATTTAGTAGTGTGCAATTGTACAATTCTTCAAAACAAAGATGGTTAAAATTGCAATAAGGATAACATTTTATTTTAGCATATTCCATTAATTGAATATACATTATATAAAGTATAAATTATACACTATCCACAATTGCTTTTTGGTTTGATAGGTTTAACTATTTTATCCTAGAGTAAGTGAGAGTAACACTATTTTTAAAGCTCATAAAATATTTTCAGGTAGTCAGAAGCCTACTTACTTTATTACTTGTGCATTTGAGACAGTGAAAAATAATGATTACAACTATATAAGGGGGAAGAGGAGAAAAAACAAAAACAAAAAACAAACAGAAGCAAGAAATCTGTGTACCTGGTCATAGAGTCATTGTTCTTATATATGGTCTTCGAAATAGAACTCCTTTATCTAGTTCCCTTTGCTACTTGTTTGAGCCTTTAACATTGATCCACCTTTTGACCAAACTTTTGGTATTCTTAATGACCAGAAGTTGTTTTTAGGACCCATTTTAGTGGTGATATGTAGATACACTCTAGTAATTACATAAGAATAATTTTTGTATCTGTTCTTAAAAGATGTTAGCATAAAGATGAACAAAGTGCAGTAACAGTTTTATTCACAGTTATTCAGAAGATGTAGAAACCCTGATTAGTTCTATAAGTAAATTATGGTTGTGCCATAATTTTTGGAATTGTATGGTTTTAAAATAACAGTAATACAAAGGAGACTTTTTTAACCCAGAAAAATATGACTTTTGAGTCATAACTTTGAGGCAGTATTATTCCTTCTGGTCGCCATATTGTAAGCTCCTTGAAGGTTATAGGTTCTGTACAGGTCTTGACAAAGTTTTGGATTCTAGTGCCCAGCACCAAATGTAGCACCTTGTTTGTATTCAATACATTTGATGAGTGAATGGCTATTATCTTACATTAGTGTTATTTTCAGGCTTTTAATGAAGTGATTTAAAGCAAAAGTTCTGCAGTCATATTGCCAGGGTTTGAATACTGTATGACCTTGAGCAAATTACTTAATCTCTCTGTGCTTCAGTTTCCTTATTTGTAAAATGAGGATAATAAATAGTACCTCATAGGGTTGTTGTGTTACCCTCATAGGGTAAATGTTAATGCAGGTATATTGCATCAGAGATTTTGCCAAGAGATTACATTACATTATTTGCTAAGGGATTACATTATGATTGTGATCATTACAGGCACTGTATAATTAATATCAAGCCTTGTGAATGGCATGAAATACATCAATTATCAGTGTCTTCCTATTTACTTTCTATAATAACAATAATAATTACGATTTGTTAAGGGTCAATCATGTCCAGGACACTTCTCAACTCTGCAAGGTAAGTGGTATTAACCCTATCTTAGGAGGGTAAAAAACAGATGGTTAAAGCTAAGTGATTTCCCTAAGACTTCACAGCTAGCAAGAAATCCAGCGTGATTTAAAGCTAGGTCATTGTGGCCCCAAAACCCATGTTCCCTTTATTGAGTGACTTGAAAGAGATTGAGAAAATAAATTTCTTATGCTTTTAGGTTTGACTTCAGCCCATGTTACTAATTAATGAATTCATGTGAAGAACATATTTCCAGAAACGTAATTCATTCAGCGTACCGAAAAATTAACCCTTTTTTAACCATCAGATATATTTAACCATAGGGACCAAATACGGTATTTAAATCAGATGAAGAGACTGACTTTTCTAGTAACAAAAGATTATTTTCTTACACGATTGATTTATCTGGATTTAATATTATAGTACTCAGAAAGTATAATTAGTCTTGGTAGTGATACCTGCTAGGACAATGGATATTTTTTCAGTTTTAAGATTAATTTCCTATTTTCATGTGTTTTAATCTACAAGAGATGATAGTATTGCTACTATGCAGATTATTATTTTTCCATCTTCTCATACTTTGCTTAGGTTACTGAAGAACCATGCCAGAAAATAGTATAAACATTTTGACTGTCCCTTATTAAGAAGGGGGAAATTACTTAGAACAATAGCATGGAAAGCAGAAGGAGGTTGCCATTTCATTGAAATTTGTGACATTATTGCCTAACCTAACCACACCATGAATCTTTAAGAGCAACTGTGCTTAAAAAAACAATTAGAATATAATAGTGACCCACATGATAGTTGTAGCCCCTTCCCTGAGGTCCTAAGGTATTTAGAAAATGAAAATGGGTAGTGAATTGGGCTTAGAGCAGAATGCTAATGAGTCTGAGTTTACACATGCTACTTAGCTTTGTCAAACCACAGACTTCACTGAGCTCAATTGCTTGTTTTGAATGTTGAAAGGTATACGTATGTCTGTGTGTACAAGAGATTCATGGGAGGAGGTGTGATTGGATCAACACACATCTGTCAAAACCCTGGGAAAATGTATATACCCTATAGCTGGTGAATCCAGAGATAAAAACAATAACATTGTTATTGTTTTATTTCTTATGTATTGTTTTAAACTGATATTATAGCAAATTTAAATACCCACCAACTAAGGTGACATAATCACAAATGGCTACACATAAGAGGAGTGTTATATCAGTTATTTCTCAACTTTGAAATAAAATTTGGGGATTGAAATTTTAAATACACAGTATGAAGACATTCAAAGCTATGGTTCATATACATAAAGCTTATTGTTTACCTCTTTGGTATATAACATACTCAAGTAATTGCTTTGCTGGTCATATATAAATCCAATATATATAATATATGCCAATAATCTATTCCTTTGAGAACCGTAACTGTAATTTACTGACTTCTCAATACATTTAAAATGTCAACATTTTCTACAGTAGTTACGAGTTCTTTCTACCTCTCAACTGTGAATAGAAGTGATAGCCCCTCCCACTAAGAAATGCAGAGAAGCACATGTGCCCCTGAGTCTGAAGACTTACAGAAACACTGTGAGATAGAGGTAAATGGGGAAGAGGATATTGAGGGATTGCATTTTAGGGTGGGGTTTTTTCTTACTGTTTTGTATTTGGCCTTTTAAACTAAGGAGAATAAGACTATTGCTTTTATACTACTAATTTCCTACATTTTGTGTAGTAATTTTATACATAAATGAAACCACTTGTTTTTTATAACCTGCTGAAAGTGGTTGATAATCTTTGAGAGAAGGCAAATCAGGGAAGACAAGAAGAAGGGAAGCCATGCAGAACCCAAACCTTACCACTGTTACTCAGCCCCCAACCTCCTGCCAGAAAATGGCCATTGCCACAGAGTATACATGATAATAGTATTCTTTAAATTATTCAGACAGGTTAGAAAATTTTCAAATATTTGTCTTTGTTTTCAGTGATGCTATGAACTAATTTTGCCTTTGACATTGTAAAGAAAAAACATTTTACAAAAAAAGTTTTCATGTTTTTTCTCTCTCTTTTTTTCTTTTTTTTGGTACTGGATGTGTTTTTTCTTACATTTCAGAGTTTGCACCATTAAACCATCAAATGCATTAAAGAGGAGATCTGGAAAAGAGGCTTCATCATTTTCTTGGGAGCCATTTTATTATTGTTGCAATCTAAATAGTGCAGAATAGGAACTCTCGCTTGAAAAGTAAATCCTGGGATTCTGATTGTTAGTAAGATAACATTTAAATGAACAAAAAATCATGTTTCCTCCTATCTGAAAAATGTTAGGAATAAACCTGTGCATGCAGGGCTCTGACTTTGCAGATCCAGGGATCATAGCCCCCAGCATGGTGATAGGGAATGGAGAGGAGCTTTTTCTCTACCGATGAGCCCCCAACCTCACCCTCACCCCTCCCTTGAGAGCACAAAGGCTCTGGGGAATCTCTATGGAGATCCCCACCAACTCCTTAGAATGAAAATCAGCATTGTTGCCTACGTGTTATGGGCCAATCAGCACTGCTGTTTCACTTGTTTTCCACTAAGTTTATTTTAAACTCTTTTTCTTTAAGAATCCTAAGGTTCTTATTTTTTTGCATTTAAACATGTTCCTTAAATTAAAGCCTTTAATTTAATTTGGAAGAGAAACCAGTGGGGTTAATTTATTACACACACGCCCCCCCCCCACACACACACGCATGCATGCATGCACACACACTTCACCTCTTCATAGGTTATTTCCTATCCTAAGATGTATTTACTTGTTGTCTGTAGATCTAAACATTCTAATTCTTTTTCTGAAAATTAGAATATTTCCAAAATATTTGCTTTCATTCATATTGCAGCATAAACATTTACAAATCATTTTTATTTTTTAAAGCCTTGCTTAAAAAGCAGTTTTATTGTATCTATTAATGTAGTAATATGTATTAGATTCAAAAAGTAGTAAATACATTCAGTCTATAACTGAGTTTTGTCATTTCGCCTCCTAAATATCTCTATAAAGAATCTACTTTTCTAGATCGCTACCACTACCAGAGTCTACACTCCTATCACCTCTATGCTGGATAAGTGTGAAGGTCTCTTAACTGGCCTTCCCACATTTCCTGTGGCCAACCTGACCCTCTCTCCACCTGCTAGCCAGAATGATCTTTTCGAGACTCAATCTGATTATATCACCTGCCTCTGCTTAAAATTCTCTCAAGGTCTTTTCCTGTTCTTTGGGTCTATTAGTATAGAGACCCAAAGGCCTAACATAGCCTTCATGGCCCCATAGGATCTGGCTCAGCCCTCGTGTCTAGCCTTATCCTATACCTGTGCTCCTTCCCTCATTCTGCTGTACTCCAGCAACCCTGATCTTCTTCCAATTACAGAATAAGCTCCCTTTTTAAGAATGGGGATCTTTGCAAATGTTCCCACTACTGGCCCCTTCCTTCCCTCCTCATCTCATTCACTTCTATTTTTACTTCAGTACTTCCTCCAAGATATCGCTCATGACTGGTTTAATCAATTCCTCTATTATGGTATATTTCATCAAATTTAAGTGCTTTTGATTATTAGAACCACCATTATTTTATATGCCTTTAAAAACAAAGAAAATCTGCCAATTATATGGGAAAGTACCAGTGATTTTAAGGTACATCCTAATTTCATAGCTGCTCAAATCTAAAACAGTATATCTTAGAATGAGTTGAATATAGTATGTTATCTTGACATAGCTGTAATTTTACATTAATTTGTGTTGTATAATTAATGTCTATTTCCTCTGTGAGAGAGGGGACTGTATCTCTCTTTGTTCACCGTTGAATCCCTTCCCATTCTCTCTGGAATCTGTTCAGGCTTTCACCCCTACCACTTCACCAAAAGTGTACTTTTCAGGGTCAGTGGTGACCTCCTATAGCTATACCCAGGGCCATTTCTCAGTAATCATTTCATTTGACCTATCAGAAGCATTTGGCACTG
Source organism: Tursiops truncatus (assembly GCF_011762595.2). Classification (NCBI taxonomy): domain Eukaryota; kingdom Metazoa; phylum Chordata; class Mammalia; order Artiodactyla; family Delphinidae; genus Tursiops; species Tursiops truncatus. The sequence continues at coordinate 86,954,889 of NC_047034.1, forward strand.
TAGAATACATTCCCACTTCTGGGAAGAAATTTTTCATTTAACTTTCAGGATACCACACTCTGGATTTTCTTCCTACCTCTCTGACCTTTCCTACTCAAACTCTTTTACTGGTTCTTCCTCACCTCTCCCGGGTCTTCATGTTGGAGAAACCCATGCTCCATGGCTTAGTCCTTAGACCTCTTTTCTTTCTGAATTCAGTCTTATTCTCATAGCTTTAGGTGATCTATACGTAAATTTATATCTCCCACTTGGACCCCTCTCCCGAACTCTGGATTGAATTTCCGATTGTCTACTTGACATGTCCACTTGCACAGCTAATGTCTATCTCCAACTTAATATATCCAAAACTGAGCTTCCTTCTCCTCCCCCACCCCCGCCATCAAGCCTATGCCTCCTGACTTCTTCCCCATCTCAGTTACTGGCAACTTCAATTTTCCAGTTGCTCAAGCTAAAATCCTTCGAATCGTCCTTCTCTCTTTCTCTTACACCCCTTATCCAATCTGTCTGCAAATCCTATTGGCTCCACTTTTTAAATGTTTCCAGAGTCTTACCACTTCTGCTACCATCCAAGCCATCGTTATCTCTCATCTGGTTTTTACAGATGATTTTCGACCTTCCTGACTGGCCCCCTGCCTCCTATCCTTTCCCCTGCCTGGGTCTATTCTCAACATAATGGCCAGAGTGTTCCTTTTAAAACACTTGTCAGATCATGTTACTTCTTTGCGGCAAAACCCCCACTTGGCTCCCCGTTTCACACAGAGTATAAACTAAAGACCTTACAGTGGCCTACAAGGCCCTACCTCATCTAGCCCCCGTTACCCTTCTGATCTTATTTCTGATTCCTCTTCAGATTCATCCTTAACTGCAGCTGCACTGGCCTCCTTGCTTTTCCTCAAATATATCTGGCATGCTCTATTCAGGTCTCTGTACTTCCTATTCCCCTGCCTGGAAGGCTGTAGCGTCTGCTCTCTGCACGGCTCGTTCTTTCACCTCCTTAGGTGTCACTGTCTCGGTGGAGCCTCTCCTGGCTGCTCTGTTTAAAATTGCCACCTCCACAGGACTCCCTATACCTTCCTCTGATCTGTTTTATCCTCTAAAGTATTAGACATTTCAGTTACTTTGTTTATTGCTGTCTTCCCTTCACTTCCATGAGAACAAAGATTTTTGTCTGTTCTTTGGGACTGTATCCTCCAAGGCCTAGAATATTACCTGGAATAAGGTTAGTGCTTAATGAGTATTTATTTGAGGGAGCGAAGGGAATAGCATTCCAGTTTGAGCGTTTTTAAACTACAAACAAAGTGTTCGTGTTGTGTATCTATGCTTCATTTTATCACCGTGAGGCTTGTACTCCTCACCATGCTCTTTTGGATGAAATTCCTCGTCATTGGTTCACTGGAGAAGCCTTCCATTTGGCAAAACATGCTCCAGCAGGGGCGTGTTAAATATAACATTATATGTGATGTCGCTCCTAATCGCCAAGGGTATCTGGAAGTCAGAATGCCTCACAGAGACGGTGTTTCCTACCTAATAGCTAATAGAATGCTCTTTATAAATGATATTCAGTATATACTTGTTGACTGGTTGACCCAAGTAGTACAGACAGCAAAAATCAGAACAAGCAAGTAATATATCCAGGAACTTACCTATCTAGCAGACATTCTAAGAAACTTCCCTGTAAGTTCAGTCTTGGTTTCAGTTAATAGTGAGTCCTTAAACACCCATGGGGGCTTCAGGACTATGGAAACTGATTGAATAAATTATTAGAGATCTCATCAATGAATCACGTTAAAGAATTATATTACTGTACATAAGGCCTTACTGGATAAAATTATTTATTTTACAACATAACCTAATTTTTCATGTAGTTGTCAAGTTATGTGGTAGGATCACAAAAATCGGCTATTTTTAAAAGTGATTTGTTCATGTATGAAAGAAGATCCATCCATGAGAAATAAGGGTGGATTCTTAGAATGACAGTTATAATGGCAAAACTTAAGCTGCTTCTAAATAAAATAAGATGGAAGGTGAGAGGCAGTCCAGTAGCATATGTTGGTATTGGGAGATTCCTAGCAGCCTTGAAAAGCCAAAGTGTAGTATGGAATTACTGAAACTAATTAAAACATTGATATAAATGAGTACTGCAGATATTGCCATGATTTTAGGCAATATGATAACAAATGCACTTTCTTCTGTAGGAAATGGGGATTCTCCTGATGTGAATAGCAAGGAACTTTCCCCACACCACTTCTGAATTTTCTCCTTTCCCTGGATTTCTCAGGCAGACCAGACCAGAGATTCACCTGGGTGTTGCCTCTGCACATGCAGTGGCACAATTTCCTTACCAGATACGTCACCAAATTAATCAAAGCTAATGCATGTCTGCATATGCTTGAGGTTACATCTGTAGACCAGTAGAACTTAGAAACTCTTTCATCTTCTATCACTTTGTACAATTAAGACCACATACGACAGAGATCATTTCTCTCTTCTGAGGACCCATTGTTAGGACTTTTTAAAGAAATGACACAGACTAGAGAATTGAAAATGCATAATTTTCATTTCTTTTTTTTTTTTCTGGTTTTGGGTGAGGAATTGTAACATTGTTTATTTTTATTATTTAACTCAATATGGGTTTTTCCAGATATTCTGTTGTAACCTGGTATAGCCAAGGTATTAGATATTTAAGAGGCAGCCTCACATGCCATTACATTTTATATTTACCTCAGGTAAGACTACAGGACAAAACAAAATACCTGGTGTATTTGAGGAAGAGCAATGTGTATTTGAGGAATTCACTAATCTATTACTTTTATAAGAAATTGTAATTAAAATCAGTTAAACAAGAGTGACTATATGTGAGATTTAAAAATGTAGTAAGCGACTAAAATCCATAGAGAGAAATAATTTCTCCAAGTAAGAACTGTGCCTGAGTTGCTTTATACCTAGATTCTGTAAACTTTTTACCTGCAAACATTTTAACTCATTTTGAAAGGTCAATTTATATTGCTATAAATTATATTACTATAAATATATTACTATGTGAATTGAGGAGATTTATTTTTAGTAGACCTAAATACTGCTTAAAGTAGTATTGCTTATACCTCACAGCTCATTTTCGCATGACTTTCAGATTTTTGACAAAGCTCACATCTTGGCACATTACCAGTTTTAATTACTGCGTGAGTTTAAACTTTTTCTGCTCCCCAAGAGTGCATAATTTCCAAGAGGACAATCAGAGAATTATACATAACTTAGCAAGAACTCTTTCTAGTCCTTGGGGCTAATTCATGACCATTTAGCTGGTAGAATTTGTAGAAGTTGTTGATGTGCAGCCAACTGCAAGTTATTTAGTAGATGTCAAAGTATAGACACACGAGGACAAAGTTCCCATAACACCGCGTCACAGAATGATTTCAGCTTTTTCCTCATCAGACACGAGTTAGTGAGGCTAACAGGTAACCTGGATATCTGCACCTCTTTCATTTAGGCCTGAGTAGAGGTATCAGTTACTTTTTCACAGACTTGATAGCTATTGAAATTTGACTATTCTTTTCCTTTTTTCTTGCTTTATATGTTAGAATATTTATTTGGTCAAATATTGATATCTTCAATTATAAGTCACCATTATACTTTCTTTCTCTCTTCTGTAATTTTGATACTTAAGTCAATGTTCATTTTTCTAAGCCCTTCAACCCATTTCTTAGCCACTAATAGAAACAATACGATTACCATCTAAAATCACTTTTATTTTTTGTTTTGTTTCTGTTGAATTGCAACTCCTTCCGCACCTACAGTCTATTAGGATGCCAAGCTGTACCAGACTTAATAATCCCAAGAGCCTTGAAGCAGGTATTGACACATGAAGTTAAAGAAAGCCCCAGCCCCTTATATAAAAAGGGTGCATCAAGAAAAGAATAGCTTAATAGAACCATCTCAAGGTAATCAAAGCTGCAGTAGCATTGAGCAGAAGCTAGGCACTGAGGAAATAAAAAGATTATCATATCATTCATGTTACTTGTGATTTCTTATAATTAGTTGTCATCAATAGCTAGTAGACCACTGTAATTTTAAAACTTTCATAATGAACATTAAGTGTACTATGATGCAAGAATGTACTCTTGCTTTTTGACTGAAGACCAGGGTTAAGAAGAAGTTACTTCCTTCATGAAGGATGAGCAAGTATAATCCAGACCAAAAAGGAAGACTTTTCACTAGATAATTTCCCAGAATAGTAGGTATACACCATGTAGTTTAGTGAGTGAATGAGTCTTGCATGAAAAGCACAGTCAAATTCCAGATGGCCATCATCAGGCATTTACAACGGTTTTGAGACACCTGCTAAGACCAGGAGTATTTATGAGAAACAGTCTTCTCTATGTATTATGATGGATTATGTTCACATATCGAAATCTGAAGCTGGGTGTAGGATTTTCTGTTTTTGTATGTATAAGTATCACAATTAGTAAATCTCTAGAGTACATAAACCTAATTTTTATATATCCATTCATTGATTCAACGTATATTTACTGAATAGCTCCTATGTGTAGACACTGTACAAAGTAATAGGGATTTATTCATTCACTGAGCATATAAAGTATCTACTGTGTGCCAGACACCATTCTGTATTCTGAATGTAGCAGTGAACAAGACAGTTGTGCTGCCTTATGCTATTTTTAAGAAACACTTTATTATCCTTATTTCCAGATGATTTTTTTGTAGTTGGGGAAAGGAAAGCAATACACTTGAACTCTTATTTCTTGGTTCTCCACAGACCTTGGTTAAGTGGCTATTGTTATCTTAATTTTTTATTCCCTAAAGTGGTATATAACTGTACAGAGTTCATATTTTAAAGGATCAATAGATTTGAAAGTTATTTGTAATGACAGGGTAATCTGTCATTACAGATTATCTGTAGTTCTAGGTACTACATTTGTAGTACCTAGAACATGGCTGTCAAAATACTCATTTTGAGACTGTTTCTCTCTCTCCTTTTTTTTCCTCTCCATAACACTTATCTACTCACTTCAAAGGAGTTCTCTTCTTAGATTACCACAGTGGGATGTACAGGCAGAAAAACAACACCTTGAAAATACATTGAGAAAATTGATACATGTATTTTTCTAAAAATCAGTAGACAGTACCTTTCAGATGGTTCTAAAGATGAAGATAAATTTTGCTATTCCAAAAACAATCACATTGGTTTAGACTACATTTGGAGTTCATCATTAATAAGGGGAAAAAGGTTCATAATTTCAGCATACTCTGAAACTGTTTCTGACTTGTCAATTAAAAGCCCTCAATATGTGGTTAATGCATTTAGAAAATTAAGTTGCTCAAACTTCTCAAGGTAACAGTAAAAAAAAAAATAAAGTTTTTAAAAGTGTAATGAGTAGAATATTTAATATTGACCTAACGTCTACAATTTTTTAAAAACTAAATATACAGTAAATTATTGTGTTTACTCTGTCCAACAGATACCTGACGAGCCCTACGTAAAGAACTGTAGAGCTGCACTGACCAGTAGGATGCTCTTTTTAAATTGCTTAGATCAAGAATACAGTGTTGGTTATATTGCTGATGGACAGTGATCTGTCTGCCAGCACATACTTTTGTTTCAGTTGACATTAAATAACATGTCTCTAAGAAATGCTTCATATACAAGAAACAGCTCTGAACCTGGAGGATTCTCTTCAAATTGTGTGCAATATAAAAGATATTGACCAAGAAATAAAGAAGAACATTAAAAATAATAAAGTATCATTTCAACCTTTTGACATTTTGATGATATTTAATCATCCAAAAACTAATCACTACTGCTAATAAAGAAAACCTAAATGTTTGTTTCTAACAAGGCAACTTATTACACTGTTTTCTTCTTTCATTTAATTACTGGACTACGTTTCATCATGATGTATATTAATGTTATCTCCTCTGTTCTGAGTTATGTGCAACTTTATTTGTGAACGTGTGTTTTGTACCAAAGCCTCTCATACATAAATTAGCCCGTTTATATGTAAATAAGCGAAGTCTACACTGTGCCCAGATGAATGGTATTAAAGACAGACTTGCCTAAAAGAAATGTGCCTTGCTTGATTAAACATTCTTTTATTTTTTGATTCAAAATGATAGATTTGCAAATTAGTCTTGTAGGTAGGTTTTAGCAGAGCTTAACTTTAAAAAATATAGTAGTACCTATTATATGTTTAAGTTGTCTATCTTAACTAAAATTTTAACATTTAGTTATACCTTTCAACAGTTCATATAGAATATACTAATTTAATTTAGTTTTCATATGATGTTTGGTGTGGTGAGACAAAGCACATTCTTAAAGATATATACAATATTTCATCTAATGTTTTAAGAATTTCTTTAAAAATTGTATCTGTAAAAGTTTTCTTGACTCATTTTCTATTTTTATATTCTTTTAGAAATGGAACTTTTTTCAGTTAAAAAGAAAAGCAAAGTTTTATTTGTAAAAGAGATTTAGGAGATCATGAAAATGGTTTCCCATTTGGGGACATTTCACTTCTGTGCCATTATTAATGTATTTACTGTGACATTTCAGCAGAATGGTAGCTATTTGCATATTATTTAATAAGCCTTATGGAAAGTTAAACTGTGAACATTTAATATAAAGAAGACTTTTCATTTCCATATTTCATTTTCAAAATATACCTGAACAAATGTGTAAAACTCCAACCTCCTGCTATTTAAATGTATAACAATGCTAAGTTATAATACGAGTACTTGTAGAATTTCAATTACTATCAAAATATTGTTGTAGGAAAGCCAAAATTATAACACTTTTTGATGTCCTGTAGAAGGAAATGCAGGTGATGAATTTCACTGTTAACATATAAGAATCAGTAACTGAAACAATCTTATACCTACTAGCAGCGAAACAGACAGGAGATACAATCCAGGTAACTTTCTTTGAGGCAACGTCTACAATGGATTTTGCACAATCTGCTCGTAATTTCTCTGGTCAAAACTTTGAGACCAGATCACTCTAGGAAAAAAGGAAGTAAAAAAAAAAATGACAGCTGTCTCAGATTTGAGCTATGTGAACCTCCAATCTGGATAATTTGTGATTAAAGTGAAAATATAGCCACCACGGTGTTTTTGCTCTGTGTTAGCCTGTGTAGTAGAGACACTGGCCCAGAGAATAGTCCATTTCCAGCCACCTTAATACTCATAACTGATGATCACAGCCTGGTCACATCCGCTATTGGGATGATTGAAACAAACCAAACAACTGTCCTAATAGGAGGTCTTAGAACATGCAGATGTTTTAGTAAGGATCAGTAGGTGTTACCAAAATAGACACAAGAGCTACCTTTATAAAATACCAATGACACAACCTTAAGCATTATAGTATGTTTAATATCATATCCACATTATTATTATAGGCTACAGTTTCAAATAAAGACAAAATCTGGGGCTTCCCTGGTGGCGCAGTGGTTGAGAGTCCGCCTGCCGATGCAGGGGACGACGAGAGGCCCGAGTACCGCAAAAAAAAAAAAAAAAATCTGGACTTTGCAATAAAAGCACAGAATGGTACCAGATGAAGAAACTGTCATATCAAGTATGGTTCACCAAATGGGTAGTAAAAATAGTATTATTCTAGATATCAGGAAACCAGAATTCTTACCCACTTTCTGCCTGTGGAACCCTAGATAAGTCACTTACCACTGCTAGGCTTCAGTTTCCTAATTGCAAAATGAATGTTCTGGGTTACTCTCCAAAGCGCTTTCCAGCCCCCAAATTCTCATTATATGCATTTGAAAAGGCTTTGAAGCATACTTAAGGACTCAGATTTTTTATGAATTTCTGAAGGAATGAATAAATTGAAATAAGATTTAAGTCTTGAAAGTGTCATAAATATATCATTCTTCAAATTGCTTGTGAGAGAGAATATGGGATTTTTTTCTCCTCTGAGAATTGTCACTGGTCTATAAATGGGATCATGAAAAAGTAGAAAAAAATCACTCTCCGGAATGGAAACAGATTAATTTATTACCTGAAAAGGAGGGGAGGTTATTTTTTTTAATTTAATTTGATGTTAAGGTGATTTGAAATCATATATGAAATGCTAAAACTATAGCAGAGCTTTATCATACTCAACATTATAATCCTGGGAGTAGGAGAAGGTAGGAAGAGGTTAGAGGGATAGGAGTGTTTGCCTTAGGATCTCTTGATTATTTCCGCATAAGCCGCAGTTTGGTAGAGCAGGTGTCTCTGTGCTTTCATGCTGGCTTTACCAATAACTCTCATGTGCCCTAGGAAAGTCCCTTTAACGTCACTGAGCCCCAATTCCTAGTAGTAGTCTGTATGCTTCTTTACATCTTTGAAAATTCTGTATTGTTTTCAGATGGTTGTAATATACATGTTCATGTCCATGTCGCTCCCCTCCAGTCACTTAGATGCCACATCTCTACTCATGTGACTGAACAGACTGCAAATCCAAACAACATTCATGTTTCCAATGTTTGCTAATTGACTTCAGCAAGATGTAAAACATGAAAATATTTTTATTTTGACCACGGTTTAATATTATGATTTATCATTTCATCTTTGAATGTTGTTAATTGTCTAAATGAAACGTCTGCTCAAGTGAACCTTTTTTAAAAATGTTGTAGTTGAATAAACACTTAGCAAATCAAAATTAAGTATATTATGTTTCCCAGTGAACTGTAGCTGATTGTAAGGTGCATTTTTGTCACATTTAGAAGTTAATACCTTTTTGGCCCCAGAAACAATGGCTATGAATTAAAATAATATTCACAGAATTTTGTAAATTTTTGTGAATTCAAAAGAGGCTTGATAGAGCCACATTGTAATTAATTTTGCTCAGGAGTGAGAAACAAAATTCAGGGATAACCCAAACACTTCTGTTTGGCTTTAGTGGACAGTTGGGAAGACGAAAGGTTATAGGTTTTGTACAACATAGGTAAGATGCCCATAGGCAATTATACCCATTGTAAAAGAAGAGTATATTCTGGTTGCTGGTTTATGGTAGAAAAAGATTAGTATAGAAAGATGCTAAAATATGGACAGTAGAGAAATTGTTAAAATGATAGTCCATTTGAATAATACAGAAATATTTTGTCATACTGAGATTATCTGTCCAGAAGTATAGTCTTATATCCTTCCATTCAGAAAAGGGGGCAGTTTTTAAAAACCTCTATCATAATAGGAAATGTATGTTTTGACTAGTGGAGCAATTCATTAAAACATTTAATCTGGTAATTTTGGTTATGTGAATCTGAATTTTCACTTTAGGTGTAATTAAGTCTCTTAATGTATTAGTGTTAGTGATCTTTGTAAGAAGTAATTTAACTATTTTTTTTAAAGTTGATGAAATTTGCTAAATGGTGATTCTAGCATATTGTGTTAATAGTGTATCTTACAACAATTTGTGAACTGACCATATGAAAACAAAACATAGTAGTATCTCTTCCGGTAAATTGTTTCCATGGTGTGATCTCGTAATACCAGGTTTGGGGTCGGGAGGTTAAGTATTTAGTTTACGTAAAACTAACTGTCAAACTGTTTTTCCTAAATGCCATGAAAGTGTATGATTATAAACAAAATAGGAATATCCTATTAAGGACACTGTATAGACCATTTTTGAAATGATATAATTTCTGTTAAAAAGTTTCTACACATATGAGGGAAAGCAAGCAGTGTGTGTAGTATTTCTATGTAATATGCTAAATGTTTTAGAATCCATTTTTGAAATCTTATGCAGAAAAACAAATACAACTACAACACTTCAGTTTTTTCAGAGATGTCTTGCATTTGTTTATTATCTCATACTTTTCAAAGATCATTAACATATCTTATTTAATCTTAAAATATCCTTATGAAGTAATAATACTGTCTGAAGTTTAGAGATTAAACAACCAAGATTTAGAAAGATTATGACTTGTCCAAGATCATATGGCAGCAAATGACTTTAAATCTCATGTTCTTTACACTTTTCATTCTCTGTCAAGTTATTTTTTTTTTCTACCACTGCCATGATCTTTAAAACTTTGACTAAAATTTAATTCTAAATGATACATTGCGAAATTTCAGGTCTAAGCTACAAGGCATGGTTGCTGTTATTGTCGGACCTTTTTAGATACTTCCAAAATATAGTCCTCCCTCAGGTAGAGAGCTAAACATTTTCCATCTAAAACATACTAAGTCCCCTCACTCTGACCATAGGCATTAAATCAGTATGATGTCAAAAATCTAGACTGAAAGATTATCTTCTCCACTGGTCTCCTTTCTAATTTCCTTTTAAAACAGTCCATCACAATGACTGATTTCTGAACAGTTGAAAGAAGCAATAATCAACCCAAGAAACCGCAAACATTCTCATTCAAAGAAAACATACTGTGAGAGCCACCATATTAGCCATTTTTCAGCCTATTGTTTTTCATCACATGTATTCTGTGATTAGGGGAGGACAGGGAATGGGGAGTGGGTAGAAAAACTGCCTTTATTTTAAGAAAACTCATTATTTCCTGTAACTATTCAAAAAGAATTGGTATCAAGTATTAGATAACAGGATTATTAACATTTAGCCATAGTTCAAATATGTGGTAAAGTTGATGCACATATTTAAAAATCCACTTAAGTAATTTCCTGGATAAAATTAAAATCTGATGACCGCTCAGTTTGAATATGGAGAACGTTCATGTGTTAATCCGTGACATAATACTACATTTTAATTCTTTTCTCAAACAACAGAGAGACACTGTAATTGCTTTCCCTTGTGAATCAATAGTCTGTGATACATTCTGTACTTTTACTGACTAGCAACACAGTGTTACTGTAAACAATTAAATCGAACATAAGCTATAGGATATCAGAATTTAAAATTTTGTATCCTTAAATGTAGTTCTCTTCATCAGATAAGTCAAACAAGTGTTATTTTGTATGGAATGAAATAATAATCATTCTTAAACAATGACATAATAAATAATGGAACTCTGAATAAAGTGTAAAATCAAACCATATTTTGTATTTTTCTATATTTGTCTTCCTTTGACATTGAATTATGTTAATTTATCACATATTAATGTAGAGTTAAAATAAGCTCTTATGCCATGTTCTGTAATGTTCTTGACATGATAATTTTGGGCCTTCTGTTAAGTAAATAGCAGTAAATACCTGTGAGTTGATTATGTGATATTTTCCTCTGATTCCTTTTATAAATTTGTCATTGGACTTAAAGTGTTTTCATTGCAAATGTTATGTGCAGAATTCAATAAAAATACCAAAAAAAAAATCCTGTTACTCATATTAATAATTAGCTCCAAATCCTTCTTCCTCCCTCCCTTCCTTCCTTTCTTCCTCCCTCCTTCCCTCCCTCCCTCTCTCTCTTCCTTCCTTTCCTTCTCTTTTCTTTGTTTGTTTGCTTTGCAAAAGAGAAAACACCAAAGCTGAGCTATTGTCAACAGCTCAAGTGTCAGCTACATTTGGACAGTTCTGCAGACTGTTTTGTGTCCTCTCACATGACTATAGTGAAACTTCTGTGCATTACACTTAGCAAGTCTTTTGGATGCCAGCATTGCCTAGGTTTCTTTTATTCAAATGTACACTGTTGAGGGCCCAGGAAAGTCTCAAGGAAGAAAAAATATGTTATGTAATAAGTCTGTGCCTTCATACTATCAATTATACGAGAAAATGGTGAGAAAGCAAATGTACATCATTTCATCCAAAAATATGTATTGAGCATCAATTGTGTAAACTGCTCTGTTCAAAACACTGTGAGCAGGCTTCCCTCGTGGCGCAGTGGTTGAGAGTCCGCCTGCCGATGCAGGGGACACGGGTCGTGCCCCGGTCCGGGAAGATCCCACATGCTGCGGAGCGGCTAGGCCCGTGAGCCATGGCCACTGAGCCTGCGTGTCCGGAGCCTGTGCTCCGCAACAGGAGAGGCCACAATGGTGAGAGGCCCGCATACTGCCAAAAAAAAAAAAAAAAAAAAAAAACCACTGTGAGGGATGTGAAGGTAAATACGAAGGTGACCCTGCCCTCAGAGAACTTAGAATCTAGTGGGTGATAGATATATATATATATATATATATATATATATATATATATATATATATATATATATTCCTGAGCTTGTAGGTTAGGATTCTCATTATTTAGATCCAGAACAGTCAAGTGTTAAATAAGAACATTTTGTTTTCCATATGTATCATCTATGTAAGTCCAATATTTTGTGTACCATGACAGACTATAATTTCTATGCATCAACCTTTACATACCCATTGTTCTTATCTTGTACTTAGCAGTGTTGATCCTAAATCTTTTTCCTAATAGCGGCTAGTTACTCAAATGTGTTTGTGTTTTTGGAATGTCAACAAATGCTACATCACCAAAACAGAGGCCCTCTTGTTTCCATCTGGAATTTTACTTTGTCTTAAAAAAAAAAAAAGTGCGGATTAGGCTGCCTTACACATGTAGTAATTAGCTATTAGAGAAAAGAACAAAACGTATTTTTCTGAGTCTCCAGTTGATATAAGAAATAGATGTTTTTAAGCTTTCTGGCCATGCAGCTTTAGTTGTGGACTCCATGAGCCATAATTTGTAAGTATTTCATTTTAAGGAACCAAATCTTAAAGTCTTTTGTAAACATTTACAGGGTGAATTAAGAGGTGCAGGTGGTTTCCAATGGATTACAGCTATCCTCTTTGAACCACGCCTCCATCCAAGAGAATTTTCACATTTCTGTTGGACTTGGACAGAAAGAAATTTATATATAATTATTGCTGCACATCTCCTATGGGTTAGGGACCACATAATCCTCAGTTCATTTTCCTGTACTCTCTTTTGTATTATAACCTTTATCAATATTGAGCCTTTCTCTCCCTTAGGTCCATTTATCATTTCTTTATAAGTTCCATTAATCCTTCTTTGTTCACTCTAAATGATACCTGGCAATTTGAGTCATGGTAGAGGAGAAAAGGCCAAATGAAGAACTAAACCCTCTGGTGACACTACTGGCTTTTACAATTTAAGGTCAGTGAAGTCATTGTTTTGGAAATGAAGCTGCAGAGAAGGAACAAAACAGAGAACCCAGAAATCTGATTTCAAAACACACAATTGATAAGGAAATGTGTGTATGTGGCACAGTCCTCATCCATGTCTGGTTCAATTTAGCATAATAAATGCTTTTAGATGAAGGTGAGGAACACAAATTGATTCTCAGGCACTATCTCATGAACCTTTACAATGTCAGTGAGAAGTAGATGCCAGGTATTACTGGTTTACTTTATACACATTATGCCAGCCAGGAAAACAGTTATTTCCACATGACCTGAATCTACAAGCAATGATGGGAATTAGTCAGAGGGCCTAACAGGAATCTGGAAGCTGAGCTAAATGATGATAAATATACCAATGTCTTTAGTTTTCTTTCATTTCTATAGAAAATCTGGGGAAGTCTGCAGACGCAAGTGTTTCTGTTGTCTTTGATTCGTGGTGATGGCGACGGAAATAATTAGGAGAGAGAGGGAAGTGGCATTTATGATGTGGATGTAAAATTTGGAGGCAGAGTTAATTTTTGCCTTATAATTTCTGGAGGCAGTTTATAAAGCTGTTTGAACTTTATATATCCTAGTCTTGAGAAAATAATGAGCTTGTGATTTTAATATGCTTCTCCCTCCAGGCACTTTCTGTGCCAGCAGGAATGCTCTACACTATCAGTCAGGCCAAGCTCTCAACACGTGTAGTAGCCAAGAAGGAACCTGGCACACAGCCCTCCGGGGCCATGCCATGCGTGCGTATAGTTAGAATTAGCTCCACAGGGGACACTGCGCAGGCAAGCCACATTCTCAGAATATCTGGAGTATAAATTAATGGGGCCTTACAGCTGGACTGTGCTTTACAATATTTACAACACATACATATATATGTATATTTAAAAGCATTTTGTAAAATCTGTGATCTGTAAAATAGGCAGAGAAGGTCACATCACATACTTGTTACAAATACAGAAACTGGATACATAGTTACACAATTTGTCTAAGACCATGGGGTTAGTAAATTTCAGAAAGTGACTAGAATCCAAGTTTCCTGACTCCTGAGCCAAGGTTGTTTTTCACAGCCATATTCCCCACTCCTCACCACCCCTGCTCTCCTAAGTTCTGGCTTCCCTAAGAAGTGAGGTAACTGAGGGGGTTGTCATAGGGATATCTAGAAGAACAGCAGAAGAAAGGCCTTTCCACTGTGCTTGTCTTACTCTGCATTTATGCTGGCAAGCCTAGTCCTGCCTCAGCCTGCCCTCACCACCCAATCCCCTTGCCTTAAAGTGAGACCCCAGAGAAATGGAAACCTAAGTTCTGCAAACTGGCTTAACTATCACTCCATGAGTCTATTCATTTATTATTCAAAAATAGTTATTGAATACCCCTTATTGCCGTATCTCCCTCTCACTTCAGTGGAAAAGTTGTCCCAATCTCTGGAGCTCTGGTCCATCTTGTTCAACCCCCTCCTGAACTTGCCTTCATCAAATACTGACTGTCTTGGATCTATACTCGATATCTCCCACCCCAGAATCTTTGATTAGTATATAAATGTTTCCTGGACCATAAATCCATCTTCAGTTCTATTCTCCCCCTTCCATTCAAAGCCAAACTTTTAAAAAAGAGTTGTCTCTACTCCTTTACCTCTCATTTATTTGCTCTTCTACTATCATGTCCCCCCACTGTAATCTAGCTTCTGTCTCCACCTCTCACTGAATACTTCCTCACTACTAGTTTCCTTGTCATCCTTCAGTTCTCATCTTACCCAGTCTCTGTAGGGTTTGACCCTGTTGGTCTCTCCTTCGTTCTTGGTTTTTGCAACACTACCCTTCTTTCCATCTTGTCTTTGTCTCTTTCACTGATTTGTCTTCCCCTTATTGCTTCTTAAACACCGCTGTTCTGCAAGGTTCTTATTTCAGCCTTGACCTTTTCTTAGAGTCTACACTCTCCCCAGGTAATATCAACCAATACCTTATTTTTAACTACTTCCCCACATCTTATCTCCAGCTCAGATCTATATCCTGAATACTCTTCTTACTGTACTCCAGGTGCCTGTTTTCTCTGCCCATCATTTCCTCTCTGCTCACATTCCATTCTTAGAGAACTCCCCAACCCACAGCCTAGAAGGGAGAGCCCTAGAACTCACATAAGCCCGTTCTCCATCCACAAGTGGTAACCTAACCCAAACTGAGCAAATCAGATTCTCTCTCCCTGGAATTTGTGACCGAGACTTGGAGACTTAGAGGTAGAAACAAGTAGGCAGAGATATAAGTCATATGGAGTTGAGCCAAGGTCAGCCTCTTGACAACCTTAAATCCATGTAATCCATGTTCTGGTGAAGCAGTAACTAAACCTGCTTAGAGAAACTTAGAGAATGAAACAGAAATTAAGCAGAACAATCATACTGTCTCAGTGAAAAATGGAAAGTAACTACAGACAAATTTCCAGTATGTGGGAGGTCCAACTCTACCCCCTGCTGTTGGGTTCTATGAGATTCTTCTATAACCTTCCCATATGCCAGGATTTTGTTAGCCAGCTTTACGGGATTTCCTGACCACATGCACAATTTATCTTTTGTATACCAATGTCCTTGCTAGAAATATCTAATTAGGTGATCTCTAGACTATCCAAGGTACTTCAAACTCAACACGTCTAACCCAGAATGACTCATCTCCTGCACTCAGCACCACACCCAACCCTAACGATATCCTTATCTTGGGGAAAGGAACCACTTCTTAATGCTACCATTTAGAAATCTGGAAATCTAATCTCAGACTTCTCCTTCTCATTCACTCCTCATGGCCAATAAATTCTTGATGCAACTTCCTCCCCCACCTCCACCTCTGAATTGTTTCTGTGTCTTGTCATTTCTTGCCTATTTTGCTGCAGTAGCCTCGTAGATTTTCATACTACAGCAAAAATGATCTGTGTAAACAGCAAATATGCTAGTGACTCTCCTGGCTAAAATACTTCAATGACTCCATTATTCTTTAAGAATAAAGCCTAAACTTTTTAGTATGACATCCAAGGCCTTTCATAATCTAGCTCCTGTTGCCTTTCTAACCTCATCCCTTGTCACTCTCCAACAGATAGGCTCTGCTCCAGTCACCCTGAATTGTTATGAATTCCTTGTATGTAATATGCTCTCTCTTCTATGTACCTTCACATTTACTGCTTCCTCTGCTTACATCTTCTTCTGCCCCACTCCACCCAACCACACTCTTCCCCTCAGCTGGGTGATGGCTAATTATCTTTCAAGACTTTCTCTAGATGACATCTCCTCCAGGAAGACCTTAGTTAAATATCCCTCTGATGTATACTCAGATATAACTGTCTACTCTTTTGTCTCCTTTGCAAAACTGTGAGCAACTTGAAAGCTGCCCTAGCCATCGTTGTAATTACAGTCCCCGGTTTATAGTGGAAGTTCAATAAACATTTGTTGAATAAATGGGACACCGAGAAGACGTAACTTCTGCACTCAAAGACCTTATAGAAGTAGTGGAAAATGAGAAAGTCTATGATTATGGCATGGTGTTAAGTTCTATACCACGTAGACTTGGAGTACTATGAGAAGTGGGAAAGAGCAATTAGCTCTGTCCAAGGACCTTCAGGAAATAAGACAGGAGTTTAGGTTTGATGAGAAAGTAGAAAGGACTGAGTAAGGCAAATGGAGAGAGGAAAGGGTGTTCAGCCTCTTGCAGCCAATGCCAGCCTACTTATCTTTCACAAGTTGTAAAAGCTTCTGTGCATTTATGTACCACCGTTTAGAGGATTTCAACACTAGATTCATACATAAATTTACTCCAGGGAAACTAGATAGCTGTCTTAGCAGTGGAAAACCTTCAAAAAATTTTTCAAACTATTGCAGTACTTAAAAATATTTTGGATTCAATAAAACCCCAAATATGTCTCACTCTTGGAAATTTTCCCTCTTAATTTTGAAACACATGAGTAGTGTGGAAGAAATTAATCTGTACTTTCAAGTCAACCACACTTACCTCATTCAGTTGCTGTGTTAGAAGATCTGTGTATTATTCCAGGAACCTCCAGTGACCTTATTGTAATCTTTTAGACTTAGAAACAGGAAATCAGATTTTATCTAGTGTAATTTTAACCTCAGTATTTAAACATTTCCAGTACTTTCTTGATTTCATCAAAGGACTCCTTCAATCCCCAGTCCTTTGAAGTATTCCACTTGGACAAAAGCTCTTGTGTTTAAATTGTACAGAATTTTCCTGTTGATATCTCTATAAATCCTCAGTCAAAATGACTCCCAGTTCAAAACTATACACACATTCTCTTATTTTTGTGGAATCTACCAGAAATTAGCCTTTAGGAGGCACCAAACTTTAGATCATTATAAACACCAAGAACCATTAACTAACTTAGAGTAAGATTTTGGTTACTGATAATTCTAAGAAAACTCCTTAACAAAATTAAAAATATGGATTTTGCTACCTGCAATAACAGAAAAAGAATATAGATTTATTAGAAGGTAAAATACTGAGTCTAAAAGTTGCAAATGGCTCTCAATCCATATTATTCATTGCAACTGCTTCAGGTCTATTAAAGAGGAATGTAGGGAGCCAAAGAGGAAGATATAATTAATGTCACTTGGTGATTTATTCAATTACAAACTATAAGGCTGCTACCGTAAAAAGTCCCCACTAGCTTAGAAGAAACAAAGCTCTCTGCTTTAAGAATGGGTCTTAATAGCCATTCTCAGGTAAGCCTCATTTCATTTTTTCCCACCAGTTATCTGCCAGTTGAGGAGACTTTAATCTGGAATCCTAATGTGTGGTTTTCATTTGAAAAGATTTTAACATCTAATGCTGCTTAAAACTTTGCATTTTGAAATATATATTCTTGTCCATCTCTGCCATATTTTCCCATCTCCCATTTGAGTTGTTACTAGTTGATTGAATAGGCAACTGCAATGGTTAAAGGTGCCACTAAAAGGCCAAATTCCCCTTAACTGGCATCAGTATATCTTGATCTGTGGGCCTTTTTGAGAAATGATGCAGACCTTGTCTAATAACCTAGGAGAAATGACCATTTTTCTGTGCTGGGATACCATACTGCCTTGCATAAAGGGAAATATTACATGGCTAGAAGTCTAAATCCAATTGTGATGACCTTTCTAATTAAATGAGCATACATAGATGTCCTACCATGTTCTTTTGAATCACGGTCAGTCTAGAATTTAAAGAAGTATATTTCCTGTTTCTTTCTCTAACAGCATATATTCCTTTGAAGATTGCCCATTCTCCAAAAAGAAGCTCACAACTACTTGGATTTTTAAATCACACAACTTGTAATTGTGAGTCACTGGCTGATTCATCTTATAAAGTTGCTAAACCCCTCATCTTATAACACAGACCTTTAATTCCTCCACTGGTAATTCAGAAGTGAGCTTGCAGCTGTTATATGTCACCATTATTGTTAGTTGTTAAAAACATGTCAAGAGTTTTGTGTTGAGGTGTTTTTTTAAAATAAATAAATAAAAGCTTAGACTGAAATAAGATATCACCAGAAAGCGATGCTTTTAAGCAGGAGTTGAAATTTCAAGTTAATGTTTTAAAAATTACATCTTTATTTGGCTCAATTTCACTTGGGTTTTGGTCCAACAATCATCTCTTCAGAGTACTCTGAATAAATCAAGCACTAAAAAAAATCCTCAAAATGATGAGTTTTATTGAGTTCTGAAAACACTTCAAGAAGGAAACAAAGCTAGTAATCACACACTTGTAAAGCAAGAGAAGAACCCTTACAATATGCAGTTGGACAAAAAGCCAAACAATTGTATATAGCTTTACCTGAATTCCTTTGTCAAAATACCTCAGAAGAAAAGAGGCTTCAAGCTTCCATTGGTTACTCTCAATCTCATTCCCTCATGAGGGCCCAGTTCTATTATCATTGGGTAATTCCAGCTTTGTATCTGAATAGGAAATGGAAGAACCTTTCCTCTAAACCCACACCTTTGTTTCAAGATGTCTTTTAGAAGACCTGGCCTCAAAAACCTCACAATTTTGCTACATACTGGTCCCCATGGACCAGCAGCATCCGCATCACCTAAGAGCTTGTTAGAAATGCAGAATCTCAGACTCTACCCCAAACCTACTAAATTAGAATCTGAATTTTAATAAAATCCTAAAGTGACTCATATACACATGAAAGTTCCAGAAGCACTATTCTCAGAGTGCTACTACATAACCTCACTCAGAGACGTTCTGTGAACCATCAGAACAGATAAACAGAATCTTCAGTTCAAATCAGACTTAAGCTAAAATAAGCCATCTTGCTCCTATATAAATTTGTTTTTTTTAAAGTCCAAAAACAACATGGCAAAGAACGAGTATTATCATTATTGAACCCTAAGTTTGGAAAGCTACTACATTTTTCTATTTAGAATCAGATTCTATTTCTCAACGTAGTCGAAACCTTTCATTTCATTACAAAATGACCTCTACCAAACCTCTCCCCCACGCCTACCCCTCAACAGCTGTAAACCCTTGGTAAAGCCCAGGTTTGGACTAGTCTTCATGGATGTTGATAAACTGGTAAAGTAGTAGCTCTCATTTATCAAATGCCAATAACCAATGACAACGGTTTTATCAAGCATGGTTCTAAGTCTTTACCTATATTAACTTATTGAATCCTCAGAACCACCCTAAAAGATATGTTCTATCATTACCATCCCCGTTTTAGAGAAGAGGACACTGATGCATGAAGAGGTTGAATAACTTGTCTCAGGTCATAAAATTACGCCATGTCAGAGCTGGGATCTGAGGCCTGTTTCAGAGCCCAGACACCCAGTCACAAGGCTGTAATTACCACCGAACGCCAGGGGTATGGTATCTCTGCCTCTCACAACAGCTCTACGGGGTACATAGTGTGTAGTGGAGAACACGGGGGTCTCATAGACTAGGAAATGATGAAGCCCCTGCGTTACCCCCGATGAGTTCATGCTACCCCCCAGCCACTTTCAATATTGCAAATTCCAGCTCTTCCTATGACATCTCAACTTGGTACTGGTAGAGCCCAGGAGTTCAGTTCCCTCTGCCAATGTAACAAAGGTAAGAACACCTCACTTCACACCTCCTCCCCTCCAGCCATATCCAACATGTATACTTTATATGTATCCAGTGTGGTGTATTTTACAAGGATGGATTTGAAGCCCTGTCAACTGTGATCATGTATACAGGTCAAACCCTGATCCTGAACACAAACCGCTACCAAAGTGCTCACTCTAGAGGGCCTCCTTGCTGCCTCACTAGAAAGCCATGGTTTAGTCATTAGTATTCTGGTCGGATAGGAAACCTCCCTTGCAGAGCTGCGGTGGAGGGGAATGAAGCCTTGCACACTATAGTGATTTTATTAAAATGTAGAAAAATTGTTGAGAAACAGAAATGCGATGGGGTAGGAGGTTGCCATGACAACTCAACCATCCCTCAGTTTTCAAAGAGTGGAGAAGACCAAGGAATAGTAAATAAAGAAAAGGAAATAGAGGAAGTCTGGATGGCACGTGATCGCAAATGGAATGAGACAGCTCAGAGGCACAAGTTTTAAACTGAGTGATGAGCTGGGAGGCAGAGGCGGGCCTCACAAGGGGATGCCCTTCCTCAAAGAGCAAGGAGGCTGGCGGAGGCAAATCTTTATCATCAGCTTCACAGCATGGCTCGGCTACAGAGGCCACCAAACAATGCAGCTCTCGACAAATGATTTATGGATAAACAACTGTCTCTCACAAGGAAGCAGGAGTTCTCCTGGCATCCTCCTAGGAACTATCCTCCATGATCTCTGGGCATATTTTAATATATTGGTTCTGGGATCACTATTCTCCATGCCCACCCCTCACTTCAGGATTGTCGATTGACTCCAGGCAGATCAAGAAACATCAGGACCCTCCAGAACTCTACCCACTCATAATACATTAGATGAATTCACATATAACAAATTCAAAATACATTTCTAAGGGAAACTAGGGTGAAAGGATAACCTTTCTTCAGCACTTTACAGGATACCAAGTACTTACACATTATCTCATTTGATGCCTGGGAGCAGTCTCAGCAACCTGGGACTACTCAGCCCTGCAGCAGCCCACAAAACCTGGTGTGCAACTCAGACTGAAATAAAGTAATTAAGCTCCCCTACGTGCAAGAATTTTCCAACCCTCCTGGAGAATGGAACTAATGCTGATGCTTTACAGCATTGCCAGTCTTCATCACACATTATGACAGCTTGAACAATGCACTATTCCCATTAATTAACACTTCAGTTTTTTGAGATTCGTGTGTGTGTGTGTGTGTGTGTGGAGAGAGAGAGAGAGACATGTACATGTAGATAACACACAAGCAGATCTACATCATTTCTGCTAACGGAGGGGAGTAACGCTGGAGATAAAAGATCGTCCAAAAATCATTTTAGGACTTTGTAATGCATGACATATATTGTAGTGGAGGCTACTAGTAGATGTTTGATATAATTTTTTTTTTTTTTTTTTTTGCGGTATGCGGGCCTCTCACTGTTGTGGCCTCTCCCGTTGCGGAGCACAGGCTCCAGACGCGCAGGCTCAGCAGCCATGGCTCACGGGCCCAGCCGTTCCGCGGCATGTGGGATCTTCCCGGACCGGGGCACGAACCCGTGTCCCCTGCACCGGCAGGCGGACTCGCAACCACTGCGCCACCAGGGAAGCCCTGTTTGAGATCATTTTTAAGTGTGACTGCATTTTCGCCCATGCACTCTGCAAGAAATAGCAAGCGGGGTGCGGTTAGGGAGGAAGCAGGCAGGGATTGAAAATTGGCCCCAGATAATGCACTGATCACCTTGAAGAGCAGTGAGCCATGACACATACATCTGGAGCACAGCATCCACTCCTGGGCCTCCCCACAGGTCAGATCTCAGGCACAAGCCGCATAAGCCTTGGGCAGGGCTCAAGAAAGCTGACATCGTGGCTGAAGGGAGGAGCATTGCCAGAGAAAAGCTGTCTCACCGAGCAGAGTAAGGGCCTCCTTAGACTGGAAAAACATGATTAATGAGAGGGAAAGTTCTGGGTGAGATAAAGGCACACTTGATCATCATGTCCCAGAATGCTCTTCCTGAAGAGCTGAACACTTGGGGAAGTAAGTTTAGTAAGTCCACAGACGTTCAAAATGGTACATATCAGGTCATTGTCGAGAGGAGAAAACTGAGACTCAGAGAAGGTAGACCATGAATTTGAACCATGCACCAAATCTTGCGTTTGATACTCTCAGTATTTCTCACAGTTCCTGAGGTGGAGGTTGCAGCTGGGGTGGGGAGAGGTTAGATACTCATTAATTAGGAAGACATGGCTACAAAGTAAAAATGAGAGGAATCTGTGGCTTTGGACTATATCCTTGCAGGTTTGGCTGGGGGAGTGGATAAAGGGCACCAGTATTCACAGATGCAAGTTATGAAGCCACAACCTGTGGGTTTCCTGTACTTAAGTCAACCGTGAAATGGTTGAAATGATCCATTTCTACCAGTCATAAAATGCTGCCTAAAATTCTCCCTAGCCTTATCATCTTCTCTCCCTACACACACACAAACTCACACACACACACGCAGAAACTCACACAATGTACTTCTGTTATTTCCCAAACCTCGCTTTTCTATTCCCTTTTATCTTTGTTTAGTCACACACAGTCTTTCACTTCTACATCAGCTGGATTTATCAAATCAGGACAAGTGTTTGAGCATCTGTCCAGCTAAATCCCAGGGCTGCAATTGCCAAGCTGCTCCCTCCAAGACTGCATTGACTAACAGACAGCCAAGAAAAGCTTACAGTAATGATAACTAATATTTACTGAGCACCTACTTACCATGTGCTAGGCACTGGGATAATAACTCTCATGCCTTCAGATTCCTGAATATCTCCTTCAGTCCTTACTTATGCAACCACCTTGGGAAGTGTTACTGTCCCTATTATAGAGATGAGACCCTGAGGCAAAGAGGGGTGGGTAACTCACAGAAATTCACAGTGCTGGTAAATGGCGGGGTGAGGGAAACATGAACTGCTTCCCCTTTACCTACCCAATATTGAAAATATATCTGATGCTGTCTAAGTTGTTTTCCTCAAAACTAAGTGTGTCGGTGCCTGGGTGGTTCAGTGGTAGAATTCTTGCCTGCCTCAAGAATAAATGTTTCATATTAAAATATTTTAACGGATTCAACATTCAGTTCATAATCAGCCTATTCTGTTTTGTAGATAATCTTCTTTGTTTTCTCTGTGATGGGTAACATATGCCTTCTCACACTCCCCATTTCTGCCACCAACATGAATTTCTTAATATTCTGGTATCCGGCAACCACCTGGCCTCTTGCTCTGGTTCTCTTCTCCGATCTTAATTTCACACATTGGGAAGGTAGGCAGGACTGAATGAGCCAAGTAGCTGACCTCTTCCTTTAGTTCTACAAAGCCTCTCTAGTTTTCCCCTAATCCTTTGACCCGCCTCTTCTCCATACTACCATACTGTCTCACTCTCCTTACTTCCCCTTATTCTTCAGTACCTCTTTTTTTTTCAATAACCAACAACTATTTAGACCCTTTCCAATAGGGCACTATCCTAGAACCCTACGCAGATGGCTCTCTGGGGTCACCACAGCCCCCAAGTAGCTTTTTCTCGGGTCTTACTCTCCTGACGTCTCCATCTTTTGGTTTCCACAACACTGTACTGCCTTGCTTCCCTTGATACTAATTCTTCCTCTTTCACCTTCCTCATGGGTCCTCTTCCTCTGCCTTTCCCCTCAACGTTCTGTCTCCAAGGTTCAGCCCTCAGTCCTCTTTTCTTCTCCTCCAATCCCCTCCTGGGCCATCAAATTCATTCCATGGTTTCATTCTCTTTGGGACTAACTCTGCAATCCAGGCATGATCGCTGGGATGACTCATTGGCACTTCTGATGTCAACAGTCCAAGCAAAGCATTCACTGTTTCTCACTGAACCAGCCCCTTCTGTCTTCCCTATTCCTAGTAAATACCACCTTCAGTCACCCAGGTAGAAAAATGTGTTGTAATCTTAGCTACCTCCATCTTCTTCACTCATTGTATTCTATTAGTTTTAAAATAGTAAAAGATTCTCACTACATATTTCTTATTAGCACCCTGTTCAAAAACCTTCAGTGGTCTTGCACTGCCTGTTGATGAAGAGCCAGTGCTCACCCTGTCTTTGCATTTCATCTCTCCATTGGTAGCCCAAACCAACACTGCTTACCAAAGTGTGCTCCCACCAAACTAGCCACTGCCCTGTTCTCAAACACATGCCGAGCCTTCCTGCCTCCCTGTTCTGCCTCGTGCTGTTCCTGATACCTGAACTCCTCTTCCAACACACATGAAGTCTTTCCTGACCTTCTTACCCACCACTTAATGAGGCTTCCTAAGTTTTTGTTGTACTCTCTGTTTTGATCTGTTTGTGTCACCTCCTGAAGTAGTCTATAGGCTCCATGCCTCAAGTATCTGTTTTCCAACAATCCTTACCTAACTTGTAAAGGGCAGATCTTCATTATATGTTTACTAAATGAATTTGAGGTGGGACTCAGCAGCTGTGTGGGAAGCACCAAGTTTCCAGGGCCCAGGCTTCTCCTAAAACCAGGCAAATATTCTCTTATTTGCCCCACGTTCCTATCTTAAAAACAGGCCTCTGTGTTAACCATTAGCCTCTGCAAGCAGTGAGATCTTAGGAATGATGGTCATAGCTACTGAGCACTGCCACGTACCTGTTTAACTTCTTTAAACCGCTCAGCAGCCCTGCAAAGTTGGCACTGTAAACCGTTTTACAGATGAGGAAACTGAAGCACAGAGATGTTCAGTGGCATGTCTAAGCTCAGTTAGCTAGAATGGAGGCAGCTGGATTCTCACCCAGACCCTCCGGCTTCAGAGCCCATCCTCTGACCACGGTGCTGTAATGACATGCAGATTCAAAAAGGGGAGATTTTACTTGTAGCTTTTGATGGCCAAAATCTCAAAACCCACAGCCTGGGCTGATCTACACATGTATGACACGACACGCGCAGATGTGTATTCGACTGTGATTGTGAGTGTAGGAACAGTGGAAATGGGGGTGGGCTTGCATTATGCAATCTAGCTGGTGTTTGTATATCTGCTCTTGTTCCCCCAACACAAGTCTCCAGAGAGAAGGCAGTACCTGCCATGATTTTATTCTGCCACTGGATTCTAATCTAGGGCTTTTCATATGGTAGGTGACCCACAATTTTAGGGCTGAATTGTATTTTGATGTACAAAACCAGTTCCCGAGCCACGCATCTCCTTGAAAGCTTCTGTTGTTTGCCCCGACTTCTCCCAGCCTCCTGACACACACCCACTCGCAGAGCAGGTGCAGTTCAATAGAATGTAAGCAAATCAGCTCTGAATGTCAAAACAAGAGTTAATCAATTACTAATTTGGGAGAACCAGGAGAACAGCAAGTAAATATCCCAACAAGGTCATGCTATGAAGTATGTGAAACTCTCTTAGCCCTAATATCTGATTCAGACTTACTGTCTGAATGACTTGCCAGCTTCCCAAATGCAAGCCAGAGGCCCTCAGACATGGCTTGGGATGATATTCAGCAGCCATAAAGGCCCAATGCAAAGGCCAAGGAGGGGCCACTCCCCGGGGACAGGTGCCCAGAGGGCAGAGGCTGAAAAGCTTCTCCAAGGAGACCAATTAGCTCAAGTACAGGAAGCAAAGAGCCTGAGCCCTGACATCGGGATAAGTCAGCCCGCCAAGTCGGGGTTTGGTCTAATGATTCTGCAGGAGGCTGGGCTCTGGACCAGCATCAGTATCAGCCTCCTACTGCTCTGCTCTCCCCAGGCCAACCAGAAGGGAGATACAAGCACGGGAAGCACCACCTAGGGCTGAGGCGAGCGGGCTGGTTACTGAGAGTTGCTCTCTGGCTGTAACAGTGTTTAGGTGTCAGGACCACAGTGAATGGCGAAGAGGAGAGGGAACGGAGGATGGAGGTATGGAGACACAGCGAGGGAAGCAGCTTCAGAGCGTGAATTCCCCAGCTCATTCAATTCACTCCACTGGCCCTGCTAGTTCTTGGCACCCATGTCATCTTAGCCACTGTCCTCTGATCCCAACAGGCTGCCCTCCCGTGGCCTTCAGATGATTCCTCGCTCTCTCCCACGCGTCTGCCCAGGGACCTTCTTCCCTTATACTGCTATGCTCACAGCCTCTAGATCCAGTTTCCTCCCCTCTGATACCTCCCTGAGAAGGAGGTGTCCGCTCCTGGCTCAGCATTCCAAGTCCATAGAGCAGACTCGGCTCCCAGAGCCAGGAAGTACATGGAGGTTTAGGATGCAGAACTGAATCCCTCAGACACTCCGTGATGCGCCAGCAGGGGACTTCTCAGAGCCTGGGGGGAGCCAGCTCCCAAAGTGTCTCTCATCAGACTGGGTCCAGACCTCCTGCAGGACACCCACACCACCAAGGCCCCATCCAGGGGGAGAGCCAGGGCCCAGGCGGGTCCTAATGTACTAATGTTCTATCGTGGAGCCAAGGAATGGGGATGGGTTCGGCTGCCTGCAGAGCTGACTGAGGAGCCCATGCTGGCTACCAAGGCAAGAAGTGCTGCCAGGGTGCACAGAGTAACCCAGAAGCAGAAAAGGAAGTGGCAGGGGGCCACTCCCACCTCCCAGTCAGCTGGGGCTGGAGCCCTCACCTCACTGAGCACACAGCAGCCTCCCAAGTGGGTGCAAGTTACTCTAAGTGATTTCAAAAAGCATCAAGGGCAGCCCTAAACCAACACCTTTGACTTGGTCATTGGGAAAGGTGCAAGGAGAACTGATGCATAGCCCGTTCATTTCAGAGATTCCTGGGGGTTCTCCATCCTCAGCAGTCCCTGGCTTCTGCAGGCCCAATGTTGGCGATGGAGCTCCCAAAGTTTTGTGAGACTTCCCCCTCCACTGCTGGACAGTTCCCCAGTAGCTAAGAGTTGGTGAGCTCTCATCGTGTGCCATGCTCTGGGCCAGCTGCTTTCCAGGAGTTCTCACACTCTCCCAGGTAAGTGCTGTTATGATTCCCAGTTTCAGGTAAAGAAGCTGTGGCTTATGGAAGTTGACCCCCTTGTCTAAAATCACAATAGCTTAAAAGTGGCCAAACCAAGATGCAGACTTTGAGCTCTTAACTAGAACAAGGTTGTGAACTACCATCCCTACCTGGGGATCAGTGAAACCATGCAGGTCTAAGAAAGGTGGAGGGAGGTGGCACCTATGACGATCTAGGGTGTAATTACCTTATTCAGAGGAGGCAGCGGCCACCTAGGTTCCATTTCTTGTTCCATGAGAGAATATGAACCTAGGTGATCAGACCTTCAGATTTTTCAAAAGAGGTTATAACTATAGATTTGTAAGCATACTCTCCCAATTTGTTTCGGTTGTTGATACAGTTTTTCAAAACTCACGATGCAGGCCAACACTGAGTGGGTCTCATAACCACGTGCGAGAGCAGTTCCTGAGGGTGCTCATGGTAACACTACTCTAGAGCCCAGGGTCTTAGCCACTGACATTTGCTGTCTTCAAATGATCAGATAGGTCTGGCTCTGGTGAATTGGAATTTTTCTTCCTGTTATTCCATCTATGGCCTCAGTTCTGCCATTGGGAGCAACGAGGGTTCCAAACCACTCTTCTCCCTTCCTCTTCTCTGGACTAAATACCCCAACCCTTTCAAGCAACCCTTCTTGGTTGACAGGACCTTTGCCGTGCTGGCCCCAGACACACTCCTGCTCTCTCTCGTGACTCCCAAAATCCACTGCTTGGAGCTGAGCCTTGCCCTCTCTGTCTGGTCTCTGCCATGCAGAGCAAGGCCGGCTCTGTGCCCCACCGAGACTTGTCCAAGAATGGAACCCAAAGTCACTTGGCTTCCTCGGAAGCTGAGGATTTGCCTCAGGTTAGTGAAGGGATTCTGGTCCCGCTCCTCAGTGTTGATTGTCACTGTTGTGGGGAGTGACACCCCCAGCCACCAGCCCTTCCCCACCTTGGTCCTGAACCATCACCCCAGTCCTTCCAGGGACTGCTCCAGGGTTAGCCCTCTAAACACCCATGGCTGTCAGGCCCACACTTGGCTAACATTCCCTTCAGAAAAGACAGCCTTTGGCACCAAGAATCCATTTCACTGAGTTGTGAAACAAGCCCCATCCTCCTTCCTGGTGCCTCTGTCTCAACATTTGGGGGGTTTTTCTGTGATTCATCACCTCGAAGATTCACCCCATTGCCTGATACTCACTGTCCAGACATACCACGTGCAGACTAAAAGCCTGGCTGGAGCCGCTGTGGGTCAGAAGCAAAAGGGATGAGTCAAAGGTGAGAACCCAGATGGTCAGGGGAAAGAAACCCTCCATACTCAGCAGCTGTGGGCTTCACCATCTGCCACAAGGTGTGGCCTCTTTTGGTTCCAGTCCCGCCTGCCAACTTCCCTTATGAAACAGGGAAATGCAGATCTCGTGAGCTGCTGTGGAAACTGAGAAAAGCAAAGCAGCCCATCTTCTGCTCTCTCTTTGCCTCTCAGCTCTTCCCCGTGGCCACTGGGGCCAGGGACTGAGCCAAGCAGCTGGATTTTCCCCTGAGCAGACTCACAGATGTCGCATCTCTGTCACAGATTCTCAGAAAGGTCCCAGCTGGGGAGTTCTCCTGGTGGCCAAGTGATCCCTCACAGCTGCTAGCCCGGCGATGAGGGATTCCAGCTGGTGCCAGGTGACAAAGAACATGTCCGGGCCTTGTCCCTTGGCTACAGGACCTGTCTGCCCTGCTCGCTAGACTTGGGATGTAATTTATCAGCAAGGTTACTATGGAGGACCCAAACCCTGGGCCCATCAAACAACTTTAGTAAAAGCAGGTTTCTGAGAGAACATCACAACCACCACCAAAGAGCATCAGCTTTTCACTGAGCAGAGAGGTCCTGAAGCTGCCTGTGTGACCCCCAAGTGGTTAGGCATTCACACTGACAGGGGCCTGCAGATGGGGACACACCCCCAAGGACACGCCTCACAGTACAACTGCAACAGGCTCATGCAGGGTCAGGGTTAGGCAAGACCACAAATTCTAACATTGTTTTAGTAGCTGAATTCTCATTCCAAACACAGTCTCACGCAGAACCACAGCATTCAGGCAGGTCCAAGAGCAGCTGCTCAGGTGGAAACCCAGATGGAACCGGGAAACATCCCCGCTCAGACTCTCCTCAGCATCCGCCCCCAGGGGTCCCTTAGCCTCTTCTGCTCAGTCCTGGGCTCCACCTGACATGGTTGAAAACTCACCACTCTGGTTCAGTACCTCATTGTACAGAGGGGGAAACTGAGGGCCAGAGTACATGTTGTGCATTTCCCAAGGTCACGTGGTGAATACACACTACAGGTTCAGCAGAATAAAGGGGCTTGTGAACCGAGCTTTCAGTAAAGCAAAACAACCGTACGAACGGGCAGCTCACGCAGGTAGGAAGAGGAGGTGAGTCCACACATTAGGTTAATTTTAATTTTGTCTCTGCCACCTTGCAGCTGCCTGTGCTCAGACCAGCCACCCATCTCAGCTGGCTTAAGGCTGGGGCTAGGTCCAGTGTCTTCTTGAGGCCTCTCCTGCTCAAACTTCAGCATCTAGAAAATGGCAAGTCCTCAGCAGAACAGAGCCTTGGGTGAGTGGAGAACAGGGACCCAGATGAGAGGGTGCGCCCAGTTGGCAGGCGCCGTGTCCGGGCCACCCCCGCCCTCGAGGGCTCAGCATTTCTCCTTTAGTTCTTAGCAACCACGGTTGTCATCAGGGCACCGCTCGAATGCCACAGACTGGTGCTTTGCTCTGGCTGTGGGGAGTGGAGAACAAAGAGGAAGTAGAGGAGAGGATGAAGGAGGGGGCAGAGCCCTGGGAAGGAAAGCAGCACCCCAGGGCCTCCGCCTGCAACCAGGCTCTGCTCATCCTCCTCTGACTCCATGCGGCTCAGGGCATCCCTACCTCGGCTCTCCTCTCTCCCATATGTTCCCCCTGCACCTGGACCCTCACCTGCCTGATGATGCTCCTGTACTCCTCACCCTAAGGAAACCTGTCTCCTCTGCAGGCACTTAGCTGCTGCCCTTTCAAATGGTGAAGGCCATTGTTCCCCACGACCCTATCCCCAGAGTCACGGCTCCCGGCCCTCCTGTAACAACCCTGCTCTTAGGAGGCTCCTGGACCCGGTACAGCACCAGATTCCCTGCCTTTTTGGCCGTCTGTCAACAATCTGTCCCTCCCCAGTCAGTGCAAGCCTTGGCACCTGCCCTGCAGTCCTCCCCTCGCGTCCAGGCATCACCCTGACGTCCAGGCTCCTGTGCACTTCATCACTCACAGACCTTCTTTCTCCCTTCAGTCCATCAGTGACTGTTAAAGGCTATTAAGGACTATTAAGTGTACAGACTAGGGCACTGAGAAAGGCCTTGTTTTTCTTTTAAGAGAAAGACCCATTCTTGCCCTCCCTTGCTGGGGTGACAGGAAACACCTGAAGATTTCTGATAAAGCATTATGCAAACAGGTCAACCCAAACCTGAAGCCCAGAGAGCAGTTACCAAGAAAGGAAGTGCTGATGGAGCACACAGAAGAGTAAGCCATCATCCGGTGTCAATCTGGAAGATTTCCTAAAAGTGAGCATTCAGCTGGGTTTCCGAGGGGGTGGGAGAAAAAGAGGGGCCCCATATATGAGCATGGATATTATCAGACAAGGAGTGATGTGAGTAAAGGCAGAGAGGACGGGAGATGAATCGCAGGTCATGTTGAGGTGTAACAAGGCTTGAGAAGGTGAGCTTTGATGGGGGTGTCCCTTAAGAGCCGTACAGGGGATTCTGAGTCTTCACAAAAGCAGGGGATCTGTAAGCAAACGGAGGTGAAAGGAAGGTGCTCTGGGAAGGATTCTGAGCAAGGACCCTGCAGGTGGGTGGTGACCCCAGGATGAGGGGCTAGAATCTGGGCGTTGGAAATCGAAAGGAAAGGGCCAATCCCAAAGCATTAACTATAAGTCCCAACCAGCATATCAAGGCCAGATGGGCAGGGGCTGGGTCCCCTCCTTCTCAGACACCCTGCACAGGGCTTTGACTGTGCCTGGCCTGCCACAGGCCGAGCAGTCCATGGGCTTTGTGCTGCCATCTGGTGGTGGTGGAGTGAAAGGCCAGTTCGTGAGGTTCCAGGACTTGCAGTGAGGGCGTGGCCAGGGAGGGCGTTGTGGGTGCATGTGGGAGTTTGCTGAGGCTCTTTGGTGGCTGAAGGGAGAAGTGGTGACACTGGAGTCCTCGAATCCTTACTTTTTCTAAAAGCGGCAGTTTCTTTGCACTTTTGGTCATCTCTTGTTGGCCACCACTTAGCACAGGGCCTGGCACAGAGTCGGCACTTAGTATTTATTGTTTTTCTTAACACTAATAATGAACTAACAATTGTTGGATGCCTAGCATGCAGCCGGTGCTTATGTATACTATCTAAGTTATTTCCCATAACAACCCTGAGGTGAGGATAGTATGATTTTTTTTTTAATGGAAGAGGGAACTGAAACTGAGCAATTCATTGAGTCATTTGGTGAGTATTTCCTGAGCTTTCACTATGTGTCATACTGTGCTAGACACTGGGGACAGGGAGGGAAATGCCAAGGGTGGGAGCTCTTCTAGAGCTACTCCCCTGGAGGAGAAGAGAGAGGTGATACAAATAACTCCATAGTGATTAATGGATTTTCTAAAAAGGAGGAAAAGTACAGAGTACTTACAGATGTTATTAATTAATTTTGAGTCCATTTGATTAAAAAACATTGGCTTCTCCAAGCCTGACTTACCTACCACCGCATTACACAGATGAATATTCTTTTTTCTTTTCTTTTCTTCTTCAGCTTTGACTTCCCTACTTTCGATTCTATCTCTTCGTGGGATCTATTCTCTTTCCTCCCTTCCTGATTAATTCCCCTTCTCTGCCAATGCAATACCTTTCTCTCTGTCATTATTATCGTTTGGTGAATACATGCTTGCATAAATGAATGAGTAAATCAATGAATGAATGAATTCATGGACACATTTATGTCACAAATATATGTCACTCATCTACCACAGGTCAGACAGTGTGCTTATGAAGACACAGTTCCTGCTCTCAGGTTCCTCATGGTCTAGTGAGGGGAGAAACATGGCAAAAAATATTCAAATGCTGAATAAACACACAGGGGAAGAGAGAACACGTGTGCTAAGAAGAAGGTACCCAACAGTGCCTACTTCTCAGGGTGATCTGCAAACGTTGGCAGCATCTGGACAAATTATGGCCATCACACCAGATCCTTGGTTCTTTAATAAATGTCCTACACTGGTACCTCTATTTATGTTGTGTCAGAGGCATCGGTGTCCTTGTTTATTTAATTTTCTGGTTTATTGAGACTTACTCAATTTCCCAAACAGGTGTTTCTAAAACTTATCAGCCCTTGGAATCACCTGGGGCTCTTTTAAAAACCTCATGTCAGGGGGCTTCCCTGGTGGCACAGTGGTTGAGAGTCCGCCTGCCGATGCAGGGGACACGGGTTTGTGCCCTGGTCCGGGAAGATCCCACATGCCGCGGAGCAGCTGGGCCTGTGAGCCGTGGCCACTGAGCCTGCGCATCCGGAGCCTGTGCTCCGCAACGGGAGAGGCCACAACAGTGAGAGGCCCGCGTACTGCAAAAAAAATAATAAATAAAATCTCATCTCAGGTTCTCATCCCAGACGCTCAGATTTAATCATCTGACATGTGGTCTGGATACCAGGAATTTTAAAAGTTCTCCCAGGAGGCCAAGTTTGAGAGCCACTCTTGAAGATCCTCAAGGATCTGTCCTGGGAGATGAATGGAATCACATGCACGTTTGAGGAGAACATGGGAGGCCCTGCAGCCAGGGACTTGCTCCTGAGTCTGAAGGACAAGACCATGACCCTCAAGGAATGGACCCTGCTGAGCCCTAAGTCAATCAACAGTGTGTGAAGTTGTGTGCACTCACCCAGCAGTCATCTAGCACTCACTTGTCCTCCACTGAGCACAAGTCAGCCCATCTCTGCTCTCGAGGATCTGGTTGGGGAAGATGGATCTAAAATGTTCAAGAGAATCCTGTGTGATTGGCAATAAGACGTGGGAAATCCAGGGTACCACAAGGGCACTGTATCTGGCCTCTTGAATCCTTTCAAGTCCTCTCCTCTTGTGCAGTCCTCCACAAAGAGAACTCAACCAACAAAAATTTATGGGACACCCATTATATGCCAGGCACTGGGCGAAGCCCCCTAAGGCAGTACAGAGATGAACGAGATAGAGACCTACTCTCAATGAGTTCACAGACTACGGGGAACGAAGTCTTCCTCTCTCATTTTTCTCATACAAAACAGCTTGGGGTGAATCCTGTCCCCAAGTAGAAACCAGTGCTGTAGGAATATGGAGGATGGTCAGGTCAGCCCTGACATGGTGGGGGAGGGGACTCTTTAAAGCAAACCTTAATAGATGGGTGAGATTCCAGAGGGTGAGCATGGAAGAAGGGGAAAGCATTTCACTCCTCATCTATTTTGCTAGATTCTTTCCCATTTCTCTCTCTTCTTTAAAACCCATGGATCAAAACTGAGAAGCCAACTCCCAATCAGGACATGCCCAGTGTGCAGGACAGAGCTGGGAATTGCTTCTTGACCTTTGCTGGACCCGTGCCCACTAACGCTTCTGGCCGCACACTGCTTTTCCCCTCATCAGGTCACATGTGCAGACTGTGATCAGTGAAAAGCCTCTTCAACCAGCACCATCATCTCCAAACAATAAGGCCTCGTTGGTGCGTGAGTTTCTCATTGCAGTGGCTTCTCTTGTTGCGGAGCACGGGCTCTAGGCGCGCAGGCTTCAGTAGTTGTGGCTCGTGGGCTCTAGAGCACAGGCTCAGTAGTTGAGGCACACGGGCTTATTTGCTCCACGGCATGTGGGATCTTCCCGGACCAGGGCACAAACCCGTGTCCCCTGCATTGGCGGGCGGATTCTTGACCACTGTGCCAACAGTGGCTTTTTCACCTCATTTCAATCATCCATGTGGTACTGAATTCAAGAAAAGGGGAAACTCAACATTGCCCAAGAGCGGTCCCTCTAAATATAAATGTTTGCCTCAAGGCATTGCACTACTTTCAATACCCTCTTTTCCCATTCCTGGCCTTGCTATTCACTTCCTGTCCACCTCACAGGAATTTCTGCCTCTCTCACTTCCTCCCCAGCCCAAGTCTGGCACTAACATTTTCTATAATAGATTACTATTTAGATGTCTCCAGTTTTATTTTAGTGTTCTTCTCTCACAGGTTTTCCTTTCCCTCCCTGCTCTCTTTCTTCAGACTTAATCAATCATTAAACATTTACTGAGCACCTACTAAGTGCCAGTTTCAATCATGGAGTATAGAGAAACCCGGGAGTTAGTCCTGGTCCTGAAGTGCTTATGATCTAACTGATGAGAGAAGGAGAAGCAGAGGTAGATCAAGATAACATGGCATTAGCTGGCATGGTCTTGTTGGTATAAACAAGAGGCTTAGTGGTTAGGACTTCACATTTCAAGGGAGGGAGACTTCAACAGGGGGCAGTGGATAGAATCTGGAACTACCAAGTCTTTTTGAGTGGCCATTAACTTAGCACTTACTATGTGCCAAGCAGTGTGCTGAGTGTTTTCTTTCAGTGTCTCATTTAATCCTTAACAGCTCCTTGAAGTAGGTGTTTTTATTATTCATGTTTTACTGATAATTAAATTATAGCTTCTGTAGATGATGTAACTTTCCAAAGTCACAGAGCCAGGAAGGAGCTGAGTTGGGAGTCTAGCCCAAGCCTCTGTGACCCCAGACATCAAGGTTTGGGTCAAGAGCCACGCCACCTGTGGAGTCAGTTTCCTGTGCGTGAAACAGGGACAGCAATTCCTCTTTCATAGGGTTGGTGGGAAGACTAAATGAGATGCAATAAAACACGGACTGCAGTAGATACCCAGTAAACAATGGCCGTCTTCCTCATCATCAGCAGCAGCAGCAGCATCCTTGTTACATTCTTATCATTAAAGCTTCACAGGGGAAGCAGGAAGCGGGTCATGGATATTTTGTTGGTTTTTTTTTTTTTTTTTTTTGCGGTACGCGGGCCTCTCACTGTTGTCGCCTCTCCCGTTGCGGAGCACAGGCTCCGCAAACTATTTACCAAAGTGGATTTACCATTTGTCACTCCCACCAACAATGTATGTGATTTCAATTTCCCCACACCATCATCAAAAATTGGTATTGTCAGTCTTTTTTATTATAGTTATAGTGTGTAGTGGCTTCTCAGTGTGATTTTAATTTGCATTTCCTGATGACTAAGGATGTCAAGCATCTTTTCATGTGCTTATTAGCCCTTTGTATTTATTCTTTGGTGAAATGTTCCTTCAAATCTCTTACCTATTTTTTGAGTTGTTTTTCTCCTCTTTATTGACTTATAGAAACTCTTTCTACATTCTGGATGTGAGTCCTTTATCAGATATAGGATTTGCAAATATTATCTCCCAGCCTGGGTCTCTCTCTTTTCATTTTCTTAGTGTTGCTTTCAAAGAGCAAATGCTTTTAATTTTGGTGAAGAAAATTAGACTATCAGTTTTTTCTTTTATAGGTCATGCTTTCTTAGTCACATCTAATAAATCTCCCAATAACACAAGGTCACAAAAATTTTCTACATGTCTTCTAGCCATCGTTTAGTTTTAGCTCTTCCACTTAGGTCTATGATCTGTTTTGAAGTTGATTTCTGTTTATGGTATTGGGAAGGGCCTACGTTCATGTGTTTGCATTCAGCTATTCAATTATTCCAGCCTCACTTGTTAAAAAGACTATCCTTTCCACACTGAATTGCCTTTGCAGCTTTATCAGAAATGTCCATACGTGTGTAAGTCAATTTCTGGGCTTTCTTTTCTGCTCAGTGAATCTAATTGTCTATCTTGACATCAATATCACACACTCTTTATTACTGTAGCTTTACAATAAATCTTGAAATCACATAGTGTTAGCCCTCTAATTTTGTTCTTTCTGAAATTTATTTTCGTTACTCTAAGGTCCTTTGCATCCCATTTGTCAATTTCTATTAAAAATTATGCTGGGATTTTAATTAGGATTGCATTGAACATATTGATTATTTGGGGAAGAACTGACATCTTAATATTGCGTCTTCCAACTTTGGAATGTAATATATCCCTCTGTTTACTTAGGTCTTTCATTTATGTCAGCAATGTTTTGCAGTTTTCAGTGTAAAAGTTTTTCACATCTTGTATCAGATTTGTCCCTATGTATTTCATATTTTAATGCTATGGTAAATGATGTTTCTAACTTCAATTTCTAATTGTTGCTAGTATTTAGAACTAATATGGTTGATTTTTGTACTTTGATCTTGTAACCTGACACGTGGATGAACTCATCTATAAATTCTAGTAGCTTTTTTTTAATAGATTCCATTGGATTTCTACACAGATAATCATGTCATCTGTGAATAAAGATAATTTTACTTCTTCCTTTCCAATCTGAATGTCTTTTTTTTCTTTTTTATCTTATTGCACTGGCTACAATCTCCAGTAGGCTCTTGAATAGAAACGGTTAGAGTGGACATACTTGTTTTCCTGATGTTAGGGGGAAAGCATTCTGTTGTTCACCATTAAGTATGGTGCTAGCTAAAGGTTTTTTAATAGATGCATTTTACCAGGTTGAAAAAACTCCCTTCTATTCCTAGTTTGCTGAGATTCTATCAGGAGTGAATATTGGGTTTTGTCAAATGTGTCTGTTAAGATAATCATATGGTTTTTCTCTTTTATTTCTTTAGTATGTTGAATTACATTGATTTTTGAAGGTTAAACCAAACTTGTATTCCTAGGATACACCCCACTTGGTCATGATGTATTATCCTTTTTTTATTATTTTGGATTTGATTTGATAAATTTTTGTTCAAGTTTTCCATTTATGTTCATGAAGCATATTGCTCTGTAGTTTTCTTTTCTTGTGATGTCTTTGTCTGGTTTTAGTATTAGGGTAATGATAGAAGTATTTTCTTTGATTTTCTGAGAGTGTGTGTGTAGAATTATTTCTTCCTTAAATATTTGGTAACATTCATCTGAGCCTGAAATTTTCTTTGGTGGCAGGTTTTCAACTACAAATTTATGTTTTTAATAAGCATTGAGGTGTTTGGCTGTCTATTTCTTCTGTGTGAGCTTTGGTAGTGTCTCTTAGGAAATTTCTCCATTTTGCTAAGTTGTTGAATTTATTGGCATAAAGGTGTTCACTAGACTTTTTCCCTTATTATTCATTTCATGTCTTCAGAATCAGTAGTAATATCACCTCTTTCATTTATGGTTTTATTTTTTTCTCTTTTATCTAGTTAAACTGACTACATCAATTTTATTGATTTTCTCCAAAAATTGGTTTTGGCTTCATTGATTTTTGTCTATTGTTTTCTATTTTATTGATTTCCATCCTGATCTTTATTTCCTTCCTTTTGCTTACTTTGGGTTTCATTTGCTCTCCTTTTTCTAGTTTCTTAAGGTAGAAACTGGAGTTATTGATTTGAGATCTTCCTTTGTAATATTGGCATACAATGCTATAAATTTCTCCTAAGTACTGCTTTAATGGCATTCCAATAATTTTGAGGCATTAGATTTTTCTTTCTTTTTTTTTTGCGGTACGCGGGCCTCTCACTGTTGTGGCCTCTCCCGTTGCAGAGCACTGGCTCCGGACGCGCAGGCTCAGCGGCCATGGCTCACGGGCCCAGCCGCTCCGCGGCATGTGGGATCTTCCCGGACTGGGCACGAACCCACGTCCCCTGCATCGGCAGGCAGACTCTCAACCACTGCACCACCAGGAAAGCCTCCTACATTTTTCTTTTTTTAATTCGAGCAGCATGAAACTTCAAGCAAGCAGGGCGGTGGGCTTTCCCATTTGTTTTATACCAAGTTTGCTACTTTCACTGAAAACTGCTGAACATGGGACTTTCACCCTCTTCTCTGAATCAACAGCCTCCTCCAGCAGTAAAGCTGCTGGATTTCACATCCAGCCACACTCTGCCAGCTCTACTCTCCCGAGCTCAGAAGGAGCGGGGCAGCCTGGAGCAAGAACATCCCAGACTCCCGTTGTTCTTAACAGAAGTTCAACAGTTTTTTTATGAATAAATATTTCTTAATGTGTCATTTGTATTTGATCAATTTTCAGAGCCAGCCCTGAAATGATTATTTTTGACAATTTTGTCCAGTTTAACATTATTTTTGGATGCGAGGATTTGCCAACCTCTTCACTCTGCCATGGCTGGAAATCCTACCAGTTGTTGTTGCTTTTAACGGAGTTATAGCCATGCTGTGCATACAATTTTATGTTCCAGAGATAGCTGTGTTTTGTTGGGCTAAAGAGTTATGTTACCTGAAAGGGCTATGGTTAAAATTAGTCCACTAATCCATTTTTTACAGAAACTTGTGAAAAATTAGCAGATGAACCTTTATTCACCCAGCAAAAAACAGCAATCTAAGGAGTGGGACTTTGCAGGACAGAACAAGTCAGATGCCAAAGCCAGTGTTGACACTTAGGAATCTCCAGAGACTGATGTCTGTGGGGGTAACACTGAGGCACTCTAGTTATTTTAGGATTTCAAAAAGCCCTAGGAAAAGTCACACCTTTACTTGTAACAAGGCTTCCCAGGCAAAAGAAAATGTCAAGTGGCTTTACTTTGGGCTGAATTCTCACACTTCAGCGAGGCGGTCCACAGTCTCTCATGTTGGCCAGAAGCTATGCTGGCCGTTATAAATGTTCACATTGTTAACAGTGAATAGACACACTCATCTTTACATAATGAAAGCAGTTTGTTTTGCAGGCAAAGCGATCCCACACGTGGGGCACCTGGGGGTGAGTGAGGAGATTTTAAAAGGAGCTTTCAGTGGGAATGGCCAAAAAGCAGGAGCCCTGTGGAAGACAGGAGGACCTGGGAGTCTGACTACATCCACTTCAGATGCTGCCCTGCCCTAAATCCTTGAACTCACCTCCCTGCCACATCCCCACCTCAGGACATCTGTTGGCTAGAGCAGCAATTCACCGCCTCACTCCCTGCCCTGCCCAGTCCCACCTTCTGGCTCTCTGCTAAGTGAGGGCCCCGTTCTGAACAGCACAGCATTCAGCCCCTGAGAAGGGGCACGGGAAAGACAGGCGAGGCCATGGGCAGCCGTGCCTGGGAAACAGAGGGGGCGTACCATCAGGAAGACGCTCCACCAAGCCCAGTGGGCCAAACCACAACATGAGGACCTGGGATGGGGTGGAGGCGGGAATGAGCAGTGGGTTCTCAGCGTGTTGGATGTGCCCTGGAAACCGTGAGGTGACCTCTAAGACGCTGTCCAGCATGCAGCCTGCAGGGCTGACCTGCCCACGCAGGATTCACCCAGGGGGGAAGAGGGAGGGTCTGGAGAAAGGTGTGTGAGTACAAGGATTGAGTCTGGATGCTAGAGATTTCAGACTTAGTACGGGGGCTGAGAAATCGGAAAGGAGACTCCTGGCCCTGGGTACTCCCTTTGTTGGTGCCTAATCTCTTTCTATCTCCACACCCCCACCCTCATTAAACCAGATTCTGCTTTCAGGAGGCTCTCATAATCGCAGTTCACAGCAGTGTTTGCTATGGGAGATGTTACATGGAGCAGTGACCTTCTAGAAGGGGATACACCCAAGTCATCCTGGACAGGCTGGGAACACTGTTCCTGGAGGGGGTGGATGATTAAAGGGGTTTATCAGGTAGAGGGGTTTGTATTACTTAATTAAACCTCCAGTTTCTGGGGTCTGTATTTGGTGGGGGTGGGGGGAGGAAGGGACTGTTGACAGCAACCTGATCTCAGGTGACTTGGAGGTGCTGGGGTTTGGAGCTTGACAAATAGTGGGGGGAAAACCCCATTTTTAAGTCTCAAAATCTCACCTGCCCTTTTTAAAAAAGCTCTCAGGACCTGGGTTAGCGAATATGCAGGGAGCCAGGGGCTGTTTCAGAAACCCTAGCCTGTGGATATCCAGTTCCCATCTCTACGTCTCTCCGGAGCTGGTGAGGGGAGGGTCGCTGTAGCCGCAGCCCGTGCCGCAGTGCGCAGATGCTGCCTTGTGTGGCGCCCTCTGGTGGCCACGAGCTGTGTATGCATCTGGTTCTTTCCACAGAAGTGATTTCCACCTTCTCTGTGCAGGTCCAGAGGGACCCCTGGGAATGGGAGCAGATTTCAAAACCAAGACAAGAGAGCTTAAGTCAGGCTGTTACTACGTGCTTCCTAGACCCACGCACAGGGTAAATACAGGTATTATCATTCATTCGTTTATTCATTCACTTATTCCCCCAATATGCGTCAGGCATCTCCTAGGAAGTCATGTGTGAGCAGAGATGCCATAAAAAGAGCAAGTCATGAGTATGTTTGGGAGACAAGTCTTCCAAGCCCTGCTGCGGGGATGTACTTGCTGGGCTTGAGGATGGGCAAGGAGGCAGCTGGTCCAGCCAAATGAACATAGGAAGGTGGTTGGAAATGAGGTCAGAAAGGTATCCAGGTCACAGATGGTTCAGAGCTTTCCAGGCCACAGAAAGGCTGTGGGTTTAGTTCGAAGGGTGGTGAACACCATTGGATTTTGAACAAAGGCATGACGCAACCTGATTTCTGTTTCTAAAACATCACTCTGGCTTCTGCATGAGGCGAGGGTAAGAGCCGGGAGAACTGTTGCGAGCCCAGGTGAGAGATAAGAGTCTGGCACCTGGATTGTTCTTGGAGGAGACAAGACAAAAGATTCAGAATACACTGAAGACAGGGACAATAAATAGGAGTTGCTCATGGGTTAGTCAAAGGCTGTCTCCAGGGACTGGGGCCTGAGCAATTGGGTGAGGAGTGGTGCTACCTAAAGACATGGCGGGGGGTCAGGCTTGGG
This sequence comes from Tursiops truncatus, assembly GCF_011762595.2. NCBI lineage: Eukaryota > Metazoa > Chordata > Mammalia > Artiodactyla > Delphinidae > Tursiops > Tursiops truncatus. The sequence continues at coordinate 86,995,797 of NC_047034.1, forward strand.
AGTTAGGTGACAAAAAGGAGAATTGCATTGGAAGTGCCAAGTTGGCGCTGCCTATTAGAAGTCTAAGTAATGATGTAAGGTACGCCTGAGCATCCTTTTCCTTCTCTCCTTGTTTCTTTCGTAACCCTCCTGGGTCTCTTTCTCATCAGAGGGCCATGCCTCCTCCCTCTTACTTCCCAAAAGGAAATCCCTCCAAGGGCAATAATTCCAAACAGAAAGAACAGAGGGTGTTAGTGATCTTCCAGGGTGGAGCCTCAATTGAATGGCAAAGCCAGGGAGGAGGTTGGGATTCTGGGTTCCTCGGACTCTCCAAAGGAGGGTTAGAAGAGGAGAAAAAACTTTTCATCACAAGCTGACAGGTTGCTCTCCATGTGGCTGGACCCATCCTACTGTGGAGTGTGGGATCCTGTGATCCCAGCAGGGAGCGGCAGGACCCTGCCTCCCAGGGTGGAGTCCTGAGTCCTCCCTGTGCCTCCTTTCCTACAGCCACCCAGCGCGGGGAACTGGGCTCCCACGGCATCTTCGCACCCATCACCCGCCTTCTGCAAGTCTGTGGCCCCCCTGTGGTCAATGAGCACCAAGAGCGGGGGGCCACCACTTCTCCCCCCACCGCCGTACTGCCTCCCCTATCCTCTGCCAGCCCAGATCTTTCCTCCTTGAAAACCCTGCTCAGAACTCTCCCCATCTGGATACTGGTCCCATCTCTATATTACAATCCACACTTCCAAACAGATGAATGGGAAGAAAGATAAGGCTACTTTGAATAAAACTCTAGTGAGACTTTACCAGGCTTTTTTTTAAGTAACATTTTTAGCTCTACCACTAATAAATTATTTCTTCTTGCCTGAAATAGAAGTTGTGACCCTGATGTGGTACAAATATTGACCCTGAATGGAGGCCTAGTGCTATCAGACTCTGCCATGTCCTGTGCTTGTGTGGCAAGGATGAGGCCATGGGACCCAGATGGGGTGTGGAGTCCTGTCAACGGAGGACGTTGTAAGTGTGTTTGTGCGGCCCTGGCCCAGAGGTAGCTCTGTGGGCCACGGCACTTGGACCCTCTCCTGACCCTCTGACCACAGCTCTGCTGACTCCTTCCCCTCCTTTCCCTTCCTTTCCCCATAGTGTGGGTGTTCTAGAGACTTCTCTTTTCATTCCATCTATGCTGCCATCCAGGAGGATCACATTCTTCCCTATGGATTCAAATACCCCTCCACGGTGATGACCCTCCATCCCCAGTCCCCGGCCCCTCTCCTGAGCATCAGGCCAGCATTGCCATCTGCCTAGCTGACAACGGACAGGCGCGTCACAGCAGCCGCACAAACTTCCACATCTGCCAGAACGGCCCACCCTGGGAGCTCCATCCCCCAGCACATAGGTGAGCTCACACGCACAGGCGCCACGCACACAGCACCCTCCGAGTCCCCTGCTCGGCCCAAGGCACCAGCACACTTCCCCTCCCTCTCCCATCCCACTGAATCCTATTGGCTCCCTGCGATGGCTCCCTGTTGGTGTTTCCTCTTTGCTGGCATCCTCACTGCTTCATCCCTTCATCCCTTGTCATCTCTCACCTGGAGATGCAACCTTCTCCTTTCTGCTTTCCTGCCTCTGTTCTCAGATCATCCATTCCATGTTTTCACTACAAAGTACATTACATTCCTAAGTTAGCTTCCTAAAACCTAGGTTAGCTCCTGTCACACACCGACACAAAACCCTCAGGGGTTCCCTTTTGTCTACAGGACAAAATAAATCAACTCCTCAGAATGACATTCTAGGCCTTTCCCAGTCTTTCTCAATGATCCTTCCTGTCCTGCCATGTCTTTCCATGCTGCCTGACCTGGAATTCCTGGGACAGGTGAGATTTCTTCTGTGCTCTGTCCCTGTTGTCCCCTGACCCTGGAATTAACTCATTCACTTAGGCACTCATTTCACAGTTATGTATTGAGCACCCACAGTGTTCCAGGCACTGGGAATAAGGAAATATAGAAAAATCCTCAAAATCCCTCCTCATGGACTTTACGTTCTAGTAGTAGGGGAATAAGACAATGAACAAAGAAGTACATAGCAAATTGACAGGTTGAGATAAATGCTATGAAGAGAAATACAGCATGATTAGGTGCAAAGCGGTGGAGGTTGCTGTTTGAGATGGGCTGTCCTGGAGAGCCTTTCTGCAGCGAGTGGACGGATGTATGAAGTAGGGGGTGAGGTACACAGATTTCCCAGGCAGAAAGCCCCAACGCTTGCCTCAACACCTCTTTCAGGCTTTTGGACATTCTCCTTAAAGACACCTCTCAAATCCCCCATATTTTATGAAGGCTTTCCTTTTCTTATGCCCTTTTGTACTTTATTCCTGAATTTAAGCTAGTTCATTCTGCCTTGGGTTAGAGTCAATTGCTGACCACTCTGCTGCCCTCTCCAGCTCTACAGAAGGATCTATTTATTCGACTAATATTTGTTGAGTGGCTCTTAAGTGCCAAGCTCCAGGTGCCCCCATGGTGCTTGGCTCGTGCCAAGGGCTGGGCTGGTGAGTCAGACAGACCGCAGTTCAGCTCCTGACTCTTGCACCTGGTCACTGGCTACATGGCCATTGGCGAGTCACTCAACCTCACTAAGCTTCAGTCTCTGTATTTGTAGAACAGGAATGAAAATAGTACCCATCCCTGTTAGGTCTTATCTGTATCACAGAAGCCTGGAGAGAAGAGTTTCCATTGAACCCTCATGCCCAGGTTCTATTGTATTTTTCTTAGGCACCATGCCACCTTCTTTACCATTTAACTCTGAGGTCCCACTTTTCTTAGAGGAAGAACTTCTGCTTAGTTACCGGAAGTTCATGGGCCTCAGACAGGGTGCAGCTGGAAGAGAAGGGAAAGGTATGTAGTCCATTGTGAAGTGACTTCCAGCCCCTCCACTGCTGTCCCAGAATCCCCACTGTGCTGACCTGGCAACAACCATGACCTTGGCTGTGACCAGATGAATGCAGGGGGAGGGCCAGCTGGCAGCTGCCTCCACAGCCCCTCTTCACCCCAGAAAGGGAGGCCCGGGGGAGGGGCTGCAGACACCCCTGCCTCTTCAAGTGCACGGCCAAGCTGGCTTGGGGATCTACGGCTTAACGCAGCAGATTCTAAGGGCCAGAGATCAGAGAAGAAAGCAAGTCCTTTGGGGTGTGCAGGAATCTTATAGGACATCTCTGCCTGGACCCAGAGACCCGTGGACAGCCCAGCACCACACCCTTAAGGCAGGAAGCAGCTCAGAGTTTTCTCTTTCTGCGTGGCTGGGTCCTCTCCCTCTTCCCCCATCCGGTTTTGGCTTCCCTGGGCACCTCTCCGCACCTCACCCATGTGGCCACTGGGTGGCACTGTTGGATGATCCTGGAATTTCAGGAGAAAAGCAGGCAAGCCAAGATTGGGCTGGGAGTGTGGACGGGTAGAAGGACAGGGTTCTGACGCCCTGTCCCCTCATCTAGTTATTCCTTGCGCCCCTAGGCCCTTGTTCATTCAGAGGTTGCCTTCCGTTCACTTTCCCAGGTGCATCTTGTCTCTGCAACAACAGGAAAGTTGCCAAGATGGCTCAATCCTCTATCTTCCCTTTCTCTCCCCTTCTTCAAAGACAGGTCAGAAAGTAGGAATCATCTAGAACCCCAGATCTGAGTTCCCTGGACAAGGCCCTGCTGCCTCTCCAGACCAGAACTCATTCCATTCAACAAACACGGATTTGCTCGCCGGTATTTTCCTATCCAATCTTTCACCTACCCAATTCTACTTCCTCAGCATTCTGGGGAAGGCCATTCCTAAGTGGTGTGTAGCAGGCAATCAGGCCCCTACCCTGTTCTTAAAGGTCTCCTTTGGGTCCCTTAGTCAGTCAAATGCCCCACAGAGTCCATCATTTGCCCCCATATCTAACTGAACCCTCTCACTGCAGTTTAAACCCACTTTTTCTCCCTAGGGGCTCAGAATTGAAGACTCCCCTGAGTTCCCCTTGTAATGACCCATCTTGGACTCAGAGAACATTATTAAGATGCTCTGAGCATCAGGTTTGCACTGTTTTGAATTACTTCAGGATTCGTTTCAAAGTGATTTGGCAGCTCCCAAATTCCTTCCTCCCTTTTTAAACAGGCAGTGAGATGTGATGGGGGAACTGCTGACTTGGGGATCCTTGAGGCCTGGGCCCAAATCCCAGCTCTACTACTTACTAGAGCCATGTGACCTTGAGCAGGTCCACACAACCTCTCTGAGCCTCTATGTTCTCTCAGTAGAATAGTTATAATCAGCTCACTTAGAAGACTAGTGGAGCATAAATGAGACACGTCTATTTGTCTGTATGGGGCTCCCATGCCTTAGCTGGGACAAAGTCAAAGAACAAGTCATAGAACAAGAAGAGGCCATGTACATCACGTAGTCCAGCTTTCCCATTTTACAGAGGAGCAGCTGAGGCCCAGCGAGGGGAAATGACTTCCTCAAGGTCACATGCCCCAAGGTGGCAGAGCTGCGGCTGGAACTGCCAAGCCGACTGTCTTTCCATGATATCAAGTTGCTTCTGGTTTGTCTGCCTTAGTCCCCTTCTCTATGGACTAAAGGCAGTAAAGAGGAGAGAAGAAGGATGTAGGGGTTATAGTAACCATCAGGCCCCGGGCTGTGGACACTAAGGAGACAGTGTGTGCTAGGCTGCATTCGTGGGGCAAGAGCAGTGACTGTTCCCCCACCTCTGGGCCGTTTGGGCCACACCTGGGCCAAAGCTCTCTCCAGTGGGGACCTCTCATGAGGCATACTTAATGAGTCATTTTCAGAGAACGGCAGGGTGATGCAAAGCCTTCAGCCATGGCATTTTAGGAAGAGGTGAGGGCCCAGGGAGGATGACCTCAAAGAACAGAGGCCTTGGGGCTCCTGGTCACTCTCTTCAACTTTGTGAAGTGCAGATGTTTGCTGGGGAGGGGGGTACAGAACTGTACTTTATGGCCACGAGTGGAATGAAGAACCCTGAGTGAAGGCTTCAGGAAGGAAGATTCCAGGTCAACAAAAGGCAATCAAAAAGTCAGCTCTGTCCAAAACTGGAATGGCCCACGGTGAGAGGGAGTGAGCACCGTTCCTGAGGGCATGCATGCAGAAGCGGGAGGAAAGTGAGTCAAAGAGTCCTTAGGAATCCTTGAAAAGCTTAAAGCGCAGAGTGACAGGTGGACAAGATCAAGTCCAGCCCGTAGGATTCCTGGATACTCGAGCTATGAAAACAGCACAGCAGAACAGTTAAGACCATGAATTCTGGGGCCTGAATTCAAATCCTGGCTCTTGCCTGGACCAGCAGTCTGACCTTGAGCAAGTTACCTAACCCTCTCTGTGAAATAGGGAGCCACAACCCTCCAGGCAATCATCCTCCCCACTCTGCCATCCTCTGGGCGATGCTCTGCCCCCTGGCAGTGGCTGGTGTAAGGCCGGCCCTCCTTCTTGACCCCTCTAGGCCTAAGGCAAGAGTCAGGAACAACCCCTGCCTGGTCCTGTGGTGACTCAGGGTTCTTCAGAAGCAGGGGCCTTCCAGAGATGCCAAGTCTGGGGGCTGAAAGGCAGGGGGAGATGGTTAAGCTGTGGGGTGTCACGGAGTCCATGCACGTGCCAGTGTTCACTAGTTCACACTCACGGCTGGGCCAGATGCTCTGTGCTTGGCCTGGACCAAACACAGGGATGCAGGCAGAAGACACGCACCCCTGCCTTCAAGATGCCCCCTGCCCAGTGGAAGACAACACAGGGACAGAGACAGAACCCAGGAACTCAATGTGATAACCTGTGTCCCAGAAAGCGTTCAGGCATTGCCTTAGAGGGTGGGGACCAGGGAGAAGGTCCAGAAAGGCTTCGTGGAGGATGTGACATGAGTTGAATGCAGAAAAGTAGTCATTGGGTTGATGTGGGGGCAGGTGTTCTGTGTTGGGAGCCTGGAACCATCTGGAAGCTCATATTTCTTCTTTTAGCCCTTCCTGCAGGTGAGGTACTGAGATAAACACCTGTGCACATTCTCTCATTTGATCCTTGGAGCGAAAATTAGGCATTATTATTCCCATTTTACAGACTGGAACTCAGAGAGGAAAAATACCCCACCTGAGGTCACATGAGTGGCAAACAGCAGAGCCAGGACTCAATCCCAGGCCTATCTGACTTTAGGTCTTTGGTTAATCTGTGTGTTTTGAGCCAGTTTGAGCCTTCAAGATAATTTAATTTGATGCCAATATAGACTTCTGGGATGGGGGACAACGGGAGGGCAGGGGAACATCAGATCGTGAAGGGCTTTGCTTGCCTTTTAGGTCACGCAGTTTAGGGAGCCAAAGCAGGAGTTCAGAAGTAAGTGACGCGATTGGGTTTGCGCTTTAGGAGGATAACCATGACAACCGTGGGGGGAGAAGCGAGGGGGGAGCTAGTCTAAAGGCAGGGGACCAGGAGAGGCTGCAGTGGCCCAGACCATGCCTGCAGGTGGCTTAAACCAGGGTAGCAGGAGAGGGAGAGGGAGTTAGAGAGCAGTGAACAGACGCCAAGGCCAAGTGATTAATTGCCTGTGGGTGATGTCAGGGTGGGGGAAGCAAAGAGAGCTGATAAAGACTCCCAGGTTTCTAGCTTGGGCAACAGGGTAAAAGGTGTCCACTCCCAACAAGGAGAATGAGAGGGAGAAGCAGGCCTGTGAAGCGGGGCTGAGGAGCCTGCAGCTGTGGAGACAGTCCTGGGCTGAGGACAGAGCCCCCAGGGAGCCAGCCATGAGCAGCGCCAGGGAGCAACCTTGCTCTGGACCTTGATCTGACACGGGCCAGCTGGCTCACGAGATTGAGCTGCTTTCCTCTGTGAGCCACCGGGACTCGGTACAGATGGCAGCCATATGTGGTGCTGGCTGGAGAACGTGAATTGTCCCTCTTACAGACGGGCTGTCAGGGCATTCAGTTGCCTCTTCCGACATCCAGGCCACACTGGGCAGCCTGAGTGAGCCGCCCTGGCCACAGAAAGAGTCCTGCATCAGAAGAGCCCAGAGACGTTGTGGTTGACGGGGGACACTGCCAGCACTCCCAGAAGCCAAACTTCCTCCACGGGCAGCTAAAGTCATAGGTGGTCCAGGGGATGTGGCCTAGAACACAAAAGGCGTCTGCTCTCACAACTCGTCATAAACTTCTCCCACTTCCCTTTCTAATAGAGAAGACCATGGTGACCGTGCTGAGAGGATGGTCTGCTGGCGGCTAACGCTTAGTGTTTGCTAGGGCACAGGCACTGTTCTAAGTGCTTTACATTCCAATCACTCAATAGAAATATGAGGGGAGGACCCAAGTCACAGAGCCAAAAGGTGCCAGGCCTGGGATCGGGCCCTGGACCTGCCAGCACCGACAGCTGTGCCTCAACCACTATGCTATTCCGCCTTTGGGTGTTAACAGCAGGGGCCTGACTGTGAGACAACCAGCATAGTGCCTGACACGGGGGCGTGGCTCCAAAAGGTGAGGGAAGGCCCACCCCCTTCAACCATTCCTTAATGTACACTTCTATTTGGCCAAGATTTGCAGGACAGTGGGATGAGTGCATAGCAGCTAATTCAGGACAGGAACCAAGGCCCAGGCCTCCATACAGGAGTTCCTTGGAGGCAGCAGGAGTTAATCTCAGAAGGCTTCCTGTAGGAGGCAGCCCTTGACCACCTTAGGAGACGTGTAGGAGGCAGTTCTCAGATAAGTAGGGGGCTGCAATGATGCTCACTGTACTTCCGGGGGAAGTCCTCAGACGTCAGGCATGACGCACACTGGCAGGGCACAGTCACAACAGCAGTGATGACAATCGCAAGAACAGGGGACTCTTCCACACGGATCAGGCTTTTGGCTTCTCCAAGTGTGTCCACACGTATTCTTCTCTTTGATCCTAACAAATGAGATTGTAACACACACTAACAGTGAATGTTAGTTTCCTTCCTTCCTTCCTCCCTCTTTCTCTTTAAACCCTATGAAACAAAGGGGGTGGGGCGGGAAATGTCATCCTTCCTATTTTACAAGTCAACTGTGGCACCGAAAGGTCAAGTGAGTGGCCTTGGGTCACACAGCTCTGCCTGCTAAGACTACAGCCCTGGTCCGATGCTCTGTGCTGTATATTCCTTGGCCAGGGTGAGGGATGCTGAGCCCTGGGTCTTGCAGATGAGACAAGAATCACTAGAGCTGCTCCAGCAAAGGGCACAGGGCAGAGCCTTCAGGTCCTGAATCATATGCGCCACAGCCCCGACTCCCTTGGTGTGAAGAGTTCATCACCGTCAGCACCAACCCGCCCCTAAAACAGACCTCCTGTTGGGCTGGGCAACCTCCACAGGACATGCTGATATGACCTGAGGCTCTGCAAGTTCTGCTGGATTGAATCCACGTTCCTGAGACCAGGAAGCGAGCCCAGAGGCCTGCCACTCTGCTAACAGTGGAAGCAAGCAGCAGGATGGAACGGTGATTTGTGGAATCAGACAGGCCAGTTCCATCCTAGTCTCGTCACTTACCGGCTAAATTACCCTGGACAGCGACTTGCCTTCTCTGAGCTCCAGTATCTGCATTTGTAAAATGGAGCTAATGGCACCTTTCCCACTGGCTGGTGGCAAGGATTAAATCAAATGGTCTATGGAGAGCTGTCAGCCCAGTGCCTGGCCTCACATTCCATGCTTCCCTGCCCTGCTTCTGGTGGGCTAGCGGGGGCTGTGCTGGCACAGTGGGTGGGTGGGTTCGTGGGCTAACCCTCCCAACAGCCTGTGAAGTATCCCCATTTTACAGCAAGCATCATCAGATGTGGCCGTCATGCAAGGAGGGAGAGCTGGTCCTCCGGGAGTGACCCCACTAGAGGCCCCTATGTTCATGAATTGTGGTGGAAAAAACGAAGCCCCTCCCTCCCGTCCCTGTGGTGCTTGGGTGGGGATGAGGGTCGGTGTGGGCATGGACACACCGTCATAAACTCCTCCCTTCAATGGCTGTAGTCCTGGAGCGCAGGAACTGACACCTTCCCTGTGCTGGGTGGGGGCCGGTCACTCGCTGTGACGGTCACCAGTCTTTCCCTCTGCTGAAAGCAGGACCTAGCTCCCAAGCAGAAAACTGGACTGAAGGGGCAGGGAGTGGTCTTTGGGGTTTGACCTGCCCCAGGGAGGGCATCTAGGGGCACTCCAGCTGATCTTTCGTGGCCAAAATGGGAAATGGTGACCTTAAACACCTAGGTTAAGCTAGCTGGCTGTCCAATCCATACCTCATTTAATCCTTACCCCTCACCCCCGCAAAGTCATTTTGCTGTCCTGTAGACAGATCGGAAACTAAGGCTCAGAGTTGAAATAACTTGCTCAAGTTCACACAGCTAGCAAGTGTCAGGGGTAAGAATTGGGCCCCGTTCTTTCTCTCACCCAGCATTACCAAACCAAGTGACACCTTTCAGAGCGGGAGCCACAGAGGTAGAGCCCTGAACAACTGTTACGCTTTTTTTTTTTTTTTTAGTGGTACGTGGGCCTCTCACTGTTGTGGCCTCTCCCGTTGCAGAGCACAGGCTCCAGACATGCAGGCTCAGCGGCCATGGCTCATGGGCCCAGCCACTCCGCAGCATGTGGGATCTCCCCGGACCGGGACACGAACCCGTGTCCCCCACATCGGGCAGGCGGACTCTCAACCACTGCACCACCAGGGAAGCCCCTATGCTTCTCTTTTTAATTTCCTTCTTTGGTTAATTTCTTTCCTTCTCTGGTTAATTTCTTTTTGGCTGTCTTTCACCCTTAGATCAGGCTTTAAAGGGGAGAGGTAGGATGACATAGGCCTGAGGCCAACCAGATGGAAGGAGGGTCAGAGGAAAATCCCAGAGAAGGAAAGGAAATTTAAGGGCTGCCCATTCTACCTGAGCAGGGACTGTGAGGGTTACAGGTGTGTCAAGACGTCATTCAAGTCCCAGAGCCACCACTCGGTGGCCTTGGGCAGGTTGCTTCATCTCTCTCTGCCTCAGCTTCCTTTTCTCTGCGATGGTGCTGATGTAGAAATCACCTCCTCGAGCTGTGAGGATCACACGTCCCACTGGGCTAGAGGTGCTTGGCACAGTGTCTGACACATGTTAAGCATATGTCACCAACGAGCACAATTATTAATTCTCCCTTGAGAACTTTTCTCTGTCCACGGCTTTCATTTCAACAGAGGAGGGCCAAGAAAATATATAGACATGATGAAATGGCTAAGACTGTTGTGTTTTAATTGACAGAAAGACCCTATGTGGCAAGAAGGAGGACGAGAGCCCTGGGGGCTGGTCGGGGGAAGCCTCTAGAAGGAGTGTGAAGCAGAGTTCTGGAGGATAGTTTGGTGAAGGAGGTGGGAATGGCTGAGACCTCAAGGAGAGCGAGGGGTGGGCAGACTGAGAAGCAGAGAGAACCTGGTGACTGGGCACCTAGAGAAAGAGCCCAAAGCTAAGCAGGAAGCTGGGAGCTGGGAGGGGAGTTTCCTAGGGAAGCAGAGTGGAGAAACCAACATTTGTGGAGTGTCTGCTGGGGGCTAAACTCTTTGCATAAACAATTTAACCCTCACAACAGCCTGTGAAGTATCCTCATTTTGCAGATGAGGAAACTGAGGTTCAGAGACATGAATGAACTTGCCTAGGACCTGGCAGGGATTTAAGTCCCAGCCTGGCTGGTTCCAAAATACTCAGGTCACACTCAGGTTGGGACACTGCCAGTCCAGCTTCTATGAGGCCCTAAACCAAACCAGTCCTGCCTGGTAGTCATCTGTCATTCCCAGAGCTCACTGAGGTCACTGTCCGCCTGCAGCTCTGGTTAGGCCCCCAGTCTTAAACAATGCCTTGAATACTACCTTGATGAAACACTTGAATTCCACAGACCCAGACCCTGTGGGTTCTCAGAGCTTCCATCAGGAACTACAGGCCTAAAGAGGAGGGTTATCTGATCAAGGAGGGCCCAGCAGCAGCCTCCCTGGGACCAGAGGTCCTCTGCACACAGGGCTCCGTGTCTGCTGCAGTTTGGGCTCAAGGAACCGCTGTTTGGAACAGCAATTCAGACAGGACACCAGAACTGGCAAGGGCTTGGGGCTGTCACGGGGCTCCCAAGAGCACCCTGGGCCCTCTCAGATCCACCATCTGAGCAGAGGGCAGACTGGGCTTCCCACACATTCTTCCAAAAGCAAAGGGCATCTTCCATCACCCACCCCGGTGCGCCGTGAGTTGCATTTCCAATTCCAGAGCCCCGTGGGCCAGCTGGTTTTGTGAGGTCTGTCAGGGGCCCATTTTGTGAGGAGCTGGCGCTTCCCTGGGGCAGCTGCACGTCCCCCAGCCTTCCCTGCCCCGGCTCTGCGGGAGGGAGTCCAGAGAGCCAGCGCTGCAGTTCTGCGGGTTCCTGCGGCTCGTCCCGGTGGGGGCGAACACAGCAGCGAGTTTCTGCCACACTGCGGCCCGCACCTGCTGCATTCCCCTCTGAGAAGCCAAAGCTTTGGCTGGGTAAGAGGCGGGTGGGAGGCAGAGCAGGAGGAGGGGGTGAGGCGGCGCTAGAGGGCAAGGAGGGGGTCTGCAGATTCTGTCTGGCAGCATCATAAGAATAGCAACACATTTCCCACGGGGCTGGATCCCTTCTCGGGCCTGGGAGAGCTGCTACTGATGTTTCCTCCTTGGCTACTTCTTACTGTTGGCAGGAGTCTCTCATGACCGCTCCTCAACTTCTGCCCCCGGTTCCCCGGCCCTGGTAGCACCCAGCTCAGCCCTCCACGAGGTTCTGGTCAGTAAGCTGAGCTCTGCCAAGGGATGGGGTGCTTTCCTTGCGGGGAGGGGGCCGAGGCCCTGGGGCCCCACTGAGAGGACAGCCCGGTGGCGGTGGCGGCGGCGGCGGCGGCGGGCGGCGCGCCTCGTCGGCTCCGGCCCCCGCCGGCCCCTTTAATTCGAGTTCGCTGGCGGCCAGGTGCGGCGCTGCGTGGCGCGGTGCGGCTGCGGGCGGCGGCCGGGCTCTCCTTACGCGCCGCCGGCGGGACTGCAGAGCCGGCTCCCGGCTGGCCGCCCGCACCCCGCCGCCGCCGCCGCCGCCGCCGCCGCCGCCCGCTGCCGCCGCCCGCTGCCGCCGCGGTTCCGCCGGCGCTTGCGGTCACCCAGAAACATGGAGGCTCCGGGTGCCCATCGGGAAGGGTAAATGGGTGTCGGGGCGCTCGGCTGCGCGTGCTGCCTCCCCCTGCCTGGGCTGCGGCGCCCACAGGGGCTGCGGGGCACCGGGCGGCGCAGCCGGCAGCGCGGCGGGCTCGGGCTGAGTCCGGGGCGGGCGAGTCTGTGCCGACCATGGCTGCCGGCCCGGGCCGGGGCGGGCGAGAGGGGCTGGCGTCCAGCGGAAGGAGAGAACACGGAACGGGCTCGGGGACCCTCCGGGCAATGCGGGGCGCGGGGCGGGGGGCGCAGAGAGGAGCTGGTGGGTGATGGGAAGTGCAGTGACAGCATAACCATGTCTGGTAAATAGAGCCGGTTGGTAGGACCCATATCACTTGCGACGGCCGGGCAGCGTTCCCCCCTCCGGCTCGGAATGAAAACGGCTTTTCGGCAGAGAAGGGCTTTTCCGCCTCCCTGGGGCCGTGGGCTGCCGGGGTGACCCCGCTCTTAGGAGGGAGGAAGCCAAGATCTGGGGCAGCAGCCTACTCCCCACCCCCAGTGTTTAGGTTCCAGTGTTTTCCAAAGGAGATGGAGCCTAGGAGCTCCCTCGGATCCTAGGGGCAAAACAGCTGGGCTGCGCTCAGGCCCGCCGCTAGAGCCCCCTCCGGATCGGGCAGGAGGGGGTTAAGGTGGCGCTGGCTGCCGCGGCCAGCTGGTGGGTCTGATCCACTCGCTCCGAGCCGAGCGCGGAGCGCGCCCGGCGGAGTCCCGGCCGGAGCCCGGGGCGATGGGGAGAGGCCCCGGACCCCTCCCCGCCCTGGGGCCGGCAGGATTGGGCCGGCAGGGGGCCAGCCCGGAAGCCGGCTTCCTCCAGGCTCCCCCCTCTCGCTGCTGCCAAGCCGCCTCGAAGCCAGGCTGACTGAGCCTTGGTTCTGTGCTCACTGCCGAGGAGACGACGTGAGGGATTTTGTCTTGGGGAGAAATCGGTGGTCGAGCGCCTGCCCAGTTCAAATGCCACCGCGCCCGGAGGGAGGCCTGCAGTTTAGGGATCCCTGAGGGAGAGTAAGTCCTGGGACCAAGCCAGCCAGCTTTTGGAGATCGACCTTTCTGTGTGAGGAGTCTCCCTAAATGAGCTCTGAAGGAGTGTGTGTGTTGGGGGGCCAGAGTGGGGAGGAGCCGTTCTTCTTCCAGGACTCTGCAGAGGACAGAGCTGGAAGTCAGGCTGCGGCGTAGGAAGCCCTCCCCTTGGGAGATGCTGTGTCCTGACCTGGGGGTGGGAGGCTTTGCCCAGAGTCCCTCCTGATGGCTGCAGAGGACCAATGGGGCATCTGGCTCAGCCCGGGGAGGCCCCTGGAGGAGACAGGCCCAGCCAAGTCTAAAGGCTTGTTCCCTGGGAGAGCATACTTCCAACTGATGTAAGCCTGCCCAGAGGAGGCTGGGAGGCTGAGGGATAGTTCTCAGGTGTGACACCAGAATGCAAGGTGGGCATGGAAGAGAAGCTGCCAGCGCCCTCCTAAATCTTGGCACCAGCTGCCCAAAAGCCCTGATTCCACCTTGTTTTTTCCAGGCAACGTCACACCTCCTGAGGACAGCCAGGAGGACTCTGGCTTTTGCTGAGCATTGCATCTTGCCTCCTTCCTTTCAAAGGCTCCAGACCCAATCTCGGCTGTCCTCGAGTCCTGCGTGCCCTTGACCAGGCATCCCACTGCCCCTCCAGCCCAGCCCAGCCCTGGAGCTCACCTCCAGGACCTGGAGCCTACCCTCCTGCCCAGAATGACTCACCATTATTTCTAGCTCAAGTGAGAAGACGTGATGGGGAATCAGACTGCCTGTTTGTGTATCTAGGATTCCTGCAGCATCAGATCAGTTCTGCAAGGAAGAGAGCTGCAGATTCCTGCCTTGTCAGGTAAATCAATCTATTATTTAATAACCAATAGCCATGTGTAGAGTCATTGGGGTGTGGGCAATGAGAGAGGCCCAGGCCCAAGGTCCACCACTGCAAATACCTCCCAGGGTGCAGGTATCTGCAAGACGTTAGTTCACTGCCTGGGAGAAGGTTCCCTTCCAGCCTCTGATATGGGGCTGTGCTCCATGAAGCCTGTGCAGTGCAGAGGGACCTGTACCAGCCACCTGCCCCCAGTGCAGGGCAATCCAGAGCTTTCTTGAGAGACCGCCACCTGCTCCCCTCTCATCCCCAGCCAGGCTACGAGGTGAACATAAATCTTACTTTTTTGTGGTGGTGGTCATATTTTTGAGCTTCTTGGCTGAGAGATGAGAGAGAAAAAGCAGCAACCCAGGTCAAGTTGCCAATGCTGAGTGGTCTTATGTCCTTAACCACCTCTGTCTTTCAGCCAAGCGGGGCTATCTCTCTGGCTCTCAGAGAGACCTGGGGGCTCCCCTGCAGGAGTGCAGGCCGATGCTGCTGTGTTTCCTGGGGCCGTAAGCAGCGCCCTGAGCTCCCTGCCGCCAGGCAGCTAGAAGGCATAGCGAGAGGCGCTTCTCTTGGTTCCAATTATGACAGTGGCCACCGGAGACCCAGTGGATGAGGCCGCTGCCCTCCCTGGGCACCCGCAGGACACCTATGACCCAGAAGCAGACCACGAATGCTGTGAGAGGGTGGTGATCAACATCTCAGGGCTGCGGTTTGAGACCCAGCTAAAGACCTTAGCCCAGTTTCCAGAGACCCTCTTAGGGGACCCAAAGAAGCGGATGAGATACTTTGACCCTCTCCGGAATGAGTACTTTTTCGATCGGAACCGCCCAAGCTTTGACGCCATTTTGTACTACTACCAGTCTGGGGGCCGGTTGAGGCGACCCGTGAATGTGCCCCTAGATATATTCTCCGAAGAAATTCGGTTTTATGAGCTAGGAGAAGAAGCAATGGAGATGTTTCGGGAAGATGAAGGCTACATCAAAGAGGAAGAGCGTCCTCTACCCGAAAATGAATTTCAGAGACAGGTGTGGCTTCTCTTTGAATACCCAGAGAGCTCAGGGCCTGCCAGGATTATAGCTATTGTATCTGTCATGGTGATCTTGATCTCAATCGTCAGCTTCTGCCTGGAGACGTTGCCCATATTCCGGGATGAGAATGAAGACATGCATGGCAGTGGAGTGACCTTCCATACCTATTCCAATAGCACCATCGGGTACCAGCAGTCCACTTCCTTCACCGACCCTTTCTTCATTGTAGAGACCCTCTGCATCATCTGGTTCTCCTTTGAGTTCTTGGTGAGGTTCTTTGCCTGTCCCAGCAAAGCCGGCTTCTTCACCAACATCATGAACATCATTGACATTGTAGCCATCATCCCCTACTTCATCACCCTGGGAACAGAGCTGGCTGAGAAGCCAGAAGATGCTCAGCAGGGCCAGCAAGCCATGTCACTGGCCATCCTTCGAGTCATCCGGTTGGTAAGAGTCTTTAGGATTTTCAAGTTGTCCAGACACTCCAAAGGTCTTCAGATTCTAGGTCAGACCCTCAAAGCCAGCATGAGAGAATTAGGCCTCCTGATATTCTTCCTCTTCATCGGGGTCATCCTCTTCTCTAGTGCTGTCTATTTCGCAGAGGCCGATGAGCGAGAGTCCCAATTCCCGAGCATCCCGGATGCCTTCTGGTGGGCAGTCGTCTCCATGACAACTGTAGGCTATGGAGACATGGTTCCAACTACTATTGGGGGAAAGATCGTGGGTTCCCTATGTGCAATTGCAGGTGTGTTAACCATTGCCTTACCTGTCCCCGTCATAGTGTCCAATTTCAACTACTTCTACCACCGGGAGACAGAGGGAGAGGAACAGGCCCAGTACTTGCAAGTGACGAGCTGTCCAAAGATCCCATCCTCCCCTGACCTAAAGAAAAGTAGAAGTGCCTCTACCATTAGTAAGTCTGACTACATGGAGATCCAGGAGGGGGTAAACAACAGTAACGAGGACTTTAGAGAGGAAAACTTGAAAACAGCCAACTGCACTTTGGCTAATACAAACTATGTGAATATTACCAAAATGTTAACTGATGTCTGATTGAACCCTATTCACATACTCACAGCTCAATGGAACTAATGCAGATATTGCATAATAGCCTGCATTGTAGTCAGTGTGTTCTACAGTGTGTATCTGGTTCTGCATGGAAAGCAATAGTCGTGCAAGTGACTTTTGATCTTTTGATTTTTGATTTAGAACACAGAATATGTATCCATGGCTTTCATGCAAATCTTCATCACCGGCTTAGGGGTTTCCAAAGATGGGAGTCACCTATGGAAGCCAGGATTTCAGAAGGACACATTGAGGCCACCTCATAGCAAATACAGAACCTACCACATCAGTGTCACCTTTTCTTCCTAATGAAATGCACACGGCATCTCGGAGATGCAATTCCCCCCCACACCCCACTTGAGCCTACCTCCCCCTTCACAGAGGAAAACCACGGTAGCTTAGCTTTAAAGTTCTGGTAATTATTCGAAAGGTCTTTCCCATTTTTGCATTGAAAAGAACACACAGTGCTGTGTGTTGGAATTACTTTCTGTGTCACAGGCTGGGGGGTTGTGAAATGCAGTTGCCAAGCAGACGCTCCGGAGGCTTGTGTTTCATAACGGAAAATACTGCATTTGGTTTTTTCTCTGCACTGTCGATGTGAGGGAAGCCCAGGGGAGGGACGGTTAGGATGACCGAATGTGAGTTGTCAGGTTTCACATTTGCTCCCTTAGCCCTACCGGGAGAAGCTGACAAACCAAGGGACCTCTCAGCTTCAGATTTCACCATTTTTGCAGGCTTCGGGGTCACAAAAACATGTCTGATTTCTTCGCTACACTGGAGGTTGCAGGCATCTGCTTTCCTAGTGCCGGGGCCCAGCTACACTGACACTGCAGTGAAATTTACCAGTGATGCGATAGAGCTGCATGGGTGTTTGTTGCATGAATCTCAATATTTAAAACACAGGAGATAACCTATTTTCTTAGTAGCCTACACAGTATTCATATTTAGAGTATTAATAGCCTAGGAGTGGCATTGAACGAGGGTTGTCTTTTTTTTCCCATCAGAATACAAAAGCCCTCAATCAGGAGAAAAATAATAGACTGTTTGGAGTGGGGAACCAAAACTTCTGGCCCTCCAGCCCACCCCATCCCTGTTCTTCCAAATGGGGGCACACAGCTCTGCAAAGCCAGGAGAGCGAGCAGGGAAAGCAGTGTCTAAACACCTCACGTGACTGCATCTTAGGAATTAACCTAGTCATGGGCATGACTGTATAGCTGACTGGGGCATCTCGTCCTGAGGAAATGCGGATCTGTGGATCCAGTGTATATAAATATGTATCGAGAATCTCTTTCACGAATTCCTCTACCTAGCTAGCTATAGGAAAAATTGCATTTGAACCTTGTATAAGCTTATGCAATATTTTTGACACAGGGCAATATATGCATGTGTTTGACTATGTGCACTAGAGTGTGTGTATATATATATATATACACACACACATATATATACATATATACATATATATACATACATACGTGTGTATATGTATATATGCACACATACATATATAGTCATTCTCTGGAGTTCAGGTTCAGGAGCAAATCCACTGCTTGGTGGGTTGGTTGTCTCAGAGGCCTAATGGGTTAATTTGTCTCATTGATCATCCCACTGGGCCTAGGTTTGCTGCCATTGCCTCAGACACTCCAGTCTTCCTGGATTCTTAGATGTTCGAATTGTCTTTCTGCCCTCCATGTGCTGCAGCTTCAGTTTCTCATGGCTGAAGCTTGTCTTACTGAGTGCACAAGGGCCCTAGGGCCCTCACAGCTCCAGCTGTCCTGGGCCAGACCCAACCCAGGCCTCCTCTCTACAGCCCATCATCTTCATCATCTCCATTCTCGTCTTTCCCCACCCTGTCCGGTTTTTATTTAAGACGTAGAATGTATTTACCAATATAGAACATACACAAGAGCCCTACATACACCATGAACGAAGACACAACCTGCAACTCTGATGCAAAATACACAAAAACAACATGGTCATTTGCCTCTGCATCAGTCACTTTCCTGAATCTTTCCCCAAAGAGCCAGAATGGATCACCTGCTTTGAAACCAAGGACACTAAGGAGGAGGGCTCCTGGGGACCCAATTCCACAGGTCTGGGCTGAAAGGAAACCTCCTCTATGTGGAAATTTCTGAAGTTCAGGACCAAGGGATGGAAACCCTAGTTGATCCACAGGCATCATGTTCTCTCAAGATCTCTCCGCATTAAACTGGCAACCAGGGCTGCTTAAGAAACCAAAGGCTGGGTACAGAATCATTCCCCGCCGCCAGAACAGGCTGCGAGTGAAGAAGCACTGCATAGCCTAAAGGTAGAGTTCAGCTGGCCCTGGAATAGATGGAGGTGGGGAAGCTTTTGCCTCACAAACTGGGCTTCTTTGCCTTTCAACATAATAGATTAAATTGCCCAAACACAGCGAGTTGTGTGGTCAGGCTGCCCAGCCATGACTCCAGCCCCGGCCTCACTGTTGGCTCTTCAGCACCTCCAGTTACCCTGGGGGGGTGGGGCACCAGCCCAGGGTGCTCACTAGTTCCTGGTCACCCACAGCCCCAGGGGTCTGCAGGGCATCCCAGGCCCAGCGCGAAGCCTCTGTGCTTCTCTTCCTCTCCTATATGGGAGATGGTGCTGCATTTCCAAGACATAGGGTGGAGGGACGCAGACCTTGGGAAAATAGATGGTAAGACAACCCATACCTAAGGGCGAGGTTGTGGGGTAGATGTTTTATCCCAGTGTCCTTGACCTGGGACTATAAAATGTTCACCCACACCGGCACACAGACATGCACACCCATCACAAAAGAGATCTACATTGTTGCCATACACAAATACAAAACATGCACCACACACGCAGAATACACAGAGACCAAATTAATGAAAAGGGCACTCAAAAGATACACGGTTATACCTATATCCAGAATACGCACACTCAGCACAGACACGGAATGTACTTACCGATACAGAACATATACAAATACCTACATACACCACGTACAAACCTGCAACTCAGATGCAAAACACACAGAAACTACATGGACACATGGGTACACATACAGAATACACAAAAGATACTTTACTATTATTTCTGCACACAAAATACAAACTCGGTTTATACACACAATACATTTATTCATATTACACACACAAAATACAGCACACACACCCAAGAACACACACACACACCACACATGAAATGTGTACATATACTCAGATCCATTGTTCTGCCCCCATAGCTATAAATTAATAGGCATAAACAAAAGATCAGATTTAATCATCTTTCCCTAACCTGCATCTCTCCCCCTCAATATCCTTCAGGAAATCTCTTCTTCTAGTCTTTTCCCCCGCCTCACTCCTAGATTTCAGAAAAATAACCCCAAGGTTTAAGGCAAAATATGGACCACCATTGTCAAGCAGATCTGTGATTAAGACTGGGAATCTCATAGGGTTTCTACCTGTTCACCTTCCTCCCACCAGAAACCCTGGTGCCAAGCATGGAAGGACCTGGGACAGCTGACGGTCCATTAATATACACCTCCTGGCCCCGTCCTTTCTTTCAAAACAAGTCCACACAGACAACCCAATAGCCCAGTCTCCCCTGCTCCCAACCCCTGGGATCTCTGGATTCAACCCCGTCCTCTTGAAAGCAGTGGTGGCTCAAGAAATTGCAGGGTCGCAGGCCCAGAACCAGAGTGAGGATGCTCCCAACGTTCCCTCAGCCCACAGACCTTATCGCCCCTCCATCCCCAGTGGCTTTGTCAGGGGGCTCAGTCAGAAAGTCAAGGCCATGTGTAGACTTGTCTCTTAAAATGAGTCACCTTTACTTGCTTGTGGCATCTCACTTGCTCTTGGGCATAAGCCCCATGGAGTCAACTCCTGAGTCCCCTCTATGGGTGTGCAATGCCAGGCAGGCTTCTTCCCCTGCCCCGGCTCCACCTGGTTGCCTTGCCTCCCACCCAGTGGCTGTACCTTGAGGAAACACACACCAATTCAGCTTAAGTGAAACCTGATTAAGGACTTAAACCTGATGTTACACAAGCAAACAGCATCTTTTTTTCAGGAGGCCTGATTTGTATCCTATATTCTAAGGCCAGATTGAAATGCTTTGTAAAATTACACGCTGTTTTGGGTTACACACAGAGCTGGCTCTTCCTACTAGTAGGACTAGCTGAGAGCTGGGTGCGTTTTAGCAAAGGCTTCACCTCAGATGGAAGTTGGGGGGTTGAAGTCAGGCATCAGATCAGGTCTCTGCTCCTGCGGCCATCCAGGATGTGCCCCCACGCTTCCCTCCTGAAGATGGTCAAGCTCCCAGTCTCCATGGAGGAAGCAACAGCCACAGGGAATGAGCGTGTGGGTCCAAATCTGCACATTCCGCGCAACATGCTGGGCCTTTCAAGTGTTTTCAAGTCAGGATACCAATTTTCCCTTTAGCTTCAGCAGGTGCTTCCATGGGCTCAAACTTTCAAGGACGTTGGAGTTCTCAGGAGTCCACAGAGAAGGAAGTCCAGGAGAGGTGGAGAGGTTGTCAGGAAGAAAGAGTACCTGAGCTAGTCATATTTCAGAATTAACTTTTCAGGAGCTGAAATGTACCGAAGGTCATAATGAAGGCACTGTGCTTCCTGAAGCTTCTGTGGTGTTTGACACACTCTTCCTTCCTCTCTGCTTCCCTCTGCTCCTCTCAGCTGGGCCTCCGAGGATGGAGTAGGCATGAAACCAGGAGGTTAGCCCTGAAAGGGGGCCCCAAGTGAGTGTGCCCCCAGACTCCATTGGTCTGGTGTGGAAAGGGCTCCCAGGAAAGCTTTGTTGAGTCTCCAGCCTGGGGGCTCATGTGGCCACCCCGTGTGGAGAGGGCTGCAGAATTAGCTTGTCCTGTCTGCTCTCCCTGGATCTCTCACTCCATTGTAGTGAGGTCTTTGTAGTGAACTTCCTTAATCATGGTCAACCATAAAGTATCAGTGCCACGCCCAGCTGAGAGAGGGCGGGCTGGGGGTTCAGTGCTGCCAACAGTAGCAGAGAAGAGAGGTGGAGGCTGACTTTCCCCAAAGGAAACTATAGGACAGTTTGCAAATTGCATATGAGGGTAGCACCAGACCCCCCCACCGCCGCCATGGCAGGTGGGAGGAGTACACTGCTTTGAACTGTTTACCCAGGGGTGGGGATGGTGAACCCTGCTCCAGCTCTGGCTCTCCTGGGGCCCGTTGTCATAACAGCCTCCATCTGGGTGACGGCTGCCTGGTCTGCGAGGGCTGGTCTACATAGGGTGTAATTTCCAGGGTGCTCCTTGGTTACACAATGGAGGCTTGCCCAGCCTTGGCAAAGTGTCCATTGCCAGGTATGAACCCATGACCTCAAACTCATTAACATCATTAGCCACCTGCAGAGCCAACTAGCAGAGCGCTGGATGCTGGGAGGTGTCCAAACGGCTAATGTGACCATTATCTTGATCCTAAGACTTGGCCCTTGTTGAGACCAGCCCTGTTCTCTCATCAAAGCAGCAAGCAGGGACAGGTGGAGGTAAGGGATCCCTGACAAGCTGGGATGGGTCTCTTCCTCAAACAAACCTAGTTCACTTTTCCCTTCTTTCTGCTTCCTTTCCCACCAAAGTTCAGCTCCATCTCTCATAGTTTATTTTTTAAAGAGGAAACGTGCAATAAACTAAATAGTGACTGTTTTCTTTAGCAATAGTTATCTCAAAATCTTGTTCTCAGGACTGAAAAGTGATAGTACCCGGATGCTCAGATAACGCCCTTGGCTTCTGGGCATTAGTTCACCGTCTCTGTAGTTCCCTCTTCTTCCCACGTGGTCATATGACTCCTGCCCTCTGAGGCTCTGACCCTCCTTTGGAATGTAAACATACACCGGTTCAACATCTGCACCAGGAAGGTCGGGAGAAGGCTTGCTTTATCTCTCTGACTCTTCCCCGTGTGCACCTCTCTCTGTCTCCGTGTGCATCTCCGTCCCTCTCTCCCTGCCACCTGCCCCTTCTGCCTGCTCTCACATGGCACTCTCACAAGCTCCAGGCACTGAAACCTTGAGTTTGAGTGACCTCACACCAGGTCATCTCGTGGACTTACGGTCAGACTGGCAGGGTGTAATGGAAGCCTGCAGGAAAGCGCTTACCAATAGATAAGAATAAAGCATCCTGAGCCATTACAGAAGATCATTTCCATGCACTTAAAGCCATCACTTGATCCCTCTGTTTTCCTCCCTCCCCTCCCCTGGGAGATGGATGCTGGAGGAATGTGGCCTGGAGGTTTGCACCTGGGATGGGTAGACTGGGCAGATTTGGGGAATTGCCCTCTGGCTGTCCTTCAAAACAAGCTGACTTGCTTAACCAAAGGGATGCCATGAGAGCTGTGGAGAGAAGCAAGTGTTTGTGGGCAGAGGTCTACAGGGATAGTGTTTGTGGGTGGTTAGGACATGACAGTAGTGAAACGAAGACCCCACCACCCAAGATAGTGTACTGTTGCACAAATATCTGCACACGTAACTGGGGACTTTAGAAGAGTCTCCTTTCCTGAAAAAAATCTGTGCGGTTGAATTTTCAGACTGGACAATCGGGGAAGACTGGCAATGCCAGGGTCCCATCCCATTCCTTTTCAATCTACCTTGCTCTATACGTGCGTATACAGCAAAACCTCAGTTAACTGATGGGGAAATGCTCAGGGAAGGGAGCCGTCCGGATGGCTTTACAATTATGGTTTTTTGGGTGGGAATGGGAAAACGTGTTTTGGTTCAACCTTTGTTATAAAAAAAAAAACAAAAAAAAACCTTTCCTAAGTAGGTTAGTATAAACTTCCCTGCCTTAGTAAGTAAAATGTTTGAAGATGACAGAAGACCTTGCATTGCTCAGGGTCAACATTCTCAACCTCAGTGCTCCTTGTACAGAGTGTGGGTGGAGAAGACCAAAGAAATAGGCTGAATGTCTGCGGGCTTCAAGACATCCCTGGAAGTTGGCTATTTGGGCTCATCAGATAATGCCCTTACTATCATTTGCCTCTTTCTACTGAAATTATAGTAAGAAAACATAATTCTCATTAGTCGAGGTTTTGGTTAATTGGTCCTGAGTTATCACAGGTTTTCCATATATACATATATCTGTGTATATATATGTATAGTATATGTATATATGTATACCATTGTTTCCAAAGTTATACAGTTAATACACTGACCGATCCCCTTAGCTTCACTAATGTGGAATACATTTGGCAACCCAAGAAATAAACTGCATTTATTTGAATTTTTAAAATGACCTTCCTTTGCATTCTCACCGTATCTCCAGTTCAGCTCCTTTTCTCCTGCGTAGGGACCTCTCTAGAAGGTAGTTCTTTCATAACAAAAGATCAGGCTCTAGCATCTTTCCCTTCCCTCCTATGTGGCTGCCTGACTCAGGGATAAAAGAGAAGTCTGATCTAAAGGCCAGGTGCTTTATTCTTTGTTCTGTCTGCCCTGATTGGCTGTAACCTCATCACTGAGGACCAGAAAAGTTATTCCAAACTTTGTAGCTCTGTGGGAGGGGAAAGCTCGAAGACCTGGCAAATTATGGATCTGTTTCCCTCTCTCTTTGTCATTGGTGGTAACCTAGGCTTGAATTTCATGAGATCTGAAAGTAACATTTTTAATGAGGAGCTAAAGAACATCTCTGCCCCATGGAAGGCGAGATGTGTAGCAACCAATGGACTAACGAACCCATCCTTTTGTTGATTCTGGCCAAATCTAGGTTGCGGTGTAGGCAGTAGAGCACCCATAATTCAGCTGCCTCTTTGGAGAAACAGCTCGGTCTGAGCTGAACCGTGCTGTCATTCTCCATCTCCCTGGCAGTGTGTTAGACCCATGGGAGATACTTCCAGCCTCACCTCCTGCACTTGACTGTGTGCGCTCTACCTAGACAGGGCTGAGAGGGGCTCCTCGTATCTGACGCAAGTGAGGTGGTGCAGGGGTGCTTGCCCTTTCCCAACATTCCCAGCAGCCCTCCGGTCTGGCCAAGTTGGCAGCAATCAGATAATAGAAGCCCATAAACCAGACTTAGCATGGCCAGCTGGTAAACTGAAGCAACTGAGGCAGCCTGTCCTGATGGCCACTTCTTACACCTCCTGAACCTCAGCAAGGAAACGAATATAACTTTCTGTGCTCCCCTGCACTCCTAAAATAGTCAGATATGTTCCAGATGAGTTTGCAGTTGAGAACTGCCTACATCATTTCACGGACAGATGCACAGGGCAGGTGTAATTACATAATAATGTGGACAGCTGCTGCAACATCTAGGTAACTGGGGGCGGTGTAAATGCGGCAGCGTGCTAGGACCTTTGGTAGCTACTCAGAGGACTCAGTCCTGGGTCTGTTCTCTGTCTTCATGAGAGGGCTGTAAGCCCTGCTTCTCCTTGAAAATGATTCCCCAGACACTCACTTTGTATGAGCACATAAACACTCTGGGCTGCTAGAGAGAGAAAGAGAAGGAGCTGGGAGGAAGAGGATATTCAGGGGCTCACTTTGCTACCAATTTCCATGTCAGCTGCTGACACGCCTGCCTTTTTAGCTTGTGAAGTACAGAGCGAGGACTGTGCCCTGCCAGGTAGGGCTGGAATGGAGCAAGCTGCCACAGGCTAAGAAGTGAGAG
This sequence comes from Tursiops truncatus, assembly GCF_011762595.2. Taxonomy (NCBI): domain Eukaryota; kingdom Metazoa; phylum Chordata; class Mammalia; order Artiodactyla; family Delphinidae; genus Tursiops; species Tursiops truncatus. Next base: position 87,020,489 of record NC_047034.1, read on the forward strand.
AGAAAAGCACGGAGAGTAGCCTGGCTGGCTTTGGCGAGGGTGAGTGTCAACTCCAGAGGGTCTGAACACGCTCCGTGCTTGCCCCAGTTCTGCCTTCACGTGGGATCCAGCGACCCAGTTTCCCTTTGTTGTCGTGCTTGGATGATTCCTTCATTTGAAGGGCCCCAGGAAGCTGGAAAGTCCCATGATCGAGCTCCAGCCTGCTGAGCAAGCAGTGCCCGGGCCAAATTGGCCTCTGACTGGGTTTCTGCATCCCCACACCCCTTGCTCCACTAAGGGTAATCTTGGAACAGCCAGGATTAATGGTGCCGGCAATCAAGGAGGATTCTCTAGTTTTCATCAGGGACACAGCTCTAAAGCTCATAAGTGCACGATGCTTTTTCCTTTTCTAGACCTGTGTGCGTATGTGCTTATATAGGCTGTCTCTGGAGATTTATATAGTACGCGCACATAGATAGAAAATGTGGAAATGGCCGCTCACTTAGCCTCACACAGCACAGATTCTAATTAGGGTTTGCACTGGCTTCCTCGCTGCTCAGGCATGGCTCCACAGCTGCCCTCCGTGTCCTAGCTCTAATAATTTCTGAAAACTCAAAAAGGAGAGGCAGATAAATAAGCCTCTCTGGGATCAATAGGAGAAGGAACTCCAAGGCTGATGGTAATGCTCCGTAAGGATGATGCCAAAAGGGAACCGGGGTCTCCATGGTGATAAGAGGCTGGGGACCAGTGAGAGCTGGAGGCGGAGCAGGGCCTGTGGGGAAGACTACTGGGAGTTGGGAGTCATTTAACTATTTGTTTGCTTCGTGAAAATTTAGACACCAGCTATAACCACATTGCACAGGATGTATAGGTATTATCATTCTTGCTGACATATTCTGGAAGCTTTCAGCCCCACCAACACTGCCCCGCCCAGGACTTCTGCAGCTGAGAGTTCCTGTGTCAGTAGGGTCTGATATTTGTACATAGGTTATACATATATGTGTACATATGTGCCTCAATGAACATTGCCTGTCCACCTGATCATAGGTGTACATAGACTTCATGGAGCTCCACAGTCTTTTGTAAATATCAACACAAGTAAATAAGTATATAAATATATATTACTGAGGATTTATTTTAACATCATTCTGTGTGAAATGAAAACGCAAATAAAATTTTTGACAGACCCTGATCGTTTCCACCTTCCTTCTTGCCCGACTAGATTACCGTCTCTCCAACATGCGCGTGCACTTGCCTCACTCTCAGTCCAGGCTCTGCAGCCATGAGGGCCCATCCGGAGACCGGAGCAGAACAGGAGAGGGCTCTCCTGGTTGCATCAGGGACCACCCAGGCCGTGTGCCCACCTGCTCATCCTGAGAGCTCAGCGCACATGAAGCAGAGGATGTGGATGGGAGCGTAGGGGCGGGTTTGAGATTCCTCCCCCATTGTACGTGTGCTTCTTGTGCCTTTTGTGGAGCAGGGGATGTGTGGGGCAGGGGGACCCTGTTTGAAAACCAAAGGCGGTCAGACCCCTGGGAGTCACTGAACTCCAGCCACACCCGCCCCCTTTGCAGGCCCTTTCCTCAAACCCACCCCGATTTCTGCCCATTCGAGCCAGTGCCTCCCAAGGAGGAGGGGCCTGGTTCTCCAGCCATGCAGTGGCACCTCCTTGGAGAAGATTCTGATATCCACACACCCACACACTGCTGAGGCATTTCCTCTGAGGGCTATCCTGGTCCATAGCTGGACTCCCCAGCATTCAGATGGCTCAAAAGTGGCCACGGTGTGGGTGGGACAAGTCCTTGCCCTCAGCAGCCACCAGCAAGCACATTGCACCCCCCACCAAGTCTCTCATTAATGATCTCCAGTTACACCCCTTCCAGTCTGCCACACTCTGCCCCTGGGAAACCAGCCAGCTGAAGCAGCTGGCCCTCCAGCTCCCTCCCGATCTCAGCTTCAGAAAGCTTTGTTCAGCGTAGCAGGTACTGAGGTGACAAGGGAGGTGGTGATGAAGGAAGGAGAACCATTTGGGACAACGGCTGCTGCTGGCACCCTTGCCCAGGGGGCATTTCGTCCAGCATGGAGTGGGAGTGTGAAGTGCCCCAAAGAGCTCTAGATGTCTGCAGACCAGCCCCAAGCAGACTAGAGGTGGGGGGGGCGGGGCTCCTTGCCCCAAGGAAATGGGACGCGGGGTCAGTCCCTCCTGCTGGACGGGGAGTTCCCGCCTCCAAGGAGCTGAGAGCTGGCAGCTGGGGAGGGTTTTGTCCAACCCCGAGTGTTTAGATGTTGTTAGGTAAATACATCAAGGGGAAAGTGAAGGGGAGCGGGGATGTGTGGAAGCTACAATATCCAGGTTCCCATTCTTCTCTCTGCCTTGGGATGGGGGGCTCATTTAGTTCAAGTGTAGACCACCCCTGCCTCTTGAGCACACTGGGCCCTTCCCTGCCAGGCCTGCGGCACCTGCCCTGTGTACTCCCCACCACAAAGCCTGGGACCCCGGGCTTTGCCCAGCTGGTTCCTCCCAATGAAGAGAGGTTCTCGGCGGGGCGGGAGTGTGAGGGGGTACAGCCCACGTAGTCCTGGGGCCAGTGTGGTGGACTGGAGGAGCAAAGCAGCGTTAGAACAACTAGAAGTTAAATTAGGCCCAGAGAGGGGGGCTCTAGAGCCAAAGGCTTGGGTTTGAATCCCAGCTCTATCGCTCACCAGCTCTGAGACCCAGGCATACTACGTCACTTCCCGAGCCTCAGTTCCTCAACCTCTGTAAAGGAATCCTGATGCCTACCTTATCTTCTGCAGATTAAACGAGTGTGCCTGGCACTTATTGGGAGCCCAATAACAATAGCAAATGCCTCCTCTCTCTTGGATTCCCCCTCTGGAAAGCTCCAAATGGGCCAGGATTCTAAGAAAACTAAGATGTAAAAGTTAAAGGAGTTTCAACCTCTTCGGGTCCAGGGGTTCCTCACCTGGGCTAAGAGATACAAGAATTGACGTCAGGGGCTCCCCTGGTGGCGCAGTGGTTGAGAGTCCGCTTGCCGATGCAGGGGACACGGGTTCGTGCCCCGGTCCGGGAGGATTCCACATGCCGCGGAGTGGCTGGGCCCGTGAGCCATGGCCGCTGAGCCTGCGCGTCCGGAGCCTGTGCTCCGCAACGGGAGAGGCCACGGCAGTGAGAGGCCCGCGTACAGAAAAAAAAAAAAAAAAAAAAAAAAAATTGACGTCAAAGGCTCTAGAAAACTCCTGAAACTGCATACTGAAACTGCAAACTGCACTGTGGTGTGGTCATCTTTCCATGGAGAGTGCCCCAGCTGTCCAAGGCCCCCAAACTTAGAACGATAAGTCAAACTTAGACCCCTCACCTTCTCCCCAATGTCCAGGAAGGAAAAGTGATTTTCCCAGAGTCATTTTCACTTATTCAAAAAATTCATTTATTTAAAAAATATATTTTCACTTGGTGCTTAGGATCCTCTGCCCTTGTGGGTCTTCTAGGGCAAGACAGAAATTCACCTGCAGTGAGTTAGTGGCTGACTCAGAGCCAGCCCGCCTCCTGGGACATCTCTTTCCATTAGTCTGTCCCCTGTGCAGCAGCTGTGCCTGGGCCTCAGGCCTCGGGATCCAGACCTGAAGTTTCCCCAGGAGGGTTTAGCACAGCAGTAAGGAAAGGACCACATATTTTGATGTGAAATTAGAGCTATTGAAATGATATGTAAACAAGGCTAGCCTGTATCTCTTTGATCCAAGGACTGGGGCATTTTTGAATCTGACTTCTCAGCTCTGATTATCCTCCCCCTTCTTTTCACTTAGACCCACCCCTCACTCAGGGCAGTAAATACACCCACAAATCATTGGCTTACCCAGAGAAATGCAGGCTCTTCCAACCTGAACATCTCTTCCAGGGCTCCACGCTTAATGGTTTATCGTGAAGTTAGGAGGAAAATCTCCCATCTGCAGGGATTCCTGTACCCAGGAAAATCTGCCCTTCCTGAGGTCTGATCTGATGTAAGAGTTACACTCTTTTCACTCTCATCTGGGGAGCCACCAACAACCGTGTGAGAAGTAAAACCACAGCCACTCTGTTTCAGTGGCGTGTGGTGCCTTCTCTCTCCCAGCCTACAGCAGGCATCTTTTTTTTAACATCTTTATTGGAGCGCAATTGCTTTACAATGGTGTGTTAGTTTCTGCTGTATAACAAAGTGAATCAGCTATACATATACATATATCCCCATATCTCCTCCCTCTTGCGTCTCCCTCCCACCCTCCCTATCCCACCCCTCTAGGTGGTCACAAAGCACCAAGCTGATCTCCCTGTGCTATGCAGCTGCTTCCCACTAGCTATCTATTATATGTTTGGTAGTATATATAAGTCCATGCCACTCTCTCACTTCATCCCAGCTTACCCTTCCTCCTCCCCATGTCCTCAAGTCCATTCTCTACGTCTAAAGCAGGCATCTTCAAGTATCTTGCAATCTCTGAATCCCCAGCATGTGACATAGTGCCAGGCACAATGAATATTGAAGGAATGAATATCTATATCACATAGTCACCATGGTGGCCGAGATATCCGGGCCATTGGGACAGCAAAGATATGGCTATATCCTAGGACCCCCTTTCTCCTGTATCTCTCTGGGCTTATAAGGGACCTCTAATCCTACTTCTGGGTCAGACTGGCCTTTAGGTCGTCTGAGTCACCTGACTCAAATGGTCCACAGTGAAGATGCCACACATCTCCTAATGCCCTGTCCCCAGCACACACTCCCACAGGTCCCAGAGAGGAAGCCCTCCAAACGAAGCCTGCCCAAACCCATACCAGCCCCGGGGCCAAACACTTCCTATATCCCGAGGGACTAGCGTCTAAAGGGTTCCTATAGGCTTCCCAAATTCTGAGGCTGAGAAGATCTTGGTGTTTTGGGAAATGCTGGGCGTTGGCGTCAGGGTTGGGCTCCATTCGTGTCTGTAGTGCATAGTAGACTATATTATCTATGTGACCTTGACAAGGGAGGTTACATTTCTAAACTTTTTTTCTGTCTCAGGTTGAGGTTAAAATGCATACCTCACAGAGTTGTCATGAATTTTTTTTCAAAAAAGTTTATGTGTGTGTGTGTGTATATATATATATATATATATATATATATATATATATATATATATATTTTATATATAAATTATGCTGTATGTGTCAAGGGCTTACTTTGTGCCAGATACTCTGCTAAATGCTTCACATGCATTATGTCACTTAGTTCTCACGACAGTCCTGTTAGGTGAGTAATTATCTATATTTTACAGATTAGGAAACCAAACCTCAGAGAGGTTATATAACTAGCCCAAGGTCACACAGCTGATAAGCGGCAGAGCCTGTGTGAATGCAAAGCCCATACGCGTAAGGCATATGACTAACGATAGATGTTAGCCCTTCCACCACCACCACCTTCTTCCTCATGTGGGCACATAGATGAGTCTTACAAGAAGCCAAACAAAAAACCTCATCTGCCTTAAGGAGCCTTGATACAATCAAAATAGCCCACCCAGCCTGGGTGAGCAAGGATGGGAATGGCCTCAATCTTCTCTCTAAGCCCTGTCCAACTGAGCCCTGAGACATGGCATCAGGGGTCTGTGGGATGGGGAAAGGCACCAACCCCAGGAATAACAGTCTCACTCCCCATTTCAGCCCCAGATTATCTAAGTAGCCAAGGCAGCAGGCAACAGGCACCATCATCCAGGCCTTGGTATGCCCAGCACCCTCACTCGAGCTGGGGCCAGACCCCTTAACCACACTCTGCCATCCCCCCCGCCACCCCTTCTCTATCTCTTCCTAGTTCTCCTTCCTGGCCAAGATGCTTGAGATGGTGGCTGTGCCTGAATGGAGGAACTCTCAAAGGGTGACATGGGGACAGAACCACCTGGGGGGAAATGGACATGTGAGGATGCACATGCACTTACACACGCATGGTCAGGCAAACCACCACAAAGTCCAAGGACCTGCTGTATCGTTCTTAGCCTTCCCTCCTTCAGGCCTTAACCTTTGTAGCCTATATTATCTAAAGCTATTGAATCATATGAAAGAAGGGCTCCTCATGCAAAGTGGGTAATTAGGCTGACTGAATAAATGATTCAAATCAACCAAGATGTGAGCACATGCAGGCATTGTGCCGGGCAGTTTGCCTGTCTCAACTTATTTAGTCCTGGCGTCAACTCTGTGAGATCATTGTCACTATCTCAATTTTCAAATGAGGCTCAGAGAGGCAAAGTAACTGCCCAAACCCACACAGCTAATGAGAGGCAACTCTAGGACTCAGATCCAAGACAGCTGGAAGCATCAAAGTCAAGTCTAGTGCCCTTGACAAGATACCACAGGCACCCAGGTGAGGTCAACTTCAGCTGGGTCTCACAACGACATTGCAGCAAAAATCACCAAGGACCCCAACTCTGTCCTTGAGCCCTCTTGATCTCTGAGAGCCTCCAGGAAAATGTAGGGATGAGGCATCTTGGGGAAAAGTCAGGAAGTCTGGGGATTACGAGGTGCAATGGAATTGGATCACCCTCCTTGGGTATTTTTGTCAATGGGATTCACGTGGCTGCACGGTGTGAATGAGCAATCGCTATATTAAAATTTCCTGAAAAAGCTTGCTTCCTTTGGGCTCCAGCTCCTGCGAGAGAGAAAGGGAGGAAGCCTGGGGGAGTTCTGCACTCTCTCTGCACCCTCACTCTTCAATTTGCGTTTTCAGGATCCAAGAAGTGGGTGAAGAGATTACCTTCACCGCTAGTCTTCCTCCCTCTGGTGTCCTGACCTAGTCTCCTCATTTATAAAGCCAGGTGGGGTCGGGGGTAAATGCTCTTCCTGGGGCAGCCAGGAGGATGAAGTGTGTATTGGAATTTGCCTGGCACTTCCGTTCTGGGGCAGGAAGTGCCCCATGAGGCCAGGAGCCCCAGCTCTGGGCCGGCAGGTCTGCGCTGGAATCCCAGCTCTGGTTCTTGAGCTCGCTGAATCCCAACTTCCTCATCTATAAAGTGGGGTGAAACTGCCCACCTTGTGGAGTTGTTGTGGGGATAAGGGCCTTATATAAAAAGCACCTTTCGGGGCCCTGACAGGTAATCAGCATTTAACGAATGCTGCCGAGTGCTGGGCTTTCCTGCAGCTCATTGATTCACTCGGTAATCATTTGCAGAGCACCTGTGTGAGCCTGGCACTGTGCTAGGTTCTGAGGACCAGAGGTAAATAAGATGTCATCCTCATGTCAAAAATCTCACGTGGTAAGACCGCTCCTCCCTTCAGAAGGAAAAGATGGAGGAAAAAGTCAGGGAAGGGGAGGACATGAACCCTGAACCACTGATAGCACATGAATAGGCTCTTGATAAATGATCGCAGAATGAATGAATGATTCCATGAGTGAATAATAAAAGCAAATGGGGCTTCCCCGGTGGCTCAGTGGTTGAGAGTCCACCTGCCGATGCAGGGGACGCGGGTTCGTGCCCCGGTCCGGGAAGATCCCACATGCTGCGGAACGGCTGGGCCCGTGAGCTATGGCCGCTGAGCCTGCGCGTCCAGAGCCTGTGCTCCGCAACGGGAGAGGCCACAACAGTGGGAGGCCCGCGTACAGCAAAAATAAATTAATTAATTAAAAAAAATAAAAGCAAATGCTTATATGGCACTGCTCTGTGCCAGGCTCTGTTCTAAGCACTTTACATATACTCACTAATTTAATCCTTACGACTACTGTATGTGGTAGACACTAATTATCCCGTTTTACACACAAGGGAACTGAGGCATAGGGAGGCTTACATAACTTGCAGCACCAGGATTGGAACACAAACCATCTGGCTCCAAAATCCACGCTGCTAAGTCTTCCTCTTATTTATGACCCAGACTCCAAAGCAATTTCTCATCCTTTAAGCCTCACAGTACATCTGTGTGCTAGCCAGCTGGGCAGGCTCGATTATCCCAAGTTTACGGAGGAGGAAACCAAGGCACTCAAATGTTGGTAATTTGCTCACCTGGAAACAAAAAAAGAGCTTACATCATCTGTCACAACTACCTCCCAAGAGTGAGGTGAGAGGTGGGAGGTTGAGAGCAACAGAATCCTGGATTGTCAGATTTGGAAAGAGTCTCAGGAGTCAACTAGATCAATTGCTTCATTTTATCAATGAGAAGATTGAGGCCCAGAGGGAGACAGCATCTTGCTAAAGGATACACAGCAAATTGGTAACTGGAATGCCAACTATCAGTCAAGCCAACTGCGCCACATTCTTCTTTGAAAGAAGTCAAGAGCCATAGCATTGGGTAAGTGAGAGGCATACAGATTCAGGCAGCATGAATTAAGCCCCTATCCTGTTCCAGCACCTCACTTGATTTTATGAGGAATGCAGAGATTGTGCCCCCTTCCTTGCTAGTCAAGGAATGTACATCAGTAAGCCAAACAGTCAGAGCTCCTGCCCTCATGGGGGTTGAAGAGATAAAGAGTGACAGTAGGGGGGCTCTTTTATACAGAGTGGGCAGGGAGGATCTCTTGGTTAAGGTGGGATCTAAGTAGAGACCTTGAGGAAGCCAGAGAGGTAGCCATGCAGATTGATGTGGGCAAAGCATTCCAGGCTCAGGGAGCAGCAAGTCCTGGGTGTTCCCAACAGGAGAGGGTGTGCCTTTGAGGCCAGAGTTGTTGGAGCAGAATGGGCAAAGGGGAAGGCAGTAGCAAATGAAGGCAGGAAGGTTGGGAATGGACAGGAGTGAGGGGCTTGTGGATCATGTAGGGCCTTGCAGGGATGGAAAGGACTCTGGATTCTACCGTGGGTAAGGTGAGAAGCCATGGGAGGCTTTCAGTGGAGGAGAGAACTGACTGGACATTTTTTCTGGAATCACACCAGCTGCTGTGTTTAGAATAGACTGTAGCAGGCCAGGATGGAGACAGGGGAACCAGTTAGAAGGCTATTGCAATAATGCAGGCAAGAGAGCATGGCAGCGTGGATGGCGGTGGCAGCAGAGGAGTTGGTAAGAAGTAGTTGGATTCTGGAGCCCAGCTAGGTATCCAGCCTATATATCCTCTGTATGAGGATGGAGCCAGTAGGATTTGCTGCTGGACGGAATGTGCAGTGTAAGAAAACAAAGGTGTCTAGGATGACTCCAAGCTTTTGGCCTGAGCATCTGGTATAATGCAGCTGCCATTTCTGGTGATGAAGAAATCTGTATGAGCTGATCAAAAGTTCACTTACCCAAGGTGTTCATCTAAGGAGTCTCACCTTCAAGCCTCCCCACAGTCCTAACTGTTGACCAGTGAGCACTGTTGAGGGGACCTTTCTTAGCCACAGACAGAATCAAGATAATCCCTCTCGTGAGAGCCCACACTGTCCCACCCTCACCCCAACCATAAACCTTCTGCCTTCTCAGAGGCAAACCCTGGCCCGTCCTGGGAGCCAAGGGCCGGAGCCCAAGTGGGGTCAGAGCCCAGATGGTCAGCCAAGCTTGGCCCTGATTTAATTATGAGATCAATCCAACCAGCCTTGCCAGCAGGAGTGCCCCTGGGGGACAGCTCCTGGGCTTGTCAGAGGGCATTAGCCTCATACACCACGCCCTGGGTCCCATCCAGCAGGCCTGGCTGGCCCTGCCACTGGCCACCTGAAGTCTGAGAAGAGTCTGGTCAAGGCCAGCCCTAGGCCATGGGATTTAGGGCACAGACACTGCTAGAACTTGAACAGCTAGGGCTCCTGGAAAAGGAGAAGGACCATGAGTTGTGGAGCTGACTCCTTGGGAGCTGACCCAGCTGCAGGGTGGGAGCCCTGAGTGCTGATCTAGAAACTCAAGCAGGTGCCCCTTACCTGGGAAACACTATGGGTAGAAGGCTGCATTCCTGGGCTCCTAGGCTCAGCCCCAGGATACCTGGAACTCACTGCTCAGGGGCACGAGTAGGGTCACAACTGCCCAGCTCTTCCTGCAAGAATCCGGAAGGGACCGACAGCTCCAGTCTGTATGATGAGGTACCTGCCTTCAGTTTCTCCCTGAGATCCTCCTCCGCTATTCTCCAAATGGGCTTATAGGGACAGAGGTGTATTTCCACGTCTCTAAAATAAGGCCACACAGAGTCCATAGGGCTCTCCCAGGGATAGATATACATTGAGAATTTCCAGCCAAAGCCTTCACATCAGGCCCACAGCTGCCTCCCTCTGGGATCCCCCCCATCCCAAGAATAACACATCTCTTGTTTCTGCCCAGTTGTAAAACTACTCTTGGGGGTTAGGTGTGCTGGCTCAGCTATGAAGAAATAGAACATCAGGGGCAGGGAAAGACCTTAGAGGTCATCTCATTCATTATTCGGATGGAAGACTAAGGCCCAGAAATGGGACAGGACTCATAGTAAGTGGCTGATGAAACCAAGAGCCCAGGGCGCCTGACTCCAGTCCAGTGCTGGCTCCACGATCCATCATTTACCAACAGAGCCATGTGACCTTCCTCCCCCCAACCTAGGCCTCTCCCCAGATCCAAGACCTCATGGAGCTGAGGAACTTCCCAGAGTGAAGTGCTTCTCCTCCAGCAATTCCCTCCAACATTCCTTTCTTCTCCCCTCCCCGCCCCGCCTTGCCCAGGGTCTCCACTCAGCTTGACGGTGGAACGAGCGGGGCAGTGGTGAGCCAATCTCACCAGACAGTGGTCATGGTGCTCCTGTCTCCAGGACACCCTTAAGATGCAGTTATAATGTGCCCTTGTGTCCTTTACCTCTTTATACTACTCTTTCAAATGCAGCATTTCATTTGAAACTGAAGTTCAATACCGATAAGGTAGGTATTTTTGTCCTCTTCTAACAGTTGGAGAAACTGAGGGTCAAAGAAGCTCACCAGCTAGAGAATGCTGCGTGGACCCTCGGACTCAGATCTGTCTGATTCTGTGAGCGGTGTTTTCTCCACTTCTGCAGCAGGGGTTTCAGGTGTGAAAGCCAGTTAGTTCCACCTGACAAGCCTCAGTTCCTTCTCCAGGAAAATGAAGAGCTTCGAAGAGGTGATTTCCTACAGGTCCAGGGCATTGATGCTTAGGGATTTCTATATGAAACAGTAGAGTCGTGATGTTTTCAGTGGAGAGAATACAGAGAAGCTTCAAGGGCCCTCCCTTGCGTGCCCTTCTTTTCTTTTCATTCTAGACAAATATTCACTTTCCTACCGAATGTGATGTTTTAGAAAATGTTTATTTTCAGGAGTCTCTCCTCTACCACCAACTCCCCAAATTGAATAAGCGTCAGGCCCCATAAAACAGGATCTGCCTTTGGGAATCAGACAGAACTAGGTTCAAGTTCATTTATGAGCTGTGTGATTCGGGGCAGTTTACTTAACCTTTCTGAAACAGAGCTATCTTCTCTATGACATGTGGTGTGAGGGTTCCCTGGTGCACAGCAGGGGCCCTGAGATGGCTAGTTGGCCTCCGTTCCTTCCAGTTGTACAGAGCCAGGCACACACCCAAGTCCAGTTTTCCGTTGGGGTGGATGACACAGGACACTGACCTCAACCGGTCACTTGCCCCATCTCACACACCACTGGAGAGCTAGCTCCTGAGACTCAGTCCCTGCCTCACCTCAAGAACAGCCCCTGTTTTAGTCCATGACGTGTCTTCTCTCAAAAGTCTCGAGTCCATCTTTCCCCTGCGGCTGGAGGGACGTGGGCTCGAGTGAGACCCCGGCCGAGCACGGCAACCTTCTTTTCCCAGCCCTGGGCATGGGGCTTGGAGAGCTCTCACATTCTACATCTCTCTGTGCCTCACACTGGTGGCCAGGTGGGTATTGCTATTCCCCTTTGGCAGATGAGAATACTGGGGCCTGGAGACAAAGAAACTTGGAGAGGTCATGCAGCTGTTTGGATGGAGAGCTGGACTGAAGCAGAGATACTCAAAGCACTTTTACACCTGCTGTGTCACACCTATCCTGAAGGCAGGAAGGGGACTCACCAAGACCTCATGTGTTCCCTGACCTGCCAAGGTCGCCGAGAGTCACATCATAGAGCCAAGATTGGAACCGGAACCCTGATCTGAGTACCTACATCCGCCTATCAGGCTTGCTGGTCTCTGGGGTTAGAGGGATTCAGTCAAGCAGCCTCGCTGAATTACTCGCCAAGAGTAATGCAGGCCCCCAGCCTGATCAGAAAGTAAAGTGGGGTGTCTGTTACATGCCAGGCATTGCACTGGGTGCTTTACATACGCTGTTTACGATCCTCACAGCCACCTTCTTGAGGGAGATATCATTACTTCCTTTTCACAGATGAGGAGACTGAAGCTCAGAGAGAGTAAGTGACTTGCTCAGAGCGACACAGCTAACAAGTGCTGAGACTGGGACCGGAGCTGCCGGCTCAAACTTCATCATTGGCATCCTTTGGTTCTCTGCTTAGATGGTGTTGTCACAGGCAGGTCTTCTCTAAACAGCCCCCATCTAAGCTATGCTCCTTGTATTCTTGGTGTCTGCACTCTGTTTCTTTTCTTCTGAGCATTTTTCACAATTGGCAATTCGTTTCATTTATTCATCCCCCTATTTACTTTCTGACTCTCCCACTAGAATGTAAGCTTCAGGAGGTCCAAGATGATGCCTGACTCGTTTACTGCAGAGTCCCTAGAACGGATCCTGGCCCACACCAGATGCTCACCATGCTGGTCGAATGAATGAACGAATGAATGAATGAAGACTCTCAGCACTGGCCCAAGTGCAGTGAGTCTGGCTGAGTTGGGCGTGTGTAGAGGAGGCTCCGCTGGCCCAGTGTGGTAGGGAGAGCGTGGATTCTGGTGTCAGCCAGACCTCAGTTGTAACCTCAGTGTTTACTTGCTGTGTGACCTTGGGCAAGCTATAGGCCTTGGTTTTCTCATTGGTTAAATGGGCACAGTCATACTTGCTTTCAAGGACTGCTGTCAGGACTAAATAAGATCAGAGAGAATGAGAATCCAGAACAGATCCTGGCACATCCCAACTCCAGCACAGAGCAGCTCCCTTCCCCCTCCCTGCTAACAACAGGCCCTGGGACTCCAGGCTGGGAACTGTCCAGAACCCACTTACATTAAGAGGTGGCTGCTGCCGGGGGCCTCCGAACCTGTTACTCCTCCCTCCACCCACCCCCCCTTCCCCACCCTGCCTTGCATGCAGCGGCCAATTTCAAACTATGTAAATATGCCAGGCTTCCTCCTCAGCACGGGAACAACTATACTTAGTGCAATGTGCGTGTATTTTAAGCTGACTTCTTCCAGGCAAAGAAGCCGATTCATGAATTTAATAACATTCATAGACTCCCAGCATGTCAGCACTGGGAGAGACATCAGAGATCATCTGGCCCAGCCCCTCATTTGGCAGAGAGGAGGATGCCCAAGGCAGCGGTGTGCCCAAGGTCACACCTTGGCTTTGAGTCCAAGTCCAGGGTTCTCTTCAGGGCCATCTGTATTTCACTCCACCCGCCTCCTGGCATCCATCTAAGTATGAATTTGCAGCCTGCAGACCCTCATGCCTCCTGGACCACCTCCACTCCAGGGGAGCAGTCTGTCCTCCGAGGCTGTCTTGAAGGCAGGGGTGAGGGTGTGGGTGTGGTCTGGGGCAAGCTGAGGATCAGCTGTGTGCCAAGGACAAAATAGCCCAGTAGGTATCGAGCCGTGAATCCTTCCCTGCCAGGGCACCAAGGGACCCATAAGACGAAATCTTATAAGCATTCCCACTCTCCTTAACAGCCCATTAAAATGGTGCATTAGGTCATCCAGGGATTTACCTAGAGCAGATTTTTAACTCTAATCGACAGTGATTGCATCTGCCTGCCCAGTGAGCTTTCTCCCTTCTTCTGGTAACTGCACACTTCTTTGCTTTATGGGAACGGTCCCCCCACCTCCATGGATTCCAGTGGGGACTGTCAATCAGAGGACCCTCAGGCCTTGCCACAGAGCTGGGCATGTGGCCCAAACCCAATCTGGTCAGTGGTCCATGGGTGGTCATGTGACCCAAACAGTCCTTTTGAGGAATGTGATACTTGCTCAGGAAGAGGCATTATTGCTCTTTTCTCTGAAGCAAGCTGTGGGATGATGACAGTGGCTAGCTTTGCCACCAGGAGGAGCAAGCCTGCCTGAGAAAAAAGTCACACAATGGGAAAGAGGGCCCGAGATGGAGAGACAGTATACTGATGCCATTGTTGAAATGCCTGGATCCATGCCTGAAGTCCAACTGAACCCCCTAGGCTTCCCTGTTTTTTTAAGCTGATTGGGTTGGACTTCCTCACTTGCATCTGAAATACTCCTGTCTCAGTTACTAATCTGCATCATCTCCTAAGGTAATAAATCCCATGAGGGGACTCCTGCCACAGAAAATTGTACTTCTTTGAGGGGAGGGTCCAAAACTGACCTTCTTAAGCCTTACGAGGGTGTCTCCATTCCAATTGAATGTTTTGGAGCCTACCTTGTGCCAGATGCTCTTATATTAAGTTGTTTAGTTACCCCAACAATTTTCTGAAAAGTATTATTATTATTATCACTATTTTAGAGATTAGGAAACAGGCTCGTCCTGGTCTGGTAACTTCATCAAGGTCGCATAATAACCAAATGTTGGAGGTTGTATCAAATTTAAGTTCTGTGACTCCAAATGCACTAATAAGAGTATCTGATAATGATATGATGGTGATAGTGGTGATGGTGATGATGATAATGATGAAGAAGAGGATGATGCAGCAATGCCAGAAGTCCCAGCATATGAGAGATCCGGTCTTTAGCTACGGACTGCTGCATCCTCAAAATGAGCTAGACAAGGGGCTTCCCTGGTGGCGCAGTGGTTGAGAGTCCGCCTGCCGATGCAGGGGACACGGGTTCGTGCCCCGGTCCAGGAAGATCCCACGTGCCGCGGAGCGGCTGGGCCAGTGAGCCATGGCTGCTGAGCCTGCGCGTCCGGAGCCTGTGCTCCGCAGCGGGAGAGGCCACAGCAGTGAGAGGCCCGTGTACCCCAAAAAAAAAAAAAAAAAAAAAAAAAGAGCTAGACAAATATTCAAGGGAAAATGGCAGCCAACACTTACCACTTGGTACTCTATGTGCTTTCTTTACACATAACTCTTTTAATTCATTCAGCACTATGAGGTGGGTCATTGGTCCTCCCCATTTACGGATGTGAAAACTGAGTCACACAGATTTTCCAGGGCTTGCCCAAGGTCACACAGCTAGTAATGATTTGGACCAGAGAGTCAGTCCTTAAGACTGGTGTTGACCACGAGACAAGTTGTTAACCACTACGCTCTACAGCCTCTAGTTTAGTTTGCCATCCTGACACCTCTAGATAGACAGCCATCCTGATGCATGTCCTGCACCGCCCAAGGAATGAGTTCCTTAGGCGCATTCAGGCACATTCATTGGAACTGATTTCATGCTGCAAATGGTATCTGGGGTTTTAATATATTTTATGCTCTATACCTGCTTTTTACTGTTTCCTCTGTTGGCAAGTTTCTGCCCATGAGTAGTAATGAATATAGAAAAGGCTTTATTCAAAAAAAAAAATCAGAAAGGTGAAGCAAATTCATGTCCAAAATAAAAATTGTAATTACTAGCAAAAAAAAAAAAGGAAAAAAGAAATAAAAAAGAAGAGAATGATGATTGCTCCTAATTGATGAGCACTCCTTACCATGTGCCAGAAGCTATGCTAAGCACTTCACCTATGTCAATTACTCCTCCCCAAAAACTTGACCCTTTACAGCTGAGGAAACTGAGGTTCAGAGCACTGCCTGACCAGTAAGGGTGAGCTGGGATTGGCCCTCACCTCAGCACGGCTGCTTCTCATCCCGGTATTCTAGATTAGGAGGGGAAAGTCGTGTTCATGCTACTCAGACTCTTCCAGAATGTGTTGCCTCAACTCTCATCCTCTCTTGGCTTTTGTCTTTATGGGCTAAAGAGAGACCCACTCTCTTCGAGATGGCTCCAATTCCTCTTGGACTGTCCACCTGACCCTCCTGTCAGGCCTGGGCTGGCCAAGCTCACACAGATCCTCACGTCCAGGTTCAAGAGCCAGAGACCAGGTCTCAAGGCTGCATCTGGGGTTGCCTTGACCATTGCCATCAGTGAGGGGCTAACAAGGGTGGTGGAACCTCCAGCTGGGGCCACCAAGAGTTGACTATGGGTGGACTCCAGGTCTCTGCCTCTCTGGCCCTCAGCTCTCTGGGAGCATGGCTTGGGAGCACACTGGGCTGCTGGTCCCTGGGGGTGCTGGGCAGTGGCTCCACTGTGTTTGTTTACAGAGTGAGAACAGGGCCCGCCTGGAACACTGGCATACTGCCCACCTTCCAGGAATAGCTCAGTGACCTAGGCCAAAAAGTCCCCATGTTTGGCAGAGGGAAGAAAACCTTTACACAGAACAAGAGAATGGTCGAGAATTGCTGTCCTTTTCCAGGACCACCTCTCCCAGACCCTAGGCCCCACTCTGTCTACCCCAGGGTAGACACCTCCTGATCCCTGCCAGGCCCCCTAGGTGCCCCTCACAGTGACAGCCAATGATGGGTCACGGTCTCTACTGGCTGTGCCCCACCTAGGATGCCAAGGGGAGGCATAGGTACCCATCTGGCAGGCAGGAACTTGTTTTTTTGTCACCTGGTCATCCAGACGCTTCCCAGGCTGGGACTGGCCTAAAAATGCCAAGCCAAGCTTGGAGGAAGCATCCAGGACAGCAGGCACAGATGCCATCAGGGCCATGTCAGTGAGTTTCCTCAGTGACCACCAGGGTCATTTTGTCCAGTCCTCAGCCTCCACTTCCTCCATGGGTGACAAGTTATAAACTCTGTTTCAGAAAAACATCATAGGGAGAACATCTTCATGGATTCTTTCAACCACAGTCCAAGAGTCAATTTTTCTTTGGCTTCATGGGAATCTACCCTTGACCAGCCTTCAGGCTTCCTCCCTCCTTGCCCTTCATCTACCTCTCTCCAGTGTGCCCTAAGCCCTGAGTCACAGGAGATAGCTTTTTGGAGTAGATAGAGCAACAGCTTCAGTGTCCAGTGTGGACTTGAAATCCAGTCCTCTCACTCAGTAGCTGTGTGGCCCTGATCAGACAGCTTAACTTCTCTGAACTTTGGTTCCCTCATCTGTATTATGAGAATAACTCCCTCCTTGCCAGGTGGCTGTAAAAATTAGAAAGTCTGTATATAAATTTCCTGGCACGGAGTAACTATTCAATACAAGATAGACACTACAATTTGGGGGATTGTTTTTAAAATGTTATCCCTCTAAAAGCCCAGGTCTTCCTCCCCATCAGATCCCTTACCCACAGCAGCTTTCCCAGATGAACACCTCCTTGAGTCCTCTTCTCCTGCCCATTTTAAGCACTCTCTTCCCCTAGGCTTTCTGGAGACAATGTCCCAGTCCAAAATATCATACCCAAAAGTGAGAGGTTTATGGTCACTCTCACTCCTCAGAACGCTTGGCATGGAAAACCTGGTTTCTTCTTTCTGTCTGTCTTCAGACCCCCAGGAAAAGCCCCATCTCCCTGGAAAGGGCCTGATATCCCAGTTCCAGGCAAATGACCACAGAACACTCATGCACACTCACACCATATGCAAAAATAATTCAACATGTATCATAGCCCTGAAGGTAAAACATAAAATTATAAAACTTCTAGGAAAAAGCTGGGAAGAAAAATCTTTATGATCTTGGGTTAGGCAAAAAGTTCTCAGAGATTGTACCAAAACCATAATCTATTTTTTAAATGACAAATTAAACTTTATCAAAAGAGACTTTTGCTCTGTGAGGCAGACTATTAACAGAATGAAAAGACAAACCACACAGTGAAGAAAGTATCTGCTGGGCAGAAGACCTAAATAGACATTTCTCCAAAGAAGACATACAGATGGCCAAGAGGCACATGAAAAGATGCTCAACATCACTAATCATTAGAGAAATGCAAATCAAAACTACAATGAGGTATCACCTCACACCGGTCCGAATGGCCATCATCAAAAAATCTACAAACAATAAATTCTGGAGAGGGTGTGGAGAAAAGAGAACCCTCTTGTACTGTTGGTGGGAATGTAAATTGATACAGCCACTATGGAGAACAGTATGGAGGTTCCTTAGAAAACTGAAAATAGAGCTACCATATGATCCAGCAATCCCACGACTGGGTATATACCTAGAGAAAACCATAATTCAAAAAGACACATGCACCCCTATGTTCACTGAAGCACTATTTACAATAGCCAGGTCATGCAAGCAACCTAAATGCCTATTGACAGATGAATGGATAAAGAAGATGTGGTACATATATACAATGGAATATCACTCAGCCATAAAAAGGAACAAAATTGGGTCATTTGTAGAGACATGGATGGACCTAGAGACTGTAGTACAGAGTGAAGTAAGTCAGAAAGAGAAAAACGAATATCGTATATTAACACATATATGTGGAATCTAGAAAAATGGTACAGATGAACTTACTTGCAAAGCAGAAATAGAGACACAGACGTAGAGAACAAACCTATGAACACCAAGGGGGGAAAGGGGGGGTGGGATGAATTGAGAGATTGGTATTGACATATATACATTAATATGTATAAAATAGATAACCAGCGAGAACGTGCTGTATAGCACAGAAAACTCCACTTCTCTATATAGTAGATATTAACACAACATTGTAAAACAACTATACCCCAATAAAAAAAGTATTTGCAAATTACATATTTGACTTTGTTCTTTAACTTGCATCCAGTATATATAAAGAACTCTTAAAACTCAACAGTAAGAAAACGCAATCCCCTCCCAAAATGCACAAAAGATTTGAATAGATATTTCACCAAAAAAGGTGTGTGGATGGAAAATAAGCACATGAAAAGATGCTCAACATCACTAGTCATTAAAGAAATGCAAATTAAAACCACAATATGCATGGTTTTACCACGTGTAGATACCACTACATACCTATTAGAATGGCTAAAATAAAAAATCCTAACAATAGCAAGTGCTCGCAAAAATGTGGAATAACTGGACTCTCATACATGACTGGCTGAAAATTGCTACAGCCTCTTTGGAAATCAGTTTAGTAGTTTCTTATAAAGCCAGACATATACTTAATATATAACCTACTAACCCTACTCCTAGATATGTACCTACGAGAAATGAAAACTTATGTTCACATAAGAACTACTATGTGAATGTTTCTAGTAGATTTATTCATAATTTTTGGGAACAACTCAAATGTCCTTCAGCCAGTTATGGAATAAACAAACCAGTACATCCAAACAATAGAGTACTATTCAGTAATAAAATGTAACGCACTATACACACACAATGACGTGGATGGACCTCAAAAGCATTTTGCTCAATGAAAGAAGCCAGACCCAAAGGCTATAAAATATAAGCTTTTATTTATATGATTTTTCTGGAAAAGGCAAAACTATGAGGTTAGAGAATAGATCAGTGGTTTCCAAGGGGGGAGGAGTTACTACAAAAGGACAACACAAGGGAATTATGTGGGGTGATGGAACTATTCTGTATCTTGATTATGGTGGTAGATGTACTACTCGATGCATTTGCCAAAATCCATAGAACTATACACCACAAAGAATGAATTTTACTGTATGTAATATTTTAAAACTAAATCTAATAAAATCCTTTTTAAAACAAAGAAGAGATTATGAGTAATAAAAGAAAAAAGTAAGTTGACAGAGTTCAGGAAAGAAATGAAAGAAAAAAATCAAAATATCACAGGTATAAAAGCCACATTAGAAGAATCAAAACTAGAAGACATAACTAAAATGCTGTCAACAACATGGCAGACAGGATAGAAGAAATTACAAAAAAAAATGAGAAAAAGAATAAAGATATAAAATTATTGAACAAAACATTAAAATACAAATGACAAGGAAGACCCAATGTGAACAACATTGCTGTTTGTGGAGAAGGGAACAGATCTAGTTGAATAGGTGAAGGATTCAAAGATACAGTAAAAGAAAACTTTTTTGAGAAGGCTGCATATCAAAAAGGGTACATAGTGTTCCAAGAAGTAAAAATCTATAAGGAACAGTCTATACCAAAACATTCTGCTAAAATTATTGAAATTCAAAGATAAAGAGAGAATCACAGCAACATCAGGAAGAAAAAAAGTTACTTGTTATAATGGGAACAATACTGATTTGTTAATTCATTAATTTAATCAACATGTATTGAGCACCTACAATGTTCCAGGCACTGTTACAGATGCTAGAGATGAAGTGATAACTAAAACAGAGTCCCTGATCTCATGGAGCTTACATCCTAGCAAGAGGAGACAATAAAAACAATGTCAGTCAATAAAAACATATAATGTCAGTTAGTGATATGTGTTATGAAGAATAATAAGGCAGGATGTGGGGAAAAAAAGAATGGTAAAGGATTTTATTTTATATAGGTGATCAGGGGAATTATTTCTAATACCGATACTTTTGAACAGAGATCTAAGGGAAATGAAGAAGAAGCCATAAGGATATCTGAGGGTAAAGCATTACAGAAAGGAAAAATAGCGAGTGCAAAGATCCCAATGTGGGGATACACATGATGATTCAAGGAATAGCAAGAAGATTGTGGTTGGAACACAGTGAATGAATGAGTAACAGGTAAGAATGACATCAGAGAGGCCATCTGGGCAGGATCTTGTAAGGTCTTATAGGATATATTCTAAACATGTTGGGAGACCATTAGAGGGCTGAGAAAGGGGGGGAGGGGTGACATGATTTAATTTTAAAAGGATAACTGGGTACTGGGTACTGTGTGAATTATCTGTAGGATAGGATAATGTGAGATAGGGTAGGACAGGATAAGATGGGACAGGACAAGACAGAACAGGATGGGATGGGATTGGATAGGACAAGGTAGGATAGATGCAAGAAGTCAGTTAGGAGGTAATTGCAATAGAGCAAGGGAGATTTGTGGTGACTTATAGCGGGATGGAATCAGTGGAAGAAATAAGCGGTCAGCATATGGATATATTTTGAAGGTACAGTCACCTTTTTTGCTGAAGGACTTAAAATGAAGTACAAGAGAACGGATGGGGCTTCCCTGGTGGCACAGTGGTTGAGAGTCCGCCTGCCGATGCAGGGGACACGGGTTCGTGCCCCAGTCCGGGAAGATCCCACATGCTGCGGAGGGGCTAGGTCCGTGAGCCACGGCTGCTGCGCCTGCGCATCCGGAGCCTGTGCTCCGCAACGGGAGAGGCCACAACAGTGAGAGGCCCGCGTACCGCAAAAAAAAAAAAAAAAAAAAAAGAGAAAGGATGACTCCAACGGCTTGGCCTGGACAACTGGGTGATGCTGAACAGTGGTTCTATTGATCATACTGGGAAACCCTGGTGGAGGAATAGTTTGGGGGAGTTCAGCTTTGGTCATGTTAACTTTGTACAGCCTATTAGCTCTCCAAGAGGAACTGCCCCAGAATTTTCCTGAGCCAAGCTCAACCTTAAAGACAGGGAAATAACGCCTATAACATTCTGAGAAAAGAAATGCATAACTTCAAGTATAAAACCAATAGGCAACTGGCAGGACATTTTGGGAATCCAAAACGTAATTTCCTTGGAATCTATAATATCTACTTAACATTTCAGGCTTGTATTTCATACAATAAATAGGTGTTCATCATTGGGTCAAAAAAAACCAACAACAACCAGTAGACACACATCATGCATGTAATATAAGGAGCTCTCTTCAGAAAAACCATTTGACAATAAGTTTAGCCAACCAAATAGTGAATCAAAATAATTCAGAGAGAAAATCTGTGGATAAAAACCCAACAACTAGCCACAAGCATTCCATAGTAGCCCACAGTTCATAGGTTAAGATTGAGTAAAAATTACAGTTATAGAACAGAAAGTAAATGTTATTACTTTAGACAATACGAAAGCAATGGTTTTAAACCATGACATGCTGTGGGAGAGGAGAGAGGAGAAAAGTAATGTGCTAATTTCTTCATCTTTTATAACAGAGTCACCAGATAGTGTCTCAAATTGAAGTTTTGCTTAAAACTTATTCTTCTCTCTTAACATTTATGATATTTTCTCTTCATTTTGAAGGTTATTTTAAAAACTAATACTTCTTGTGGTGAAAAAAACGTGTCTGACATTCAGAAATTCTGTGTCAATTCCTTGAGTTTCTTATTGTCCTATTAAAAATTCCAGTTAGGGCTTCCCTGGTGGCTCAATGGTTGAGAGTCTGCCTGCTGATGCAGGGGACACGGGTTCATGTCCCAGTCCAGGAAGATCCCACATGCTGCGGAGTGGCTGGGCTCGTGAGCCATGGCCGCTGAGCCATGGCTGCTGAGTCTGCGCGTCTGGAGCCTGTGCTCCGCAACGGGAGAGGCCACAACAGTGAGAGGCCCGTGTAATTAAAAAAAAAAAAAAAAAAAAAAAATTCCAGTTAACTTTAATACATTTTTAGTAAAAATGCAATGAACAGTATGATTCCATCTTGGTAAAATTATTTCCCCTATTTCTAAGTGCCTTTCATCTACTCCTCTAGATATACACATACAAAGAGACATGACTAAAATGGTTACCAGAAGTTGTTCATGATGACTCTTTTGGGGTAATATGAACTGGGTAATTTTTTTCCTCACTCAAATATTTTCTTTTACCACCAATTATTTACATGTAACTACAAAAGATGATTTATTTTTAAACCTGAGTAGCAAGCACAAACTCAGCTGGGTAGTAAAGGTTCTAGGTATTTGAAAGTTCTAGGAGAAGGTGAATTGAACAGCCCCGTGGTCAGTGTCTGGTTCCAGCTTCCCTGGGCATTTGCAGCAGCTCCCTGTGCGAAAATCAGTGGTCAAGGACCTGACTGAATCCTGGGAAACACTGGGCTCCCCAGCCTAGGGGCCAGGCCTCTGGTAGTGCTGAAGCTGGAGCTAGGGATTAGATGCCCAGCAAGCATGTGGGTGGAGGATGGGGGAAGAAAGGAAAGAAGCTGTGTTTTTCTGTTTCTAAGCTCACTATGGACAATCTCCAGTTCTCATGAATAGGTCATAGCAGAAACTTCTGGGGGTTGAGGAATGAGTGTCCTCAGCTAGTCTGTCTGTGAGCTTTTAGAATAGCAAGCAGAACGGACTAGAAACCAAGTGGGATTTCTAAAAACAACACGACCCAACTCTCAAGATTCCTTTGTGGTGGGCCAGAAAACCACTACGTCCTGGTGTCAGGTAGACATTCAGCAGAGCCTCTCACTATGCCCTATGGACATCTTACAGAAGGCTCCAGTGGAGGGCGGGCATGGAGGCTGCTCGGGGCCCAGTTTCCGGCTCTGTCCTGATCAGCATTCCCACTGACCACTGGGATAAGGAAATGGATAGCAGGCCGATCTGGCCTGAGATGGCATGAAGGCAGGAGAGCCGTCAGAGTCCATCTTGAAAGATTCTGTAGGCTTGGGACAATGAGTCGCAAAGTAACACACTCGGTTCAAGAAACACAGAATGGGAAATAGCTAGCTTGGTAGCATTTCTTCAGGCAAAGACTTGGGGACTTTTGTTAACTTGTCTTCATGTTAACAAATCATGTGGTATTGCTCCCCAAAGCTGTCGCCTGCTGTTCCCAAACACACCGTCCTCACCTGGGTTTTGTAGAGTATGCTGTTTGCTAGGTACCGTGTTACCCTTCATCCTCTTCATCAAGGCACTCCCTCCTCCAGACTCAGGTGTCATTCTGCTCCTCCAGAAGAGCCCCAGGCCTGCCCTGCCCCTCTGTGCTGTCTAAACCATTAGTCCAAACCTATCCTAGTTTTAACCAAAGTGTCCTATCCGCAGATAATTCCTTTGTCTTTGTGAGAAGACCTAAGCGTCTGTGTCTTTGCTCTCTGTGTCTCTATCACTCAGCACCACACCCAGGACACAATGGCTGAGGAATGAGTGCTTGATAAAGGAGTGGATGGGTGAGTGAATGAAACACAAGAAAGCAGCAAGGAAGACCTAGGGACCAACGCAGTGCAGTCACACAGGACCCTGTGTGTTTTAAAGCTCTGTTGTCACCATTTTGAAATTCTTAATTTTTGAACAAGTGCCCTCATTTTCATTTAGCAACGAGCCCTGCAAATTATGTAGCTGGTCCTATTCATCTATGAGTATAGAAGAGCCCATTTTATTTTTACTGTAAGCTTAAACCATTTGATGAATATTAAAATCTATGTCAACTTGCATCTAATCTCTGTCAATTCATGGAACAAATATTGGCCTATGTTTTGCATAGTCGCCATAAAAAAAATACATACTACTTATCCTTTTTCCACTTAATATTTTGGATGTACATAGTTGTCCAGGTCTTGACATAGTTCCCATATTTGTCAGTTTAAATAGCTCTATCATATTCTAGAATGTAAATATACCATGGGTTTTAAGCCAACTCCAACGGCTAGGCATTTGGGTTGCTTCCAATTTTTATAAATAGCATTTCTAAGAGCAAGTAAGTACAAATTACTTTCTTTTTTCTCTTTGAGGCTATTTCCTTGGAGTACTTTCTCAGAAGCGGAATTATCAGGTCAAAGGGTAGAAAGAATTTTATAGCTCTTAAATATTACTGGATTGTTCTCTTAAAAAACTGGACCAGGGCTTCCCTGGTGGCGCAGTGGTTGAGAGTCGGCCTGCCGATGCAGGGGACACGGGTTCATGCCCCGGTCCGGGAG
This sequence comes from Tursiops truncatus, assembly GCF_011762595.2. Taxonomy (NCBI): domain Eukaryota; kingdom Metazoa; phylum Chordata; class Mammalia; order Artiodactyla; family Delphinidae; genus Tursiops; species Tursiops truncatus. The sequence goes on from NC_047034.1 coordinate 87,045,044, forward strand.
GATCCCACATGCTGTGGAGCGGCTGAGCCCGAGCCATGGCTGCTGAGCCTGCATGTCCGGAGCCTGTGCTCCGCAATGGGAGAAGCCACAGCAGTGAGAGGCCCGCGTACCGCAAAAGAAAAAAAAAAAAAAGATGGTATATAACGATTTGAAAAATATATACTTTTATTATAATATTCATTAAAAAATAATGAAAGAATATATATCAAGGCTTCAACAGTGGTTATCCTGGGCTGATAGAAATTTTAGGTAGTGAACTTTTTACTTTTCATGTTAAATATTTCTGTAATTTTAAATTTATTTGTTGGGTGTTATTTTTTTTAATGGGTACAGTCAGAAAAAATGTTGATTTAAATAAGTTGCCCACACAGCTAGTAAGTGGTATAGTGAAACTTAGGTTTGACTGTCTCTAAAACCTGAACAAAAAGAAAAAAAAAAAAAAAGCTAGACCAATTCAAGGAACCATCAGCATTAATACATGAAACTGCTTCTCAAGTTCTGAAATAATTATTTCCTACTAGGTTAATAGGTTTATCACGATATCTTAAAATTGAAAATAACCTTAATGTTCAACAATAAGGATGTGCATTTTAAGAACATGGTAAGTCAATATATCTTCTCTATATGATCAGTAAGAATCAGTTTTTAAGGGCACCCAAGCCCACTGGCAGGGCACACAGTCAGTCCCCCTCCCAGCCTCAGCTTTTTTGTGCTCCACAGGGTGATTGATCTCAAGCCTGGATCCCCCAGAGGACAGAAGGCCTCGGCCCCAGATCTGTCTCAGAGGCAGACAGGGCAAGCTGAGTCCCAGCACTGCCATTCCTAGCTATGCACCCCTGTGAGCCTCTGCTCTTACCCGTGAGCTTGGGGTGATCACAGCCAAGTGCCTTCCAGGGTTGAGAGAGTATTCAACAAAATGCTGTAGGAAGCAGGCTTTTTGAAAAGATACAAGATATTGGTGGCATTATTTTCTGGGAAGAGCGTTGGCTGTGCAGAGCCCCTGATCAATCCTGATGCTCCCGGGTGATGCGACGACACTCCACGGAATCTCAGCTGTGCTCAGACAGGAAGAAACAACCGTGAATGCGGGCTGCGTATGTGCCACGAGCTGTGCACCTTGCCGGACGGAGGAGGCCGAGCTGGGACATGCTTCTGTCTTCCCTCAAACTTCACAGTAATATGAAGCTCTTAGAAAGCTTAGAAAGCTCTTAGAAAGCTCTTACTGTTCCATGTGTTTCACCAAATTCACCCACTTAATCATCTTAACAATGTAGTGAGGTGTAGTGAGGTAGGGACAGTCCCCATCGCATAGGTGGGGAAAGAGAGGCAGAAGAGGTTGAGTGGCTTGCTCCAAACAAGTCAGCAGATAGACAGCTGGTGACGGAGCAGGACGCAAGCCCAGGTGATCTAGCACTGGCTCCAGAATCCACACGCTTGTCCTATAAGCTAGACTATCTCCAAATGAATCAAGGGACACCAGAGCCAACATAGCCCATGAACGTCATCTACTCCAACCCCCTCATTTTTAAAAAAAAATTATTTATTTATTTTTGGCTGCATTGGGTCTTCATTGCTGCACGCGGGTTTTCTCTAGTTGTGGCGAGCGGGGGCTACCCTTTGTTGTGGTGCGTGGGCTTCTCATTGCGGTGGCCTCTCCTGTTGCGGAGCACAGGCTCTAGGTGCACGGGCTTCAGTAGTTTTGGTGTGCAGGCTCAGTAGTTGTGGCACACGGGCTTAGTTGCTCCACAGCATGTGGGATCCTCCCGGACCAGGGCTTGAACCCGTGTCCCCTGCCTTGGCAGGTGGATTCTTAAGCACTGTGCCACCAGGGAAGCCCAACCACCTCATTTCTGACATAAAGAAACTGAGGGCTTGTCAAAGCACACCCAAAAGCGCTCAGGGTGCAGGGGCTGAGCTGGATGGAAACCCAGGCCTCCTGACTTCCAGGGCAGCACTCCCCTTCGCACATCGCCCTGTGGCCCATCTGCTGCCCTGAAATCAGTGACTGGGCTGGGAGGGGACAACCTCTCATAGCCTCCATCCCTGAGGGCCCAGGCCCAGGAACTGAGCAGTCTCAATGCTGTTGGAAAATCAGACTGACAGGTCAGCTCTGGAAAAGTCAAGCTGAGACCAGTGCTTTCAGGAGAAACACCAAAACCACCATTTGCTCTGGCCAACAGAGCAGTTTCTTTCAGGTTATTTCTTTCCAGAGGAGTCAAGGGCATGGAAAGAAAGAGGCAGCTAAATCACATTTCCTTGAAAGAACATAATGCAGAAGGACAGAGGAAGAGCGCTCCCCAAGGCTCATCTCATTGGCCCAGGAGAGGCACTTTCCGCCGGGACCGGTGGCAGGCTGGGCCCTCCAGTGGCCCTCCCACCAGCTCTGTCCATCCAACCCCTCCCCTCCCAACCTCTCCGTGCCTAGTCCTCCCTGCATCTGGACATCTCTCAGCTCCTTCAGAGATGAGCTCATCAGAGATGAGTTCTGATGCTTCCCCCCCCTCCTCCACCTCTGCTGACGTGCACCTTCTTTGAGCCTCTATGATTATAAGTCAATGATGTCTGGATTGATTAGAGGATTGGCTTTCCCTCCAGCAACAGCCCTGACCTCTCATTTCTGAAACCTTGCTGCCAAATCTCCTGTTGCATTGGGCCTTTAGCGGAAAGAGTCTTCACCTGGGAACGCAAGAGCACTAGTCAGGAAAAGCGGGTCCAGTCCTGGTTCTGCCACTGAAGCTCTGTGTCCTTGGGCAAGTCACTCAATTCTCTGAGCCTCAGTTTGCTCATTAGTAAAGGGGCTAGCAATTCCTGCCCACTGTCCTTACAGAATTATTGGAAGAAGTGAATAAATGTGAAAACACAGTGAACTGTGATGCCCAACGCAGATGTCAGTTACAGAGTTGCTCCACCTTGCAGCTGGCCAGCTTTGTGACCTGGGCAAGTCCTAGTCGTTGCTTTGAGCTTCACTTTCCTTCTCCACAATAGACATAATCACACCTTCTCTTCTCCAGTGTTGTTTTGGGGACAAAAATGACATATACATGTGAAGACTTTTTTTTTTGCAGTACGCGGGCCTCTCACTGCTGTGGCCTCTCCCGTTGCGGAGCACAGGCTCCGGACGCGCAGGCTCAGCGGCCATGGCTCACGGGCCCAGCTGCTCCGCGGCACGCGGGATCCTCCTGGACCGGGGCACGAACCCGTGTCCCCTGCATCGGCAGGCGGACTCCCAACCACTGCGCCACCAGGGAAGCCCCATGTGAAGACATTTTAACCAATAAAATGTCCCACCCCACTGATATATAATGATTATAAATGATGCTTTTGGAGAGTGTTTAATGAAACAAATAAATAATTGTGCTATAAGTGAAGAATTCGGGATACAAAATTGTGTATACAGTGTATAGAAAAACACATAGAAGGGACTAGAAGGAACGGTGACAAAATGCTAACAGTGGATGTCTCGGATTATGAGGAGGCTTTACCTGCTTTATGAACTACTTTTTTTTCTACAGTGAGCATATATCAATAATTAACAGGGTGTGGGGGGATTAGAATGGTTTTTATTAAGGTTTTATAAAAGTTGTTGAGAAGTCTTGTTCTCAGGTTGCTCAGACAGACGCAGCACTGACAGCCAGATCGATGCCTAACACGAGATCTGCTGGACACCATGTGTTAGGGAGGGAGAGAGAGAAGCAGAGGGGTGTGGCCCTGCAGGGAGCGGGGAGGGGAGGTAGCCGGACAAACCCAGCCCAGGAGCCACAGGAGCACCTACGTGTCACTTGCATGGGCCGTCACAGGACAGCAAAGTTGGCAGGAAGCTCAGAAACCCCTAGTCACTCACCATCCCCCATCCCACTTTCCAGATCAAAATGTGAGGCTAAGATGGGAAAAATGACTTGTCTAAGACACCAGGTCTCCCATGTCCTGCTTCTCCAGCCCTCCTGTGTCATCTCTGGGGGCTCTGAACTGTTTGTTCCCAGCCCCGGACTGGTCCCCTTCTGATCTTTAGCTGCTACTCACCTTCCCAGTTCTCAGGTCAGCATATCTGCTAGGGAATGAGAATCACTAGTATGAACTTGGGCACAGAATATTCAGCATGTGAATCTGCCTCTCCTTGTCCAGAAAATAAGATCACTGCACATACAGCAGCTGAATAATAGAAACTATAGAATTTAGAGATCCTAGAGCCTGGCACATCTCCATCCTGCAGATGAGAAGACTGATGCCCAGCGGCCTTGAGTGACTTACACAAAGTTACCAGGTTAGTCCGTGGACGTGCAATGTCACAAACTTAGCTCTTTTGACTCCTGGTCCTGTGCTCTTTCCCATTATAGTGTTCAGCCCCTCAAAAATGAATGATTGAATAAATTAATAAATGGAACAAAAATTGATAGTAAGTGTTGTGATTTAATAGCTAATTGTCACAGAATGGAATTTCCAAACTATTGGGAACATATATAATAATCAAAGAGCTCATGTCTTAATATTCAAAGATTGCCTACAAATCAATAAGGAAAAGGTAACTCAACAGAAGGAAAGAATGGATAAAGGATGCAAAGAGGTAACTCATAGAAGAAGAAATTTAAATAGCCGACAAATATATGTCCTACTTTTGTAAGATACACTTGTTATAAAAAATGCAATTCACTCAAAGGAGGATTGGATGGGGAAACTTGAGGGACCCCACAGTTTACATTATGTATTACTGCATTGCTTAAATTTATTATAACAAACGTTCTGAAATTTTAAAAAAACTAGTCCTCTAAAATATAAACATATATAATCACACTATTTCAAAGCTAAACATTTCTTTGCTGTTTGGAATTATCTTGGCCAGCGTTTGCTTTTGTCCATCTACATCCTTAACATGCTCCAACAACAAATAAATGGTGGGTCCACATCGCTGACCAAAATTAATTCCAGGTATGTCAAAATGCCAAAAGGGAAACACAACTTAAAAATATCACACGATAATACAAAAGAATTTAATCTTGGGCTGCGAAAGGCCTTCCTAAACAAAACATAATACTGGAAAGCCATAGAGAACGTAGTTGACAGGTCTGACTACTTACAAATTTGTGCAACAAGACTTATAAACCGAGAAAACAAATGAGAGGGTGGGAGAAAATATTTGCAATATATATGTAACACACAAAAGATCAATGTCTAGACTTTAGGTTAATAACCTAAAATTAATTATAAAAGACCAAACATCCAATATAAATAAAAGTGGGCAGAAATTATGAATAGGCAATTCAGCAAAAAAAAAAATTTTAATGGTTAATTAACAATTTCTATGATGCTCCGCTTCATATATAATTAGAATACCCACCAAATATTCATGAAAAGTGGTTTAAAGTTATAATCTATATTATGGAATACTTTGGAGGCATTCTTTTTTTAATTAAGGCCAATCTATATGTACAAATGTGGAAATATCTTCAAACATATTTCATAGAAAAATATGTTATAGAACAATGCAAGTATTATACTTAAAAGCTTTATATCTGTTTTCATTTATGCACATACACATGCAAATGCATGGGCAAGATTCTGAAAGAGTACACAACAAACTGTGAACACCAGTGTCCCACTGGAAGGAACTAAGAATGAAGGAGGTAGCTTGGGAAACAAGGGTATGTTCACCGCTTATTTTCTTTATTAATGTGTGTATTGTTTGAATCTTTTCCAAAACTATACTCCTCTATGACCTGTGTATTTCAGAAGGCAATTAAATAGAACAATGGAGAGGTCATCATGGCTGTGTTTTCTACTGAACCAGACTATCAGGAATTGCCTCAATTTTAGGAATAATCTCCTAAGATAGAAATAGACAACCAACTTTAAAAGCATCCGGAAGTTTCTTCTAAGTCCACCCTCAGCCTTCATGGTGCATGAACCCATGTCTGTTTCCACTCATTCAATCCTCAGAGTGCACGTGGAAAACACACAGAAGAGGGATCTTTTCAGACTCTCACACAGAAGTGTCCCACCTCCACCTCCTCCCACCTTTCTTCCCTCCCCTCCCCCCAAGGCAGGTTCCCATCTCTACCTCTAACTAGGTCTCCCTTCCCCCGGAGTCCTCCTGCAGGAAGGACAGCTCCAGATCCTTTGCCGGCAAAGCCCAGGCTACAGACATTTCAAGAGGAGAAACTTTACAAAGTGAACTCAGGCCACCCTAAAAAGAAGGTCTCCCAGAATCCCTGGTCACTTCCATTACCTTCACCTGAGGGATGAGGATTTCTCCTCCGCACCGTTAGAAGATGCCAGATTCAGAAAGCTGTCCCTTCGGCACAGGGTGTGAGCACATACTTATGCGCCAGATATCACGCAGGACCTTTCGTTTCATTCAATGCTGATTTCACTCAGGCCACACCATGGTCCCAAGGTGGGCACTACTATTTGTCTACATTTTTTTTTTTTTTTTTTGCGGTACGCGGGCCTCTCACTGTTGTGGCCTCTCCCGTTGCGGAGCAACAGGCTCCAGACGCGCAGGCTCAGCGGCCATGGCTCACGGGCACAGCCGCTCCGTGGCATGTGGGATCTTCCCGGACCGGGGCACGAACCCGTGTCCCCTGCATCGGCAGGCAGACTCTCAACCACTGCGCCACCAGGGAAGCCCTATTTGTCTACATTTTACCAATGAGAAAACCAAGATCCGAAAGGTGGCGTCACCAAAGATGTTTGGGACCCACAGGGGTAAAAAATGGGGTCCCAACCCATGAGGAGTTCATAGTCTAAAGGTAGAGACTCTCAACAATGAAGAAATCTTGGGGCACACATCATACTCTGTAGAGAGGCGGTGTTAGGCAAAGGGACTCACTGGAGGCTAGCTTGACAGTTTGACTCAAAACTATGTCATTGTACCAAATTGTGCTGTGTGGACTTCAGAGATGGAGTTAAGAAAGCGCTGGGAGCCATGGAAATACATGCACCCTAGGCGGGGGCTCAATGAAGGAACCCCCTTCAATGAAGGCTTCCCAAAGGGGCGAGCCGGGATTTGGACCCCAGTCTGTGTGTCCCTAGGCTTCATGCCCTCTCCACTTGCCACACTGCAAATTCAACCTCTCTACACTGAGGATACCTCAGGGTAGAAATTATACTCAACAAGAGAGGTCCGTGTCAGGCAAACAGACCACGATGAAAACCAGCTTGACAGAGTTTCACCCAAAATTATGCCCCCAAGAGAGCTCTGACTCTGGGAAACACCATCAAGGAGACCAGCTTTCTCCTTTAGCCTTGGCCTTGGGAAGTGTAGCCCTTCTTCACTGTACCGCAGGCGCAGTTTTAGGGCTGAAGCTGCTCTCTGCATGGCCTCTGGAGCCCCAAATTCCATAGTGCCATCTCCTCTTTCCAGACCCACAGGCATCCGCCTACACTCCGTCCTTTCTGCTTTCAACTTTTGAGCTGGTCCTCGGGGCCACTTCTTGCAACCTCAGTCCCTTTATCAAGTAGTCTGACCTACCTTCTCCACTCTGCACCCTTGCCTCTGGGACTGCTCCCAGAATCCACACATCGAGCAGCGCTGCCCCACATCCTGGCCTCCGCCGCTCTCTTTGGCTGCGCCTGTCACATAATTCTCACTCAGTGCTCACATTACCCCAGCCAGGGGGCCTCAGCAGGGGCCCGTATCCTTGAATCACCTCCTCACTGGTTACCTTCACTACCAAACACATTTCTGGTTTCCCCTGCCTCAGAGCAGGCAGACCTGTGGAGAAGCCCACTGCCCACATAGTGGGCCCTCTTCATAGCAGAGAGGGAGGAAGTGTTTCTCCAATCACGGACCCATCCACAGTGGGTCTTGACTATTCTGGGGACTTGAACAGGATACTCTTCTGTCTTCCCTCTTCCTCTGCACACCTCTCAACACACACACGAAGCACAAGTGAGCCACACAGACACAGCTGTTTAGACAGACATTGTGCTGTAGCACAGTGGAAGCCAGAACTTCCACGGAGCCTCCCCCTCCCCCAAATGCAGACACCAGAGATGCAGCCCTTGGCTGCCTGCCCAGGAAGCTCCCCATCCTCTCCAGCCCCTGCCCCTGGGTCCTCCTGACAATTTGACTGTAGCCACAGGCCACCCCACATCCCCCTTCCCAGCCTAGAGGATCCCATCCAAAGCAGACAGGGCTTTTCAACAAACCATCAGCTTGAATTTTTCATTAGCTGCAGCTTCCTTTGAAGTTCCTGCCTCTACCCCTTTTCACATCACCAAGCTGTATATAGCGGGGGAGGCCCAAGCCATCACAGAGGAGAGCCCAGTGCATATGTGGGTTAAGGTTTCCATGAACCCACCTCTGAAGTGGACCCCTAATGAAGCTGATTATCAATTCAATCCATTTCCTCCATGCAGCCCATGTGTGGCCTACTTCAGACAGGCGTTTCTGAGTACACGAGCGAAACCCAGCCTGCTGCTCCTGCTACTCTTCCCTGCTGATGAGGATGACCATGATTAGGATAACGAAGGCGATAAAAGTGGTAAAGAGACGTAGATGCCTTCCATCTGTACGTTTCATGGTTTGCAATGCTCTTACACATTCAGACTCTCGTCTTAGCCCCCTATCAACCCTGTGAGGTCATTGTGATCATTACTATCAGCATGGGGTTTACGGAAGACGACACTGGGCTTCGGGGTTAAGTGACTTCTCCAGGGACGAAATCAAGGCAATGGCTGAAGCAGGACTGAGGATGTTTTCCCGTGACAATTTCAGGCTGGAAATTTCAGAATGAGGAGACCAATTCGTTCCCCTTTCCTCTCTGGGGTCCCAGGCCTGAGAAACATAGTCTAGATGTGTGGGTGGATGGATTTTCAAGTATTACTACTCACACCAGTTTTTTGGAGATGTTTGAGAGAGAAGGAGTGAAGAGAAAAAAACCTTTTTTTGTTCTAAATACATATGCAGACAGTGAGGGAGGAGTCCGCACACCGGCCCCTAATTCTTGCCTCCACCCCCATTCCCAGGGATGCCTACCTGATGTCAGGAAGACAGAGCTCTCCCGGGGGAGCACCTGTCCCTTTAAGGCCAGCAGGAAGGCAGAGTGCTCTAGGAGGAGGAAGAAAGAGGGAAGACCTCACCCCACTGCTCACCCCAACCGAAAAGAGGGCCACCCACCTGCCACCCACCTGTCAGATCTACCGTATGCCCTAATTTGTCTCCAAGTTACGTCTAGGCCCAGGGTAGCAGCAGAAGATTGAGCTGGTTGCTTTATGCCACCTAGTGGATGGCCAATAAATGATCATTGGTGAATGAATGGAATGGAGTGGCATGGAGTGGAGTGGAGTGGAGTAGAATGGAATGGAATGGAATGGAATGGAATGGATGGAAGAAAGGCAGAGAGCAGGCCACAGCACGGCCCCCAACCTCGACCTCATGTCCACTTCCTCAACCTTCCTCCCACGGTAAGCACCCCGGTCTCCCGCTGCCCTCTCCTCTGTCTCCATGGCCTTGGACTTCCCTTCAGTGCTCTCCACAAGCCCTTCCCTTTCTGCCCCAGGGTTTCCGTGCCAGTGCGGACACTGGTGCAACCTTGCTCAGCACACATGCCTGTGTAGTCCACAAGCTCAGGAAACCAATGCCCTCGGAGGCAACACTCAAGCAATGGGATGGAGGAGCCAGTGGATAAACACACGCTCTCAGGTGGACGGTTGTGAGACGAAGCCCATGTTCTCGCCGGATGGCCTCGGTGAGACCCAGCTCCATCTCCCTGCAGCGGTGTCCTCCATAACGACCTTTCTCTTGGATTTTCCTCCTTCCCTCACTTTCCTCGGGGCCTCCCAGATATACTACCTACCATGAGACCCCTCGGAGAGCTCTCGGGGTCCCCGGCCCTCTGCTATTTTCTCGGCTCCTGTCCACAGAATAGGTAGCCTATTTCGACCTCCCTGAGGGAAATCCTGCACGCCACATCTCCAGAGGGCAGAGTAACAATACAGCTGGCCTGGCTAGTGCACCGGCTCCATGCATAGACTAGGCTGTGCTCTGTATAAACCTGATTTCCACGCCTCACAACTACTCTCTGAGGCAGGTGTTACTCTTCCCATTTTATAGACACACATATCGAGGTTCAGAATATGACACAAGTCACAACAAGACACAAGTCATTGGTGGAGCTGCAAATTGGCCCCAGGGCCAGCTGGGGTCCCACCTCAGTGTTTCACAGGATGGTAGGCCTGGCCCCAAAACAGCAGAGTGACCCCCAGGACCAGCCTGGAGACACGCAGAGCCCTGAGATGAGTTCCCCATCACCCCTGACAGAGGGACAATAGATCAAGTCTAGAAGGTGGGAGAGAGCATGGGGTTGGGAGTAGTGAGACCAGACTGGACTAGAGCACGGGAGCAGGCTGAGGGGCCGGGAAAGGGTGCTGTAAGGTCTGGAGGGCCGTGCATGTTGGAATAAGGAAGGTGGATTCCTCCCTGAGGGCAATCTGGAGCCTGGGAAGGCCCTGAAACAAGGGAGTGGCAGGGTTGGGTTTCTGTTTTAGAGAGATTCCTTAGGCGGGGCGTGGTCACAGAGCGGCTGGACCCACTGTCCAGGAAGGAGGTGATGAGGGCCTGAAGGAGGGCAAGTGACATAAACAGCGCAGGGCGAGGAGGGGCTAAATGCAAAAGATGTGGAAGGCGAGGAAAAAGGTCGAGTTGAAGACAGACTCCAGGGCTGGATCCAGAGCTGCTGCATGTCCTGCCGCTTCTCCTCAGGACCTGTCCGGAGCAGGGGTGTGGGTCCACGGGGGGCGTGCCCCAGCACCCCTTCCACACCAGCCGCAGCACGGCCAGCCTGGGCAGTAACTCTGCGCAGCCTCTCCATCCCCCCCAAGCCTGGGGCTGGGCTCCTCTCCTGCCTGAGGCGTGGCCCGGAGCCTCTGGGAAAGGGTGAGGCTTCCTCAAGCCCCATCCTGGGAGTCTCTGCTGGGCAATCGCTGCCTTCTGAAACCCGTGAAATATTTACAGGCAGCCAAGCACGGGAAGGGAGGGGGAACTAGGACATGAATTATTGACAGCTCACTTTCATCCTGGCCCGGGCTGCTGGGCCGAGCAGAGACCCAGGGGACCCCCCAAGGCAATCTATGGGCATTAAGCAGAGCTATTGAGGAAGCCAGGGGTAGAGGCCCCTGACTGTCAGGGGAACCAGAGGTGGACTGAGCAGTGTAGCTCCTGTCCTGGCCCCTTGGGGTGCCCAGTGTCGGGGACAGGGTAGTGAGCAGGTGCTTGGTAAGGAGCCCGGCGGCCCAGACCCTCAAGCCTGGCCAGGCCTCCCCCTCCCTCGCTGGCTGCCCGTCAACACCAGGTATGTGGCCTGCCAGGGCTGCACCAAGTCTCCTGCAAGCTGCCTGTCACTGCAGAGGTCCACTGCCCCCTCTGAGATGACTGTCGATGTTGTTCCCAGTCTTGCAGGGCACCAAAGCCAGCCCTCCTTTGCTCACACAGCATCTCTGCACAAACCTCTACAGAACATGCCCTAGGAAAAGGCCTCCGGGCGACCGCTCCCTGCTCCAGCTCCCTGCCTCCAAGGAAAGAGCTGGATCCTGCTGTCAAGGAGCAAGGACTCAGCAGACATGGGTCTGAGTCACAGGACCGCCAGCCAGCCGTGGATCCGAGCCTCAGTTTTGCTATCTGAGAAATGACTATGAAGACGGAACCTCCCGGCCTACCCCCAGGGGCTGGCAGGCATATCTAGGAGAGCGCGTGAGGATGAACTCTGCAGACAGAGGTGTTGTTCTGACCAAGCCCAGTTCTCCCCGATTGCAGTCAGTGCCTCAACCTTCTCAGGCAGTGAAAACCTGACAGCCAGGATGGCAGACCCCTCAGCCATGTGATCTGGCCCCAACACCAGAAGCTTTTCATATTTTTACATTTGTCCTGCCAGGGTGTGAGGTGTTGGAAGAGCCAGCCTCCTGCCGGGCTCCCTCGCCGCCGCCTGCCTGCCTGCACGTGACACAGCCCAGTCCTCAGATGAGGGAAGAAACCAAGATGGGGACGGGGGTGGCACGGCTCTGGAACCCACAGTGGGACAGGCAGCATCTGGGTCGCTGCCCTCTTTCATCACCGAGCTGGGAGGCTCACCCAGCTCCTGTGGGCCTCTGGTTTTCTGCTGGTAGGCTCCGGAGGCCCTGAGCAGTGTGCACAGGGAAAGGTCCCCGCCCGCCCCCCACGTGCCTCCCAGAAGCCCACCCCCTCCAGCCCTGTGGTCCAAGCGCCCACTGCAGGAGCGAGCCAGACCCACAGGCAGATGGTGTTTCTGCTTCTCACTTGCTTGCCACCTCCCTCTTCACAGCTCAGGGCACTCTGTGAACTTTCAAAGTTAGCAGCAGCAGTATCTTCCAGAGGAGAAGACAGCAAGAGAGAGGGAAGGGGTCAGTAGAGGGCTGGGTGTGTGGAAGGAGCGGCGCTGCTGACAAACTCTGCAAACCATTTGTATAAAATGTTCCATTTGACCGGACACAGTAGCTCTCAAAGGGGACCCTACTGGCCTTTGGAGTGAGACCATCCTTGGTTGTGTAGGATCATGCTTCACTGCAGGACACTTGGTTTCCCTGGCCCAGTTCCCTTATGCAGCACCTGCCCCCCACGGTTCGGTTACACCCAACCGCGAAGCACATTTCCAATGGTCTCTAAGGGCGCAGTGCTGCCCCGTTAAGAACCACTGGTGGAGCCTCCCCAGAGCAAAGACCCAGCCTCTCCCTCCTCTTTCTGCTTGACTCCCTCTGCCCACGGCACCTAGTACCCATCTCAGCCTGCAAGCTGCACACAGAACACACTCCTACCTGCCCACTCAGTGTCCCCTCCAGGTGACTGTTGGACAGACTATCTCTGCCTGCCAGACTGACCGGCTGCCCAGCTAACTGGATGACCAACTGAACTGACTACTGCCTGCTTACCTAACCGATAGACAATGCAAGCCTTTCCAGAACAAGTATTCCCTGAAACCGGGCACAGATCTGCATCAGCCTCGCCCTCTAGGGTCGCAGACCCTCCACCACCTCTCACAGGGGAGCCCCGCTTGCCTTGATTCCCTTCCTTTGGGAATCTCTGCCACCACCCTCGAGGAACAGAGGCCATTGGCCCTGGCCCTAAGACCCCAGATCTCCTCCAGGTAAGCCCACTCCCCAAGAACCCATCTCCTCCCCTGACTCAGCAACCCGAAGCTCCTGGATTCTGCCAGTCTTTAGACGGACCTCAGGGATGTGTCAGAATGAGTCACGGCTCCCCAGCGCCTTCCTGCAGGTGCCAACACATAGGAGCAACACTTCCCCACGCCTCACCTGAGCAAGGTCAGACGCCCCCAGCCCAATTCACACCTAGGTGACTTGACCTGTGTGAAATGCAAAAGCCCTCTCCTACCCACACTCCCTCCCACCTGGACTCTTCCAAATCCTGCCCTTCATCTACACAGGATAACGTCCATCCATCCATCCATCCATCCAACCATCCATCCATCCATCCATCTATCCATCCATCCGTCTAGCTCTTCACCATCTATCCATCTACCCATCTGCCTGTCCAGCCCACACTCCAACCATCCGTGTAATAATTCATTCACTCAACATTCAGTATTTATTCAGTAGGTAATAATGAGGCCACACCCAGCCAGTGTCAGTTACGCTCACTCAACTAGCCCCTTATTAAAAAGCTTTAAGGTCGTTTTTCTCAAACTGTATCCCTAGAAGCCTACTTCTTCCATTCATTCAACATGCATTTATTAAGCACCTATTAGATGCCAGACATTGTACTAGCTGCTGTGGATACAACAATAAAGGATATGGTAGCTGCTTGCCCAGGGCTTGTTTGTCACTGACGACAAACCACTGAAACAAAAAGTGGTCCATTTTGAAACAGTGCTGAGCAGAGCATGCCAAGGGAGAATGGGGTGACAGCAGTACTAGCACTTCTACAGGGCTCGCCAAGTCTGGCACAGCTCTGAGCCCAGTACATATGTTAACTCATCTGATCAGAGGGGGGACACCTATTCCAGGGGGAGGGGAATTCCAGACCAAGGGAAGAGTCTGTGCAAAGGCAAGGTCACAGTGACTGCAGCAGAGGAGACAAATGAAGGAGTGGCAATAGAGGAGGCTGAGAAGGAGGCAGTGTTATAGTCATTCTTCCCCAGACATGCGCTGTGTTGGGACCCAGGGATTCAGCAACTGCAAGACAGAGAGAGCCCCAGCCTCATCAAGCTTATAGTCTAGTCTTAGAGGAGTGAGGGGATCAGTACGCATCAGAATCTACAGAGGATATTTTGAAAACTCCTCCAGATGATTCTGAAATGTACCCTTTACCCAGGCTGAGGATTATTGTATTAAATGGTCTCAAAATTCACTTCTAACTTTAACATTCTATAAAAGGATAGGGACTTCTCTGGTGGCGCAGTGGTTAAGAATCTTCCTGCCAGTTCAGGGGTAACGGGTTTGATCCCTGGTCTGGGAAGATCCCACATGCCGTGGAGCAACTAAGCCCGTGCACCACAACTATTGAGCCTGTGCTCTAGAGCCCGCGAGCCACAACTACTGAGCCCGCGTGCCACAACTACTGAAGCCCATGTGCCTAGAGCCCGTGCTCCGTGACAAGAGAAGCCACTGCAATGAGAAGCCTGTGCACCGCAACGAAGAGTAGCCCCCGCTCACCGCAACTAAAGAAAACCCACATGCAGCAACGAAGACCCAACACGGCCAAAAATAAATAAATTTATAAAAAAACAAAACAGAACAAAAACATTCTATAAAAGGATAGATTAGAGAAAGGAACGAAATCATCCTGCCTTAGATGAATCTGAGGTGCTAACGTTGGTCTTGGAGCCTGGTCAGGGTCATCAGACATTGCTGGGGGCCTCCAGTCATGATGGGTGACATGGGTGTCATGCTGCATCACCCAGATTTCCCCTGCAGGATGGAAGTACTCGTCCCCACAGCTGCTGACAGCTCAGAGCTGAGTCCCACTCCAGCACTGCCCTCTGAGGAAGGGCTCCACCTCCCCTAAGCTTATACCCCAGGGCAGCCCACATCCAATGACTGATGGAGGGACATAAAGGCTTTGGCTCCCCGGCCTCAAATAGGAGTCTCTTGGAAGGGTCCAGAGCTCCCCATGGGATCAGCTGAGACCTCTGTGCAAGGGATCACAGTTCAGCCTTCCCCTTCGCTCAATGCTTCTGAAGTGTTGATACTAAATGCCCTTCCCAGTAATCCTCCTGCATGCAAATCTCTGTCTCAGAGTCTATTTCCTTGGAAAACTGACCTATGACAATGGGCCGTACTGAGCTGGACCCTAGGAGGGCGCTGCCTTAACAAGCCTCCCCATTCATCCACCCTCCCATCTAAACTCCCTCCTGACTTGAGAGCCCCACCAAAGAGACCTGCTCACCATTCCTTACACATCATTTATTCTTTCTGTATCTCTATATGCCAGGAGCCCCTACCAAATCTCTCCTACTTTAAAATGATTATAAATGGCCCTGGCCTGGAGCTTCATCACCACCACCCACTACCCTTTTCTCTGTACTCCCTTAAAAAACAAAAACGAAAACAAAACCTGTTTACTCCTCCAGGAAGCCTTCCTAAACTTCCCCTGAGTTTGATGAATTTAGAATCCTGGAGCACTTGAACATCCAGCTGTTGTTAGTCTGGAAACTTTTGTGTGTTTATAGATGGACTTTTAAAACCATGTTTTGGGGTTCTTTGAAGTCTGTATTTGTGCATTCTCTGCCCTGAGGAATGTGTGTCCTGCTTCTCCAATAAAGGAGGAGGCGGAGATCCCCCAAGATCAAGGAGGTCCTTCATCTATGTCTCCCCCAACCTCTGCTTGGCAACCACTTGGCTGCCCACAGAAGTGACCAGTGTCTGATGACAGCCCAATAACTCAACAGGAACTAGAAGTAGGAGCACTGCCTACTTGTAGCCCTTTATTCCCATCAAAGACTGCGTGCACAGTCTCTCCAGAACCTCTGGGGGGCAGGCAGGCTGGCTATCATTATCTCCATTGATAAATGGAGATCCTAAGGCCAGAGGGGTGAAGTGACTTGCCCAAGGGCACCGGTCAGCAAGCAGCAGTGTTCTAGGCCAGAACACAGGCCTCCCTCCCGCCAGCCCAGGGCTCCTCCTGTCGCACTCTGCAGGGAGGCGGCAGCCCAGTGCTGGTGAGACTGGCAGTGTGTGGGAGCTTGGGAATCTGGTCTGCGGCACAGCAGTGTGCTCCTGGTAGGCGAGGTGGCCCACACCCACCCGGGGGCTGGGAGATGCTGGCAGGCGCTTGCTGGGGCATCCCAACTGCCACCCTTTTCCCAAATGGCCGTGTGCAAAGAGCCCTTTCAGGAGACACAGTCACAAGGAGGCCTGGCGAGCCACAGCCATAGGAGGAAGCTGCAGAGTCCTCCAAGGACATGGCCAGAGGCTGAGCCCATCTGCAGGAAACAGGGATGTACCAAGCACACAGGACTCCACTGCGCCACTCTGCCTAGGCTCCCAGCCCTCCTGACCTCGCCCAGACCCTGGGGAGTACACTGAGGGGCACCGAGGGCTCACAGGGGTCACAGCATCATTGGAAGTGAGACCCCCTGAACCTTACTGAGCTATAAAGAGGGGCGAGAGAATGCTCCATCAGGACTGTTCTCTGGCAGGAGGCCTAGGAGTGGGTGGGCGTCAGCGCTGGCTTGTGAGAAGCCCTCAGAGCAGCCTTTGAGAGCTCACGTCCCCCAGCCTGCTGCAGCGAGGAACACCGAGGGCGCTGTGGCCAAGCCTGAGCTTGACAAAGGGAGCCTCGCCTCATCCTAGAGGGGCAGACCCTGAGGCTAATGATAATAATAAACACGTACATAGGACAGAGCCCGTGCCAGGCTCCGCCCTAACATTTTACATAGAGTAGTAACACACACACACACACACACACACACACACACACACGCACGCACGCGTGCGCTATTTGGGACGGGATTCGGATGGCGGTGACCATGCCAGAGTACCAGGCAGCGGAAGCCCCTGGCTGGAGGCCTCTGGCCAGGGCTGGACCGCCTGGCTGCTGCGCAGTGGGGGACCTGGAAAGGAAAACCCCAGACCGCCTTCTGCAGAGCCGGCAGTGCGGCGCGCAGCAGCCACGGCGCAGCCCCCGGATCCGTCCACGCCCGCAGCAGCCCAGCCTACGGAACCTGGCCTCCCTTTAGTTCAAGAATGAGAACCAGACCTTCTCCAGCCGCCCAGGCTTCCAGACTGGGCCTGCAGCAGGCAGACACCCGGGCCGGGTTGCGGGGGCGGCCGCCTGCCGGTTCTGCCCGGCGTCTGCTCCGCATCCTTACCCAGCAGCACCCTCTGCTGGTCGGTCCAGCAGACTGCCCAGACTGCGGCTGGGAAGGCGACTCTGGGCCGGGACAGCCCGGCAGGAGCTGGCACCTTCTCCCCACCAGGGCTGTTCCAGAAGAGTACAGAGGCTGGGGCAGCCACTTCAGCCTGGCCTGCCAGTCCGGGAAAGCGCCGGCCTCGATATATCTCTGAAGGGCGGCTGAGAAGAAAAGCCAAAGGAGAGACTAAGATGCACAGGCTTCGGAGCAGAGAAGCCCCAGTTCTGCTTGTCCCAACCTGGTGGAAGCCACTTGGACCATCGTTTTACTGATCTCTGCAATGGGCATGACCGCTCCTTGGCCCCAGGGTTATTGGAAGGGCTGCATGTGGTGAGGATAAGGTTCAGGCTAACAAGAAGTGGTCATCGTTACATGTTCCCCACCCCCAGCCCAGCAGAAGCAAAGAGGTGTCCCACCCTGCTGGAATAGTGACACAGGGCTTTTGCACGGCTGCCCCTGTGCAGCTCCCTTCCACTAACCATAAGGGTGCCCAAAAGATAGGCCCTCTGGGGAAGGGCATCTCCAGGCAGAGGTCAACCAACTCTCCATGTGAATTTGGGCAAATTAAGTCCCTTCTCTGGGCTTCACCATTATATGGGGGGACTGGACAAGATTTGTGGTTCCCAGATACTAGACTATCGCATCCATAACACCTAGCGAGCTCTCTAATAATGCAGATTCCTAGACCTCCACTTCCTGGGGTTCTGATTTATGAGATCACTGTGGAGTCTGGGAATTTGTATTTAAACACCCTCCTCAGTTTACTTGGATGTCCAACAGGATTTAAGAACTACTACTTTGGGCTTCCCTGGTGGCGCAGTGGTTGAGAGTCCGCCTGCCGATGCAGGGGACACGGGTTCGTGCCCCGGTCCGGGAGGATCCCACATGCCGCGGAGCGGCTGGGCCCATGAGCCATGGCCGCTGAGCCTGCGCGTCCGGGAGCCTGTGCTCCGCAACGGGAGAGGCCACAACAGTGAGAGGCCCGCGTACCGCAAAAAAAAAAAAACCCACTACTTTAGGTGTTCATCGGGTCTTCTCCAGCTCCAAGATTCAGTGACCTTAGACAAGTTGAAGAAAAGGCCTGGATTGATCCCTGAGCCTTGGTCTCCAGGCTGGAGCCGCCCACCTTCCTCTCAGAAGACAGCTCCAAGGGGTTTCTCCCTGTCTCTGTTTCTCCTTGGAAGAATGCTGGGAATTGGCTCCTGGGTAGCAGATACTTCTGGTTGCCTCCCTAAAACTCATGCCTCTTGATTCCTTGGTAAGAGAACCCCAGTTTTGTTAAAGGGTCCCTTCATCAGACAATGATCGTAATCTTGATTCTTCTCAGCCAGTTTTGATAATCTCATTTTCTTAGCAGGTATTTATTCAAGAAGCATCATATGAACCCGTTTTGGCCAAGGAAACATGAAGGGAAATTTGTGGAGGTAGGGAGGGGTTGGGAAAGGTTACTTGAAAAGAGATACAAGAACAGACACTCCCTCTTCTTTCCTGGATATAGTCACCACTGGAAGTGATATCCAGAACTTCAGCAGCCATCTCTCAACGGTGAGGGGATAGTTTGAGGGATAAAACCCTCAGCCTGGAATTCTGTCTTCCACCTGACTCGTTCTCCAACCTGACTCTTCCTTGCCCTTCAACCCCCCTCTCGAACATCACTCCCTCAAGAAAAGAACCCGCATACTAGCCCGATGGGCCCCCTATTCTCCTTGTTCACCCTTCTCAAGGCTCCTAAGCTTTGCCTTTGAAACACACATCACAGTTTGAAACTATACGTGTGTAAGATTATTTGGCCAAACCTGTCCCTCTGACTAGACTATAAACTGCATAAGGTTAAGAACCCTGTTTTTCTGGCTCCTCATTTAACCCCAGCCCCTCATACGATGCCTGATAAATCAGATGCTGCATACATCGTAGTCAAACGAATGAATAAACAAACTCCCACCTTCCCAAAAAAGGATCATGCTCATTTTCAAACTCCACCCCCAGAGCTTTAGGCAAATAGACTCCCCTTGTGAACAACTCTCTTCCGTGAAATCAGAGAATGTCGACGCTAGATGAGACCCAAAGATTTTTTCAGATAAGCAGACCAAAGCCTCAGGCGTTCACTGGATCGTCAACAGTCCCTGTACATCCTCTCTCTGCCCGCTGCTGTGCTGGGTGTTGAGGACCCAGAGTTAACTAGGGCAGGGTCCCTGCCCTCCCAGAGCTCCATCTGGTTGATTTTCCCGATGTTTTTCTCCCTTCTGCCTTCCCCTGACCCAGTTCTCCATCTGTCCTGTGAGGCACTAAAGCCAAGGCAAGTGTGACAGCAAGACACATGGGGCCCTACTCCCTCCTGGGGGTGACCTAGGGACTCCTTGAAGCTCTTGTCTGGAAGGACAGAGAGGTGTCCCATCAGTGCTGACCAGAGGCTGAAATGGAAGGCTTCTGGCCAGTTCTTCTTGCCCACCAGCCAAAGGAATCAGCTATCATGGAGTTTCCGGGGTACAATGGATAGCTCGTAGTTGCCTCAGTTTCCCCAGGGTGACTTTCTCCCTCAGAAGCAGGGATTTCTGTGCAACAGCAGGGGGGGAATTCAAGCTCCGTCTCAGAAGCAGATAGAGGTCCTACAGAATGCCCCTAAGCTCCCACCTTCGGTGCCTCTTGGTTCCTCTCTTAGAGGAGATCAGTCTCACTGACCAGGTGGAGCTGTGCCAAGCCCATGAGGCTTGAAGTCAGGACTGACAAGGAGACTGCGGGTGGGGGTCAGCTCAGGCTCTGGGTGGGGTAAGGAGAGACGCTCAGGTTGCAAAGTTGTCATGACAGGGTACTGGGAAGGAGCTCAGGATGAGCTGAGAGAGGTCTGCGGGCGGGCATCTCTCAACAAGGCACTTTCCAACTGGGCACAATTACCCACGTTGGGCACCGCAGTCCAAGCTTCTGAGTCCACCAGTGCCTCTCTTTGCCTCACTCGCTCCCCTCAGATGAGGTGCCTCATGGAACATGCCCCGTCACCCAAGAAGCCCCTAACAGATTGGCAGGCTTGGAGGGCTGGAATCAGACAGAACATGACGCTGGGGAGAAAGGATTCCTTTCCCGGAGACCTCAGGGGGTTCAACTTGGAGAGGTGGGCTGGGGTAGCAGCACGATGGGAGAGAAGAAAGTGGGAGAGGACATTCTTTCAAGGAAAGAGCTGCTCTGTAATTCCTTAAAGACATTCTCTCACTGCTTTCCTCCTCCTTCTCTTCTCCCAGCTCCTTAGCTCCCACACCGTTTCCTCCCTCCCTCCCCTCCCTCCCCCTCCCTCCCCCTCCCTCCCCCTCCCTCCCCCCTCCCCGCTCTCCTCCATCTCTCATTTCCCTTCCCCTTCTCATCTCATTCTCTTTCTCTCTCTCTTCTCCTCCCTCTCTCCCTCACTCATTCTCCCCCTCTCTCTCACTCTCTCATTCTCTCTCTTCCACCTTTCCCTTCCAGCACTGACAGTCTTTATACAATTAAAGTAGGGCAAGAATGTTTTCCAAGGCTTTAAAATATCCTTGTTAAGGAAATTCACTGGGAGGGAGAAACTCTGCTTAATGTCTTGGAAAATACAAAGCATATGGTGAGCACTGCTGTTGTTTCCCCTGTCCTCCAGATCCCCTCCTGAGGAGATCGCATCTCAGGCTCACCTGTCAGGCAGGTGGGGCCTGGATGGTGACGGCCAGATCCAGATTTGCCATCTCCCATCTGGCTCCTGTCCCGCGTTCTGTTTGACAGGTGAGTTTAGGGACCAGAAAAAACACTTTTGAACATCTGCTCACTAGAGAAAGAAAGCAGCAGCTCCTCCCATCTCCCTCAGGTGGTCCTTCTCCCCACACCCCAAGCCAGAGCTTCAGTAAACTCATGGGCCCCAACCACTCCCCAGCACAGTCACTGCAAAGGCTCACTGTGTAGGCAGAGGCCAGCTGACAGGCGGAGGTGGGGAGAGGAAACACACCTAGAGATGAGGCAGCCTCTGTATCCTTGAAAGACATGGAAATGACCCAGAAAGGACCAATTTTGCCCATGAG
This sequence comes from Tursiops truncatus, assembly GCF_011762595.2. Classification (NCBI taxonomy): domain Eukaryota; kingdom Metazoa; phylum Chordata; class Mammalia; order Artiodactyla; family Delphinidae; genus Tursiops; species Tursiops truncatus. The sequence goes on from NC_047034.1 coordinate 87,066,393, forward strand.
AGTAAACAGAGTGGTTATAGTAGTGGTACTTAACTTTTCTGGACCACCTTGGGGATCTGATGAAAACTAAAGTTACTCCCCAAAAATGTACATACACAGAACAACAAGATTTTGTATATAAGTTCAGGAAGTCCATTGAACCCAGGTTAATAATCCCTGCATCAGAGGATAGCATCACCCTTAGACCCAGTCAAGAGGGGACCCTACCCTGTGTCTCAGGTTTTAAAGGGCCTCATATCAAGCATAATGTAATTCTCATTCTGTACTGATACTCATATATACTAAGAGAGGTAGTTCGCACTACTACATACTAAGGTAGTTCGCACTGAAGCCTCCTGCCCGGGCTGTCCAAGAGAAGCAGACCCGTGAGAGCTAGTGTTAGGGCCCAGGTTGTACTATCAGATCTCACTAATCAAAATGCAGGGCATCCAGCTCGGTCTGCATTTCAAATAAACAAAGAATCATGTTTTAGTATAAGTATTGCATGGGGCGTATTTAATCTGTACTATAGTAAAAAATCATTCACTGTTTATCTCGAATTCAAATTGAACTGGGTGCCTTACATTTTACCTGGCAAACCTGGGCCCAGGCCCCTCAGGTGTGGGCTTCAGCCGGGCAAGTGGAGAGGAAGGGCAGCTGCAGTTCCCTGCACCCACCACAGGTGAGCAGAGAAGGCTGGAAAGGCCAGTCCAGCCAGGGCTGCCGGAGGAGGGAACCGGAGGCCCTTTTACTCTGAACTGCCCTTTTCACCTTCCAGTTCCTTTGCCCTAGATCACCTTCTGCCCCGGCTCTGGCCCTCCTCCCAGGCCTCCACCCTCCCCATCTACCAAAGAAGTTGCCCCAGCCGAGGGGGCTCTCCAGCTTTGCTGACCCCAGTACACCCAGGTCTGTGATCCAAACATACAAGACAGCTCGGCCGCCTTTTCTGTGACCCGAGGTGGCAAGGGTGGGAGGGCGGCCAGATCCCCGGGCCAGTGCAGGCGCCTTTCAACCATGGCAAATGCCTTCATGGCAAACTTGCTCACTGGGGCCACAATTTCTCGTCCCTAGGAAGCAGAGGGCTGTCCTCAGTGTGGAAGGACCTGGGTCGGAAGCCAGGGCAGGCAGGCCAGAGGCTCCAGCCTCCCTCCGACTCTCACATTCTCTCCATCTTGGCCCCTAGGGACTGGGGGGGGGGGACACATGACATTTCCTGTTTCTCAGAGGAAACTGTGAGTCATTCAAAGCAAGTGCTTCTCCTGTTTGTCTTCTTTGAATGAATCTTTAAATTCGAGGAGGGTCCAATTAAGCATCACTCCAGCAGCAGGTCAGCAGATGGTTTGAGGGAGTTAAGAAAGGATTGCTGAAGGGATGGGTGCACATAGTGAAAAACCAAGGGCACAGGGGTATCCAGAGCCCCCAGGCTGGACAACTGGAGGAAAGGGCCCCAGTATGCAGGTGCCGGCTGGGCTGACGGCTGGTAGCTTCTTGGTGTAAATCAAGGCCAACAGCATGTCTCTCTCATGGCTATGGTAAGCATCACAGGTGATAATGGGGGAGGAATTCGTGGGATCCATACACTGCAGATGTGCTCATCTGAGGACAACCTCTGGCAAGGCCTGTAGGGAAAAGCAGGAGCAGTGATGCAAGTGATTCTCGCATCAGCGCTGGTGCACAGTGGACGGGCTTCACGTCTTCCAGAACAGAAATGCCAGTTACTGGGACCTCAGGACTCACCCCTCACCCTCCCGGCTTCTGCCTCTGGGCCCATGCGCCCAGGGGAGAACGCACAAGTTTCTCAGCTTTAAGCCATTCCTTCTTTTGCCCTGTTGTCTGCTTGTCTCCCCCACACCGTGCCCCACCTCAAGGCAGCAGAACCTATGAGAGCGCCCTCCCCCTCCCGCACACACACCCACACTGGGAAGTTCCCTGCAGCACACACAGCTTCAGAAAGACCCTGACAGCCCCATGTGGCTCCAGGGACTTTGGGGACTTGGGGCACAGATTGGGACGAGACCTCAGAGGTCAGCTCTTCTAGGCCCTTCATTTCCTCATGGGAGGGTGGAGGCCTGTGTGTGTGTGTGTGTGTGTGTGTGTGTGTGTGTGTTACTAGTCCAAGGTCACACTAGAGCCATAGAGAGACCACCCAGCTCTTAACTGGTAAGCTCTTTCTGCTATGTTAGCCTGACTTTCTCCTAATTTTGGTAAACTTTTAGCAAACGTTACATTTCAGAGAAAAACAAATATTAAGTCCGGTAATCCTGACCCAATTCGCTTTCGTAACTAATAAATGCAGACGATAAACTGACAAATAAGAAATTGCTTTTTAAAGAAAAGATGTGTTTTATTTAAGGCAGATATTACAATAAAAAATATACTTGAAAAGTAACTGCAGTCTGGTAACTTACTTCACTTAATTTATTTTCCAAAATAAACAAGTCTTAAAGTAGAGAGCATTGACTTTGGAGTCAGATCCAGGTCCACAGCCTGGTTCTTCCACTTACCAGCTGTGTGACCTGGGGCAGGGAACTTAACTTCTCTGAGCCTCAGTTTCCCCACTCATAAAATGGGTATAAGAGCAAGATAGGCTTGTTGAGATGATTAAAGGAAATAGTGTGGGGAATGCCCTTAGCCCAGGCCTGGCACACTTCAAACCATAGAAACGAGCCAGTATCCACTGAGACGTCTTCATGCTGTCCCCAATCAGTTCTGAGGCTAATAGAAGCCTCCCACCAATTATTGTTATGAAACCACATGAAACAGAACAATCACTGCCTGACCATAAGAAACCTCTTTCCTGGACGTCAGGCTGCTCAATCCAGAGAATGACTGTTATGGACTGAATTGTTTACCCCCAAAATTCATGTTGAAGCCCTAACCTTCATCGTGACTATAGTTGGAGATAGGACTTTTAAGGGTTAATTAAGGTTAAATGAGGTCATAAGAGTGGAGTCCTAATCTGAGGGGATTGGTGGCTTTACAAGAAGAGGAAGAGAGAGGATCTCTTTCTCTCTCCATGTGCTTGCACTGGGGAAAGGCCACTTGAGCACCCAGCAAGAAGGTGGTCATTTGCAAGACCCAGAGAGGGCTCTCATCAGAACCTGACTATGCTGGCGCCCTGATCTAAGACTTCCAGCCTCCAGAACTGTGGGAGAATAAATTTCTGTTGTTGAAGGCACCCAGTCTATGGTATTCTGTTAACAGCAGCCTGAGCTAAGACCATGAACAACCCATGCTCACTCCCTAGAGCATGGCAGCTCCCAGCCACAGGGACAGAAAACCACACACCACACCCTGGCAGTGGAGCCTCGCGGTGAAGTACACGGGCTGTGACTCACACTGCCTGGAATTAAATCTCAACTCTGTCACCACCAGCTATGTGATGCGGGGCCATTTACTCAACATATCTGTGCCTCGATTTCCTCATGTACAAAACAGGGCTCATAAGTGTACTGTGGGAATTAAATGGGTTAATGAATACAGTGATCTCAGAGCAGTTCAATCAACAAATATTTACCGAATGCCTACTCTGTGTCAGGCACTGGGGGTCTAGCAGGCAAAACAAAAATACTCCTGCCCTGATGGAATGGAGGAAATGGCTGATGAGAAGATAAATGCAATAGTGTTAAGTGATAAGGAGATAAAAAGAACAGGAGGAGAGGGATAGGGCGGGGATGGGGGCTGCAGTTTTGGAGAGGTAACCAGGGATGGCCTGATACAAGTGGCCACGCAGACATCTGGAGGACAAGCATGCCAAAAGACGGAACAGCAAATGCAAAGGCTTTGTGGTGAATGCATGTCACGTCTAAGGAACAGCAAGTAGGCTGATAAGGAGCAGAGCGAGCAAGAGAGAGAGCCCTGAAGAAGAGAAATAACGGATTCCATAAGGCTCCACAGCCATTGAAAGGACTTTGACCTGTACACTGTCACGGGAGCCATTGGAAGGTTTTGGGAAGAGGAGACATGAGTTATGTTTTTACAGGATCACTTTGGCTGCTGTTTGGAGACTGTACTATGGGGAATGGAAAGCAAATATAAAGAGGCCAGTTAGGAAGCTACTGGAATAATCCAAGTGAGAGATGATAACGGCTTGAACTAAGGTGGAACAGTGGAGGTGGTGAGATGAGGTCAGGTTCTGGATATATCTTATCCGTAGACCAATATGACTTGCTATAGATTAGATGTAGAAAGTGAGAGAATGAAGAATCAAAGAAAGCGCCAAGGTTTTGGTCTGGGCAACTGGAAAATGTAGTTGCCATTTACTGAGCTTGGAAAGATGCCAAGAGAAGCTGGTTTGATGGGAAATATGAGATTCACTTTGGACATGTTTGTTTTAAAATGCCTGTTAGCCATCCAAGTGGAGATACAGGGTAAACAGTTAGATACACAAGCTTGGAGTTCAGGAAAGAAGCTAGGCTGGAGATAGTTTTGGAGCCATCAGCATGTAGAAGATACTTAAAGCGTGAGACTGGACGAGATCACCAAGGCAACAAAGGTATATAGAAAGAGATCGAGGGCTGAGGCCTGGGTCACTCCCATATTAAGATCTCAGGGAGCCTGGGAGCAACCAGCAAAGCAGAGTGAGGAGTAGCTAGCATAGTTACCACAATTCAGTACTTGTAACTGTTAGTGTTTATTGTTGTCATTCTTGGTTGTTGTTGGCTGCATCACTGTAGCACCAATCCTCAGGTCAGGGTGATGCTATCTAAGGCTGACAGAGGGTATCTGAAGGATCTGCAAATTAGAAATGCTGCCAGATTAATTTTTCATCAGAACAAAAGAGCAGGACAAAAGAAACACATACTCAGTTGTGTAGTGATAAAAGCTGGTGCAAGGACGAGGAAAGATCTTGCCAGGGAAAGATAGAAACAGGAAAACATCCCCCATGTATAAAAGGGAAAAAAGGAGGAAAAAGGAGGAAGCCACACCACTCCCACCCCCTGCAGCTGCCCCCTTCCACCCATCAGAACGACAGAATAACAGGAGACAATGAGAAGACAGAAGCATTTTTAAACTGCTATCTTTATTTTAAAAGATCAGCTATAATCATATAATTAAGATGCCTTGTTTGATGGAAGGATGAAAATTCATGCTTGATTAGGACAGGAAATACGGCTCTTAGACGCTGTTTCGTAACTAGCTGACCCCTTTGACTTACATCCCAAAGACACTTAGGAAATTGTGAATGTTTGGCCAAGGCAGTAGGGGTTGTTCAGGTTCACAGAGGATGGGAGACATCCATAAGGACCACGATGGGGTGGATATGGAGATAGCTGTAAGACTGAGAGCCCAGGTAACCCTCCAGGTACAAAACCAACAACTCAGTCTGTACCAGGCAAGATGTGGAACAAATATCCAAACAATTCATGGGCAACCACCTGGAAGATGACAAGATGTGACAAGACTGCTAGTGTATCCTTGAGGAAAAGCAGAAAGTGCAAGACCAAATTCAGCACCTTCATAGTCCAAGGAGGCAGGAGCGAGATGACAGCATGGATCTGAAGTTATTTGGTTATTGTTCCCAAGCAATCCACATGTCATACGTACATCACATGTATATAATAAAGAGGGCTGCCTTTTATTAGGCTATCATGCTATCATGGGCACGGAACTAAACCCTTTACATAAATTATCCTATTTAATTCCAACCACAACCCTGTGAGGTAGGGGTGCTATTTTTACTGCCCCCTCTCCTCTAACGAATTATTGGCTTTAGGCTTAGGAGTCAATTGACCTTTCCAAGGTCACACAGCTATTAAGCAGATAAGTTGGGCCTTGAACCTGAGGCTGGCTGGCTCTAGAGTCCAGGCTCATAATCCCATACCACTGCCTCCCTTCCCGAGGTTGCCAGAAACTCACCTTCCTCTTGCCTCCCAGCCCTCCTGGACCACTTTCTTGATGGGCGCTCCTGGCCCCCACAGTCTTCACTGCCAGCAAGCCCTCAGCTTGCACCTACTTCATGGTCAGACACAATGATAAGCACATGTTAAGTGCTCAATAAATACTTCCTGAATTAAATATCTGGTATCAACTTTGAATTGGGTTCTCCAGCGTGCAGGGTGAAGAAACTCAATCCCAAGGGAGGCAAAGAAACAAAGCCTTTGATGAATGTAGACTCAAGCTGAGGTGGGACCCTTTTCCATGTGGCTTTGAGAAACCCTCCACACAGGTCCATAGATTGCTCTTGGGCCATCACTGGCCTCCTGCCATTATCCAGCTTCTCCGCCATCATCCGGAGACTAATGACTGATTCATTCACTGAGAGACAATCCCCATTCTGCCACCACTATTGTGTCAACACAGTGTCAAAGAAACTGGTCATGTAAGTGGGGGCAGAGGAGGACCACTCAGGCCCTCTAGTGCTGTGTAGACACCTAAATATCACTTGTCTTATGTTTTACCCTTGTTAACGCTTATGCAATATTTAGTAGGCATGGCCCGCACAGAAATGCTCATTCCTTTGTCTTTTTGTCCACAGAATGGAAGCTCATATCATAACCTAGGCATGCCCTCTAATCACAAAAGATTCTCTTAATGAAAAAGAACAATTCTGGCAATTTCTCATCCAGAGGCTTTATAATCGCAACAGAAGAGATAAAGTGAGAAGGCGGGACGAGACGGTCTGGAAGCACACTTCCTGAGTCACCATCCCAGGATTGTCTTTCTAAGTGAGACCCAGGAGACTGGAAAGACACCTTAGCTAGTGCATCTCTGAATCTGTAGGTCAGGCTCAGTGTCTCCCTCTCCTAACTTTTCCTACCAACCAGAAACCTAGACACATTATTGGACAAAAGATTATTTTTTTTACATCTTTATTGGAGTATAACTGCTTTACAATGGTGTGTTAGTTTCTGCTTTATAACAAAGTGAATCAGTTATACACATACATATGTTCCCATATCTCTTCCCTCTTGCGTCTCCCTCCCTCCCACCCTCCCTATCCCACCCCTCTAGGTGGTCACAAAGCACCGAGCTGATCTCCCTGTGCTATGCGGCTGCTTCCCACTAGCTATCTATTTTACGTTTTGGACAAAAGATTATTAAACAACTTCCATAACCAAGAGACACACTGGAGATGTTGTCTAGATGGCAAAATATTAGAATTTCAGGGACATTGCAATGATTTATGAAAACAACGTGATAGCATATTTGAAAATTGGGACAGTACCAGAAAACCCAGGATATATATTGTCATACCATCAAAATACAGGCTGTTCATTGAAGATATTCTGCCAAAGCATTCTGCAGGCCTGGACAATACAAATCAAATTCTGTAACAATCGATTTATGAAAAAATCTTTGAGCCCCAGGTCTACAGCCTGCTAATTGAAGCAATATTTTAGGATCCAAATCCTAAAAGTTTTCAAAAATTTCAACAGTGCCTCCATTCTGTGAAGCCGATTTTTCTTTCCTAAAGCTAGCCAACGATGCAGTGCCCCAGATCTCAGCACCAAGGACAGAGCTCACTTATATCAGGGAGTAATGCTCATTTTCTCAACTCGCAGACAATAAATTTTTGTGAGTTCAAGATGAAACCACAGAATATTAGTGCTAGAGGCAATTAAGCAGCTCAGCATTTTCATTTGCCAGATGAAGAATCTGGGTTCCAAAGAAATCAAATGACCCGCTTAACGTCCTAAAGCCAGGGCCTTCTAACTCCCTTCCCTGTGTCCTTTCCCTGCACCGTACTGAGACCTGGAATCACATCCAGGTCATTCCCATGCTCCTCTATGGAAAGCTTACCTGACCTGTCGGTGCTCAGTTAACATTAGTGCCAAGAGTGAATATTTGGGGTGAGAGAGAAAGGTAGAAAATACAAAGGAAAGAGAAATCTCCATGACTCCTCAATAGGGAAAGCTTTTCTTATTACCTCTGGGAGTGTGACCAGTTGGAGAGGGAATACAGGTAATGAAGCACAAGTAAGTGGATTGCTCCTGCCAAGATCACAGCTTGAAAGAGTGGATGGCAGACGGGCAGCCCCAGCCAGCCAAACCCAGCACTGAGGAACAGGGTTTAGAGACCATTTCCCAACCCCAAATGTCAGCCAATCAGCAGCACATGTTGAGACCCCCAACAGACGTACACAACCCCAGGTTCTTGGAGTCAAACACAGGCATGGCTCCTGCACTCAGCGATGCGCTCAGGCAGGCATGCCAGATGCCTGTGGAACCAGCCATAGCACAGCGAGAACAAATCCGTGGCTCTCCCAAATGTGGATCCTCCCATGGGGAGGATGCAGGGGGCTGTGTGAACTTGGACAACTTATACTAACTCTCTGAGCCTGAGTATCCATTTCTATAGAGTGAAAGTTTAGACTAGATGGTCTGGAAGCACGTTCCCTGAATCACCATCCCATGATTGTCTTTCTAAGCAAGATATATGGGACCGGGAAGGTACCATTAGGTAGTGGGTCTTTGAATCTGTAGGTTAAGCTCAATGCCTCCCTCCCCCAACTTTCCTTACCAGCCAGGAGCAATCACTCCCCTGATCTCACCCTAGACTTGTAAATGCCAAGATAACAACATTAGCCATAGAATTGGAAAGAAAGGTGGATATTAATGCAGAGATTACATGAAGCCAGCTGGTTGGACATCAGAGGCAGCTTTTATTCTGATGAGCTCTCTGCCGACAAGATTCCAGCCCTCATCCTTACAGACTGACAAGCTCAAACTCTATCAGGACCCCAAATCAAATTTGATCAGATTTGGGGATACTGATATACACTGACAAGCCTGACATGAAGACCAATGAATAAGACTAGAATGCCAATTAAATCACAATGAGAAATATAACTGTCAGGTGGATTGGAAACTTACTCAAGCTGACCGCAGTCTCTCTGTGAGAGTCAAATCATAGAAACATTGAGGAATTGGCCAAGATAAGTTAACTAAGTTATTTGATTGTTTGATGGCAGCAGGCTCTCCTATCCTGCCACACCCATCTCTATAATTGGGGTCCACCTGATAGCAGATAAGCTCTTCCCAACAGCTGCAGTTCGTTAGATGGACTTTGCTGCTTTTACCTGATTGAGTCACCTTCCTTCTGCTTCAGTTTCTAGTTTCTCTTTCGTCCTGGCACTGTGTGTGTAAATTCATTTACTATCGAGTCCTTTTGGTCTCACTGGCATTCTCTCTTTTTAAGGTTATTTTGTATCTCTGCTCTGATCTACTATATATTGGTCATGTGTTTGACTATTACTTGTTTGGCAAGTTCAGGAATTAGAGGAGGGACTCTGTCTCAGTTAGATATTGTAAGATCACAGACTACCCTCAAACTCAGTGGCTTAAAACTACAATCGTTTATGATTTTTCATGCATCTGTGGGTGAGTGGATCTTGACCAGACCTGCTCCTATATCTGGGGGTCTGCTGGGAATCATCTGACCTGAACGGTGCTCATCTGAGGCAGCTCTGGTCTTCATGGCTCTCACCCTCCTTGGACTAGCAGTGTAGCTGAGGCATGTCTTCTGAAGGCAATGACTGCTGCATGAAATGAGGCAGAACCCCACATGACCTCCTGAGGCCCAGGCTTGGAATTGGCACACTGTCACTTTCACCTCCCTCTACTGGCGGAAAAGGCACTTGGTTGAACGCAAAGTCAAGGGCTAGGAAGAACTACAAAGAAACTTCATAAATTTGGACTTGGTGTGGTCTCCCCCACTTCACAAACAAGGAAACTGAAGCTCTGAAGGATTTTGGAAAATCGATTCCAATTCCCCTGTCTCCAGATGCACACTCTTCCCCCACTTCTGCTCTGCTTCCTCCTGCCCCGGCAGAGCCTTGATGCAGAATCAGGCGTCCTCTGTGCCTCTTGGACCCTGTGGCTGGTCCTCACGTGCCAGACCCCAGATCCCTGCCTGCCCCCGTTCTGAGTCAACAACCCCCTGACTGACTCTTTGAGGTCCTTGTCTGGCATCTCCCCCACCCTCTCCACCTGTTCCTCCACCCACGGCCAGCAGCCAGCACTCATTCTTGATCTGGGGGGAGAAGCATTCTCCCTGCCTCAATTCACCATCCCCGTGGGAGGCGGATGTCCTGGGCTGTGGGGCTCTCTGCTCCACCCCTCTTGGTCCTGCTTTGTCTAAGAGCAGCCAGAGTTGAAGGGGCTTGGCCTGCAGACCACAGACTGAGTGGCCCCATGTGAGCTGGGACTGCTGAGACTTTCCTAAAACGCAGAGAATTTAGAACCGGCATCTCAGGTTGCACTTTCAGAGGTTGCAAGGATGTAACTCAAACTCAAGGAGAAGAGTTGTCAGGCAATAGGAACTTGTGCCTTTCCTAGGATCCTACCAACTGTGTTTGGATCTTTCCTGAAACCTGTAGTCATTTATTCAACAAGAATTGATTGGGTACTTACTGTTTGCCAAACACTGTGCTAGTCAGCAATAATGCAAAGACGAATTAGATACTGTCCTTGGACACAGGAAGAGGGGACACAAGCAATTACAGCATGACCACTGCTGTGTAGAGGAATGTACCTGGTGCTATAGGAGCACAGAGGGAGGAGGGCCTGAGCGAGCTTGTATGTATGAACTGGAGAAAGCTCTGAAAAGAAGGTGATGCTCCAGCCAGGACTTGAAAGATACACAAGAGTTTGCCAAGGGCACAGGCTTCAGGGGAATGGGCTGAGGGAAACATCCCAGACCAAGGGGACATCATGGCAGAGTCCAGGGTGCATGTCGTCCTGGCACTGTTGAAGGACCCACGCAGGAGCAAGATGAGGTGGGGCTGGTCTTGTGGGTTAGGTTGGACTGAAAGGAACCAAAACAAAATAGGCTTAAACAAAATAGAATATTATCTCTCTCTTACATAAAGGCCAGCTATGTGGTCCAGGACTGGTTTGGATTCTACCAACAGGCAGCCAGCCTCCTTCTATCTTGTTGCTTCCCTGTGCATAGACTTGACCTCAGAGTCAAGAAGGGGCATCTTATTCCATTCCTTAAGAAAGGAGAGCAGAGTGTGTGAGTGCTGACTCTTAGAACAGGGCTCCTAAGAAGCTACCAGCTAACACCTCACTTACTCCCTCCTCGGTCACTTGACCACACCCAGCTACAAGGAAGCTTGGGAAAAGTGGTCTTTGTTCTTGCAACCTCTCACCCAGCCAAAAATGATGATACTAAGCAAGAAGAGAGTACCAACATTCAGGGACAACAAGCCACATACGTTATGAAAGGAGTTTCAATTTTGCACCACGGCAGATGGTGAATCATTGAAGAATTTTGAGGAGGGGAGTGATAGATCTGATTTGCCTCCTGGAAAAACCACTCAGGATGCTGTGTGGAGAAAAGACTGAAAGGGAAAAGGCAGAGGAACCTGTACAAAGACCACTTCAAAGCATCCACGGCCAGGCAGACAAGGAGGCGGGGCAGAAAGGAGAGATGCCAGGGAGGTGGAAATGATGGGAGTGGAGCGGGTGATTACTTAGAATAGAGAATGGGACATGGGAGGGAGTCAAGAAGACCCCAAGTGTCTAACTTAAGACAATAGTAATCCTCAATAAATATTTGTTCAATAGTTAAATTTTAAAAAATGAAGAGTTGTTATGTGGGATTAAATAAATTAACATTTGTAAAGTGCTTAGAATAGTGTCAAGCACATAGTAAGCACTCAGAAAGTGATCATTAATCCTCTGATCTCAGAAAAGGCCCTAGGTTAACAGTCTTTCTTACAGGGCAGGAAGAATGACCTTCTAGGTAGCCAGGTTTCCCCTCTCTTCCACTCCTCTCCTCCACACTCCAGGTTGAGTGAAGAACCGTCAGCATCGTGGCCCTGAATAGGTAGGACACTGACAGTGCTGGGTCGCCAAACAAAGGGAAAGAGAATGACCCAAGGGGACCTGGGTTCTTCAGCCCGTTTACAAAGACCTTGCTGAGCCCACCCAGAAGAGGCAAGCAGTTCTAATTTTAAATCAGAGTAGTGGGAAATACCTGGTCAAGGGGTTTGCTCTGTGAGCCAAGGGATGGGCAGGTAGGTGCAGAGTCTGTGAGCTCAGGCTCACAGAACTGGAGACGGGATGTGCTTCCCAGCCCCTACCTCAGCCAAGTGAACCATATTTAGAGTTACAATGTTCTTTAAGAAATGACAACTAGTTGAGAACATCGTAGCTTTTTTCTTTGTACTCTTCTATTTTCTTTTCTATGGTGAATGTGTATTTCTAAAGAGGAGGAAAATAAAATTTAAAACACACGCGTGCGCGCGCGCACACACACACACACACACACACACGCACACACACACCCCAGCCCAAAATGCTGGCCTGCTGTAGCTCTGATTAAAGGTGGGACCCCTAGCCAAAGAGGAAGCTTACTGATTCTTGTCAGCCATCACGGAGGGGAACACCCCTCTCCCCAGTAAACCTCTCAGTCCAGGAGCTAACTGACTTTGCTATTGGCCTGTGGATGTTCCTTTCATCCTATTGGTCAGCCCTGGGCCTTGCCCCGCCCCACTCAGAGACTCTTAATTTCATCAAACATTTTTCAGGTGCCTCCTGTGTGCCAGCAGCTGAGGACGCAAAGATGACTAAGCCTTGGCCCACAGCCTGGAGGCGCTCACACGGAGAGACCTATTAGGCTGGCCTGCTCTGGCGGTCGGAATCTGGCTGGAGCTGAATGTTCGCGCTCCTTTGGCAGATGGCGATGGAGGGGTCTGGACCAGAAGGTAGTGCCTGCGGAGACAGAGCTGAGAAGGGAGCTCAGATTTTCTGTACCACCCCCACCTTCTGGGAGAAGCCAAACTAGAAATAAACAGAGCCCCGGCCCCGCCTCGAGGACAGAGACCCAAAATGCTGTGCCTGTGCCTGTACACCCTCCCCTTTCCACCTTAGAATTCAGGGTGAGGTGGGGAGGCGGCCCCCAGGCTTGCTCACTACTCAATTGTTAGGAGAGGGACTTGTGAATTATGGGCGCCGGGGCTGCCCTGCAAGACCTTAGTTGGACTGTGTGGGCATTTTTCTTCATTAATGCGCCCCCTACAGGACGCTGGTGAGAATGCAGCCCCTCAATTTCACCTCCGCGTCCTCTAGCTTCCTCAGAGCTGGGGCACCCCGCCCTCCCCACCCTGTCAATCTTGAAAGAGAGCCAGTTGGTGAGGGTTGTTTTGTGAGGGTCAGAGAGGGAGGCCGGAGCCTGCTGAGGGGACTGAGCTCCCATCTGCCTTCACCAGACTAGAAACTGAGCCACTCAGAACCTGATCCAACGTGTTTTTTTCCAACCCAGTTTGATTACAGCCGTGGTCACCTGAAACCCTAGCCTAATGGATGACCTCACAGGTAGCCCTCTCTGCCGGGCACTCTCCTCCCTGCAGCCCCTTGGAACCAACCTCAACAGGCAGGAGGCGCCGCTACCACAGGGGCCAGGAGCTGGGCCTTGTCTGAGCGAGTCAGAAATGCCACTCTGGAAAGTCTCAGGGCATCAATATTTCATGCCACTGGAGCTGTCTTTGTTTTTATGCCAGTCGCTCAGGCTGCCAGATGGGCAAGGCCTGGCAACATCGTCCATCACCAAGCTATTCCCTCCCCGCCGCCTTGCTCACTGCCAGGGCCCCGCAGGCTGGCCCCAGCTGTGGCCCACTCACTCTGCACAGCGGGCCACGGCCCTGTCCTGGACGCTGAGGGATGCAGAGGAAGCCAGAGGCACGGCGGATGCACTGAGGGACTCACAGATGGAAGGACTTCAATGATGAGACGGAAGGCAGCTCGTCACTTCAGTCCAGTGAGGCGGGCATCACAGAGCTTATCATCCCCAGTTTGCAGATGAAAAACAGAAGTTCAGGGGCAGCTAAAGGGGTTGCCCAAGATCACCCAGCAAGTTGAGTAGCAGAGCTGGTCCAGTTTGCCCGCCAGTCCTCCAGCCACACCTCTAATCTGACACCACCGTGAGCTGTGATCTAGAGGCTCTGCCTTCCTGTCCTCGCCTGCCCATGGTCTGCACAGTTCCAGTTTACACAGCTTCCCTCCCCACAGCTGGGCCCCCTGACCCCACCAGCAACCTCAGCCAGGCCACGACTAACGCTTGCCTGGTTCCCAGGACCTGAGCCCACGTCCAGGAACCTAGCCAGTGGCCACTTCCCGGAGCTGGGGCTCTTGCCTCTTCTTGTCCCCTCAGGATGGGGAATGAGAGATAACCTAATGCCTACTCCCACCTGGTGGCTCCACCTATGCCAGGATGCCATGGGGTCTCTGGGCTCTGCCCTGTGGGGATGCATAGCCCCCTGTGCCCAGCCTCCAACACCAACTTCTAAGCTGGAATTGCACGCCCTTGGGATCCTCAGCATGACATCCTAACGCTGCTGCCAGCCTATCCCACCCCAGGCAGTGGGTTCAGTCCCATCAGCCTGCCCCTTCTCCCCAGTGTCCCTGACCATGCAGGGACAAGGCCCCAGTCACAGCTTTCAGTCCTGCCTGGTCCATCCCACACCTCCAGGGTTCCAAGGCAGTAAAGGTGATGCAAGTGACCCTCAGTGTGGGACCCTCTAGATCCCAGGGGCAGAGCATGCAGGGGTGAGTCCATTCTCTGTGATATCACTAGGCTGGAGCCGGCCCAGCCAAAGCCTGCTGTAGAACAGCTCTGCCCAGGGAACCTGGGAGACCTGTGGCTAACTCGCTGGGGGACCATGAGTAAGTCACAGGCTTCTGTGTCTGGATAACTCAGAAGTTGCGATCAGTGACTTCCAAGGTGCCCTCTACGTCTCTGCATCTAGGAACCAGTGCTCACTACTCCTAACCGCTCTCTTCTCCTTTTTACCTCTCCTCTAGGACAGGGTCAGCGTGAGATGCTATAGGGGATCACAATAAATGGCTACAGCCAGAGTTGTGCTGGGCCAGTGACCTTTGCACAAGCCCAGAAGTGTCATGCAGTCTTGTCGACAGTGCTGCTGTAGACGGGCTTCCCGCATTGAGAAGAGGCTAGAGCAGACCACTCCCGACACCTCCCGACTACAGAATTCCAAGTGTCAGTTTCTGCATCTCGTAGAAAAGGTACAAAATCCCATGGACCGTGTCCTGTGACTGCATGTTTTCATTTCACCCTTGCATCACAACAGCCTAGCAAAATAAACCGCAGACTCCCTTTTACAGTTGAAGAACTGAGACTCAGAAAGGTTAAGAAAGGCCCCAAGGCCACAGCCCAAGAGCTTGAACCCAGGGGTGTCTGAGTCCAGAGCAGCTCTCCACCACACAGCGCTGCATGGGAGGGACCCTGACGTCATGTAGGCAGGACATTCCCGAGCTTGGAGTTTGCCAGGTAAACCAGGCCTTCGCACGCATCAGCGCCTTCCTCTGCACATGCTATATCGCACTTGAGTGGAATGCCCTTCTCCCTGTCCCTCCTTCCACTCCACACACCAAACCTCTTCTCTGCTTTGGGAGATTCCACTGAGTTTACAAGACTCAGATCAGGCTGCTCCTGAGAGATGAGAGCTTCCCCTCCTCCCTTTGCTTGTCTCCCTCCTCCGCCCCAACCTAAATGCTCCCTCGTCTGTGATCCCCTAGCAAGGACTCCCCTTTTATTTCCCCAGGCAGCAGGCTCAGAGCTGGGTGCTGGCTCATGCAGCATCCTGGGAAGCAGCTCTTGCTAGTTCCATTTTACAGTCATAGACCTGCACCTTTGTGCGCTTCCCGCCACCACATCACTGTCTCCAACACTGAGCACAGAGCCAGGGTGTGCATTAGGTGCTGAGCAACCCTGTGCTCCGATGACAAGAACCTACTTGCACCACTAACATCTTCAGGGGCTGAGATGGAGCAGGTCTGCGCTATGGAACCGTGAGCCTGAGCCATTCAGACGTCATGGTGGTTTGTTCTCTGACCTGTAGAAAACAGCTCCTTTTTCACTTGCAGCCTTGACTCTCTCTCCTCCTGCCCAGGCTGCCCCTTTCTCTCCCCGCCAAGTCTACTCCCCGAGTACAGAGTTGGGTGACGGAGGCTCCCTTGAGCTGTGTGCAGCCCTGCTCATCCTTTTTCCCCAGAAACTGGAGCACAGGGGTTTAGTGCTCCAGTTTGCGGGTGCAGTCTGTGGGTGCAGACTGAAGCCTTCCAGTCTGCGGGTGCAGACTGAAGCCTGAGAGGCCCTCAGGATCTGATAGGGGGGTTCGTTTTTCATGGCTCGGTGTCCAATTGGTCAGATGAGGGGGCCCGGGCCCCTGGCCTTGCCCCCGGCAAGTGGTGGTAATAGAGCCAGAGGTCAGAGTGGAGGGCAGGAAGATCAGGTTCTTGGGCAAAGAACAAACTGGACTGTGTCACTGGGCCTGCATGCTGGGGAGACGGGGGGTCACAGGACACATCCAGGTGAGGGGGCCAGGGTGACTGGGGAGGTCAGACCTCAACTGGGCAGCATCGGAAACAGTAAGGACTTTAGCCCATGGGTGTCAAATTGTGTTCCAGGGAGCTGGAGAGGTTCCAAGGACCAGGGTAGAAAGGGGCCCAGCAGGCAAGGTTCGGGACCCCACCCCATCTCTAGCTCAAGCAGAGAAGCTTCTCTTTATCTGTTTTCTATATCGGACTTGCACACAGAATTTCCTTGGAAGAAAGAAAGGGTTGTGCTGTGATGGCAATGAGAAGGACGTCTCACCCTGCTCTGGATGGCAAATGCCCCGGGTCTTGGTCCTCAGCTCTTTCTTCCTCCCTGTCACCCAGTCTCAGGCTCAGCAGAATGTGGACACTACCAGCAGGTGCCCCAGTTGGTGAAGACCATCACTGTACAGCCTGGGTGGCCCGTGTAGACACTGCCTAATGTGGTCACTACCTTTCTGAGCACCCACATGCCAGTCTTCAGATCATCACTCTCCCGGACCTTCCCGCCATCGCACCGCCAGGTCCCCTCTCCACGCGATGACTTCATCAGCTGCATGTCTCTTCTCGGCCTGGAGCACATATCCTTTAGCTCAGATGCCACCCCCCCACCAACCAGGAGCCCTCACTGACTTCCTCAGGCAGAGTTAGTCCCAGGCATCCCACCTCCCCCTGCTGCGCCACACGTCATACACAACCTTCCGCCCCGAGGTCGTCGGGACATGTAGGTCCACACTTCAGCTCTGCCATCTCAGGAGCTATGTGAGCTGAGTTTCCCTAGAGATAATATTTAATGGTACCTGCTGCTATTGCTGGGGGTTGGAGGAGGGGTGTTCAAATGAGATAATATACCTAAACACTAGGCCCTGTACCTGGCACAGAGTACGTGCTCAGTAAATGGTAATTGCTGTAAATATTCTCATTGTCCAGTGCATTTTTGTGAGCTATTCCGAGCTCCGTGTCCTGCACCTTCTCCCCACCGTGATCTTTGCACACGCAGCTGAAATGCATTTGCATTTTCCTTTCAAGTAACTCTTTTGACAAGAATGACAGGTTCCCATGCCAATGAGAATAGAGCAGAGAGGCAATGTCAGGAAGAGAAAAGAAATGAGGAAGGTGATTTTTTAAATAGTTTTATAGCAATCAGGAGAGTCTCCTTTATTCTGCCCGTAGAAAATCCTGCTTCTTACCCAACATTTATGGCATTGTATTCTTTAGCTGTGACCCCCATCGCCCCCACTGGGGCTTAACCTCTTTGTTGGCCTGGCAGGTGGAGAGGTGGTGAGCACACTGCGCAGTGGCCATCTGCCCACACACAGCAGGATGCAGGGCTGCCGGGGGTGGAAAGGCCATCCTTGACTCATACACTCACTGGGTCCTGGCACGTGCACACCCCCTCTTCCCCTGTCAAGATCCCTCCCACTGCTCAGAGGAGTCAGACCCTCAGGGATGGTTAGGTCCCCCACGGCCTGGAGCTTGTCTGCAAAGTAGCTCTCTTCTGCTTGGAGTGAAGCTGTTGTCGCCGTCCCATCGGGCTACCCTCTGGACCTGAGAAGGTGTTCGCATTTGTTCTCCCATAACCCAAGCACCCAGCACAGTTTCTGTGCCCAGTAACTGGTTGTTGAGTAAATGAACAATGTAACCAATTGATAAGTCACTGGAGGTACGGAGAAGCTGTGCCCCCACCCCAGCTCCCCATTCCTCTAAGACAGGATTCGGGTGCCTGGAAGCCGCTTCTCAGAGCCCTCAGGGTAAGGGGTGCTGCGCCCCAGCCAGGTGGAGCCCAGCTACCCAGATGGAAGGGGTGTCCCAGTACCCCCAGGCAAGCCTCTCCTGTGCAGACTCAGAGCTGAGACAAAGGAAAGGTTACTTGAAACCAAATGGAATTACATGCAAAGTGTGGTGTGAGGTCTGCATTAGAGGGGCAAGGAGGAAACAGCCCAGAGCTGACACCAGGGCCCACCATCCCTCAACTGCCCTGGTTTCTAGAGCCATTGCTTAGCATCTCTCCCAGGTCCATGCAAGCCATTTGCTGCCTAGGAGGCTGAACCGGGCCTCTCCTCTGGCCACAGCTGTGCCCAGGATGGCAGCCTCAAGGACAAAGCTGATGACTAGCTGCTAAGCCCTGGTAGCGACACTGTAAAGGAGCATGTCCTGCTGTCTCAAAGGAAAATGCTTTTTAGCTGTGATCACTTAGAAAGCTTCCCCTCTGCCTCCAACTTCTTCCATTTGTCCTCAAGGTACCTGTGCATATTTACCTTCTTTCTCTTTAAGGAAAAGATGATGGAAGATTCAGCCAATCTGGGATTGCTTGCAGACACTGGGCATTTAAATCTATCAAACTGGTAGGAGCTCCTATATATCGGCCCAAAGGAAACGAAAGTGTAAGTTCATACAGAGACTAGGGTCTGAACGCTCATAACAGCTTTATTTGTAAAAGCCAAAAATTAGAAACAACACAAATGTCTACCAACAAGTGAAGGGATGACCATTGTGTCTTACATCCACACAGTGGAATACTCTAAATAATAAAAAAGGAATGAGCTGCTGATACATGTAACAACATGGAAGAATCTTAAAATAATTCTGCTGAGTGAAAAGAACCAGACAAAAAAAAGAATGCATACTATATTATTCCATTTATATAAAATTCTAGAAAATGCCAACTAATCTATAGTGACAGAAGACAGACCTGCAGTTCATTGAGAACTGGCAGGAGAGGGGTGCGGGCAGGAAGGAAGAATTACAAAGGAACTCAAGGAAACTTTTGGGGGTGATGGAGATGTTCACTATCTTGATTGTTTGTGATGGTTTCATGGGTATATGCTTGTGTCCAAAGTTATCAAATTTTGCACTTTTAATATGTGCAATTCATTGTATGTCCATTAAATCAAAATAAAGCTATTAAAAAAAAACACGTGGGAGGTCACCTGGTGCAAAGTTATGTCCAGGGCATGGACTCAGCCATGCCAAGGGGCTCCACCCCATATCCCAGCCCCCAGCACAGTGCCAGACACATAGGGGCACAATAAATGTTGCTGGACTTAAAATGAATAAATAAATGTTGGCCTATCTGACTCATTTGGACCAGGAGAAACCTTTTCTCCTGGTCGTGGCTTAGTCACATCTGTGAAGACGTTTAACAACACTCATAGCTTAAGGATGATTAATCTGATCAATATTAACTACTAAGCAGAACTGAGAGCTGAGGATACCTCAACCCACTCCCTGAGCCCGCCTCCATCTCCTGCTCCCGTCAGATGACTCACTCCTGGGCTTCCCTGGTGACGCAGTGGTTGAGAGTCCGCCTGCCGATGCAGGGGACACGGGTTCGTGTCCCGGTCCGGAAGGATCCCACATGCCGCGGAGCGGCTGGGCCCGTGGGCCATGGCCACTGAGCCTGCGCGTCCGGAGCCTGTGCTCCGCAACGGGAGAGGCCACAACAGTGAGAGGCCTGCGTACCGCAAAAAAAAAAAAAAAAAAAATTGGGTCATACTAATTCAGCCTCTGGATCAGTATCTGATCTGTGCACCATCCGCCATGAACGTGGAGGGCCATCCTTTCCGGAGTTCATTTTGCCAGGTTTGCCTCTGGGGCTCTGCACTTCACACCCTGCCCACTGCCCCTCACTGGATCGTCTCTCTCTCAAGCTTCCTCCAGAGACAGAGACAGCCAGCGCGATCCTATTTCATAGGATAGGATTTCTGAATCCCAGGCATCAGCTGGGCAAGCTCCTCCTGCCACTCTGCCCGTCTGCCCTGAGACCAGCAGGTCCCTTTGGCCACGGAGAGCTGAGCTAGGGGGGCATCCGAGGCTCACACAGGCTGAACCCGAAGCACCTTCTCATCCACTGCTCCTGCTGGTGAGTTCTTGGCCACATGTTTCCCTTTGACCCACACTTCAATTTCTGCACCTAGATCTTACCCGCCTATCAAAGGGCCCCAAGTGTCTTTCTCCTAGAGTTCCTGAAGCTTTCCGGGAAAATTCAGCTGCATGCAGGGCAGCAAGCACGAGCTACCCAGATGGGCTCGCTTCCCAGCCTGCTCTTAGAGAGACGCATCATTCTGACGGTCCACATTCCTAGGTCATTTAGCTCAGAGCCTTCCAAGAACACCAGTTTCAATCCCTCACCTAAAACTGAGCCTTGTCTTTGCACCGGAAGAAAGCATAGCTGTCCTGGGATCCCCACCATTTCTGCTCCAGAAATTCCAGAGCTTTCTTGGGGCTTAAGGAGGCCCCAGAGCCCCACTGCCCAGTGTCCCACGTAAGAGCCAATAGAAGAACAGGCCCAGAAGCCAGAAGCAGAAGAACTTTAGTCAGGAGAATAGACAATGGCCTCTGTGGTATTTTGTCAGGCACATAGGCAGCTTCCACTGCCCGCTCCACCCCACACAGGCAGATGGCTGCAATTCCACCATAAGCGCTGCGTTCCACTGGCTCACGCCTTTGTGTACCAATCAATGAATTATTCAACAGAGATTTACAGAGGTTCTTCTATGTGCAAGGCAACATACTAGGTACTGGGGTGACCCAAGGATATGAATCCTCCCCCCAGATCTCTCTAATAACAATAATGTGTGTTATTATTATCCCTGCTTTACAAATAAGGCAATTAAGGCACAGAGATGTTAAATAACTTGCGCAAGGTCACACAGCTTAATACATCCTGGAACACAGCTATGGGGTGGTTCTTTAAGGAGGTGATCCCAAGAAAATAACTCAAGGTTGAGGGTTCTTGCAAAAAGGAGAGGCTGGCATTTGGCATTTTGTTGTTCAGTGTCAACTCTTAGCCCCAGGACCTACTTCCCTGGCCCTGGGCAACCCAGACAGGGAGAGGAAGGTGAGAAGAAGAAGGGGTGTTGAGTGACTGCCAGGTGGAGCGGGGCCAAGCTGGTCCCTCCCCTTCAGTTCCCTGGAGGGTACCACATGTGTCCACAGACCCCGGAATTGGCTTCAGAGACTAGAGGAGGGCGGGGTTCCACCACAGTGTGGGAGGAAAAAGGCCCAGGATTCGTGCCAGGCTGAGGAAGGTGGAGGCTTTGATCTGGGGGTGGAGGAATCCACTGGAGCCCTTGGACAGGGGTGACTGGGTCCATCTGGCTGTGAAGAAACCACATGGGGAGAACATGGTAGCACTCAGGCGAGAGATGAGGTCTGAGCAGGCTGACGGGGATGTGGCGATGGGGAGATGGGGCCTCAAGGAGGCAGATCCACAGGGTTTGGAAGCTGATGGGGTGTGAAGGTCAGGGAAAAAGAAGCCTTTACCTGAACAGAGAACCAGACTGGGGCACAGCCTGGGGGAAGGAGAAAACAATGTGAGCTCAGACAATGATAGAGGCGCTGAAGGAAGGCCCCAGTTATGCTCTCAAATCCAGGCCAAGGCAAGGCAGCTATTTAGTGGGGCAGCCAGGCCCAGGCTCCTAAACACAGTGTGAGCAAGCTTTACGTAGCATTCACCACGTGGCCAGCGCTGTTCTAAGTGTTTTACAAACATTCACTCCTTTAATCAGTTTGACAGCCCTAAGATATAGATAGTCTCTCCATTTTACAGATGAAGAAACTGAGGCACAGAGACTAAGTGACTTGTGTAGGGCTAGTTGGTCACAGTTGGAAACCTAGTCCTGCTGGCTCCAGAGTCCATGCTTGTAACCACTCTGCAAGCTGCCTTCTGGGATGATGCGGAAGGGGATGAGGCAGTTTTCAGTAAATTTATAATGATGAATCGTAACATGTTATTGAGAAAATCAGGGAAGAAAATCAGTGCATCCTTAACCTTGAATAAGGCTGCAAAATATTTCCCCCAATGTCGGGGGGAGCTGTTCCAGTCTCATGGTCAACAGCAGTTACCTTGTAAGCCCTTATGTTCCTGCTGGAAGGAATTATCCTGTGGTCATTCTCTTCAGCATCGCTGCTGCTGCTCGTGTTCTCAGTGAAAGAGCTCTTGCCCAGATCGTTCTGTCTCTTTCAGAAGACAGCTCTGTCCTTGAGCAGTCCCTGCAGGGAGAGAGATGCTCTCTGCCCACGCAGGGCCCTCCCTGCCCTAGCAAGGAAGAGAGCCACATGACGGCTCCCTGAGCCCTTCCAGCCCTCCTGTCTTCCTTCGATGGCTCCAAGTAGCAGAACATTCTTCTGTTCTAAGAGGCAGACAGACTAGATAGGGGAGGGGGCGTCAGGGCACACCTGGGACAGCAACGTCTTGTGAACGTAGGTGGTTTCTGCGGCCGCAAGTTTGTACGTGGAAGCCCACTTGTGTGCCTCTGCGTATCTGTACGTGAGCACATGTCTATCTATGTGCACAGGTGTCTTGGTAATTTTCTGTGTAGCAAGTGTGTGTCTGTGACTATTAGGATGAGAAGTCACACACAGCCATATTAATGTGTGTGTCTGAGTGTGTCTACGTGGGTCTGTGGCTGTGTGTGACCGTGTGTGACTGTGCACGTGTGGTTGTGTGTATATCCATGTCTCTGTGTGCCTGCGTCTCGGGCATCGTCCCTGGCAGAATGAGACTAGGTCACATACAGTAGTGGATCTGCTCTGGTGGGACTATAGGATAGAGGGAAGAATGTTGGCTTTGGAGCTAGAAAACTTGAGTTTGAGTCACAGCTCCATGACTTACTGACCAAACGACCTTTGTGCAGTCATCCGCTTTTCTATTTGTTAAAAGGGAATGATAATCCCTACCTGCCTTAGGGGCCATTGTGGTGCTCAAATCCTGTGTGGAAACGCTTGGCCAGCAGGAGTGTAGGTGACGGGAGTGGACAGGAATAAGCAGCTTCACCTCGGGTGAGAGGCTTACAATACGGGCCATACAAGTCCTGTCATCCGCCTTGGATGGCCCCAGAGATGTCTGCCCCCAGGCCGCCCCCTCCCCGATGAGCATGCTTGTGCCTGCAGACTCCGCCTGAGCATGGACAGCCTCCTAAAGGGCCCAGCTGCTGCAGCAGTGGGGCTGTGACCCACACATTTTAATAGTGCCCAAGAGGGAACAGAGAAGGGTCATCCCACCCCCGCCCCTGACCTGTGGTCCTACGGACCCGAGCTACCGCTGAGCACCTGTCACACGCGGTGTGCTTTCTATGCGGCATCACTTCCTCATCACACACTTACGAGGCGGGTGCTGGTGAGGCCACTTGTCCTCCATCACACAGACAGGAAATGGTCAAGCCAGGCTTGAGAGGGGGCTGTCCCGTCTTCCCCAGAGCCTGAGTTCTTAACTAGGGTGGGGAGGCTGCCTCTCACTCCCCAGGGAGCTGACCCCATTGCAGACCCCCACCCCAGCCTGCTGACTGCCTCCACCTACCCCACTGGGTTCAGGTCTCCCGGCAGGATGCTGGTCTCAGCTTCAAGCTCTACCCCTCTGATGCCTCCCAGGCTCCCATTTCCACCTGCTGCCTTCTGCCAGGACGGCTGGGCGAGCGGAGGGCTTGGGTTACCTCCCCACAGGGACAGGAGGGCTCGGGAGGGCAGCTGAGCCAGCAAGTCTTACCCAAGACTCCATCTTACTATTCCCCACGTGGGGAAACTGAGGCCCTTGGAAGGTGGGTTAACAATCCTGACCGCTAGGAGGCAGAGAGGACCAGAGCCTATGCTCTTCAGGCTCCTAACTGAGGCCGGGCCAGTGGTTCAGGATGAGAGGAAGAGATGGGGCTTGGACCGAGGGCGGGGCTGAGACGGGGAAAAGGCAGCGTGAGAGCCACCTGGAGAGACAGTCAGCTGACCGGAGGCCTGGCTGGAGCCGCGAGAGGAAGAGAAGCAGCTCACAGATGGAAGGAAGGGGCACTGTGGAGTCATCTATGCTGAGGGGACCAAGGATTGCTTCCAGCAGAACAACAGCGCCCTCTTCTGTCCGGACACAAGCAGCGCCAGCGTCTGTCTTCCAGCCACTCCTTCCTCTCGTTCACTGGACAACCGGCAGTGGAAACCCACCCCGTGCCAGGCCCACCTGCCCATTGCCTCGTCCCGCATCTGCTGCCAGCCCTGTGATGTCTGAGCTTGCCTTCTACTCAGTTCTGCATCCCCCGTCCCTGGGGCTCTCGGGGCCCCGTGTTGCGGTGCTCACAGGTGTTGGCATGATGACTTCTTTCAGCCGTTCTCTGACTCGGGGATGGCTGCTGCCTCACCAGAAAGTAGAGGAAGTGTTGGGGTAGCTAGGCAACCCAGGGCAACTGACTGCTCTATATCACTCGGCAAACCTGACGGCCAGACCCACAGACATCTGTGGAACATCTCTCTGGGAGAGGCACGGGGCCGGCCCCGCACACCCTGCCTGCAGGAAGTGCCCAGTCCAGTCCAGGAAGAGATCACCAGAGCAACAAAGCCACATCCGCAGACTGGGTGCAAAAGTGACGTGCTACAGAGGGCGGGGAGGCAGCTGGAGTCACTGTGGTCCACACCAGGCAGCCTCGAAGGCTTCCCAGCACAGACGGGGTGTAAACGGTAGGGATGCCTGCTAAGTGTCCTGCGTGCTATTCACAACATACGTTATCCCTTCTTCCCCCAAGAACCCCGAGGGAAGCTATGATTAGACCCATTTGGAGAGGAAGAAAGCGTTGTTTATGGAGGTGGTGATTTGCCCAAGGCCATGTACCTACTGAGCGCACAGCTAAGATTCAAACCCAAGCCCATCTGGCTCTGGGGGAGGGAAAGGAGCAAAGGTCAGAAGAGGGGGAGGTGTAAGATGCACTGGGGACAGTGAGTGGACCAGCATCCTCCCTGTACAAAGATGCCAAGGGACCAGAAGATGACAGGGCTCTGGGGAGATGAGACGTGGTTCAAATAACGTGCCAAACCGTTGTGCGGGGATTCTCAGGAGAGCGAGAGTACCTCTACCTGACTCCTTAGGGAAAGCTGTATCTTCAGCTCAAGTCAGAAGGAAGGGATGCAAATGGCAGGACCTGCACAAATAGTGGCCTGGAGGGAGGAAAACACAAGTATGTTCAGAGGGGAAAAGAGGTTGTTTCAACCCACCACGTTGTCTCAGCACTGTGCCAGGCAAGGCGGAGATTACGAATGGAATCAGACGTCGTAGAAGACTCTTGAATACTACGATCACTTCAGCTGTGGGTGACGGTTCAGCCTTGAGTACTGGTAATTCTATCGAAGCCCTAGAATGCTGGGCAGATGAAAAGATGCGAGACTCAGGGAAAGCTATCAAGAACGGCAAGCAGAGGAGGCTCCGGGATGCTGCCCGGCACGATGGTAGCTGGCCTCCAAGTATCCCAGCCCTCCCTGGGGTGCCCCACCCCACCCAGAGTGTCCATCTCCTCCCAGGGGGCCAGTATGGGGGGAGGAGGGTGACCCAAGGTCAAAACCAACTTCCATCTTGGCTCCTGAATGGTAATTGCAAAGGCCTATTTAAGGTAGAATGAAACTTCTCCAGAGGAGTGGATATTTCCCGGTGCAGACAGTGGCTTGTCTCCTGCCACCGAACAGACGAAATGCCAAGCGCTAAGCTGAAGGGGAGCCGGCCTGCCGGGGCCAGGGGCTGCCTTCATGTGCACACTTCCCACTGCCCGCTCTGCAGAAGTGCAGCCTGCTGGGTGTCCCTGGGAGCCTCACTCAGCCCTGGCTCCAGGATGCGTTCACTTTCTAAATTATATGCTGAGCCCTTGCAGCATGAGGGCGTGGCACTGGCATTGAGGTGAGTTCTACGTTAGAGTGACCTCCTCCTTCCCGTGACCTATGCAGTTTACAAAGCATCCCGTATCCCCTTTAGTCCTTACAAAACTTTGACGACTCATCAGCGGACGATACACTTTTATTCCCTGTTTTTGTTTGCTGTTTGCCTTTTTGTTTTTTTTTTTTAACAGCTGTACTGAGATAAAATGATGCATACTACATTTAAAGTGTGCAACTTGACGAGTTTAGACATATGTATACTTCTGTGAAACCATCAAGATAAACATAACCGTCATCCCTAAAAGAGTTCCCTCGGCCCCTTGGTAATCCCTTCTTCTCCCTCCCCACCCCCACCCCCAGGCAACTGCTCATCTGCTTTTTGTCACTCTAGGTTAGTTTGCTGTTTCTAGAATTTTGTATAAATGGAACTACTCTATATGTACCCTTTTTTATCTGCCTTCTTTGACTCAGTGTATTTTCTTATTACAGATTTTAAAAATGGAGTCTTGATGAGGAAATACAAGTTGTCAGGGATCATAAAGCAGGGGAAGTACTGCAAGTCCAGGATGCTATCTGCCTCACTTCGTTCATTCCTCCCTCATTCATTCATTCACCAGAGGTTAATTGGGCTCAGCCCTGGGCTAGGTCCTGGAATCATAATGGTGCGCGAAACAGATATGATCCCTGTTCCTGTGAGCATGAACTTCTCTTTTCACTGATGCATTCACCTACTTAACAGGTATTCACTGCGCATCCACAGAAAACCCTGCTTGAACTTGGCACTGCCCACCACCTCCTACACCACCCTGACCGTCATCAGCCACGTTGAGCTGGGCACTGGGCTGACGCAGGTGGGGATCATCAGAGGTGAATCTTGTCCCCCAAGACCGTGCAGGGCAGAAGGAAAAACCATAAGATACTCCTGCACTCTCAAAGCTCACAAGAGAGCAGAAGCGCTGAGGCTGACCCTGTGGATGTGGGGGCTCCAAACTGAGTGCAAACGTGAGCGATCTGGGCAGGGAGGCGGGGACTCAGGGCAGGCAGAGGACTCTCCAAACGGGACTGGCCAGGCCAGGCTCGTCAGACAAGCAGGACCCGAACAGTCCCCAGATGGGCAGGGAGGAAGAGGAGAGACAGAGGAAGGGAACGTGGATGCCAGGCAGAAGCAAAACAGGCACAAAGTCAAGGAGGCAGGATAGGGAGAGCGGATCAGAGGACAGTGAGCTGAGAATTCCTCCTGGGGCCATTTGAGGCCACGTAGAATGTGTTTTCTGCCCACAAATATGTTGTGTTGCTTTTATGTATGGAACAGAGGGGAGGGGACTAGGCAGGGTAATTCCTTTCATTTTTGCAATAACTTACTAAGTGTTCTCACTGTCATTACCTCATTTAGTCCTCAGTATGATCTTTGAGATGGGAATTATCATTATTTTCCCCATTTTACAGATCAGAAAACTGAGGCTTATAAAAATCCAGTGATTTGCTCAAACATATACAACTCCTAAGTGCTGGGGCAGAGCCTCAAGCCGGGTCTCTTGTTCCCAAGACCAGTTCTCTCTTCCCTCTGTCTATAATGACCAACATTTGCTAATCTAAATGTAACATGTGGAGCAACTGTACAGCACACCTCTGTAGACCGCAGAATATGCTGTTTGAACTTGGCACTGTTCCACCCCCTCCTACACCACCTGACCATCTTCAGCCACCCCCGTATCTGTCACTTTGAGCTGGGGGTGGAAACAGCAAAGAGGAGAGGGGGAGTGGGGAAGAGAAGTGGCCTGGCTCCCAGGAGAGGAAGTTACTTTGGCCAAAGGAGCTCTCCCTCATCCCCACATGCCTTCTACCCCCTGATAAAAAGGAGAAGGCTCCTGATACGGGCCCACTCTAGCCACTTGGAAGTGGTTCCCAGTCCCTGCCCCAGAGCCCCCAGATGTACCTCTTCCACTCAGTCTAGATACAATGGGGTGGGATTCACCCCAAGAAGGAAGTACCCCAAAGCTTCACTCAGGGCCAGAATTCCAAAGAAGAATGTGCAGCTCTGAAGTCACAAGGTGGACACAGAGCTGGAGTCCTGGTCCCACCTCTGCCCGGCAGCCAAGTGGCCCAGGATGGGACCCTCTAAATTATCACATGGATCACTGTGAAGGAATAGCAAATATTTCTCCAGGGCTTACTGTGTGCAGAGCCAGGATTCCAGCTCACAGTAACTGGCTCGGGTCTCAGCTCCATCCTGCCTTCCAACCCCACTATTCCTCACATGATACCTGACATGCTCAGCAGTGGGCACATCCTCCCTATTCCACAGCCCAGGAAGCTGCAGCTCAGTGAAATTAGGCAGCTTGCAAAGGCTGCACACTCCCAAGAGGTAGGGCAGGCCACCCTAACCTGAGCTCTTCACCCCACACATTGCCCTGAACTGAGAAAGGAGGGTGTGGGACCGAAAGAGCTCTGAACTCCCACATTTCTGAGGCCCTGGCCTGCATCTCCCCAAGAGGCCTCAGCTTCCACGCAGGGCACCCATGGTCTAGTGGGTCTCCCAGGCCGGGAGGCAGGTTCATGTCGGGTCTCTGTGCCACTAGTTGTGTGACCTTGGGAAGGTCACTTGGCTCCTGTGACTCAGTTTCCCCATCTGTAAAATGGAAATAACATTTTCCAACCTCACATGATTATTGTCATTTAAGTGAATGTGGAATCACTTTGAAAAGACTACAACACTGAACCCTACAGGATACCCTTGTCATCTGTAAATGAAACTACTTCAAGGCTATGACCACTATAGATTTTACCTTTCCCACCCTGACCCCCAGTGTGCCTGGTTTCAGGGTTCTTATGTTGAAATCAAAGGTTGAATGGACCTAAGGAAGGACTTTTAGTCTAGGTTTGTGGATATCCAAGCTCACTGGGCATGCTCTCCTTAACCCCACCCCCAACACACACACACACACACACACACACACACACACACACACAATTACTTACTTCCCACTGCCTGAATGATTTTTAATGAAACCATTCCCCATAAACACCTTGGACTTAGGCCATAAAAATACCAGTGGCTATTGTCTTCGAAAGTCCCTGTTACGTGGGGAAGTTCACAAAAACAATGGCTATAAATTTAATGATCTTTCCACCAGGCATTTTACATATGCCATCTCAGTTAATGTACCCTCAAAACAACCCTAGGAGTTACCTACAGAGGAAGGGTTAAGGCACAGACGGCTTATTGCTGGGGAGGAGAGTGGTTGCCCACCTCGCCTCCATCGTCTTGTTCTCCCTACCCCACAGAATCCCAGCTGGCTCCCAGAGGTAGTGGTGGAGGTGTTAAGAAATGGTTGAACTCTAGATATATTTTGAAGATATAATGCCCAACAGAATATGTGAGGGACTGGCCGTTAAGTGTGAGAAAAAGAAAAAAGTTAAGGATGAGATTGGGCATGAAAAGTGTTGGGTAAACTGGAGGACTTCATACAAGTACAAAATTATACATTTTATTAAGAAACGTGAACTTCTCCATTATGGCCTCTCTCCGCCATGGTGTACAGAGACCCTTTTTGGCTGGAGGAAGTTTTCCCCTCTCAGCCAGGCTCCGTCATTGCAATTTCTTCTAATTATTAGTGTGCGCAGACTCAGAGGGAGCAAATGGATTTCAAGAAGAATGTTGCCAAAATAGGCAGAAGGTTCCATCCCAAGTTAAAAATAAACCATTTTTTAATCCGTTGGAAAACTTACCTCAATAATTCAGAGCCAGCTGTACCCTGTCCTAGCTCCTCCATGATGCCCTTCTTCCTCTCCACAGCTCACAGCAGGCAGGGAAGACGGAGGGTCTTCAGGCTGCTTCCCTGACTCCCCTAGGATGGATGCGTGTGGCTGGAAAGAAATGGAGGTTGCCCTGGTCAATTTTGATAACTCAGATGAAATCCAGGAAGAGCCAGCCTATGCCACAGACTTTGACCTAACCACCCCGAAAGGCCAGACTGGGAGCAGCTCCTTCTCCAACTGGAATATCTTCAACAACGACAGCACCAACCATGAGACGGCCTTCTCCAAGCTCCCAGGAGACTACATCGATCCCCCAGGGCCTGAGGCAGCGGTCTTGAATGAAGGAAACCAGCGGGTGATCATCAACATTGCTGGGCTAAGGTTCGAGACCCAGCTCAAAACACTCAATCAGTTCCCAGAGACCCTCCTGGGAGACTGGGAGAAAAGGATGCAGTTCTTTGACTCCATGAGAAATGAGTATTTCTTTGACAGGAACCGGCCCAGTTTTGATGGAATCCTATATTATTACCAGTCAGGTGGGAAAATCCGGCGCCCGGCCAGTGTCCCTATCGACGTCTTTGCTGATGAGATCTCCTTCTATGAACTGGGCAGTGAGGCCATGGACCAGTTCCGAGAGGATGAAGGCTTCATCAAAGATCCTGAAACATTGCTCCCCACCAACGATATCCACCGGCAGTTCTGGCTCCTCTTCGAGTACCCTGAGAGCTCCAGCGCCGCCCGTGGTGTGGCCATGGTCTCTGTCTTGGTCGTGGTCATCTCCATCACCGTCTTCTGCCTCGAGACACTTCCCGAGTTCCAAGAAGACAGGGAACTGAAGGTGGTGAGAGACTCCAGCCTCAACATGAGCAAGACCGTCCTCTCCCACACCATGTTCACCGACCCTTTCTTCGTGGTGGAGTCCACCTGCATCATGTGGTTCACCTTCGAGCTGGTGCTCCGCTTTGTGGTCTGCCCCAGCAAGACCGACTTCTTCAGGAACATCATAAACATCATCGATATCATCTCCATCATCCCCTACTTTGCAACCCTCATCACGGAGCTGGTCCAGGAGACAGAGCCGAGCACCCAGCAGAACATGTCCCTGGCCATCCTGAGGGTCATCCGCCTGGTGAGGGTCTTCCGCATCTTCAAGCTCTCCCGCCACTCCAAGGGGCTGCAGATCCTGGGGCAGACGCTGAAGGCTTCCATGCGGGAGCTGGGGCTACTCATTTTTTTCCTTTTTATTGGGGTCATCCTTTTCTCCAGTGCAGTCTACTTTGCTGAGGTGGACGAGCCAGAGTCCCATTTCTCTAGCATTCCTGATGGCTTCTGGTGGGCGGTGGTCACCATGACAACTGTGGGCTATGGGGACATGTGCCCAACCACCCCAGGAGGGAAAATTGTGGGGACTCTGTGTGCCATTGCAGGGGTCCTCACCGTTGCCCTCCCTGTGCCTGTCATTGTCTCCAACTTTAACTACTTTTACCACCGGGAGACTGAGAATGAGGAGAAGCAGAACATCCCAGGAAAAATTGACAAACTCCTCAACAGTGTGGGCTCAAGAATGGGCAGCACAGACTCTCTTAGTAAGACCAACAATGGCTGCTCCTCAGAGAAGTCTAGGAAGTGATGTGTCCAGGGCTTCTTGGCCCCCTGAGTCTCCCGGGTCTCTCTGTGTCTCTCTCCCTCACCCACCTCTTGCTCTCTGTCTTTTCAGAAACCAAAATGTATCATTTGTGACCAACAGGCCATCTTTGATTGGAAGTTATTTTAATAAACTGATACTTCTGCTCTATTTTCTGAGCTGTGTCTTTTCAATCGACTGTAGAAAGGTCCTTTCCTATGAGGGGGTAGTTCAGGTCCTTGCTACTCACCTGTGGTCCCCAAGACCATCATCTGGAAGCAAGGAAATACAGAATCAAAGGCCACCTCAGATCTGCTGAATCAGAACCTGCATTTTTACAAAATCCCAGATGATTCATTGTCACATTAAAGAGGAAGAAGCCCTGGCTCTGGTGTCCCTAAGAGGAAGCACATTAAACGGCCAGGGATGGCTATGAGCAATGAGTAAGTGCTCAGAGTTGTTTGATAATAATACCATACAGTTGTGTAGCATTGCATACATTTTCCAAAGCTCTTTCACCTACATCATCTCACTGCATCTAAAAATAACCAGTAGAACAGATTTGATGATTATTTCCCCTTTGCAGATAAACAAACCAGGAGACAGCAACTTACCTAAGATCACCCGGAAACAGTGACACAGTCAGCGCTGGAGCCTGAGTCTCCTACCTACTGGTCTGGTGCTCTTTCTACTAATGAAGAGAATGTGATAGAATTGGGTGCAGGAGGAGAGGAACTCGAGGGGTCGGTCTTTCAGAGGATCCAGGAGGCAAACTTCTGGGCAAGCATACTTTTCCCGCGGGGTCCCCCTTCTCCATGCAGACTGGGAGGCAATGCCGGCCTGGTCCCCTTGCTCCTCAGTCCCTCCCTTGGACAGTGAACAAGTAGAAACGTTCCCAGATGTTTTTCTCTTGGCCCATCTCCATGAATTTGTGCAAAGACTGGGATCCTGAGTTTGGGAAGTATATATACCAGGGCCTCGGAGAGCTGCTCCAGGAAAGTCCACCTGCCTTGGGGTTCAGCTCCCACTGAGTCATCAGGAATTGACCAGTAGCCTGTGGGGCAGCTGGGGCAGGAACAGCAGGACCCTAAGACATGTGTGCAGAGGCCAGGCACACACACACACACACACACACACCCGCCCCAAGGAGGGCTATTGTCACAGGAACTGCCCTCTTGGGAGAGGATCTTCCTCAGTCCATCAAGCTCCCAGGATTGGGGAATGGAGTTGGGATTCCCCAAAAGGCAGGAAAGGAAGTCTCCCCTCTGTCCCTCCCTCCTCACCCCTCAAGTAAGGAGGCCTGTGCCTTCCTCCGACCCAATACTCAATGTCTGGCCACGCCTCAAAGGCGAGTCAACACCAGAATAATGCCCCTGGGCTGCAGGCCAATGCACAGCTCCACTGCACACCCACAGCACACAGCCCTGGAACACGCCCAGATCCACACAACTGCAGCCCCAGGTACCATCACACAGCTTCCACTTCAGCACAGTCGAACAGATGAACTGGAGTGGGAGGAAGCTGCTTCTTTCCTTTCCTATGTCCTTAGTCTGGGCCCTAGGAAGCTGGACTTAGCCATTTTAAGTCCCCCTCCTGCTCTGAAAGTCTCAATCTCCTTCTTGCATTTTAAATCCAAGATGTAATTTAGCACTGAGTCATGAAAAGATCTAGCCTTGGCTAGATCTTGCCCTTGGACCTGGGCAAGCTGGACTCCTGTCCCAGGCCTGAGCCTCAGAGTTCTGGGCTTTGGAATGTCTTCCTCACAATTTTCTAAGGTCCCTTTCAATTCTTCCTCTTCAGGTCATTCTCCAATTCTTTACCCACACTTCACTTCCAAGCATGTGGGGTTGACCAGATGTCTTGGGCTTCCACCTGTGGGATTGCCCTGAACCCTTGTGCCAGCCTCCAGTGCCAAGATGGTGGTCTAGTGAACAGATTGCTCCCACTGTCTTTTGTGGCATTTCTTTTACAGGATCACACAAGCTCAGATGCCAGGATGGTGATTGCACTCTGATTTGGGACGATGTAAATTTTTATATACACCAGGCCCTTACAAAAACCATTTGCCCAGAATCCAGAGCGTATTTGACAAAAGAGCCCACGTGCCCACATTCTGCCTTCTGGGAGCCACATCATCATGATCTTTTACACCAAAACTTCTCCCCACAGAGAAACCCTTTGCCCTCTCACGTCAGCTCTCCAATTTTGCAACGTGAGGAAACTGGTTCAGAGAGGTTCAAGGACACATGGCCAGGAGCAGTACAGAGGGATGTGAATTTAGGTCTCTTTGATGCCAAAGTGTATCCCACCAGGCTGCCTGCCCAGAGCACCCTAACCCGGAGAACGGCTTCTGCTGGGGCAAGGAAGTGGAGCTGCGTCACGCAGACAGGCTTGGCGCATTCCTGGGAGCAGGGAGGCTCTTCTCCTAAGGCCCCTGCTTTCTTATTCTCTCTGATTCCATGTTCAGTGGCTGAGCCACAGGCTGGCCTTACACCGTCACATACTGCAAACAGGGTAAGATAATGAGACCCCAGAGCAGACTGGACCAGTGCCCCCAGAGGCCAAGATAGAGCCCTGGAGCCTGCAGCCCCAGCCATTTTCTTCCTGGGATCCTGCAGGCAGAGTCCAGTCTAGCAGGACAAAAGGAGCCACTCTTTTTCTCCAGCTAATCCAGTTACCCCACAAGGTTAGGAGGTCTGATCAGAGGCTTCTGAGGCCCAGAAAGCAGGTCCAGGCCTTCAGGCTTGAGTCAGGGAGCAGGGCTGCAGAAGCAAGCCCTCCACTCCCCATGCCGCTGCTGCCAGTAGGGCTGGTGTCACAGTCCTGTGGGCCAGCGCTGAGTCATTTATTTCTTCCCCAGCAACCCAGGGAGATGGGCTATGGGAGTCCCTTTCACCATCCATCTGTCCAGCCTCCTGTTTGCAATGAGATATGTGGTCCACAGTGGAGCACCCAAGGTGACTCACTGACAGAGGGAAAGGAGAGAGGCAGGGCAGACAGGACAGGGCTGCCGAGGGGGTCAAGTGCGAAACACAGAAGGAAGGATATTCCCACTCTCGTCGAGGAGGGAAGGACTGGTCAGCAGCTGGGCTCAGAGAAGCCTGTCTTAAGGAGGCAGAGCAAGGCCTGAGGCTTCAGTCAGCCACTTAATATTTATTCCTACTGTGTGGCAGACAATTTATAGCCACTGAGTAAGGACACAGAAAGAACGAAAGTGTCCCCTTAAATTTCCACAGTAAAAATATGCAAATAATGTAAGAGAAACAACAGAAACATTTTCAGAGAGTGCTACAATTTGCAGAAGGCTTCCAAATCTTGTGTTTTCTCTTCTACCATATCATGCCAGCTATCTTTGGGAAGAACTGTGCAAGTCAGGACTAACAGTTGTGTCTATTCATCATTCTCTTTGAAAAGTGCTTTATAAACCACAAAGAGTTTCCAAAATTTAAGGATTTTTTGAGTAGAAAGCTCCCTAGACTTGGAATCGAAGGACCTGGCTGAATTTTTAACAATTGTATGACTTTGGCCTCAATGAGCCTCAGTTTCCTTACATGGAAAATGGAGACGAATAAAAGGCCAACCTCACAGCAAACGGGGCAGTTTCCCCCCTCCCTCCACAGCAGGGAGTAGTCTCAGGGTCCTCCCAGCATCCCTCTCCCACCCAAACTGGCCAACCAGGCTCCTCAGGACCTCTGCAGGTGGCCAAAGTGGCTGCTTAGGACCTGCCCTCTGTTTGAGACATGTCCTTTTGTGACTTCTTACTTCTCTCATTCTTATACTTGTACTCAACCTCTTTGAACTGACTTCCAAATCTAAAAAAAAAAGACAGCATTACACCTGCCTCACCAGGCTGCTGGGAAGAACTTCCCCGCGACTTGCTCAGCACTCCCTGACAGGACACAAGCTGCTGCAGGAATGCGATGGGCAGGATGCTTCCGGTTGCAGGTGGCAGAAACCCAATCAAATGGAACCAAAAGAGAGGGCTTTATTGGCTCACATGACTGAGAAATGCAGGAGAGCTGATGGTAGGCCCACTGGGCCTGGAGACTCACACGCCACCTTCGGAGCTCTCGTCACTTCTGTCCATCGCCCTTGTCTGCTGGTCTCTGTTGGACAAGCAAGCATTCTCCATGGGGAGGGAGCATGGCAGTCCCCAGGCCCCAGCCTTATCACCATCTAACCAAAAATACATAAATACGTATAATCATCTTTGTATCTAATTACTATCTTTAAGTCCTCACATGTTAGATCAAAAAGATAGGCATTTTTGGGCTTCCCTGGTGGCGCAGTGGTTGAGAGTCCGCCTGCAGATGCAGGGGACACGGGTTCATGCCCCGGTCCGGGAAGATCCCACATGCCGCGGAGCGGCTGGGCCCGTGAGCCTTGGCCGCTGAGCCTGCGCGTCCGGAGCCTGTGCTCCGCAATGGGAGAGGCCACAACAGTGAGAGGCCCGCATACCGCAAAAAAAAAAAAAAAAAATGATAGGCATTTTTGTCTGTCTGGTCCACCGCTATAGTCCCAGGGCCTATCTCAGCACAGAGCACGTGTTCAATAAGTGCTTTTCTGAATTAATGAATTGTCCCTTTAAGCTCTCCCTCCCAATTACCCTAAAGATACCAAACCAAGCCACTCTGGGCCTGTTAAGATTTTGTTCTACTCCCACTCTCCCCCAAATCCCAGACCTTCAGGCTGAAGCCAGAGATTCTATAATGTAGAGTATGATGGGCAGGTGCCCCTTGGAGGCATTATGGGGGTGGGCTCTGGGGCCTGGGTGTACCCAGGGAGGGGCCCAGGGGAGGCCTGGCCTAGAGCATGCTCCAGCCATCTTTAGGGAAATCTTCCTGTCCCCTCCCTCTGGGGCTGCTCGGCCTGGTGGACAGGAGAGAGGAGGGCAAAAAGCCCCACTCTGCAGGTCTCCCTGTCTCGGATCCCTTCACAAGATTCCCAGTGGAACAGCTGAGCCTTCAGAAGTTTGCTTGGCTCAAGCATCCCGGATGTCCAGCCTCCCCAGTCAGTTTGAACTGCTCGCCAACACGCCCTGGCTGCCCAGCCCTCGCCCACCTCAGCAGGCCCTCCTCCCACGGAGTCCTCCAGACCCACCTCCACAGCAGCTTCTGGGGAAGGAGCGCACTCCCCACTGGTGCCAAGGCACCCAACAGCCCTCTCGCCAGCCCCACCCTTCAGGTCCTGGGATGGAAAGGAAAGAGACACCCAAAGTGTTCCTGCCCAGAAGCTGATTCCAGCCCCCTAAAAAATAAAATGCATTCACCCCGCGGAGTGCAGCGCTCCAAAGTCCCTTTGAAGTGAGAGGAAGGAAGCCACCCAGTCTCCCCAGAGACCACTGAGTCTGCCCGGCCGGCACAACCTAGAGACAGGAGAACGTTTGCCCTCAGACGCAGGGATGAAAAGGAACTGGAGGTGCAGGGAGCCAGGGAGATGGAGGAAAGGAAGATCAGACGAATCTTTGTTATTGCATCTCAGGGGAAGCAGAGGTGAGAAGCTGCTTGAGAAATGTCACCGGATAATGAATGCTATTTCACTCGAGCGCTGAGGTGTCAGTCAGATGCACGCAGAGGGATAACAGCCATCCTCCTTAGGGACTCTGGGTGGATCTTCTGCTCTTCCGCGCCCCCTCCTTCCCACCTGACCCTATTGTTCTATTGTCAACAGGAAGAATAAATACAACAGGAAAAGATAAATATAGCAGAAAGATAAGTAATACAAAACTCCCAAGGCTATTGTGAGAATTAAATAAGATAATATATGAAATTCCTTACCAAAAGGTAAAACACGCTACAAAGTAGGAGGAGATGGCTGAAGCCTAAGATCAAAACTCCCCCGCAGGTGGTAAACCCTTCAAGGGCCTGTGCCTTTTTAAGGTTAACATCCCAACACAGTGCCTGGTGCATAATAGATGCTCAACAAATCAAGGGAGGAAAGGAAGAAGAGAAAGGGACATCCAAGGCAGAACTGAGGCCACAGGAGGGCGGACTGAGAGGCCCCTGATTCCCCCAAATGATAATCATCATGACCCATTTACCTGGAGAGTTTGGGCTGAAGTAATTTCTTGACACAGAATCTTCTGTTCAAGCCCTGAATTCTCTGTTTTCTGAGATTCCAAGCAGGAGAAGAAAATGAACACCCACCATGTGCCCGGTTCACTTTCTTAGGCATGTAGACAGCATGCTCTCTCTCTCTGCTCCAACATTCACCCCATCCCTGCTATGAACCAGACACCAAAAAAGGCTCTGGGGTTACAGAGACTGAGAGGGGTCTCTGCCCTCAGGGGGTGGAAACAGCCTTCTCAGAAGAGCCAGAAATCCACACCCTCCCTGAGGATGGGTCTGAGGCCTGTGCCTCCTGATAAAACATCATCTTTCTGAGCTCTCCCTGTGAGTGAAAAGCCAGCCACCCCTCTCAGTCCCTGGCCCCTTCAGACTCAAGGGGCACCAAGCCCGCATGAGCCCACCCCCTAACCAGTCCTGGGATGGAGCCTACAAAGGAGAGCCTAAAACCATAGCTCAGTCTCCCCCAAGGCGTTCCACTCCATTAGAAGTGTCAGCACATTCAAGTGGGAAAGAATCTGAAGCCCAGGAGGGCAGTCCTGCCAGCCCTGACACAAATTCTAGTCCTGGAGAATTCTCTTGCCAGAGAGAGCAAAAGGAGAGTGATGTTCCCTTCCAGTTCTGAAGGATCGAGTACCAAGATGCTTCCCTTTGAGTGGAGAAAGGGGAAAACAGGGTTTTGCGTTTTCCAAAAGAGGCTCATCTGGCCTTATCTTAGAGAGAGTGAGGACCTCACTGCAGGAGGTGGAGAGAGAGGCCAGGCGTGTGTCTCTCTTTCTCTTCTTTGGGGTGACAGAGAGGCACTGAGGGGAAGGGAAGGTTTTTGGCCGGGGCCGGAAGTCTAGCATGTTGGTAATGGAAGAGGCATTTTTTAAAAAGCTTAAATAAGTGAGTAGAAAGAACAAAGAGCTGCAACTCTTTGAAACTGGATAAAGGGGCAAAAAAAGAGGGGAAAAGCTAAGACTAAAAATAGTTCCTTGTAAAGGAAAAAGGTGTTCAGATATCTTGAGGTTTGTTATAATTTTCTCAAAAACATCATCTGTAAATGAAATGCTCAAGTGTGTAATGACAGATGGGTGCTTTTTTTAAGTTAAGTAGTCTTGGAGCACTTTACTTGCTGGGGAACCACAAGCAGAAATGGCCGTGTTGCATCTGGAAAGTCAGGATGTGTAAGGAGCCCAGGCTTGACAGTCCTTACATTACAAGTCCAGGTTGCTCAAACTCCCTGAGACTCAATCCTTTCAACTATAAGTTGGGGTTATTAGGGGCAATTCTTCAAGAGAATTAAGTGAGATGTCGACTACAAAGCCCCCTTCATAGAACTGGCACTAAATAATTAGTAGATTTCTGCCCCACACCCCTCCCCTCCATGAGATCTCAAAAAATGTTTCAAAACATAGGCAGGATTCCTGTTGCCACTTGGTGACAGCATACCTGAGCTCAAGGTGGCACAGCACTCGGAACACTCCTGAGCAAGCCTCTGGCTTCTGCCTCTGTGGGATCCTTGGACAGTATCGCATTTTCCCACAAAGCAGGGATGCCTCCTTCCATGCTCCCCTATGACACCTTGCTGTGTCTTCAGAATTCCTCCTTATGCCAGGAATAACCACAGTAGTAATTAATGCTGAGGGGGGTTATAAAATGATTCCATACACGTGATTATCTCACTTGAGCCTCACAATAACCCTTCAAAGTAGTCGAGGAGGTTTGGGTATTTGCCTCACTTTAGAGTTGATGAAACTGAGATTCCGAAAAGTTCAATGACTTGTCCCAGGTGTCACCGTCTACTCTTTGGTGGGCGGGGACCTGAGCCTGTGGCCTCCCCCTGACACCTGACACTACAGCTGCCTCCCCCAGCAGGGTCTCACAGAGCACAGCTTGTCAGACAAGGAACGTTTGCTCTGGAAGAAAATGGGGGCAGGAAAGGAGAAGGAGCCCCTTCCTTCTATCCCGTGGGGATTAGTCTTTCCTGTAGGCCAGATGTTTGTTCTGTGTCTTCTGGTGAGTATGACTGTATCAGTTTACCAGGGCTGCCATAACAAAGTACCTCAAACTGGGTGGCTTACACATCAGAAACTTATGGTCTCACAGTTCTGGAGGCTAGATTAGGGCCCACCTAATGACCTGTTTTAACTTGATGACCTCTGTAAAGAGCTATCTCCAAATAAGGTCACATTCTGAGATCCTGGGGGTTAGGACTCCAACATATCCTTTGGGGGGGGCACAATACCCCATAATAATTTTGATCTCCCCTCCCACTTTCCTCTACAAATGAGGAAACTGGTTCAGAGAGGTTAAGTCACATGCCCAAAGTCACACAGCGAGGAAAAGCAGCAGCCACTAGCCCTGATACCAGAGTCTGTGTGGGCCCTACAACACCATGCGCCCTCCCTCCATGGAGCCCACTACCTGCCATGGGAACAGAGGCCACCCCACTGCAGAGTTGCCCCTCACACTGTGTCAGGGATTAAAGTGAAGAGTAGGAGAAACGTTCCCAGCCAGCAACCTTGACTTTCCCCTCCGTCCCTGCCGCTGCCTCCTCAGTGCAGTGGGGGTCAGGAGCAGTGAAGGTGCGACAGGTGAGGAGTGGATGGGAAGGAGAGCGGTGGAAGGCAGTCAGGCGAGGGGTGCTGGGAGCGCTTGGCGAGTCCCCTGAGGGTGAGCGCCTACCCCATCCCGAGTTCCTCAAGCCAGTAGATTTGCAATCAGCAGAGTGCCTGAGTAGGTTCTGGAAACAGCTCCCACTAGTGACTTGTAAAATGAAGCTTTTTCCTAAACTACTTGAGTCATGTTTTGGAGTTTCTCAATGGCTTGGTTCCTGCCTCGCAGGATCCCTGAGATCAAGAATTACTTCCACACACGCACACTCACACACACACACACGCACACGCACACGCACACACGCACACACCCTGCAGGCCTGACTCTTCCTCCGACACAATATCCCTGAGCCCTTTTCCAGGGAATGAGAAGCATCCTGGGCTGGGGGGAGGGAAGGAGGAGGGAGGCAGGAACACCCCGGGGGCCCTGGAAAGGGCACAGGACAGAGACGAAGGCAACGCGGGGCAGCCTGACATAAAAGACGTTTCTGGCGGGAAGACTTACACACCCTTGCTCTGCCTCTGTTGTCGCACCTGGAGCGGGGGACCCAAGCTCTGTCAACGTCCCATTCTTCCCACAGCCATACCCTGTAATTCTGCCCCACTCCCCCAGGAAACAAAACTCTGCAAGAGCAGTTATTTTTTTCTTCAGCAGCACCTTATTCCTTTGTCTGGGTTGTGTTCCATTTGCCCAGAAAATGTGGGGAGACCCATGCTCTGTGCCGCCTGTGCAGCCCAGCGGATCTGTGTGGATTAGCTGTGCGACTTGGGGCCACTCACCCTCTCTGGGTCTAGCTTTACCTTCTATCATTTCAGACCACTCCAAACACCCCTCCCTCCAGGCAGCTTGTTCTGATGTCTCCTCTGCCTCGCCCCCACCCCCTCCTTGCCCATCCCATGCCTACTGCCTCCTCCGCTGTGAGCTTCTGGGGAGCGGGCTGTTGCCTGGCTCATCTCCATAGCCTGAGAAGCCCCAGTACTATGTTCCTGGCACAGGAATACAATGCCAACCGAAATACAATGTTCAGTTGTATTTACTAAACTAGAAGTGTAATGACACTGATTCTTTAGTGTTGAATGACACTTTACATGGCTATCTATTGCCACGTAACAAATCACCCCAAAATTTAGCAGTTTAAAACAATATGCATTTATTATTTCATGGTTTCTGTGGGTCAGGAACCCAGGCGCAGCTTAGCTGGGCCCACTGCCTCAGGGTCTCTCATGAGGCTGCAACCAGGTGTCAGCCAATGTGGCAGCAGTCACCTAAAGGCTCAAATGGGGGAAGGGATCTGCTTCCAAGCTCACTCGTGTGCTCGTTGGCAAGACTTGGTTTCTCCAGGACTGCTGGACCGAGGGGGACAATTCCTCTCCGGCTGTTGGCCGCTGGTCGCCCTCAGTTCCTTCACTTGTGTACCTCTTCATAGGGCAGCTGACAAAAAGGCAATCTGCTTCCTCAGAGCGAGCAGGTGAGAGGCAGAAGAGGGCGCAAACAAGGCGTGATCCACCGTCTTTGCAATTCTGCCTCGGAACCGATACCCCATCACTTTCAGGTGTTTGTTACAAGCAATCCACTAAATCCAGCCCACACTCAAGAGGAGGGATTACACAAGAGTGTGAATACATGGAAGCAGGGTTTATTGGAGACGATTTTGGAAGGCTGTCAATCACACAGGGTAAAGCATTTCATAGGATATTTTCTCATTTGCCAAAGTGGAGCTAGACCAGGGGAGGGATGATTAGAATGAGAGGAGCATAAGGGAATAGAAACCACATGAAAATATAAGGTCTCCCACATCCAGATGACTCTTGGGCCAGTCAGCCCAGTTCTCTGCCACCAAGGTACTGGCTGTCTAAAGGTATAACTGTCCTCCTGGCCCCCAAACTCCCAGGTGTTAAATGCTTCC
This sequence comes from Tursiops truncatus, assembly GCF_011762595.2. Lineage (NCBI taxonomy): Eukaryota > Metazoa > Chordata > Mammalia > Artiodactyla > Delphinidae > Tursiops > Tursiops truncatus. Next base: position 87,108,228 of record NC_047034.1, read on the forward strand.
CAGCATGCTTACATTCCTTTAATAATAACATTCTTCATGGCATATCCCTTTGTACAAGGCACTTTCACATTCACTATCTTACTTTTTCCTTATTACTGTCCTTGGTGGGTAGTTCTTTCTTTTTTTAATTAATTAATTTTTTTCCTTTGGCTGCGTTTGGGTCTTCGTCGCTGAGCACGGGCTTTCTTTAGTTGTGGTGAGCGGGGGGCTACACTTCGTTGCTGTGTGCGGGCTTCTCACTGCAGTGGCTTCTCTTGTTACGGAGCACAGGCTCTAGGTGCTCAGGCTTCCATAGTTGTGGCACATGGGCTCAGTAGTTGTGGCTTGCAGGCTTATTTGCTCTGCAGCATGTGGGATCTTCCTGGACAAGGGCTCAAAGCCATGTCCACTGCATTGGCAGGCAGATTCATAACCACTGTGCCACCAGGGAAGCCCCTCAGTGAGTAGTTCTTATGTGTTCCCATTTTACAGCTGAGAAAACTGAGGCCCAGAAATGTCATGATCACATGGCCTAATGAATGGCAAGGTTGGAGCTGAACCCAGTCTGACATCCTCAATTTTATCTAAACTTTTAAAAACTTGTTTCTCTATCAAGACAGTACCACTTCAAGTGAAAGAAGTTCCATGCAATTACAATGTACAGTGAGAAGAAAGCATTTCTATTTATTTCTCTAAAACTTAGTGTCAGGGCAGTTCCATCTTCTCCAGTCTCTTGACTTTGGTGAACAGATACTCCCTGAGGACTTGGAATCAAGTCTAAGCCCCAGCTGGACTCAGGTACCAGCCCTGGGACCTCAGGAGGACACAATGGCATTGGCAGTTCGAGGTTCTGGAGGTAGTTTCTTCCCTTCCCCTACAGTGGTACCCTCTCCCCAACTTAGATATCCATATGCCAATATTCTCCTTCCTTTCATAGAAACAATTCTTAGTAAAGAAAACAGCAGGCTTGGTGGATGGGGCATGGGATTTTGAGGAACAAGTGTCCAGCTGCGATGTCTTAGCTTCAGTCCTTGGCTCTCTGAGTTTTTGTAAGGAGATTATCCTGCTATGATTTGGGGGGCAGGGGTGCTGATGTTGGGAGTACTTGATGGTATTCTAATGAACTGGTCCTGCAGCAGCCATAGAGAAAGGTCACCCAGTACGGACGAGACAAGGTATTCTCTGAAGGAACTGGATTCTTGTTGTCAGTCTTCCAAGGAGGAGGGTCTTGGGCAGGTGGAGGGTGCCCCTGCCTCTACTACAACCTCCCTTTCTTATATCTAGACCTCGAGGAGGGAAACTATCTGGACATGAGCTTCAGGGCAGACGGCAATAAGATAACATGGAGGCAGAATAATGGTCCCCAAAGATGTCCGCATCTTATTTCCTGAAACCTTTGAATATGTTACTTTAACATGGCAATAGGGTGACTTCCCTGGTGGCACAGTGGTTAAGAATCCGCCAGCCAATGCAGGGGACGTGGGTTCGAACCCTGGTCCAGGAAGACCCCATATGCCGTGGAGCAACTACGCCCGTGTGCCACAACTGCTGAGCCTGTGAGCCACAACTACTGAACCTGCGTGCCTAGAACCCGTGCTCCACAACAAGAGAAGCCACCACAATGAGAAGCCCATGCACTGCAACGAAGAGTGACCCCCGCTCGCCACAACTAGAGAAAGCCCACGTGCAGCAACAAAGACCCAACGCAGCCAAAAATAAATAAAATTAAAAAAAAACAAAACATGGCAATGGGGGTTTGCAGATGCGACTAAGTTAAGGATCTTGAGGTGGGGGAGGTGATCCTGGGTTAGGTGGGACCCACACGGGTCCTTATAAGAGGGAGGCAGGAGGTCAGATTCAGGAGATGTGCCAACAGAAGCAGAGGTCGAAGTGACGAGGCCATGAGCCAAGGAATTCAGGCAGCCTAGTAACTGGAAAAGGTGAGGAAATCAATTCTCCCTAGAGCTCCCTGAAAGAAGGCAGCTCTCCTGACACCTTAATTGTAGCCCACTGAGACCAATTTTGGATTTCCAACCTCCAGAACTATGAGATAATACATTTATATTGTTTCAAGCCACTAAATTTGTGCTAATTTGTAGCAACAGCAATAGACAACTAACGCAGTTGGTATCTGTTACAAAGAAATCAGCCAGGAGATAGAGTGGGTCAACACACAGCTCTCAAACCCGACCACCTGGGGATATGTCACTCTTGTTTACTCCACTTTGTGTCATCCAGAGCCTGTGCACTAGAGCCGTGTACCCCTACCTGAGCCAGAGAGTTAAAGGGAGCAGCACCTTTAACTGGGGAACACGTGGTGATGGCAGCAGTGATGATCAGAGACCCCCGAAGAAGAGGTGACTTGCCAGCAAGGTCCAGCCTCTGCTCTCCAGTGAGAGAGCCTCTGAACCAGGCCCACCCTGGAGGATCAGGTCTTATTTCATCAAAGACTGAAGTCACTGGGCTTCCCTGGTGGCACAGTGGTTGAGAGTCCGCCTGCCAATGCAGGGGACACGGGTTCGTGCCCCGGTCCGGGAAGATCCCACATGCCACGGAGCGGCTGGGCCCGTGAGCCATGACCACTGAGCCTGTGCGTCCGGGGCCTGTGCTCCGCAACGGGAGAGGCCACAACAGTGAGAGGCCCGCGTATCACAAAAAAAAAAAAAAAAAAAAGACTGAAGTCACAGCCTTTAGGGCACCCCCCCCACCCCCGCCACCAGACATCCTCTGCAGTGCCAGGAGGCCTGACGTGAGAGTCATCTGCTCCAGGGTCTTAGACGCTGGGGGCTGCCCACCAATGGATCTAAGGAGATAGTCAAAGCTGCCGAAAGCTTCAAGGCAAATCCTAGAGGCGGTGCCTCTTCCCCAGCCCGCCAGGCCCAGTTTGGGCCCCCGAGCCCTGCGGAACCTCTGCGGGAGCAGCCTGCAGCAACTCCCCCTTCCCAGATGTCCCCATCACGTCATAGCTCTCGGCTGCCCTCTGGCTTTAGCTCTCAGATCCTCTCTCGAAACCTGTTGGGACTATAAAAATGACATCTCATCTGGGGCCCTTTCCAGAGGCTGGTGAAGTCCAGGTGGCCCACCAGGAGTAGCAGAGCGGAGGGAGCTGGTCATAGGCTGCCCCAGGGAGGGAAGGGCTTCCATGAGCCAGCGTAGGGCATGCTGCAAGAGCAGCTGAGTGGGTGAGGTTTCAAGGTGCCAGGCCTGCTCCCCTTTCCTCCATGCAAAGACATGCTCCACCTCAGGGGCTCTGAAGCACAGGCTGAATGGGGACCATACCTTCTAGACTAAAAACTGGGACACTCATTGGCCTAAGAAACAGTCTGGCAGATGGAGTTTGATTTTGGAATTACCAGGTTTTTTAGGACACTGCAATCAATTGAAAGAACAATGGGACAGAGTATTTAAATTCTAAAACGCAGTCTCTCCCAATAAATCTCACCATCATAAAGTTCCTGATAATTGGCGCCCCTACAAAGCTCTAAGAGGGTGAAGGTTGTGTTTTGCTCACCACCGTGGCTTTGGCACCTAGGACTAGGTATGTTACCTAAATATTTAATGAGAGAATAAGAGACCGTTCACTTTGACAAGGCCCAGGCAAATTCCCAGAATATTTGTCCCAGACCTCAGGCCAGGGCCGCCAGCTGCGTGGGAAAGGCCACAGTCCCCTGTGTCACCCTCTTTCACCTCCCTAACTCAGGAACCTCCAGTGGGGCAAGGGATTTTTCAGTGTCCTTCTGCCCCTGTTCGGGGAGACATGCTGAATCCCACCTAGTACTTGTACCCCCTCGAGGCCTGACCCGTCCCAGAAGGAGCTGCTGTGTTTCCAAGTAGACAAGGCAGCTTTAGCCTCCCCGCTGCCCAGGAAGGGGGTTGGTATTTACTTTTCAAGGCTGGATGGGGAAGGACAGATGAGCAGCTGGGTGATGCCGGGCTGACAGACACAGTGGGGAAGGGAGGACACCCCTTCAGGATGCCACCTGTTATGGACTGAACTGTGTCGCTCCAAAATCTATATGTTGAAGCCCTAACCCCCATTGTGACTGTATTTGGAGACAGGGCCTTTAAAGAGGCAATTAAGGTTAAATGAGGTCCTAAGAGTGGGGTCCTAATCAAATATGACTGGTGTCCTTATACGAAGAGGAAGAAATACCCAGGAATGTGCAGGCACAGAGGAAAGGCCGTGTGAGGACATAGCAAGAAGGTGGCCATCTCATCTGCAAATCAAGGACAGGGGACCCAGGAGAAACCCACCCTGCTGACAAGTTGATCTTGGACTTCCAGCCTCCAGAACCAAGAGAAATAAATTTCTGTTGTTTAAACCACCCAGTCTGTGGTATTTTGTTATGGCAGCCCTACCGGATTAAGACACTTCTCAAGGCAAAGAAGACGCAGAGGTCTGAGTGGTCAGAGGAGACAAAGAGGCCAGGGAGACACATGCACAAGTGCCCAGTGAACTTTGCAAGGGAGCACCCTGTGGGTGGCAGAAAGCCCTTCCTCTTCCTCTTGTGTCTAAATAAATCCTTCAAATACAGTCCAAATCCATAGCCCACCAATGACTAGAATATCCATATGTCACCTTCTACCCTAGCCTGTCAATAGGTCTCTCAGTCCTGAAGCTTCTCAGATCCCAGCTTCTCTCCCTAACTGGTCTGTGTCTGGGACTCCCTGGAAATGGACTCAGGAAAGTGCTTTGAGATTCTCTATTCTTTGCATATTTTCCAAACCCACCAGGGCCGCAGGTGCAGGCACGAGAGCTCTGGCCCCAGCATCCCTCCAGCTTAGGCCTGCCTGCCTCTTTGTCTTAGGAGCTGAGGTCAAGAAACTGGCCACCAGGGTGAGCCTGGGAGTCCCAGGGCCACAAGCCTAGGTATCGGACAGCCAGTTTGCCTACAGTCCGCTCCACTGCTTATGCATGACTCTCTTGATGAGAAATGCCCCCCAGGGAGTTGATTTGGGAAACTTGGCTGAGATCTGGTGCTCCCACGGGAGGGGGCCTGGCTTACAGGACTTCCCAGGTCACAGTCCAAAGCTGCAGGAGGTGTGGCTGCCCCTACCCAGGAAGCTCCTTGATGCCTCTCACGGGCCCTAAAAATAAAGCTTCAAGGACACAGCTATTCTGGTCTCAATGCTAGAGGGGGCCCTGGGAAAGAAAGAGACTCTTAGGTTTTGTGGTCCGAGCCAGAGGGGTAGACAAGGACGAAACGGGGGAGGCCCAGCACCTCCGAGGGAACTTTATTTTCGCCCAGACGAGGTGCGAAGGGAGCAGTGTCCAAAAAGGAGGCACAACTCCACAAGCCAGAATGGGGAGACAACTTTGGTCTGCATCTTACCAGCCCCAGCCCGACTCCAGGGAGTATCTCGTGCAGCAGGTCCCCACTGCTCACCAAGCTCCCTGGAGCTGGAACTCCTTGGGGTGGAGGGCTGTTCGGCCGACCTGGAAGGGCTAACACCGCCCCCAAGCCCCTCAGGCACACACTCGGCACATCCTTACCTGCCAGCTGTAGCTCAAAATGTAATTCTGATATGACAGATGATCCAGAAAGATGGAGACGGAGGATCCCCAAAAAACAAAGACTGAGAAGGGAAAGGCTAACCAGCGAGAGGTCCTGTGAGCGAGGGGTTTGAGGGCAGGGACCACACCTCCTGTGAGTCAGTGCCTCCTGCAGAAGCTGGCATCGTGCCCTGTACATAGTAGGCACTGAGTGAATTCTATGGTTTGGTTGGCCTGGGGTGATGAGGAATCTTGCCAGATACAAAAGAATGTATACAAAGTTGGCTTTTGAGATTCGGTCACTAGAGGGCGCTCCAGGACAAGTGCTTAGCTGCCTCATGCTCTTAAGCGTTTAGAGGACAGTTTGGAGTGTGTTTCTTTTTCAACAAACATCTTCTGAACAATTGCTCTGTGCCAAACACACTAAGTGCTATGAAGGATACAAAAGGATTGAGACATGATTATTGCCCTCAAAGACAGGGTCATCTCTTTAGAAACATAAGAGGCATGAGCAAAAAATAATGTATCCTTATTTATCTACCAGCAACTTCTATTGGTTAAGGGCTGATTAATCTTCACACACTGTTCCTTCTACCTATAATGCTCGTGCCTCTCTCATATCCACATGCCTTCCCACCTCTTGCATGTCTTTGCTCAAACATCACTTTCTCATGGAGCCTACCCTTCTCACCTCACTTTAGAGCAAGCGTGTTCCCCGCAGCACTGCATCATCTCACCCGGCTCTACTTCCTCCCCTGGAGCTTCAAACTGATAGGGATTGAGTAGGATAATCAAATAGTCAGCTTAGAGACCCCATTAGGGAATTGTAGATAGAGAGGGAACTTTAAGGGGCTTTGGGAGACCACAGGAAGATGAATGGTCACTCCAGAAAGTCATGGGAAAATCCTGAAACGATGTGGGCTTGCTTGACTCATAAAATAGAACTGGTCACTTAACACCAGAGCCAGATTGGCTCGCTTAACAACAAAATCAAGCTAACTTGATTAACACAAAATCATGCAACAGAGGCACGAGACATGCTCCAAAACAATAAACAACAAAACAACGGTAGCATGAGACCTATAGCCCGCCCAGTGAGCTCAATAAGTTAATGACCCCCAAAACATGCTCTTTGACCCCTAGGACATGCTCTTTGCACAATGCCTTAAAAACAATAAAACAATAGTGGAGAATAAGTCCTACAACCTGCCCCGTGGTGGGCACACACACAAAAAACAATCATTTATGGAAACGTGACATCTACTCAAGAAAGACAAAGAAGGTCTTCTCCCCTTCCCCTGTCTTCTTCTGATTATAAAAATGGAACCCACTAAGCACTCAGGGCAGCACAACGCTCGCCTGCCCGCTTGTAAGCCTCACAAGTGTCCTATCCTAATAAATCACGTATCTATCACTTTGCCTCTCACTCAATTCTTTCTGCCCTGAGACATAAAGGACGGTGCTCCTGGAGCCCCCTGAAACGACACCTATCGGTTTCAAAGCCGTCCAACCTGCTACGCAGTTTACACACTTCTTGTTTCCACAGTCTGTGCCCTCCACAGAGTTCCATGAGGGTGGAGGTTCCATGTGCTGTGTTCGCTGAGGGACACGGTGAATAGAGCAGAGCTTCACACCCAGTAGGTACTCAAAACATATTTTTTAATAAACAGGACAGGTGACAATTCTAATTAACCTCAAGTAAACCGAGTGGCCAGGGGCCAGCCAGCGAGTATTCCTGCCTTTTGGAGGGTCTGGGTGAGGCGGGCATCATGGGCAGTAAGGGGGCTTCTCAGAGGAGGGCACATTTAAGCTGGTCTTAAAGGATGAAGAGCAGCTCACAGGTCAGAGAAAGTGGAAAGGGACATCACATGGAGGGGACAGCTTGAGCAAAGGCCCAGAGGCCAGCCCCGCAGGCTGGTAGGTGTGGCCATGGCCGAAGGCTACACCAGATGTTTCTTCTGGCCTCAGCAGGAAGCTGCTGCCCACCCTGGCCCATCGGGGGCCGCAGCTCCAACCAGAGCTCCTGGGCAGCATCCAGGCCATGTTCCTCTGCCTGCCTGGGGCTTTCCCTCGCCCTACCTTCCCACCACCGGCTTCCTGCTTTTAGTGTGTGTTTCACTTGTGTTTCCTGCTGTCAAGGGCTTCCTGGCGTGGGCAACCTCCACCATTCCCGGTGCAGAGATATTCTCCTCTTCTGCTGCTGCAAGCAAGAAACAAACTGCACAGCCCAGAAAACAATCCATCATTTTGTCATAACATTTCCATTTCAAAGACTTTCCTTCCTTTCCAAAGCTTCTCTCTGGCCAAAGCTTCCTCTCATTAGCAAGAGGAGAACTGGCAGGAAAATGAGTGACAAGGAGGGAGAGGAACTGAAAATAGGGCTCTAGGCCTGAGGCCTCTGCCTGTGTGTACTCAGGGCCAGGGCCCAGGCAGGGACTGGTAGGAGACCTGGAGACTCGTGTGTGTGTGTGTGTGTGTGTGTGTGTGTGTGTGTGTGAGAGAGAGAGAGAGAGAGAGAGAGAGAGAGAGAGAGAGAGAGAGAGCCCCTGTTTTTCAGCACTTACGATTCATGCCACCGGGTCAGAGACTTGCCCACTCATATCACAAGGCATAAGCCACCCTTGGGCTCTTTCTCAGCCTCCACAGTGTGCCAGGAAGTTCCCTGGGCACTGAAGATTCAGAGAGTAAAAATGCTGTGCTGTCCATCCGGGACTCTAGCAGAGAGACCAACATGTCAGTGAATAACAAAGGCGAGATAAACGCTGTTTTAAAGATCCCTGCCGAGCAGTCAGGAAGCGGGGAGGCAGCAGTCTGGTGCAGGGTGGGTGTCACCTCAGAGGACACTGAAAGCTGGTCTTGAAGGGTGAGGAACAGCTCACAGGTCAGAGAGAGTGGAAAGGAGAAAACAGGCAAAGGGAGCGGCATGAGCAAAGGCCCAGGGGCCAGCCCTGCAGGGTACTGGGTGTGGCCACGGTAGCAGACAGATGGCAGCTGCTACATAGATGGCAGCTGCTACATAGAGGGTGGACGTGAATGGCCACTGAGACTTCCTCAGCTGCCCCGCCAGGCCCTGGTTCTCGCCAGCAGACAGCGCAGGTAGGAGACCTGGTAGTGAGTCAGCCAGGTCTCTCCCAGCATCACAGCGCCTCACTGGCCTCAGTTTGGCTTCTTCACCAGGGAATGGCAGATGTGCCCCCTTCCAAGGCTCCTTTATCCCCTTGCAGACCCTCAGTGATCTGGGCCTGCTTCAAAGCCTGGTGTGGGCCCCTTGGCAGAAACTTAAAACCCTGCAGACAGCTTGGCCCCTTCTCTCCCCTTCAGTGTCCTCCCAGCATGTGCTGAGCCGTTCCCCAGGCTCACAATGGGAAGGAAAAGGTAGAGAGCAGGCCTGAGTGTGCAGTGAGGGCGGGCGGTTGTGAAGATGGGGAGGAAAGAGGAGACCAGCTGTGAGTAGTATGACTGGTCAGGACGAGTGAATCATTTGTCCATTCATCCACTCATTCATGCAACAATACCTGATAGGGGCATTCCATGAGTTAGGCCTCCAAGATATCAAAGAGAGGCACACAGTGTCTGTCCTCAGGGAGCCCACTGTCCGTGAGGGAGACAGACAAGAAAATAAAAATACCAAGTGTACCTCAGGGAAAGGGCTGGGCCCGGCAGGGCCACAGGAGGGCACCAAACCGGACCTGGTCAGGAGATCCTAAAGAGGTCTGGACTGAAGGGAGATTTGAAGGACACTTAAACGTTGGACAAAGGGTAGGACTGTGGAGAACATTCCAAGCAGGCCTTTCTCTGCAGCTAGGAGAAATCCCAGGAGCAGACTGTGAGGCTGCCATGGCCCATGAGACCCAGAGGGCGCTGCCCCCTCGGGACAAGGGTCTCCACCCGGGCCAGGTGGGCAGTGGGTGCGGCGGGGGACCATTGGGTCCAAGCTACCTATTTAGGAAAGTCATCACATAAATACAACGACTTTCTACATTACCTCCAACTGAGGCCTGGATGTTTCCTTTGTTAAGGGAAAACCACTGAAATATAACACAATTTTTGTGAGCCTGTTTGGCTTTTTTTTAATCTACAGGAAGCCTAAAAATAATGAAAGTGGCCCAGTTCTGTCTCATTCTTGGCAAATAGGCAGAATTGGTCTTAGATTTTAAGAAGTGCCTGATGCCAGACCTTACTCAGCACCACACTCGCCTCCCCGACCCAGTCAGGCTGAAGCACCAACGCTGCCCTCTGCCCTTGAAGTCCCAGAACATCCTCCTGTGTCCTCTGCCCAAACCCACCCCAGACCCCTCAGCTCCCCAGGGCTGCCGCCTGAGCCCTTCCTCCCCCACGTCACCCACCACGGTGCAGCCCTGCTCCTTCCCTACCAGAGGTCCCCAGTTCCCTCCACGGCCAGCACCGGCTGCTCAGCCGCAGACGAGAAAGCCACTGACACAGCATCTCCACCACCCTGGGTGCCATCTTGTGTGTCCTTGGGTACGGCTGGGAAAGACCCCAGGAGATGCCCCCAGAGGGTCCCGTCAGCAGGACCCCATCCGCAGCTCCTGTGGGAGCCCCCTGCCCCCTTCCTAAAGGACAGCCTCCTTTGTGAAGTGTCACAGCCACGCCTGTAGCTTCAGGCGCTCTGAGACATGCCACATGACTCACCTGCCCCTGCTGTTTGCAGGGCACCTGTGGTCAGGATACAGTGAGGGCAGGGACTAGATAATAATGCAGTCCCAGACCTCTTTCCAAGGCCTTCTGAGAGTTCAGCTGCTATAAAGGTGTGACTTAAAGCCCAGTGACTGTCCTGGGGGCAAGATTGTCTGTGATTTAGAAAAGTGAAGCCTGATCAATGGTATCGTCCCCTTTAGGGAAATGACTGTCCAAAGAAGGGGTGCAGGGCTTCCCTGGTGGCGCAGTGGGTGAGAGTCCGCCTGCCGATGCAGGGGACACAGGTTCGTGCCCTGGTCCGGGAGAATCCCACATGCCGCGGAGCGGCTGGGCCTGTGAGCCATGGCCGCTGAGCCTGCGCGTCAGGAGCCTGTGCTCCGCAAGGGGAGAGGCCACAGCAGTGAGAGGCCCGCGTACCACAAAAAAAAAAAAAAAAAAAAGAAGGGGTGCAGAGAAGGGAAGGAGGGCCGAGGGAGCAAACGTGCACAGCTCCTGCCAAGTGACCGAGCACTGGAATCTCCCCAGGAGGTTGGTCAGCTGCCCCTCACAGCATCTCAAAGTAGCATGACTGAGAAAAGCCTCTTACCTTTGCCTAGAGGCCCTTGTTCTGACCCCCTGATATTTGTATTTCTTCGGCGGCCTCTCCCCTCCTCCGAAGACTGCAGGGACCTGTGAGCATGCGTGGTCTGTTCACTGACAGCTGTGGCCTTTGCTGACCTTTGACATGTCTGCCTCTGTGAGCCAGTGGACATGGGCCACTCTGGCGCTGGAGCTGCTTTTCAGGCCCTGGCAAGTCAGGTGTGGAGCCTCTAAGGCTGAGGATGGGACTCTGGGCTGTGATTCTTCCCCGCAGCAACCTCAGGACCCTCAGATCTTCCCAGAAGCCCTCTGCCTGTTCCACTAATGTCTTCTCCAAATGGCAGTCAAGGCCTTGTCTTAATAGAACTAGAGCCATTCTCTCCCTAGGCCAATATTCTCTACTCGGCCTGACCTCAAGCCCTTGTTCCCCGGGCACAAGTCTCATCCTGCAAAGGTCTCCCTTACTGCACTCTTTCCCCAGAAAGACGGGGAGTAAGAAAACAGGAAGGCAAGACTGGTCTTGCTTTTAAAAACCTGACCTGAACTTGAAATGGCCAATTCCCTTGTGAAAGTCTCCATCCATCCACAGTGTCCCCTGTGCTCCCCTACCCATGTGGCCCCCGTTCTGCCGAACACACCACGTGACTGTCACATCCCACCCCCAGAGCGGTGCAGGGATTCAGCCCCAAAGGAAGCCAGGCTTTGCAGAGATGTAGTATTTATTGAGAACCATCTGCTTAAAAACCTCACCTATGTGTGTGCATGTGTGTGTGCATGCGTGCGGGTGCATGTGTGTATGTGCGTGTGTTTGGGGACAGTGAGGTTGTTGGTCCGAGGTGCAATCAGACGGCCTTGGCCAGCCCCACGCGGTTGTTGGCCCTGTCAAAGACGCTGTAATACTCCCGGATGAAGACATCCCCCAGGATCCACTGCTGGGAATTATTTTCACCCTGGAAGCCACTGGTGCAGAAGCCCTGGTCCTGGGAAAGGGAAGGCTGACATGAAGCTGGTCCCAACCCCAGTTGCTGTGCCTCTCCGGACCCCACCCCCAATCACTCTCTCATCTATTATTTCCTCTCACCCTTGAAATCACCTTCTGAGCTAAGCAAACAAGTATCAGATTCATCTACTCAACAGACGAAAAAATTGACATTCAGAAATGAAGTGTCAGATCCAAGATCACCTGGTGGGTCCCCTCCCCGTTCCCCCTCACCGGCCCTCCCCACGCCCCCATCCTCCTGCTCTTAGCACCTACGGCCCTGGTGACCAGCCAGAACAGGCCTGGGGACCCAAGACCTTGACAGTTCGGGGTGCTCAGGATTAGGTCAAAGCTGAAGCCGGCAGGGCAGTAGGGATGAGGGCTGGGTCCCCACAAAGCCCAGGTTATCAAGAAAAATCCCAGACAAAGCCCTAGGCCCCAGGGCTTAGAAGCTAGCGCAGTGGATGGAGGTTCCTATGGGTGGCTGTGGTCCCGCCCATCCCACCCTCCCTCAGGCCGCTGGGCTCGGTCCTTCCTGTCTGCACCATTTCTCCCAGGATGAGGCTGCCGCAGCCACAAATGAGGCCCAAGGACCACAGACCCCACTCCGAAAGGCCAGGTGGTCTAAACGCACGTCCTGCTCTCTCCATCTAGCCCATGCCACTTATCACCAATGCGCTGAGTTGCCAGGAGGCAGGAGGGGAGCTGGGTGAGCCCAGGCTTCCTCTCCGGAGACTCATACCTGGTTGGTGTAGGCGGAGGGGGTCAGTGGGTACATTCTGCTGTTGATCTCAAAGACCACCGTAGGCATGCTGCTCAGGCTGCCGCAGTCGATGTCAAACTAAAGACCAGAGGGAGGTCCTCTTAGAAGGGCCGTGGGTGTGATCTGACTGCCAGTAGCAGAGAAAGTCCCAGGTGGGTCCTCTGCCTCTGCACGGCAGCCGAGAAGTGGGGAGGGACCTGCTACTCAGAGGACCCCCAGGGAGGTCCTTAGACCTCAGAGGAGTCACACCGATGGGGACCAGCCCAGGGACAGACACCAGCTCGAGACAAGGAGTTGTTTGCCTCGACATTTCCCCTCCAAGCCCAGCCAGAGCTCCCAAGGACACTGAGAGCACTTAGCTGTCAGGGAGGAAGAGGGGAGACCCATGAGTGGAGGGGGACAAGAGGGCGCAGCAGAGCTCAGGGAGTCGGGGATGTATGACCCTCCCTGCGGACAGGAAGTCAGATTGCAGCCACTGCACGAGACATGGGACCTCCAACAGCAAGTGAGCCAAAGCTAGAAAAGCTAGGCCATCTTGAATGCCTCCCAACCCCTGCAGGAATCCCAAGCCCCTCACCATTTCCCTTTGTCATTTCTTCCATGTGCAAAGGGGTTCCCTCTTCAGGGGGGTCTGGGGAGGTGGGGATAAGGGTCTGGCCTCACCTCACCATACTGGTTCTGTGTGGCTCCGATGGCCATCTGGATGTTAAGGATGTCACTGCTGGGCCCGACCAGCATGGAGGTGCCCGTGTCCAGGATGGCCTGACAGCCACCATCACAGGCCACCACCACACCACCGATGGTGACACTGCAGAGGGGAAATAGGATGGCCTCGCAGCGCATCCGGCATCCACCCCTCCCTCGCTGGGTCCCTCCTAGCCTCCCCTGCCAGGATCCTTGGCAGGAAGGAAGTCCAGCCACCCCAGATCCTTTTCTTTGGGCTCCTTCCTGGAGCCCCCATAACTTCCTGAACTGAGAGAAAAGACCCGAAACCATTTTCTCCCAACTCAGTGACTCAGTGGAGGCCACCTGACCTTCTATGGGACAGCAACTTCAATGGAACAACAAAGTCACAGGCATTAAGGGGTGGAATGGGTACCACACTGGTTGCCCAAAGATCTGGCTTCAAGCTTTGTCCTGCCATTTATTTGCTGCAAATTCCCCAGTCTTCTTACACTCAGGCTTCTTATCTACAAAATGGGTACATTAACCACCCTGTTCTTGATTTCCTCAAGGGATGGTCGTGAGGTTCAAAGTCGATGTTAGTAAATTACAAAATGAGGATCATCACAGCACCACCCCCACAGGGCTCTAGTGAGGACTAAACCAGGCAGTCATATTCTCACCCAGCACAACGCCTGGCAGGTAGTGGTGCGGGATAAGCACAGCTAGTCTTATTAATAAAGTGTAAGTGAACGTTCAGCATTCTCACTGACAAAGACACTTGACCTTGGAGCATCTGATTCACACGTTAATGTGATGGTCTTACGAGCTACCGGGCTGACACCCAGACCCTCACATCCCCACACCTGGAGACAGCCTCTGGCGGGGCCACAGCTGCCGCTCACCCACCTGTCCACGGTGAACTGCCAGTACTTCTGCAAGGTCACAGGCACCCAGTGCAGGGATCCTGTGTAGTAGGACGGGTCAATGGCCCCCAGTGTGAGCATGCTCTCCTGGCCATTCCTGAAACCAAGGAAAGTCATGATGTGGGACTCCGACACCCTGGCTCTGTGAGGAGGTAGCCCAGCCCCACGCAGGGTTAGATGTGATTCAGACCCTGCCGCACTGTCCTCCCTGCCCCCAACACCCACCTCCACCCCAAAGGCTTCAGATGAGCTCTCCCACCTTCCCGGTACTCCAGGCTTTTCTTTGATATCAGCTGCAGCATCCTTTCTCTCTGAACTCTGCAGCACCCCCCCAGGATGAGGCAGCACTAGAGCCCAGAGCATGGGCATTACCGTGGGAGGGGAGGTCAGGAAGTAGGAGGTCACGTGCCTGTCAGGCTCTGCTCAGGCCACTGTGTCCCTGCCCCCCACCACTCAAGGCTTTCGGCCCCCAGCCCTTTGGCCTCGAGTAGGAGAACGGATCTTCAATGAGGTCCCATATGCTCTGCATGAAAACTGCCATCCCAGGGCTTCCCTGGTGGTGCAGTGGTTGAGAATCTGCCTGCTAATGCAGGGGACATGGGTTCGAGCCCTGGTCTGGGAGGATCCCACATGCCACGGAACAACTGGGCCCATGAGCCACAACTACTGAGCCTGCAGGTCTGGAGCCTGTGCTCCGCAGCAAGAGAGGCCACGATAGTGAGAGGCCCGTGCACCGCGATGAAGAGTGGCCCCCGCCTGCCACAACTAGAGAAAGCCCTCGCACAGAAACGAAGACCCAACACAGCCAAAATTAATTAATTAATTAATAAACTCCTACCCCCAACATCTTCTAAAAAAAAAAAAAAAACTGCCACCCCCAGCCCAAACCCTCTCTGCTCCTCCTGGGACTCTGTCTCATGGCCAGGAAACACCGGCACACTGTGGGTTGCCTGCTTCTCACTCTGCAGCTCTTGTTCCTTGGCCTCATCAAGCTCTGTCCCACCTCCGGGCTCTGACACATGCCGCCCCACTGCTTAAAATGTGCCATCCCTTTGCCTCACCTGCATATCACCCACTCGGGCCTCAGCGAAGCTTCCCCTGGCCACTCTCCACACACATATCTTGTCAGACTGGGCAGTCTGTTACTATTAAGCCTTCAGTACATGCAGACCTCCCCTGCAGGGAGTGCTCTTATCACAACTGTCATCATAATTGTATACGTAATTACGATGTGTGTGTTGTCCGTTTCCCCCGCTAAAAAGTTGACTACCAGTTTGTCCTGTTTGCTGATGTATCCCCGTCTCCTGGCACAGCCCCTGCACATAGTAAGGGCCCATAAATATCTACTGAGTAAACGAATGAGTGACTGCACCTATCTACCCCCTGCCTGGGTTACCCAGCTCCTTCTCCTGGGTGTGATTCCCTTCTGCCAGTCCTGCCACCCACCCCTCTGTCTAGCAGAGTTGCCCCATCAGGCGGGTAGAGTGGGGAACACTGGACTGGGAGTCAGGAGCCCTGGGCCCCCGACATGGCTCGTCCACCAGTTTGAGGGTGACCATCCCGCCCAAGCCTCAGTTCCCTGCATATTGAAAAGAGAAGGTTGGACTCCTTTAGAGCCTGCTCTAAACATCTGTGAGTCTCAGGGACATCAATAAATGATTACTGAGGCCTGCCGCTTTGGAAGAAAAGAGATTAAAAGCCCGTATGCAGAGATGCATTCAGGCTTCCTTTTTTTTATTTATTTATTATTTTTTTTTTGCAGTACGCGGGTCTCTCACTGTTATGGCCTTTCCCATTGCAGAGCACAGGCTCCAGACGCGCAGCCTCAGCGGTCATGGCTCACGGGCCCAGCCGCTCCGCAGCATGTGGGATCTTCCCAGACCGGGGCACGAACCTGCGTCCCCTGCATCGGCAGGCGGACTCTCAACCACTGCGCCACCAGGGAAGCCCCAGTCTCCCTTTTCTAAATGCCAGAAATGAAAGTCAAATGCTGGCCCAGTGGACTCTGACTGCATCAGTGACCATGTTGGGGACCTTTAGGCAGGAGGTTGGATGATTCTGGAAGCAAGGAGAGGTTTGCTTGGATGATGGTGACTACCCTTGTGTTGCAGCGTCCCCAAGGGGTGGACACTCCTCAGCCGACAGCCCCTGCCAGGATGTGGAAGTCCAGCCCACGCCGGGTGCAGCTCCTACCTGTCCATGTAAACCGAGAACAGGTCTTGGGCCACCAGGTGCCTGTTCATCATGTTGTCAAACACGGGGACCGAGTACTCAGAGGCAAGGGAGGGGTAGGCCAGCCCCAGGATCCCATCGAACTCGGAGTAGGTGAAGACGTCACCAGGTTCCTGGGTGCTCAGGCCCACAGTCTGCTGGGGGTCCACAATGTCGGAGACCTGCAAGAAAGGCAGAGTGACCTCCACCAGGGGGCCCTGCAGGCAGAGGACCCAGAAAGGTCGAGGGTCAGGCTCTGCCAGCCCGCCCTCCCTCTTTTAGGCAGCGTAGTTATATGAGCTTAAGAGAGAAAAGCCTCCTTTCCCAGCTCTGTGCTGTGGTTTTGAGGGAACTGGTCTGATGAGGCAGGGGACAGGGTGGCAGGGGAAGAGAGAGCATGGCTGGGGGTATGGACAGCAGTGCTCATGGTGCAGAGGTTGGGGGTGAGCCCAAAGAAGGGCACAAAACAAGGGACGCTCCAAGGCCCTCTGCCAGCCTGAAGCCCTACCATCAGCTGCTGCACCAGGGCATCTCCCAGGGAAGAGCCGTGGGAGCAGCATGATGGACAGAGAGAACACGCACGCAGTTTGCATCGAAAAAGATCCCGCTGGGGCTTCCCTGGTGGCGCAGTGGTTGGGAGTCCGCCTGCCGATGCAGGGGACGCGGGTTCATGCCCTGGTCTGGGAAGATCCCACATGCCGCGGAGCGGCTGGGCCCGCGAGGCCTGGCCGCTGAGCCTGCATGTCCGGAGCCTGTGTTCCACAACGGGAAAGGCCACAGCAGTGAGAGGCCCACATACCGCAAAAAAAAAAAAAAAAAAAAAAAAAGAAGAAAAGATCCCGCTGTGCATCCTTGCTCTGTCGTGTGCTGTGTGACCTTGGACAGGTACCTTTCTGAGCCTCAACCTCCTCATCTGTTACAGGGAATAATAACACCTGCATCTCAAGGCAGTGCTTAGACTAAAGAATATGAACGCTGAACATTTATCGCGCACTTACCAAATGTATGATCAGTGAACCTTTATCGGCACTCTGCGAAGAAGTGCTAACCCCAAAGTGTCCTATCAACCTGCCCGCTTCCCTGGAAGGCTGACGTGTCCACTAGCCTATTCTGAGCTCCCACAGCGGCCCACCAGGCCTCCTGCTTCTACTCTGTCCCCTTATAACCCATCCTCCACACAGGTAGCCGAAGCGAAATGGAGAGTGGACGTCCTCAGGTCACCCCTTGCTCCACAGGCTCCTGAAGGTATTCAGGATGAAACCCGTGTCCTAGAGTCCCCTCATGCTCTGGTCCCTTAGCTCACCCTGCTCCACCCACACTGATCTTTCTCTTCCTTGGGTGCCCCACTCATTCTCACTTCATGTGAGACTTCTGTGGGTGGCAGGGGGGAGGGAGGTCCTGACCCCTGAGCCTCTCTCTCCCACCCCCTGCCCAAGGTGGGTGAGCGAAGAGAGCAAGGTGCACCACGGCTCAGGCCCACAGCAAGGGCCAGCTCTTCCGTGAAGATGCAGGATTTCCCCCCAGAACCCAAAACAGCAGAAAATAGCAAAACCTCGGCAGGGGAATCGGCCTTCCAGACGTCTGTCTGCGGGGCCACCTCAGCCAGTGGCTCTGGTGCTGACTCCTGGGGAGGCCTGAGCTGGGAGGGCAACTCCTCAGCTGAGGAGAGGGCTGTCAGCAGAGAAGGGCTGTGTCCTTTTGGGCTTGAAGTAGAAAAGACTTCAGCCAGACTCCGGGAAGAACTAAAGGAAGGTCAAGGGGAAGAGCACCAAGGGATGCTGCTGGAGTTTTAATCTTAGATGGTGGATGAGGACGAAAAGAAAGATGTTAACGTGTATTGGGCACTTACTATGTGCTGGCCACTGTATTAAGTACTTCAGAAGACAAAAAGGAACACGAGCAAGGGGAGCCCTTGCCCAGAGGGCACAGATGCTCTCTGACATGAAAGAAGATGCTGCTCTGTGACTGATCAAGAATGAGGTCAAGCCCAGAGAGTCGGAGACGTGGGTCTGACACTCAGCTCCCATTGTCCCCCAGCTGTGCGACTTCAGGCAAGTTATCAGCTCATCTGAGCCTCGGGTCCCTCATCTGAACAATGGGGGTGAGAATACCTTCCTCAAAGGGCTGTTGAAAGAACTAAATTTAAAATGAGATCACACAGGTGACGCTGAAGAGCTCAGAACTGGCGAAGATTCAGGATTCAGGACTCACTATGGCCAGGTCAAGTGAGAAAAGGGTTAGGAGGATGGAAACCGGACCCAGAGAAGCGCGTCGGGTGGGGCTCTGGGGACTGACATGGGAAGGAAACGGGGAAGGGAGGGAGGGACACCCCACAGCTGCTGCTGGCTAAAATCCCTCTCAGAGTCCTCCCCCACAGCGCCACCAACAGGGCCAGGACCCAAAGGGCCTCTTGGCACCAGCTGTGGCACAGCCCAGAGCCCGGGGTTCTGGGTGGGAGAGTGGCTGGTGCGAGGGGAAGGCGAGGGCTGGCTGGCCCCAAGCCCCACTCACAGTGACGGTGTCGTAGCCCAGGAAGCCCTGCATGCTGCCCGTGCCATACTGGATGGACAGGGGCTTGCCCAGGTTCTGGAAGGTGGACGACATGCTTGGGTCGAAGCGCTGGTGATTTTCTGGAACACAGACTCAGGGTTAGTGGGGCTTGTAGCATCTTCTCACCGCTCGACAGTGCCAGTGGGAGCTGAATCTTCACCAGGTCTTGTAAGGATATCGTCTAAATACTAACGATTCTCTCTACTGAAAATAAGCAAGAAAATTATTCCTTGCTGCTCAACCCAACTCTCTGACCCCCAGTGCTACCTTCGTAGCTCCCAAACAAAAAAAAAGGAAGAAGACAACCATCCCTGTGGTTTCCCGGGACCGGCTTCTACCAGCTTCGTAATTTCCCGCAACTCTTTTTGCTTCACTAAACATTGGTTTCCTCACCTGGTAAGTGGGGACAAAAAGAGCACCAACCTCCCAGGATTGTGGGAGAAATAAACTATTTACATATATTAAATGTTTACTCAGGGGCTTCCCTGGTGGAGCCGTGGTTAGGAGTCCGCCTGCCAGTTCAGGGGACATGGGTTCGCACCCTGGTCCGGGAAGATCCCACATGCCTCTGAGCAACTAGGCCTACATGCCACAGCTACTGAAGCCCGTGCAACTAGAGCCCGTGCTCCGCAACAAGAGAAGCCACCGCCATGAGAAGCCCACACACCACAACTAGAGAAAGCCCGCTCACAGCAACGAAGACCCAAAACACTCAGCCAAAAAACAACAACAACAACAAAAAAGTTTACTCAGCACCTCCCACTTCATTCTCCCAGGACCCACTGGCATGTTGTAGACCCATTTTACAGAAAGAAAAACTGAGGACCCGCGAGGGTAAGGAGTCTGCCTTGGCTCCTAATAGAGCCAAAAAAAAAAGGCAAAAAGTCCCCTCATTTCTCGCTGGTGCTTTATCCATCAGCCTGTGATTTGCACACCTTCCCAGTCTCTGGCCATTTGGAAGGGTTGAGCGAGGCTGGGCATGTCCAAGCAAGCTCTCCTTCCCCCTATGTTTACCCCCAGCCACCCTGACCGTGGCTGGCAGAGCAGAGGCGTGGGCAGGGCAGGGGGTGGGGGTCACTCACGGCAGGCGTCGCTCTTGCAGTAGACAGAGGGCACCCAGAGGTCGGAGGAGCCAGTGTCAAACACCACAGTGAACTCCTGGGGCGGGGTCCCAATGTAGATCTTCCCAAAGTACTGACTCTGAGGACAGACAGCACTGGGTGAGGGTTGACGCTCGGCACGGAGCCTGTTCAGCTCTGTAGGCCCCGTGCTTTCTGCCCACAGACCTAGGGAAGAAACGGAAGGAGGATCCCTGGGGGGTTCTTCATCCCCGGTCCCCACGCTGAGCTCCGACCCCAGCCATGTGTGTCTTGCCCCTCCCGCAAGCCCTACATCCACTGCTGGAATCAGCCCACAAAGCATACACTGGACCAAAAGGTAAGTCCTTTCTGGTAGGGAGCCTGGGCCACCCTGCCAGGGGCAGGGACATAGTGATGGGGCACCAGCTAGGTACAGACCCCAGACCCAAGCTGTCCTGGCCGCCCCTCCTTTCCCGCTCTCCTCACGGGTCAGTACTGGGGCCGGGGCGGGGATGGGGACGACCTAGATAAGGAAACGAGGGCACAGAAGAGAAAAACAGCAGGTTGTTTACTGCCAAGAGTGACAGATGAGAGAGACAGTCTCCAAAAAGGAAGAGGGCACAGGGGGCACTCCTGCCATGTCCCAGGCAGCTGCCCCCTCCGTGCCAAGCCCAGCCCAAGACATGGGTTCCCTGGGCCCAGAAATGCAGGCATGAGGTTGGATCTGGGAGCAGACCACGTACCCCCGAGGGATGCTGTCCACAGGAAGGTCGTCTGAGGTGCAGGGATTGGTTTTACAGGGCCTGCTGGCCCCTGGGAGATACTGAGGGGTGGGAGACGGCCCCACATCCCCTGGGGTGCCATGACTCCTGAAAGAAGGAAAGAGGCAGGGGGCAGCCAACACACTGTGTGGGAATCATCACGGGAAGGCAGCCAGAGCCACTCACATCCAGGTAGCTGGTCAGGGGCTCACTGGCCACCTCCCCGAAGCTGGAGTACTTGCTGCTGACGGCAGACTGGTGTTTCTGCAGGAAGTCCTCCAGGAGCCCATGCTCTTTTAGTGCCTTTCTCAGGGGTTTGCCTTTGTGCAGAGGGATCCTGAGGAAAGGGGAATAATTAGTGGTGAGGTGGGCATCTCCACAGGGCTGCCCAGCCTCAGAGAAGTGCCCAGAGGCTCTGGGCTCCATAAGCCAGCCCCCCAGTCTTGTACCATAACCCGAAGTGAAAATCGCATTCTACGACAGTTCACAAATCCACACCAGCCCTTACAAAATGCAATGCACTCTGACATTTCCTACTCCTTTCTCTTTTTTAATGCTGGTGGAGACTCAATCGATCCGCTAATGAGTTTTGCAACTCCAAGGTTTGAAAGACACTAAGCGTATTGTCATTCAGTCTCCAGTTCTTACTGTAGACCTACTATGTGCCGGGCACCGTATGGGGCACAGGGGACACAATGGGGAAAAGGATACAGTCTTACCCTCCAGAAGCATACTGTCTGGAGAGAAAAATGGTGTCCCCCACACTCTGGAAAACGCTATGACAATGCTCCTACCCTTTGCCAAGCCCTGTTCTCTGCTCTCTGGGCAGCCTAACGTGGGTGGAAATTCTTCAAAGGGTTTCAGCACAGAGTGTGGCCCCCACGGAACTTGGTTAGAATTTAGATGTTGGGTGATGGAGGCAGATCAGCAGGAAGAGAATCAAGAAGGAAGACGGCAGAAGCTGGGTCAAGACCTGGTCTCCCCAAAGCCCGCAGAGCTCCAGCTTCTTCTCTGCGAAATGCATTCTCTCTTCTTTTCCAGCCGTCTCGGGGCCCTGCTGTGGACCAGCTGAGTGGCTTAACCTCTCCGGCTCTTAGTTTCCTCTCCTGCGGATTGAAGGACTGGAGCGTGATGGTTCCCAATGTCCCTCCCAGCTCTAAGAATCACATGGTCCTCCTCCGTGGGCCTATTTTAAGGACAACTGGAGACTACAGGTGTGAAAGTGCTCTGAGAGTAATTAAATGGCAGCAGCTTTAAGACCCATAAAGAAAACGGGTTTTCTCATGTTGTTCATGTCCCAAATGGATCCCACGTGGAACAACCTCGTATGTGAGTTATGGTCTCTCGTCTGGCGCCTTCCCACCCTCAGCCCTCAGGTGTGACATCAGCGGGGACCTGACTTATAAATGAAAGGTTCTCGAGACATTTCTCAGCCTTTGTCTCTGATGATAGAAAAGAACTTCAGCCCAAAAGGAAGGAGGCTGGACTGAGCTCCTGGGAGCAAGCCCACAGCTGCCCTTTCCCATGTCCAAGCCCCCGGTGCTTTCCGCTTTTTCCAGCTCCGGTTCTCACTGGCTACAAGATCCACTGGCTGAGTGCCTGGCGACTCCCACACTAGTAACTGCAACTCTGCTGAGCTGTCCCATCACAACACAAGACCCAGAGAGCCTCCCTCAGGGCAAGCGAGCATCAAAGGCAGTCCACCGCCCCACGATGGCGGCCCTGAACACAGGCTCCAGCCACCGTGAAACTTCCACCCACTCCTGCCTCCAGGCCTGTGCTGAGGCCACCAGATGCCTGACACTTGGAAGAACCCCACTTTCAGGACCACCACAAGCAGCCCCCACTGGTCAAAGACTGGACCTCTTTTTAGGGATCCTGCTTCCCAGGGATGGATTCAGGTTTCCCTGGGCTCGGACCTTGACAGGGATCGAACCTGGGAACCAGAGGTAGTGTGACGGTCTTTGGCAAGAGTCTGGGACCAAGACTGGGACCACCTGGGACCAAGTCCCGGCTCCTCCATTTTTAATCATGTGGCCTTGGGCAGCTCACAGACCCTCCCTGAACAACAGTTTCCTCATCTGTAAAATGCAAATAATATATCTACCTAATCCCTGAGGTTTAGTATAGGTAAAGACCTAGTTAAGTGTCTGGCAGCTAGTAGCAAGCAACTCCGTAAGTATCAGTTATTATTTTAGGAGGAGAACCTGGGAACTTCACCCACAAAGGATTTGGACCAAATAACGAGAACTTTATTTTGTTTAACAGACGCACGCATAGCTCTTACAATGTGCCAGGCACTGTTCAGAGCATTTTACAAATACGAACTCATACACCCCTCATGATAACCCCATACGATGGATACTTCTGTCATCCTAATTTCACAAATTTATGTTAAGTGGTGTTAGAGAGTTACGTTAGTGATGGAGCTGGGGATCAAATCGCAGGCAGTTTAACTCCAGAAGCCATGCCCTTAATCCCCCAGGCAGCCCATCTGACCCCCTGTTCTTGTTCATCACGCCCTGAAGAGAGTAACGGAACGCCTTAGAAGGAAAGGCCGAAAACACCAAGGCAAGACTGACCGGGAGCGACTATCTTGGGAAACTGCAGCATGTCCTTGAGGACTCCCGGGGGAACAATGGCTGGAAGACCATTTAGAGACCCACACAGAGCCGATGCGTGTGATGCCCATCCCCTCCCCTGGGGCCTGATACCCACCTGGTGATCCCAGTGCCCTGGGAGAGAGCGAGGACTGAAAGTAGCACCACGAGACACCTCATCCTGGACCTGGGTCTGGCCACAACTCCAGCCAGTGCCCACTCCCAACAGCCTTTATGGAGAATGCGGGGTTCCCTCTGGCTGGGAGCCCAGGCTGCAGAGATAGCCCCTAAATTCAGGCCACTCCACAAACACATTAAGATAGCACCCAGACTACACAACACCTGCTCTGATAAGGGCCACTCCGGGGACTTCAAAGCTGAAGGGTACACATGCCTGATCTTCAGGCCAGGAAATATCACTCACACCTTCCTGATCTGATTTCCCCTTTCAAACAGGACTTCTTGGGCTAACACAGGTGGAGCCACTGCCAGAGTCCTATCTCATGTCCCACCTTATGGTCTGTAAAGAGGCCTGTTCCCAGTGAGCCCCTTCCTGCCCTAGCTGCCTCCCGTCCCTGGGCCTGACTTCACGGGAGCCCCAGCCGGCCCTATCCTGGAGTCTCCCTGCCCAGTCCTCCCAGGCCAGGTTTCCAGGGTCCACTCAGTCTACTCCCCAAGTGGCATCTGAGGCCGAGAGTGCCTGTTCAGCCTGTCATCTCCATCTAAGAGAGCCACAGATCCAAGATTCCAGCTCCCCCAGGGTGTGGCCCTTTGTTCCATGTTGGAAGGGCATTGGGAAGGGGAGGGAGCAGACACCAGATCCCATGAACAGTTGGGAGGCCTGAGGAGGGTAAACGGGGAGGGCAAGCATGTGCCACACATGGAGGGGAAGGAGGAAGCTATGACGTGATGGTCAGGTTTGGGGAACAGGTTAAGCGCATCGAAGTCACACACAGAGGATGCAGAAGAGCTTCTTGGAGGCACACATGCAGGCGCTTGTGATGAGGAGAGGGTCCCAGGGTCCAGGCCAGATTGGCCAGATATGCTCTCAGGCCTGTAGCCTGGGAGAGAATTAGGGCAAAAAGGAAAACAAAGACTTAGCCACCAAAGTGGAAGTCACATCCCAGGAGTGAGGGGAGGCTATGAACTGGAAGCTCAGGCTCAAGTTAGAATAAGGCAGGGGCTTTGGGACCACAGGTGTGAGGGAGGCTAGAGTGCCAGCCATCCACACCCTGTAGGACAGATGTCTGCAAAGTGAGGGAGGCCTGGTGGTGTGGAAGAGGGAAGCATGGGCCTGGAACAGAGAGGGCAGGTTGGGCAGCTGAAGAGGTGAGCATGTGGTGGGCCTATGGTGGGCCCCAGACATGGGCAGGGGGTGGTCTGGGAGGGGCAGATCCAGAAGCTCCTGTATTTGACTTGTAAGGGCCTCAGGAGGCCAGTCGACAGGGAATCTGAGTGTTTTATGACAGGCCTGAGGAGGACAGGCAGACCCCACCCTGGCCATGGCAATGCCCACCCTCATATCCTTTCCCAGTAACCCAGGATGCTGCTGCTTCTCAGGCCCCAGGAAGCAGCCATGGGCACATCCAACTTTCCAAAAGCACCCTCACGACATCATCAAGGCACCCTCTCTTTCCAAAACCAGGGAAGCGGAGAGAAAAAAACGCCACCTGATGGTACAGCTTGTTTCCCATTTCCTTCCCTGAGAACGCCGCCCTGCCAGGCCAGGCAGGGCCTGCGTGTCCTGTCCCAGTGGCCCTGCATCCGACTGCTGTTTCCTCCACACGTCAGCACCCAGCATGCCACATAGTAGATGCTCAATTAAATGCTTGGTTAAGCAAATGAATGAATGAATGGTCTTGCCGCCACTCTTGAGGAATAACTAGCAGGCCGCATCTTTATTGTATCCTGCAGAGGAAGAGATGCAGGCTCAGAGAGGTTAAAGGGCTTGCCCGTAAGGAAGAAGAGCTTGAACTGCCACAAGACTCTTGGTCTGATGCTCTACATATACTATACCACAGGGCCCAACAGGCTGTGAGAAGTTCATGAGTTTACAATGTCGAGTCTGGGGCAGCACTTCTTCTAGCTCACTCCTCTCAACTTCTGGACATTCCTTGGGACAGCCATACTTATGAGCAATGGGGCCATTGGTAGCATCTGGGGCTGGGACCCACAGGGGTCAGCACATCAGGCAAGAGTGCTATACCACCCCGCTCCATGTCACCAGTGGCCCAGCCTGACCCAGCAGCAAACACTACTGAACAATGAGTCTTGGAAGTCAGGCTCAGCCCCCTCTCCGTCAGCAAGGTGACCCTCAAAGCCAAGAACCAAAGCACTGGTTTCTCCGTGTTTATTCACAAGATTGGGATCATTCTAGCAGCATTCAAGTGCACGCTATCAGGAAGGCTGCCCCAGACTGCACAGGATGTTAGGACTGTATATCCCCGGGAAGCAGGCCAAAAACTGCAAAAAGCTTTTAGAAAAGCCACGATAAGATTTCATCACTGGGTACCCAGAGCCAGGTGGGAGCGACTCTCCTCGGTCTAGATTCCTCGAGTCTGGGAACTGACCCACAAAAGTGGCTCAAACAAAATCAGGGCCCAGGGACAGCCTTTCCTGGGTACCCAACCTTGTGACCTCCACTCAGACGTGAGTGGCAACAACACCAGCTCAACACATCCTGAGAATCTCCTAAGGGCTCACACTGGACAGAGGCGTGGAGCTGGTGTCATCTCCACCCCCAGGGAGCCACAGTCGGGTGGGGGACAAATTGGCCCTGGTATGTGACCCTGTTGTGATCCAAAGGGCCAGACACCTCCTCTGCAGGGACTCGTTGGCAGGGGAGCGTGGTTTCTATAAAGTACACGTGGAATGATCCCGGACTTGAATCCTGGGTCTCCATGTGTAATTACCCTGGGCTTGAACTCTGGGTCTGCCACATGGTGTTGTGACCTTGAGCGAATCCCTTTACTTCTGTGTGCCTCAGTTTCCTCTTCTGTAGGGTAGAGACAATGACACTGAGAGGGTCATGTGAGGGTCAAAGATAAGAGAGTCCAGGGCTGCTGTTTGTTAGGCCTTCTACAAGTAGGGGGCATAGCGACTGCGGTTGTGTGACCTTGAACATTTGAACAATCATTGAACAATCGTTGAACAATCCTTGAACAACAAACCTTGAACAATCGTTCCCCGGCCTCGGTTCCTCATCTGTGAAATGTGGGATTTACAAGCTCAGATGTGTCCACAGCAGCAGTTCTTTTTGTGCTCTATAAATCATTTGAATTTCTGCCCTGTGCCCGGAGCCCTCCAGACTGAGGGGCAAATTAACCTTAGCCATTTTTGCACAGTGCCCCACAGATGTGCTTTGGCACACGTGACTCTCCAGCCCACCAAGTTTACGGGGGCGTGGGTGGGCAGCAGTGCCCTGTGGTCTTTCCTTGTCCCTGCCTGGGTCCCTGTTGCCTCGGTGTCTCACCTGAGCCCCCAGACTTCTGGAAGCTTCCATGGTCATCCTCCCCAAGACAGGCCACGCGGCCACTCCACCCTGATCTTGCCACCTACCTGCGCCACTGACAGGAAGCAGGGTCCAGGTCCCCGCCACTCAGAATCTGCCTGACTCCCCTGCCTCTGCCTTCTACACCCTCTGAGGAGCCCCAAATTCCCCCAGGACTTCAGGAGAAACACATCTTGACCCGGAAACCCTGCAGGTCCCTTCTGCTTTCTGCCCTGCCACATTTTCCCTGAGGGAAGCTGGCTTTTCCTTTCCTGAAGAAAAGAGAAAGGAGAAAAATGAGAGGAGTTTTTTAAAAAGTCATAAATCAGTACCTCAAAATATTATTCAGCCACACTTAGAGCCTATACCATGCATCATGGGCTTAGTTAGTGTCAGACACCATGCATTTACTCTTTTCAAAGGTCTCCATGTCACAGATGAGCAAACAGGAGCTTAGAAAGCTTAACTAATTTTCAATATCACTCAGCTAATGATAAACGGAGCTGGGATTGAAACTTGGGTCGGTTTGATTCTTGACGGTGCAGTCTTTCAGTCTGACCACGTGACCCTCCCAGCACCCAAATCCTGCAGTTCAGCGAACATGACATCACATCCACACTCAACAAGTCTGGGGCTGAAGAAGGTGGGAGGGGTCCTAGGGTCTTTAATGCAGCTCAGCTGGGAGAGACTTCAGAAGGGCAGAAACCTAGAAAACACATCAGAAGACTGCCCTGCACATTTGTAAGTCCCTACCCTTCTCCCCTCCTGCCCCCAAAGTGATCCCTGTGAGTGATACACTGGCTGGTCCTCCAGCCATGGTCAGCAGAAATTTGGGGGGGAGACCAGCACCCAGCCTCCAAACCCGCAACTCTGTTTGTTCTGCATCAAGTGACCTGAGCCCTGAGAATGTCTGCCCAATGCCTCATGGAATTGCCAGGTCCTCTTGGGAGAAGGGTGGGGTTAGGGACCCTGCCCTGTACACACGGGAGAGCACATTGTGAGTTATGGGAAACAGCAACAGGGAAGCCCATTCCATGCTGAGCACAAGGGCAGCTGTGCTTTCAGAATGGGAGGCAGAAAGGGGAGGATGGGAGAGAGGGAAGGGTCAAGGCAATCCCCAGCTCCGATGCAGAACTCGGGGCCACCAGCAAACCAAGTCTCTGGATCACTGGCTCATGCATCTTGAGATCATGTTTTGCTTTATAAATACAGTGTTAAAGAATCACTAAATAGTTGGGGAAGAGGACTTGGTCAAAAACTAATACTATTGTATCGATGTCAATTTCCTGGCTTTGATATTTGTACTGATTTTGATTTTAATATTTATAAGGAAATGTCCTTGATTTGAGGAGACATACTGAAGTAAAGGAGCATTGTGTCTGCAACTTACTTTCTAAGAGATCAGAAATAAATATATATATATGCATATATATACAGAGAGAGAGAGAATAAAGCAGGTGTGGTCAGGTATCAACATTTGGGATATCTGGGTGAAGGTTTCAGGAATTCTTTATATTTCTGTAAATTTGAAATTATTTGTAAATAAAAAGTTTTTAAAGATTGAGATAATCTAAAGACGTCTCCAAATAAATTCCTTATTTATAACTTTGACATCCAGCATATTCAGAAGGAAGAGGATGGAAACCAAACAGCAAAAGAACCAGCTACTCAGCACCCAGGGCCCTGCTCCAAGGGAAAGCCATTCAGCTAAGGCTTTGGGAAGCAGGGCTGGCAGCTTCCTAAATCCCATTTGGGACTGTTTTTTCAGTAGGGAGTTGAAAAGAGGAAGAAAAGTGGGGTGGAAGAGAGGAAGAAAAGGATGGGAAGATTCTCTGGTAGAAATCAGGTCCCTCCCAACTGTGCCTCCAGCTTCACAAGACGCCCACAATCATGACCGGACAAAGCAGGGCTAAAAGGGGACAATAAAGGTGGACGGGGAGAACACGAGCCACTGCAGGATGACGAAACAGAATCTGTGTCACGCGTCTTGAGATCATGAATGTTTGCTTTATAAATACAGTTTTAAAGAATCACTAGATAGTTGGGGAGAAGAATTGATCCAAACTTTCAACTTCAAAAGCTTCATGACATTGGATTTGACGATGATTTCTTGGATATGATGCCAAAAGCACAGGCAACAAAACATAAACTACAACAAAACAAAAGACGTTGTGTATCAAAGGACACTATCCACAGAGTGAAAATCAACCCACAGAATGGGAGAAAATATTTGCAAACAAACCAAATATCCGATAAGGGGTTAACATCCAGAACACATAAAGACTTCCTGCAACTAAACAACACACGCAAAAAAAACAAGTAACCCAAGTACAAGATGGGCAAAGGACTTGAATAGACATTTTTTCAAAGAAGATGTACAAATGGCCAGGAAACATATGAAAAGATGCTCAACATCACTAATCATTAAGGAAATGAAAATAAAACCACAGGGAGATATTAGCTCACAGCCATTAGGATGGCTATCAAAACAAATAAATAAATAAAACAAACCCCAGAAAATAACAAAGGTTGGCAAAAATACAGAGAAATTGGAACACTTCTATATTGTTGGTGGGAATGTAAAATGGTGCAGCCACTATGGAGATCAGTGTAGCAGTTCCTCAAAAAATTAAACAGAATTATCATATGATACAGCAATTATATAACCAAAAGAATTGAAAGTAAAATCTCAAAAAGATATTTGTACACCCATGTTTGTAGCAGCAGCAGCATCATTCACAATAACCAAAAGGTGGAAGCAACCTAAGGTTAGATGGATGAATCGGTAAACACAATGTGGTAGATACATACAGTGGAAGATTATTCAGGCTTAGAAAAGAAATTCCTTACAACTTGGCGGCCATTAATTTAACTTTGGGCTTTTTGGTGTGTGCTAATTTAGTCAGATTTCAAGAAGATACATAGATATTTCAGTCCTCATTAATTAAATGAGGACATTTTAAGAAGTTGAAAGAGAATTTGATTTCAAGTTGAGAGTGTATTCTCTTTTAAAACCCACCTGATTATTAAATAGCTTCAATTTTATTTTTAAAAGCTGCAACTTGTTGAGTAGATGGTCCTGAAAGTACAAGTGAGATATTAACAGGCTATGTATACAATAAAATGGTTTTATTTTCAGTTTTGCACCACAAAACACTGATTAGTATAAGAAACAATCCACACCATTATTGCATTTTGTTTTTTGCCTGATTCAGGCGTCCCTTGAGTGATATCCCTTAAATGTTCAGGGTTGGGAGTCAGAACCAGTTATCTGGCTTCTCTTGTCTATTGCTTAGGTTTGTTCTTGTTGTCAAAACTGCTCCCCGTCCCCCGTCAATGGTGTGACACATGCTCATGCACATTATGTTAAAATGAGTACACCCTTGTATTTGTATTTTCAACATTGCCAAGGTGCTATGGGAAATTAACACAAAATTAGAAAAACTAAAATTATTAAAAAGCAAAAAAAAAAAAAAAGGAAGGAAATTCTGACACATGCTACAATGTGTATGAAACTTGAAGACATTATGCCAAGTGAAATAAGCCAGTTTCAAAAGGACAAATACTGTGTAATTCCACTTATATGGGGCACTTAGAGTAGTCAGATTCATAAAGACAGTAAGCAGAATGGTGGTTGCCAGGAGGTGGGAGGAGGAAGGAAATGGGGAGTTATTGTTCAATGGGTATAAATTTTTCAGTTTTGCAAGAAGAAAAGAGTTATGGAGATGGATAGTTGATGGCTGCAAGACAATGTGAATGTACTTAATGCCACTGAACTGTACACTTAAAAATGGTTAAAATGCTAAATTTATGTTATGTGCGTTTTACCACAATTTAAAAAATTAAAGTTCACTTGTAACTAAAAAGAAACACACGAGGAGAGGAACCAAGATGGCAGAGTAGAAGGACGTGCTCTCACTCCCTCTTGTAAGAACACCAGAATCACAACTAGCTGCTGGACAATCATCAACAGGAAGACACTGGAACTCACCAAAAAAGATACCCCGCATCAAAGACAAAGGAGAAGCCACAATGAGATGGTAGGAGGGGCGCAATCACAGTAAAATCAAATCCCATAACTGCTGGGTGGGTGACTCACAGACTGGAGAACACTTATACCACAGAAGTCCACCCACTGGAGTGAAGGTTCTGAGCCCCACATCAGGCTTCCCAACCTGGGGGTTGGCAATGGGAGGAGGAATTCCTAGAGAATCAGACTTTGAAGGATAGTGAGATTTGATTGCAGGACTTTGACGGGACTGGGGGAAACAGAGACTTCACTCTTGGAGGTCACACACGAAGTAGTGTGCACATCGGTACACAGGGGAAGAAGCAGTGACCCCAGGGGAGACTGAACCAGACCTACCTGCTAGTGTTGGAGGGTCGCCTGCAGAGGCGGGGGGTGGCTGTGGCTCACCGCCTGCCAATGCAGGGGACACGGGTTCGTGCCCCGGTCCAGGAAGATCCCACATGCCGCGGAGCGGCTGGGCCCATGAGCCATGGCCACTGAGCCTGTGTATCTGGAGCCTGTGCTCCGCAATGGGAGAGGCCACAACAGTGAGAGACCCACCTACCACAAAAAAAAAAAAAAAAAAAAAACTTCCAACAAACAAAAGTCCAGGACCAGATGGCTTCACAGGTGAATTCTATCAAACAACTATAGAAGAGCTACCACCCATCCTTTTCAAACTCTTCCAAACAATTGCAGAGGAAGGCACACTCCCAAACTCATTCTATGAGGCCACCATCACCCTGATACCAAAACCAGACAAAGATACTACAAAAAAAAGAAAATTACAGACCAATATCACTGATGAATATAGATACAAAAATCCTCAACAAAATACTAGCAAATAGAATCCAACAACACATTAAAAGGATCATACACCATGATCAAGTGGGATTTATCCCAGGGATGCAAGGATTCTTCAATATACGCAAATCAATCCATGTGATACACCATATTAACAAATTGAAGAATAAAAACCATATGATCATCTCAACAGATGCAGAAAAAGCTTTTGACAAAATTCAACACCAGTTTATGATAAAAACTCTCCAGAAAGTGGGCACAGAGGGAACCTACCTCAACATAATAAAGGCCACATATTGCAAACCCACAGCAAACATCATTCTCAATGGTGAAAAACTGAAAGCATTTCCTCTAAGATCAGGAACAAGATAAGGATGTCCACTCTCACCACTATTATTCAACATAGTTTTGGAAGTCCTAGCCATGGCAATCATAGAAGAAAAAGAAATAAAAGGAATACAAATTGGAAAAGAAGAAGTAAAACTGTCACTGTTTGCAGATGACATGATACTATACATAGAGAATCCTAAAGATGCTACCAGAAAACTACTAGAGCTAATCAATGAATCTGGTAAATTTGCAGGATACAAAATTAATGCACAGAAATCTCTTGCATTCCTATACACTAATGATGAAAAATCTGAGAGAGAAATTAAGGAAACACTCACATTTACCATTGCAACAAAAAGAATAAGGTACCTACGAATAAACCTACCTAGGGAGACAAAACACCTGTATGCAGAAAATTATAAGACACTGATGAAAGAAATTAAAGATGATACCAACAGATGGAGAGCTATACCATGTTCTTGGATTGGAAGCATCAATATCGTGAAAATGACTATACTACCCAAAGCAATCTACAGATTCAATGCAATCCCTATCAAATTACCAATGGCATTTTTTACAGAACTAGAAAAAAAAATCTTAACATTTGTATGGAGACACAAAAGACCGCGAATAGCCAAAGCAGTCTCGAGGGAAAAAAACGGAGCTGGAGGAATCAGACTCCCTGACTTCAGACTATACTACAAAGCTACAGTAATCAAGACAATATGCTACTGGCACAAAAACAGAAATATAGATCAATGGAACAGGATAGAAAGCCCAGAGATAAACTCACGCACTTATGGTCAACTAATCTATGACGAAGGAGGCAAGGATATAAATGGAGAAAAGACAGTCTCTTCAATAAGTGGTGCTGAGAAAACTGGACACCTACATGTAAAAGTATAAAATTAGAACACTCTCTAACATTATACACAAAAATAAACTCAAAATGGATTAGAGACCTAAATGTAACAACGGACATTATAAAACTCTTAGAGGAAAACATAGGAAGAACACTCTTTGACATAAATCACAGCAAGATCTTTTTTGATCCACCTCCTAGAGTAATGGAAATGAAAACAAAAATAAACCAATGAGACCTAATGAAACTTAAAAGCTTTTGCAAAGAAAAGGAAACTACAAACTACGAAAAGACAGCCATCAGAATGGGAGAAAATATTTGCAAATGAATCAATGGACAAAGGATTAATCTCCAAACTATATAAACAGCTCAAGCAGCTCATTATTAAAAAAAAATCCCAATCAAAAAATGGGCAGAAGACCTAAACAGACATTTCTCCAAAGAAGACATACAGATGGCCAAGAAGCACATGAAAAGCTGCTCAACATCACTTATTATTAGAGAAATGCGAATCAAAACTACAATGGGGTATCACCTCACACCGGTTAGAATGGGCATCATCAGAAGATCTACAAACAACAAATGCTGGAGAGGGTGTGGAGAAGAGGGAACCCTCTTGCACTGTTGGTGGGAATGTAAATTGATACAGCCAGTATGGAGAACAGTATGGAGGTTCCTTAAAAAACTAAAAATAGAACTACCATACCACCCAGCAATCCCACTACTGGGCATATACCCAGGGAAAACCATAATTCAAAAAGACATATGCACCACAATGTTCATTGCAGCACTATTTACAATAGCCAGGTCATGGAAGCAACCTAAATGCCCATCAAGTGATGAATGGATAAAGAAGATGTGGTACATATATACAATGGAATATTACTCAGCCATAAAAAGGAACGAAATTGAGTCATTTGTTGAGATGTGGATGGATCTAGAGACTGTCATGCAGAGTGAAGTAAGTCAGAAAGAGAAAAACAAATATCGTATATTAATGCATGTACATGGAACCTAGAAAAATGGTACAGATGAACCGGTTTTCAGGCCAGAAGTTGACACAGATGTAGAGAACAAATGTATGGACACCACGGGAGGAAAGCCATGGGGTGGGGCGGGGGGGGCGGGATGGTAGTGTGATGAATTGGGCGATTGGAATTGACATGTATACACTGATGTGTATAAAACTGATGACTAATAAGAACCTGCTGTATAAAATAGTAATAAAATAAAATTCAAAAATTAAAACAAAATAAAAACAACTCTCTCATGAATCAAATATAAAATGTGATATACTTCTCTTTAAAACTCGCAGTGTAAAAGATGGACAACTGCACATGTTACATCCTCTCTTTGAACATCTGGAAAACTAGCCCCTCCCTGGAGTGGCTCCCCAGGGACCAGCACCATTGTAAAAAGGGAAGGACCCAGAGTCTGAGTCATGGGGTTTCCAGAACTGGAGGAGCCTGGCACAGCCCTCAGTCCTTGAGTGCTCACTTGGTGTCAGGTGCCCCAGACTTACCCTTGGTCATGTGATCCCCACTCCTCCAAACCTCATCATCCTCATCTGTAAACATCTACCTTGTGGGGTTTTTGTGATGATAAATGAGCCTATGTCAGGTGCCTGGTTGACAGTAGGCATTCAATAAATGTACGCCCTTATTATTCTCCTCTCTTCTAATCACCACCAAAGGCATACAGAGTGGATATCATTACCCATATTTTACAAATGAGAAAAATGAAGTTTAACGAAGTTAAGTCACTTACCCAGCTCCCAGATTAGAATACGGTGGTGCCAGGATTTCAATCCAGGACCCGTTTGACTCCAAAACCTGTGATTTTTCTACTCCACCCTACTTGGGCTTCATTTCATGGATGAGAAACCTGAGGATTAGTGACCCTGGGCAAAAGGAGCGAGCTCAGAAGCCCACAGGGGCCAGGCAGGTAATGCAAGAGAGTATGACAGACAGTGTAAGGAAAATCATCTGCCAGAGATTCTACCAAGAATCTTTGCTTTAACTAAATTATGGGTTAAGCATGTAACATAATATGAGTCTATAGGGTACTAGAGATTGTGTTTCCAATTCTAATTTGTAAAGTAGATATCAAAAAATAGAAATACACAATTAATTTAATTCCCTTCCAAACATTTTAAGCATGATGCAGTCAACACTGTGTGGACCAAACAAATTATTTGCAGGTCAGATGCGAATCCCAGCCACCCAGTGGCCACCCTGAGGCAGGTGTGGTGGAGACCCGGACATGTGTGTGGTGGGTTCAGGTGTGTTTAAACCACTACCAAACTGGCACAAAAGCAGAAATACAGATCAATGGAACAGGATAGAAAGCCCAGAGATAAACCCACACACATATGGCCACCTTATCTTTGATAAAGGAGGCAAGAATATACAATGGAGAAAAGACAGCCTCTTCAATAAGTGGTGCTAGGAAAACTGGACAGCTAAATGTAAAAGAATGAAATTAGAACACTCCCTAACACCATACACAAAAATAAACTCAAAATGGATTAAAGACCTAAATGTAAGGCCAGACACTATCAAACTCTTAGAGGAAAACATAGGCAGAACACTCTATGACATGAATCACAGCAAGATCCTTTTTGACCCACCTCCTAGAGAAGTGGAAATAAAAACAAGAATAAATGAATGGGACCTAATGAAACGTAAAAGCTTTTGCACAGCAAAGGAAACCATAAACAAGATGAAAAGACAACCCGCAGAATGGGAGAAAATATTTGCAAATGAAACAACCGACAAAGGATTAATCTCCAATATATACAGGCAATTCATGCAGCTCAATATCAAAAAAACAAACAACCCAATCCAAAAATGGGCAGAAGACCTAAATAGACATTTCTCCAAAGAAGATATACAGATTGGCAACAAACACATGAAAGAATGCTCAACATCATTAATCATTAGAGAAATGCAAATCAAAACTACAATGAGATATCATCTCACACCGGTCAGAATGGCCATCATCAAAAAATCTACAAACAATAAATGCTGGAGAGGGTGTGGAGAAAAGGGAACCCTCTTGCACTGTTGGTGGGAATGTAAATTGATACAGCCACTATGGAGAACAGTATGGAGATTCCTTAAAAAATTAAAAATAGAACTACCATACGACCCAGCAATCCCACTACTGGGCATATACCCTGAGAAAACCATAATTCAAAAAGAGTCATATACCACAATGTTCATCACAGCACTGTTTACAATAGCCAGGACATGGAAGCAACCTAAGTGTCCATCAAGAGATGAATGGATAAAGAAGATGTGGCACATATATACAATGGAATATTACTCAGCCATAAAAAGAAACGAAATTGAGTTATTTGTGGTGAGGTGGATGGACCTAGAGTCTGTCATACAGAGTGAAGTCAGAAAGAGAAAAACAAATACCATATGCTAACACATATATATGGAATCTATTTTTTCTAAAAAAAAAAAAAAATGGTTCTGAAGAACCTAGGGGCAGGACAAGAATAAAGACGCAGATGTAGAGAATGGACTTGAGGACATGGGGAGGGGGAAGGGTAAGCTGGGACAAAGTAAGAGAGTGGCATTGACATATATACACTACCAAATGTAAAATAGATAGCTAGTGGGAAGCAGCCGCATGGCACAGGGAGATCAGCTCGGTGCTTTGTGACCGCCTAGAGGGGTGGGATAGGGAGTGTGGGAGGGAGACGCAAGAGGGAGGAGATATGGGGATATATGTATATGTATAGCTGATTCACTTTGTTATGCAGCAGAAACCAACACACCACTGTAAAGCCGTTATACTCCAATAAAGATGTTAAAAAATAAACCACTACAGACAGCTGGCTACCACTCCCACCAGTTAGTGCCACTGTGGGAACCCAATGGGATGCCACAGACTTCCCATTTTCTAAGAGATACAGGAAATGCAACTTTGGGGGGAAATATACCAACTTTTAAATACAGGTAACCATTTATTTTTTACACTGTGCAGACAAAATAAGACAGGTCTGCAGGCAGCCGCCAGCGTCGGTCTCCACGATGAGCCACTTCACTCACGGGCAGAGCCCAAACTCAAGAAAGGTCTCTGACTCCTGAGCCATGATGGAACCAACCAGTGGTTTCTCCAGCCCGAACCAGCCCAGAACTGAAGCAGGAGGCACGGAGGAGAAAGGATGAGCTGCGCGAAGGGAGTGCAGGATGCCCAAACCTGACAGAATCCGCCTGACGAGGCAGGTCTACAGAGGATCTGACTTCAGAGCTCACTTTTTTACTTCGTCAGTCAGATCTTTGCCTGAAGCTACGCACAAAGATTTCTGGCAACCCCTCGTCAGTGGGAGGACTGCACAACATCCGGCCACACTAAGTAAAGAGGGTCTTTTCCTCTGAGATGACTGTGTGTTAAAAATATCAAGTATTAATCACTGGCAACATTCATTTATAATAATGCTTGTCTCCCTTTCAGCTTCCAAGTCGACACCTGGCATGACTGCTTTGAAACTGACACCCGTTCCATCGTGGGAATTATAAATAGCCCGAGTTAGAATTTTCATTTTGAACTGAATAGACTGACTCCATGTGATGGTTTATGGAATGAAGGGACTACATTGGGCACTAAAGTCCTGGGTGGGTCTATTTGAGGTGGTGTTTAAAATGTTAAAAAAAAAAAAAAAAGAAAGACAGCAATGGTAGACTGGGAGGGAGGGTCCTAGAGTAGCTCTGACCTGCTTCCTCCCCGTGGGAGGTCAGCCTCCCTCCCACCTGGCCCATTTCATGATGGGTCAGAGGAGGGAGGGGACATAGGCTGTCTCATCCCATCTTGACTAAGTTCACAGTCCAGTTTCTATACTTGCTCTTGGTGACTGATTGGTACAGACACCATTCTCTATTGAAGGGGCACAAAACCCACTTTATATGAACAGAAGGAAAATCCCTCTATCGGCCTACAGAGCACTGTCAGTGCACGAGCTCACTGTGCCCAAGGTTTGCACCATCTCATTCTGGGCCCACAAAAACCCTGCGAGGGAAGTCCCAGTGGGAATGCCATTTCACAGAGGAGGAAACTGAGGTTAAAAATTAGCTGCTTCAAAAAAAAAAAAAAAAATTAGCTGCTTCCCTGAGGTCCAGGTAGCAAGTGGTGGGCAGAGTCAGGATCTGACCAAGAAGAGGGAGTCGCTGGGGTCTCCTTGCTTAATCCCTTTCCATTGTTTTTCAAGCAGCTAAAACCCCAGGCCCCCCTTTCCAGGAATTTGGATCCAGCAGCTCTGGGACAGAGCACAGGACTCTGGGAACCTAACGAGCACCCTCAAGTGATGTCCACCACCAAGGAGGGTTGGGCAGCATTGCTGTGGGGTCCACCTCATTACAACCCGGTGAGGTAGCAGAAGTCACTGTCCCCAAGGAGCAGAGGTGCAAACAGACTCTGAGAACCCCTGACCCCTCAGGGAGCTGAGTTGAGAATCTGAACCTTTGGTCCCAGTGCCACCAGGAAGGACTGGACAACCAGACAGAAGGGGAGGGGAGGGACAGAGCACCCCGTGGAGAGGAGAAGACAGGTAGGACGTGGGGAAAGCAGCGTCTGGGAAGGAGGGCG
Source organism: Tursiops truncatus (assembly GCF_011762595.2). Lineage (NCBI taxonomy): Eukaryota > Metazoa > Chordata > Mammalia > Artiodactyla > Delphinidae > Tursiops > Tursiops truncatus. Next base: position 87,146,564 of record NC_047034.1, read on the forward strand.
GGAGATGCTGGGGGCAGCATATGGCCCCATTTCTGATTGTCCCCAGCTCCCCAGGAGCTCAGGGCATCCCTGGGGCAACCAGTGAAGGCCTTCCTGGCCCACAGACTGCAGTCTCCATGGGTCTCCCCTGGTCCAGGGCTCCTAGGAGGGTGCAGGCTGTCCAGGGGCGTGGTGGCCACAGGAGGCCTTTCCCACGATCAGAGGTGCCCACAGGCCCTAAGGAAAGGAAGGACCAAATACCCCGGGAGCAGACTACTGACAGACCACCACTAAGTGACCTCGCAGCTGCCCGTTGACAGTTAGGGCCCTGGGGCCATCTTGTCCACCGGAGGCTCTTCAGGGAGCCCAGCTGGGGCTCAGTGCCCTGCTGGGGCCAAATCCTCCCAAGAGCGTAGTCTCCCCATCCCCTACCCCCTGAGACGATCCTACCTCTGCCCCTCCCCATGAGGCCTCCCCCAGGCGCCTTCTCAGTGTCCCTCCCTGGAGGCTAGTGAGGCCAGATAAGGCATCCTGACCTGCGCTCTCAGATGTGTGATTCCCCTCGCCTCACCTGGGAGTGAGCTGTGGGCTACCTCTGCCCCTGGGGCTCCTTACGGAGATTCCCGTCCCCAGCAGGCTCCTGGGGCGGGACAACCCCAAGCCAAGGGGCCTGGACCTTATTTTCTGCTGCCCTGATTCCCCAACACCCCCAGCTGACACCGAGCGTCCGTTTGGCAGCTCAGATGCGGGTCTCTTGCAGCTGGGCCCCAGATGGGGGCCTGGGAGCATATGTAGGACATGTGTTCGCCTCCTAGCGGGGGCCTTGGGGCACCAGTGCTGCCGCCTCACCTGCAGGTCTTCCTAGCAAACAGGTGGGGCCCCAGCAGTCCGCCTTCAAGTGATGGAAAATTATAGCCTCTTGGGGGTCCCCTCTCTTTGTGGTCCTCTTCCCCCTTTGCCACTTGGGTGACTAAGGTTTTCCCAGGGACAGTCACACCCACTTTGAAATCTAATTCTGGATGGACACAGACCCAGGCCCAGCCTCTACCCCCTTCTCCCTGTCTTCTCTCCTGTCTTGCCCATCCTTGTTTTAATATAAAGGCCACACTCTAGATTGACTGGAGCTTTTCCTAATGGAAAGTAGTCTCTCAGTCCCTTGGGGGGAAAAGTAGCATTTTCATTATATGTTTATTTCCTCCAAAGGTCGGGGTGACAGACAGGGTAGGGCAACGTTTCTCGGGGGGTGGAGGTGCAGGGACCACCTGCATCAGTCACAGCTGGAGGGGGCTTGTTAAAGGCTCCACTGAATCTGGGTCTCTGGAGGTAACCCAGGAACCAGCATTTAACATCATGCTTTGGGCTTCTGTGTACACTGAGGCTTGGACACTACAGGTCTATGGAGTGAATGACATTTCCTAGTTACTGGGGCCACCAGCCACCGAGATGCCTATCTCAGGGGACACACATGCTTTGGCAGGTTTAATTTGAACACAATCTGGGAAGAGCCAGAATAAAATTCAGAGCCCACTCTCCTTATGCTTTTTCTAGAAAAAAAAAAAATTGAATAACGCAGTATTAAGATCATAGCCCATATTGAGCAAACATTCCTTTGTACTTGGAAACAGTGACTCATGTGTATAAGCAGGGTATTAAGAAGCTCTTAGATAAGATTTGTGTATCTATGTTCCCAAATGGAGTGTTATTGAGCTTTTCCCACATAAGCCTGTGCTTCTATTTTTTTAATTTTTTTAATATTTATTTATTTATTTTGGCCGCACCAGGTCTTAGTTGCATCGCGCGGGATCTTCGTTGTGGCATGCAGAATCATTTTTAGTTGCGGCATGCAAACCCTGAGCTGCGGCATGCAAACTCTGATTTGCGACATGCGTGCGGGATCTAGTTCCCTGACCAGGATTGAACCTGGGCCCCTTGCACTGGGAGCACAGGGTCTTACCCACTGGACCACAAGGGAAGTCCCAAACCTGTGCTTTTAAACGACATAATAATAATGGAGCGTGATCCGGACAAACCAGGATTTCTTCCTACCGTGTTCAAATTCTGGGGAAGGAAAATGCATCCAAGAGCAGGTTTTTGTTTCTTCCTGGCAGTTTTATGAGTTTACCTCACTGAGGAGATGCCCCAGGTAACACTGCCTTAGTGTGTCAGGCAGAGAGATCCCAGTACTGACTGTCTGAGACGTCTTCATAAATAAACAAAAAAATGTATAAAACATTCCCACAATGCTTCCAAGGGCCAGGGCTATCCTAAGCACTTTGCGTGCACTGACATTTAATCCTCACAGCACCCCTAAGAGGTAGGTAGTATTGTTACGTAACCAAACTTGGGTCTCCTTGCCTGTGCTCAGTAAAGCCAGTCTACCGACACCAGTCTACTTCACCAGGTTGTGGTGAAGGAAAGTGCAGTGTTTATTGCAGGGAGTCCGGGCAGTTAAGACTCAAAGGATGCAAACTCCCCAGTGGCTTTCAGGGAAAGGTTTTTAAAGACAGAGTGAGGGAGAGGGTTGTGCGGTGTGTGATCAGCTCATGGACATTCTTCGGATTGGTTGGTGGTGAGGTAAAGGGGGGTCAGCATCATCAGCCTTCCGGTTCCAACCAGTCTGGGGTCTACGTGCTTGTGGGCAGCACACAGTTAACTTCTCCCACCTGCTGGGGGTTTCAGTATCTGCAGAACTGCTCAGAGAACATGGCTCAGGCTATTATCTCCAGTCCTTGACTTTGTTTAATGGCTAAACTATTATTATTTTGTCTTGCTTGACTGTTTTCCTTTCTGCATTTTCTCACTTCTCTGACTACATTTATTCTCTGGAACTCAGGGAAGGCCTAGGAAGCTAAAGTTTTTGTACAAACAAGAAGCAGGCGGGGGCTTCCCTGGTGGCGCAGTGGTTGAGAGTCCGCCTGCCGATGCAGGGGACATGGGTTCGTGCCCCGGTCCGGGAGGATCCCACATGCCGCGGAGCGGCTGGGCCTGTGAGCCATGGCTGCTGAGCCTGCGCGTCCGGAGCCTGTGCTTCGCAACAGGAGAGGCCACAACAGTGAGAGGCCCGTGTACTGCAAAAAAAAAAAAAAAAAAAAAAAAAAAAGAAGCAGGTGGAGGACATGGGGAGATTTGTCCCGGGAAGGCCCCATAGGGTGCTGCTCAGTTACACTATTATTAGTATATTGGCATTTTACAGACAGGGAAACTGAGGCAGGGAAGTTTAGTAAATTGCCCACAGTCCCTATCTAATTAGCAGCCTGACCAGGGTTCAACGTCACACAGTCTTGTGCTGTTAACCACTGTGTCACCCCAGTAGCAAGGCAACTCTGCTGCTAATTCTGTGAGATTCGCCAACAGAGCAAAATGCAAAATGACAAGAAAATGTCAAGCTGCCATTTGACAGAGTTGTGTACTTGGTCCTCGGGACTTAGTTTCGTGAGAGAATCTCACAGGCTCCTCTATGCCTTGTCTCTTGTCAGAACTGTGCCCGCGCCTTCGTACTCATCAGCGTTTCTCTCTGCTTAGGCCCTTCTCACTAATCCTTCTCACTGATCTTCAGCCCCCAGATAGAAGCCCCTCTGTCCTCACCAGTCGGGAGCTTTTTCCTGCCCAGGATGAAGCAAGGCCCTCCGGGGGCTCTGATCCCTTTTAAGAACCACACCTATGTTTTTCCTCCAAGTTGCACTAATATTTAAATGAAACGAAAGTCCCTATGATCCATGGGCAGCGGAGCCTTCCAAGTAGGGGGCTGAGACAAGAAAGAATCTTCTGGATGGAGGACCTCCTATGGCCTGGGCCCAGTGGTCCTCCTGAGGCCCACACACTCTTCTCTCAGGCTCATGGCTGGCTGCAGGCTCCCATGGGGCCCTTTCTTTATAAACTTTGAGTGGAAGTCTTCAGTGGCAACTTGCAGAGGTCGAGAGGGGCCTCAGGGGGCCAAGGAGGAAGCCGAGTCTTTGCCCACCTAAAAGTTGTTCTCCGCAGTGACTCTACGGCTTTGAGCTTCTGAGGCTAGGGATGGCCCCCGACCAGGGTTGGAACAAGGAGTGGGTCATATTTCACCCTTATTCCTACCCAGGATCAGCTGTCCGGAGCCTCTGTCCTCTGGCTGTGCAGCTGCTCCAGCCCGGGGCCTCCACCGTTCAACCCTGAGGACACAAACAGGACTCAGACACTGCCCTTCCTTCTCCCATGGTGGAGGCTGACCTAGACTGGATGCTTTCTAAGAGCGAGTGCCAACTCGCCGTCTGCAGTGTGTCCTTCGTGTTGATGGATGCGGTGGAGGTGGGGGATGCATTTGAGTTGACCTGCAGGATACGTGGAAGTCACCAGACATCAGAGGAAAGCAGAGCATTCCCCACAGAGGGAGCAGCCTGGGCAAAGACACACGTGGCATCCTCCACAAACTGAGACAGTCCTGAGGCCGGGAAGCCTGGTGGGGAGGGTGGGAGAGACAGAGAGAGGGTGACAGGGCTGGACCACAAGGGACTTTTCGCTCCCTGAGTAGACTGGGCTTTCTCCTTTGTTGCTGAGAAGCCATTGGGGGAATTTTTCATGGGGAAAGAACTGGGGAAATGCGCTGCCTAGAAGGATGACTGGTGGACACGCAGGGGTGGAAGTTAAGGGGAACCTGGAGGCAGAGAGAATAGGTGGAAGCAGTTGCCCCAGACCACACCAGGCAGGATGAGGGCTCAGACACAGTAACGGCTGGAAGGAGAAGGGGCAGGGTCGAGAGACCTTTTAGAGGTAATAGAAACAGAATTTGGTGGCCAGTTGACAAGGAGCTCAGGAAGAAGGGACAGTAGGAGACAGAAAAGTCTAGACTTCTCTTGAGCTTCAGACTTGATACTAGGGGGCAGTGGAAGCACTAACCATCATGACCAGCAGAGAAAACGAAGATTTGGGGAGAGAGGCAGCTCTTCCTGTGCCGTGCCCTGGTGCACACAGACAGGCCAGTGGGGCATCCAGTCATCTTCCTCTGACCCCCATCCACCTCCACTTTCCTAATCCTGAAGAAGCCGTGAGAGGAGATGTCTTACAGGAAGATGACAGAGGCTTCCAGGAAAGAAGTTTGTAAGGTGGGACCAGACCCAAAGGGGCAATTAAGCATTTATCATGCGCTCCTTACTGTAGAAGCCCTCTTTACAGAGGTGGAAATGTTGTCCCTCTAAACCTCTGATTGAATCTAACACTTGGAATGTCTGGGGAGTGGTTCCCATCTGCTTTGAGAGGTTTCATCGTTCTGATGCTTCCATCTTTCCCACCTCAGCTCTTCTGTGCCATCCCCACTTTAGCCAATAGATGGCACAAGACTCCACCAGTTGGGAAGGAAGGGTTGCAGCAAATAAGGGGAAGTCAGGCTGTCACTAAAGGGACCCACATCTTGAAGGGCTGCCCATTTACTTCACCTAATTCTAACTCTTAATTCGTCTAGAATATATTCTTATTATGGATATATTATTCTTATAATTTGATTCTTTTTATAACTATGTTTATGAAGAATATATCCTTGAATATAAAGAATTCTCACAAATATACTTTTCTTAGCCTCCCCAGCCTCCCCTGTGTTCTCTCCAGTCTTCAGGAAAAATAACAGGGAACTGGAGCAGAGACCAATTATCCATTCCTTGAAATTCTGATACAGAAAGTGAGAATCGGTCCAGTTAGTGTAAAGGGAAGGTTCGGCCCATCCATGGGTCTGCAGATCAGCCAGCTCCCTGTGGGGATGGAGAGGGGTGCCCCTCGTGCCTGCAGCCACCCCGCCCCTCCGCTCCCTGCACTGAAGCCTGCAGCGGTGCCCCACCCAGGCTGGCTCTGCTTGCAGAGGGTGGCAGGACTGAGAAAGGCCTCACACACAGCATGACCTGGCAGCAGCCAGCGGTCCCTGGAGATCCAAAGGACAGGATGGGCAAACTGGATTCCTGGACGTGGAAAGGAACTCTGTAGCCAGTACCTGAGCCTGAAAGTCAGGGGCAAGGAGACTCACGGGCTGGAAGAAGGGGACAAGTCCGCAGAGCAGGAGTCAGTATCTGTCAACAGAGCCAAACTGAAGAACACGCCCTGTGTGGGGCACAGGCCCGGGCTGGGTGGGTCCTGCAGTAAAGCCTGTCCTGAGTACACCCTGGGCAGAGCTGTGACAGGGTCAAGGGCAAATAAGGGAAGCCAGGAGCCCCTAGACCTCAGAAACCAGTTTTCTCAGAGGCTTCTGAGAAACACAAGGACACAACATGTTTTCATCTTTTTTTTTTAACATCTTTATTGGAGTATAATTGCTTTACAACGGTGTGTTAGTTTCTGCTTTATAACAAAGTGAATCAGTTATACATATACATATGTTCCCACATCTCTTCCCTCTTACGTCTCCCTCCCTCCCACCATCCCTATCCCATCCCTCTAGGTGGTCCCAAAGCACCGAGCTGATCTCCCTGTGCTATGGGCTGCTTCCCACTAGCTATCTATTTTACGTTTGGTAGTGTATATATGTCCATGCCTCTCTCTCACTTTGTCACAGCTTACCCTTCCCCCTCCTCATATCCTCAAGTCCATTCTCTAGTAGATCTGTGTCTTTATTCCCATCTTGCCCCTAGGTTCTTCATGACCATTTTTTTTCCTTAGATTCCATATATATGTGTTAGCATACGGTATTTGTTTTCCTCTTTCTGACTTACTTCACTCTGTATGACAGACTAGGTCCATCCACCTCACTACAAATAACTCAATTTTGTTTCTTTTTATGGCTGAGTAATATTTCATTGTATATGTGTGCCACATCTTCTTTACCCATTCATCTGTCGATGGACACTTAGGTTGCTTCCATGTCCTGGCTGTTGTAAATAGAGCTGCAATGAACATTTTGGTACATGTCTCTTTTTGAATTATCGTTTTCTCAGAGTATATGCCCAGTAGTGGGATTGCTGGGTCGTATGGTAGTTTTATTTTTAGTTTTTTAAGGAAGCTCCATACTGTTCTCCATAGTGGCTGTATCAATTTACATTCCCACCAACAGTGCAAGAGGGTTCCCTTTTCTCCACACCCTCTCCAGCATTTACTGTTTGTAGATTTTTGGGTGATGGCCATTCTGACCAGTGTGAGATGATATCTCATTGTAGTTTTGATTTGCATTTCTCTAATGATTAATGATGTTGAGCATTCTTTCATGTGTTTGTTGCCAATCTGTATATCTTCTTTGGAGAAATGTCTATTTAGGTCTTCTGCCCATTTTTGGATTGGGTTGTTTGTTTTTTTGATATTGAGCTGCATGAGCTGCTTGTAAATTTTGGAGATTAATCCTTTGTCAGTTGCTTTATTTGCAAATATTTTCTCCCATTCTGAGGGCTGTCTTTTCGTCTTGCTTGTGGTTTCCTTTGCTGTGCAAAAGCTTTTAAGTTTCATTAGGTCCCATTTGTTTATTTTTGTTTTGATTTCCATTTCTCTAGGAGGTGGGTCAGAAAGGATGTTGCTGTGATTTATGTCATAGAGTGTTCTGCCTATGTTTTCCTCTAAGAGTTTGATAGTGTCTGGCCTTACATTTAGGTCTTTAATCTATTTTGAGTTTATTTTTGTGTATGGTGTTAAGGAGTGTTCCAATTTTATACTTTTACATGTAACGGTCCAGTTTTCCCAGCACCACTTATTGAAGAGGCTGTCTTTTCTCCACTGTATATTCTTGCCTCCTTTATCAAAGATAAGGTGGCCATATGTGCATGGGTTTATCTCTGGGCTTTCTATCCTGTTCCACTGATCTATATTTCTGTTTTTGTGCCAGTACCATACTGTCTTGATTACTGTAGTTTTGTAGTATAGTCTGAAGTCAGGGAGCCTGATTCCTCCAGCTCTGTTTTTCTTTCTGAAGATTGCTTTGGCTATTTGGAGTCTTTTGTGTTTCCATACAAATTGTGAAATTTTTTGTTCTAGTTCTGTGAAAAATGCCAGTGGTAGTTTGATAGGGATTGCATTGAATCTGTAGATTGCTTTGGGTAGTAGAGTCATTTTCACAATGTTGATTCTTCCAATCCAAGAACATGGCATATCTCTCCATCTATTTGTGTCATCTTTAATATTTTTCATCAGTGTCTTATAATTTTCTGCATACAGGTTTTTTGTCTCCTTAGGTAGGTTTATTCCTAGATATTTTATTCATGTTTTCATCTTATGTTTTGCATTTTCCTAGACTAGGGATTGAGGTGAGAAGGCACCATGGGGATAGTAGCCTGGCACTTAGGAGATATTCCCAGCCCCTGGTTCAGACACAGGCTCAGGGCCTCACCAGCCCATCCTTGATATGGACTTTCTCACCCACACACGGTGAACTGAGTGGCATCAAGTATTTGACACTAAACAAAAGGGACTAAATTTCAGAAAAGGGAGCTGCCACCGTCCTGAGCTCACTAGTGGTCTTCCCACCCAGATGCCAGCTCACGGCCCCCACCTGTATCCAATCCATCTGAACCACACCCTCTCCGCCCAGAGTCCACTGAGCTGCCTTGAACCCTTCATTAAAAGAGACCCTGAATCCACTTTCTCCAAAAAATTGCCCCAGCTGGGTGGAGGAACTCCAGTTGCATCTCTCTCCTACCTGGACACAGCCCAGTCCTGTCCCCTCCCCACGTCCCCACACCAGTGCAGCAGGAACACCATGGCCACTCGCCCCTTTTTCATGCTTTTATTCTGCAACTAGTGGTCAGTGTGCACAGCTTCCAGCATCAGCATGCTGACCTGGGCAAGCCTCGGGCAGGGGCCAGATGTGAGGTGCTGAGTGAGGCTGGTGTTTCAGACGAGATGGAGACCAGTGATATAACGCCCAGACAAACTGCTTTGAACTTCAGGCAGACCTCACTCTCTAGAGAAGATGACTTGTTTAGATGCGGGGCACATGCAGCCTGGCTGTGGTCCTGGATGGTAGTTGCCTCCTGTGTCCGAAATCAGTGATCGGCCTGCCCCACCCCCGTTCCTGACCCCTCCCCAAGCTGACCAGATGCCAGAGGCCTCCTCAAGGTCACAGACCTGCTCTTGACCCTTGGAAGGAGCTGTCGAAGGTAACTCCCTCATTGCCACCTAAAATGTCAACAGCTCGTTTAGACTGAACCACCACCGTCTGCGTTTCATGGGGAGGCGGTGGGACTGGGGGCATCGCTGGGTAACGTAACTTGCGCTACGAGGGGCCTTGGAGGCCCACAGTTCTGGCCCGGGGGGCAGGCCACAGGCTGGCCCCATAGAAGCCGTCTGGAGGGCGACTGACCTCCTGGCTCCCCACGCCTTCCTCGAGCTCACCGACTCAGGCAGAGGAGTACGTGCAGGACGGAGAGAGGCAGGGCAGGCAGACGGAGACATGAGGAAGGAATATGTTCCTGCTACTAGCAGCCCCGCAGGCAGCCTGAGCAGTGCACACAGACTACTCCCAGGACCACAGCCACCAGCCTGGACCCTGCAGGTCACCCTGTGGCACGTGTCTCGTGGGTGCACCTGTGTGCGCTAGGGAGGAGGGGGGTAGGTAGGCAGTGCGGGGAGTGGGGATGCGACAGCAGTGGATTGCAGGATTGGGCCACAGGGCAGAAATAAAAGTCCAAGAGAGACCACCCCAGCCTGTGCTCAGGAAGAGGCCCGGTGGGTGTCGGGAGACCAGACAAGCTCCTACAAGTTGACGTTCTTCAAGTCAGTGGAGCAGCGGTACCTGCCATCCCAACCTCTGGAGCACAGCAGGCTGGGCAGGCAGGGGCAGGTGTGGTGCTGGCGTTTTCTGAAGAAAGGGACCTGGGGAGAGAAGAGAAGAGGGTGGCACCTTCACCAAAAGGAGATGGGCCCCAGGGCAGGAGCCTCTGGCCGGCCCAGCCCTGGCCAATGTCTCACTGCCACCATCCCAGCACAACAAAAACAGTTTTACAGAGGAGGAAACTGAGGCACAGAGTGGCTAAGCAACGTGCCAAAATCACACAGCCAACGTGTGGAGGAGCCCGGATTTGAACGCAGGCAATCTGGCTGTGACACACTGTGAACAGCCGCAGCCCTAAAACCCCACAGGCCCTCACACTGCCCACCCGGGGCCCCTCGCTGACCCAGCACACGTGACCACTCACAAACTCACACCTACATCCGTAACTGACTATCACTTATAGCTCACCCGTTATACTCTCCATCCCGTGTTGGGTGCCGGGGATGCAGCTACACAGAACGTGGTCCCTGCCGGGTGATTCACACCCAGAGGAGGGCGAAACCACTGAGCTTTCCTCAAAGGGGATGAATAGGAGAGGGTCAGAGCATAGGTAGTCAGGCAGCCTGGGCTCCAGTCCTAGGTCTGCCACTTCCCAGCTGTGTGGCAACTGACAAGTTATTTAGCTTCTCTGTGCCTCAATTTATTGTCTGTAAAATGGATTAATAATAGAGGCGACCACCTATGGTTGTAAAGGGGTTTACACTGTAAACCTGAAGAGGTTTAAACTTGCAAAGAGCACTTAATACGAAGGGTGGCACATAGCAAGCACTCCGCATTAGCTTGTATTACCTCTGCTGCCTGCTTTGGGAATATAGATCTGCGGCTGAACCCCCTGACACACCCCAGGACCACGAGGACTGTACTCTGTCCCGTCTGTCTCCCCCCACCTCCTCACACCCAGGCAGACCCTGCCAGGGAGGACCACAGCCGGAGGATGCCCCTGGGTGCAGGTGTGCTCCCCAGAGGGGCTTGAAGGGCGTCCTGGAGCACAGGAAGCCCCGGGAAGGGTGTACAAGCCCATAGTTGCTGCTGCATCCACCTCACGTTCAGAAGCAAAGGCCTTGTGGCCTTTCTGTGCCCTCTCTGCTGGGAGCTCCTGAGGGAGCAAGGCAGGTGCTGGGCACCTGGGGCACAGAAGGGTGAACCTCCTTAAAGTGTGTGCACCAGGGGCCTGGCCAGCCTCACCCTGCCCCTCCCCCACCCCAGGCCCTGGCTGGGAGCCCATTTTACAGTCTTCCCACGTCGTGTTCTTGAGGGAAGGATGCCGTGCAGCAAAGGGCATTCAGGAGCCTCTCAGAGCTGGAAATCATCAGACCAGCAACAAACATCAGACGTGTCGTCTACTCCCCTCGTTGTATGCATGAGGTGACTGATGCCCAGGACCCTTCAGCAAATGAGGAGCTGGGGTCCCAGCCCCCAGGTCTAACAGGCTATGTGATTGGGACCCCACTGCACCCCAGGCCACCCCCAAAGCAAGGAGGCAGTGAGATATTCCTAGACTGGAGTCAGAACACTGCGGTCCAGTGCTGGCTCTGGTTCGTGGCCTTGTGCCCTGAGCAAGTGTGAGCAGTACCTTGTGGCTGCCGGGGTAGCACTCCTCTCCTTCCCACCCCAGCGGGGTGCACACACGCAGCCCACGCAGCCACAGGCTGACTGCGCAGCAGGTGCCCGCCCTGCACTGGACGTCCCGCTCGCAGGCCTGCGGGGTGGAAGACAAAGGGGTCGTTAGTGCCCATTAGGCCCAACCCAGAGAAACCAGAGGCAACGCACATCCAAAAGCCCTTGAGAGAGGTGCTGGGAACAGCACCCAGGCCGCGGCCTCCCGGGACACCTAGGGCACTGCTGCCCCTGCGCCTCTCTCGGCAGGGTGCTCGGGGCTCAGCTGGGCAGCAGACCTGGATGGGAGGAGCCCCCAACTCCTTCGAGGCCACTCGGCAGGGAGGCTGTCCTCTTCCAACGGGACTAGAGCTTAGGAGGTGGAGGTTTTCTAGCACAGGAGATGCTCCGTGGATGCTGGTGGGGTTGAATTAATTCAAATCCTCAGGTGGGGGAGGGCCCCAATGGCCTGCACCCCAGGGGGTCAGTGCTGAGTTTCTGTGGATGTGGACTCTCCAGCCCTCACCTGGCAGCACTCAGGGTTGGTGCCTCCCCTGCCCGTGGTGTCCCCCTCGGTCCTCACTAGAAGCCCAGCCTCATCTGAGGGTCCAGCACCCCTTGACAGGTGTTTCCCCTGGGGCTTCTCTGCTGGCCTGCCTGGCCCCCAGAGAGGGATGGACCCCTCTGGGCTGGGCTCCCAGAGCAGGGGCTAAGTGACCTGGAAGGTGCCGTCTGTAAAGCCACCCAAGCCCGCTTTAAACAAAAGCCTGGATCGGGAAAGACAGAACGGAACGGCTCCAGACTCACAGGAGGCCACACTGGAGAAGCACCCAGGCTTTCCACTTCCAGAGAAGCTTTGCGGCTTTTCTGAGCCAAAATTGGGAGCGGGGTTTGGGCTCTTATTTACCAACACAAGGCCATGGAGGGCCCTCTGGCTGCCTGTGGGCAAGGCAGGAACTGTAAGACCCACAATGTGCTCAGCCCCAGGAGGAAGGTGGGAGATGCCGGGGCTGCTCGTCACGCAGAGGAGGTGTAGGCGGCAGTCACCTCGCCACTCCGGTCTCCAGCCTAGCGAGGGTACTTCTCACACACCAGCCGGTCCCTGAAAGCTCAGGGTTAGGGCCGAGTAGACCCCACCTGACTCTTCCACCAGAGAGGTGGGGCATCGCTGTCGCCCTCTGGGAAGAGGGACCCCCCAGGCCTGCATTTGGGATGGTCACAGTCCTGGGAGCAGGGGAGTGCGGGGATGGTAGAACCCAGCCTCTTCCTGAGGGTCAGACTCAGGGCAGCAGCAAGGCCCGGAGCGCAGAGGGAACAGTTCTAACTACCTGTGGTCGGGTCTGTCATGTGTGTCCTCTTACCGCAGCTTCCTCTCCTTCTGTGCTTTGCAAAGTGTCAAACTGGAGCCTTTCCTAGGAAGATATTTCCTCATCTCTCAGACCTGCCTCCCACGCCCCTCTGCTTCCCCATCCCTGGCCAGACTCAGGGTCAACCCGCTGCACCCGTCCCTCTCGGCAGGGTAACCACGGCTTCTATCCTCTGCTCTTACCCTCCTGATCTCCAAGCTACACAATAGGAAGACAGCCTTTGGTGGTTTACATTCATTAGGTACAATTCTGCCCTGACAGTTGTATTTATGCTCTGGGTCTCCAAAGCTTTGGCTTGCCTTTGATACTTGTTCTCCTTTGAAACTCAGTCTTTTTCCTCTAAAAGAGAGAAGAAAGAAATTTCCTTTTCTGTGAACATTAAAATTAATTCAATTCCAGGAATGGTTTGGCCTTTCTCTACATTTCCATTCTCTGTGTAAAAAGTTAGAGGAAGTTGAAACAAAAGTGAATGTCCCTCTTTTCTTTTTTTTCTGGTGGCTTTTATCTGGAAAACTCTCGGGTAAGCCATTACTTTCTGTTTTGGTAAGAATTGTCCCACCACTGTCACACAACATGTGCCCATGTGAGGGTAGGTCCAGGTGAAGCCAAACTTCTGAGAGAGAACCACAGTTGGGGTGTCTCGAATACTATGACGTGCCCGCCCGGGTGTGCCCACAGTGGGACCGGATTTCTACTTGTTATCCGACACTTGCTTCTGGGTCACTCAGCCAGGTGTTGGCATCGCCCTTATTCTTATCAGACCTGGGCACCGAGTGAAAACACATAAACCATAAGGGAAAGAAAGAGTTTCAGGACAGGCTTTCTTTAAGAGTAGAGAAAGCAGAGATTAAACGTACCCAATAGAAGCTAAATAAGGTCACAGCCTTTAAGTCAACTTGCTATGTAAATTACACTTGACGTGTGGTCTAGACCATACATGAAAACCAAAGTTTACACAAAAGATAGATTAGGGGGTGCTAATCCACATTCTAAAAGAAGTCATTATTACACAATAGGAATCTTCTTTTGACCAAAGTTCCAAACTTCAGAATTTGCAATGCTCTCCTAATGCACTGAGAGCAGAATCTGATTTACACACAGTTTCTCAAAAGCAGATGCCCTTTAGCAGAGTGAGGTCTAACTAACGTGAAAATTCTGTGAAATGCCTCTCGGAAGTGCTGTCTGGTGGCTGGCTCCCCACGCCCTTGGTTTGCCTCCTGTTCGGTTCCTGGCTCCCAACCCACGCAGACCCTGACGTCCTCCCAAAACCCAGGGAGTAGAGAATATTGGACGACTTACCCCTGTGATCACGGCACAGTCGGACACAGTCACAAGGAGGAGCATGACTGAGACTCGCGTGGTACCTCTCATGGTCACTTTGGGGTGATGGCAAACACTGCCGGCCCCGCTCAGCCTCAAGCCCGCCAGCTGGGAAGGCCAGGCTCTCCCCAGAGATTTATACCGTCCGATCCAGGCTGCCCGTGGACGCCTGTCTCCTCTATTCTCTTCCTCTTCACACTGTTATTCAGATGATCTCAGAGATGGAGATGAGACCTGAATCCCTAATGACATCAAATCACCACGAAAACCAATAAATGAACCATCGGCGGCAGTGACAGTTGCTCTGACTCTCAGGACGCAGAGATCCAGTCGGCTCCGTGCATCGTACCCCGCAGTACTCTCTGCCTCTGGGACATCCTTCTATTCTGCTTGGGGCGGGGTGGGGAGGGCTTTGGCAATAAATCAAGGGATTTACAGCATCGCCATTTACCCTTCCCTGCGCCAAACCATGCGACAGACGCTCAGGATCATTCCCTCACACGCAAGCCAACAAGAACAATCTGGGCACTTAACTGTCTGCTCAGCACGAGCTGGGGGCTGAGAGGACACAGTGGGAAGGCAGTGTCCATGGTCCCCTAGAAGGTTAAAATTCCAGTGGAGAGACATGAGACAGTGAGAAAACAAGGCCAGGCTTGTGGGGTTGATGTTCCTGAAAAACTCACAAGGAATCGCCCTCTAAGAGGCTCAGGAACCAGAGGGCAGAAGATGAGCCAGGCCACAGGTTCCTGTGGAAAAGCGTGCTTGGGCTGGGCTGCAGCTAAAAGGTACCAGGAGCCACGCGCCTTCCTCTTTTATGCGTTGAGTATGGAGTGGCCTTATCTAAGGGCGAACAAACAACGTGGATGCAGACACCAGTCCTGGGGAAGGTGACTCTGGGCACGGCCCCTCCTGCTGTGTGGGGAAGCACCTAGCCCAGATCTCCCCATGCCAGCCGACCCAGAGAGCTCCCAGGACCCTTTACCAGACAATCCCCGCTTCTCTCCACAGTGATAAAAGCCATTGGCACCCAAGTTACGTCCCCCAATATGCTAATAGGTGTTATGCACAGAAATACATAAACGTAAGATTTCCACAGTTGAAGCTCTGGGAAACACTGATTACACAGTTCAACTAGCCTTTTTACTGAAGGATTTTTCAGAGCCTTTCATATGCTAACAAGCATTTGAAAAACCAAGCAGAGAAATGGAACTTGTAGTTATTTCCTAAACAGATTCATCCACCAAACACTTTTTTCTTGGAGTGTCTCAGGGGAATAGGGCTCCCACATAGACACGCTGACAGGCATTTATGAGTGCAAAGAGAGAGGACCCAGCACAGCAGCTCAGATAAGACCACAGAGACAGACTGGGGCGTTGACTTCTTATTCCAGGGTCATTAGTTTTATGACCCTGAGAATAGCGAGAATCTCTCTAAGCCTCAGTTTTCTCATCTATAACATGGAGTTAAGAGTAGCACTTACATCATGGGGTTTTGTGAGTATTCGTCCATTATTTATTCGTTGACTATATATTTCTTCACAACTACTATATTGAAGGCACCGTTCTTGTTGCTGGAAATAGAGCAGTGAACAAAACAAGGTCCCTGCCCTCATGTGGGGGAGACAGGTAATAGACAAATAAACAAATAGGTTTGTAATAACATGGCTAGGTTTGTGGAGTGCTGTTAAAAAGGAAGGCAGGCTTTGTTATATAACAGAAACTAACACAACATTGTAAAGCAATTATACTCCAATAAAGATGCTAAAAAAAAAAGGGGGGGGGCTTCCCTGGTGGCGCAGTGGTTGAAAGTCCGCCTGCTGATGCAGGGGACATGGGTTCGTGCCCCGGTCTGGGAAGATCCCACATGCCGTGGAGCGGCTGGGCCCGTGAGCCATGGCCGCTGAGCCTGCGCGTCCGGAGCCTGTGCTCCACAATGTGAGAGGCCTGCGTACCGCAAAAAAAAAAAAAAAGGAAGGCAGGGAAGACGACAGAGCGTGACACGGGTGGTGCTTTAGATGGCGTGAGGGTCTCTCCAAAGAGACACTTGAGAAGACTGATGAAGTGAAGAAGCGAGCTGGGCAGAGCCTGAGGGGAAGAAGCGGTGCAAAGGCCCTGTGGCAGGCCCTTCTTGGCCAGTTCCGGGAGCAGTAAGGAGTGTGGTGAACTGGAGAAGGGAGAAGAGGGGATGCTGTTGAAGCAGGAGCCAGGGGTCATGCCATACCAGCCTTGTAGGACATGGTAGGGGCCTGACAACAAGTGTGACGGGTGCCCTTGGAGTGTCTGGAGCAGAGGAGGGGCAGGATGTGATTTACACTTTGAAGGATCTCTCTGGCTGCTTTTGGAGAGTTAAGCGAGATGATGCTTGTGAATTTCTCAGCACAACACTTGGCACACAGCAGCATTTTCAACTATTGGCAATTTCTATTGTAAAAAGATAGGCCTGTCTGCCTTCATATGAAATTTTCCTGCAAGGTGAGAATCAAAATGACAAGTGTCTACAGCCCATCCGTACACCATGGCACTGAGCCAGGCACACGACAGGAGAACCAAGACACCACCACCTGCCAGCAACTTACCGAGGGAGAAGGCGGCATGGTGCCGGGCGCTGGGAGGGGGCACAGAGGCAGCCCTGCACGCTCAGGACGCCCTACACAGACTGCCCGCCTCACACAGGTCACATCCCAAGACACAACGTTAGATGACAGCGATTCTCAGGCTAGCACCCCCATTCCGCCCTCACCTCCCATTCTCACCCCCTCCCTCGCTCCCCACAACCCCCCCAAACTAATTATCCCACACAATGGCATGAAGAATGGTAACAAGAAATACTGCTGCAAACAGGACCAATAACATTGATTGAAAGCACTTTATTTCTCTCGAATACTGTTGCTTGAGGAAAAGCCAGTTTAATTAGAGGAAGGCGAGGGATAGGCAGTGACTTGGTAGAAACCCCAGAGGAGACTCCAGGGAGCTTTGGAGTTTTGGGCCCAATAACTCATGTAAGCAGACTTTCACAGAGAGCTTTCCACAAGTCAGGGCCAGGAGCTCACGGCCGTCAGGTCTAATTTCCCTCTGGAACTGAGAGCTCTCCTGTCCTCTGCCAGGTGGATTTCAACAGTATCCTTGACATATGTTAGCCAGATGAGGGTTACTTTTTGGCTGACAGGTGTAGTGCAGAAAAGGAGAGTGGGAAGGAGAGAAGGGCCCTGAGCTAAGCCGGCAGGAACCAGAGACCGTAGCAGGAGGTCAGAGGTGAAGACAGTGGTGAAAGCGGGGAAATGGTGACAAGTGTTGACGCTGTACTTGCCTCCCTTGAGGGAGAGGAAAGCTGGGGAGAAGATGTGCTGGGCAAACCTTTCCCACCTCCTTCATGGCCAGAGGGAGTGAGGCGGGTGGGCATTTGTAGGAGAGAGCTGCCTCGTGTCTGGGCCGGGCCCCTGCTTCTCTGCATTAGTGCTGTGGTGCCAGTGTCACCATTTTGCGGGACTGTTTATACAACCGTGTGTGTGTGTGTGTGTGTGTGTGTGTGTGTGTGTGTGGTGAGCAAGGGCCGCTCACTCGCTCGGGCATAGGAAAAGCCTATGGCGTGGGAAAGCCCTGGGATGGAGGTGCAGGCCCAGGTAGCCCTGACCTGGCACAGTCCCTGAGGTCGCTCACCCTCCTACATGGGATAAGTTTGGCTCCTAGAGGGTCCGAGGCCCTTTCCAGCTCTACCATGAGGCCATGGCTCTGCAAACTAGAAAGCGAGGACATGTCCAGGGGCCATACTGCTCCTGCCTGAGAGTGACACATGTGATCACTTTATCAGTGGTTCGTTAGTAGTTAATGATTAAATAAGAGCTGACTCTGACTCACTGAAGAAAGAAATAAGCAACCAGGGACTTTGCTGGTGGTCCAGTGGTTAGGACTCCACGCTTCCACGGCAGGGGGCACGGGTTCCATCCCTGGCTGGGGAACTAGGATCCCGCAAGCCACGCAGTGTGGCCAAAAAAAGAAATAAGCGATCAAACAATGGAAACTGGAGCATCCAGGCCAGAAGTTCTTAACCTGGGGTCACAGCTCCCCAAGCAGTTGATGAACAGAATTCAGAGGATCCATGAACTTGGGTAGAAAAAATAATTGCATCCTATTATCACTAACTGCTAACTGAATTGTAACACTTTCTTCTCTTCTAACCGTAGGCCACACACACAGAAGTATTCATAGTACCTGTGTTCTTGTCACCAAGAGAAATCACAGATCTTTTAATGCCATATGCTATTGTTGCACGTAGCTCAAAATATCTCCGCTCATCACGACATTGAAATCATGGTAGCTGTTAGTCTAGACCGTGTTATTCGATACGTTAATAAAGAAGCACATATATGACCACATCACAAATTTGTTTTTAATATAAATATTTATATATTCAATATAAATATATTTATATATAAATATATATAATATATAATATATATAAATATATATATTTAAATATATTCAATGTAATTCTTTCTAATCCTACATATTTTATTTTATACATTTTAAAACACTATTCTAAGTGGGAGTCACGGGCTTCCAAGGTGTCCATAGTACAAAAATACCTAAAAACTCCTGAAGCAGCGTGAGGAGACTTAGAGAAGAGACTAGGTTCAGTGAGGTACAGGGTCATAAGTCCAGGCTAGCCAAACTTAGCTAGGACCTTAGGCTGGACACATTCGGGGGAAAAGTTGTCAAAAAGAAGCAGAAGCAGCTGAAGCGGCCAATTAGAGCAGGCAGAGTGCAGTGCCTGGGGTCACACAGAACAACAGGACTAATGCTGTTAGTGGCTGTTCCCACAAGAAGGGGTCACAAGGTGAACTGGCTCCTGATCCAGACCCAGGTAGATTCCATCCTAGGCCCCTGAGTCTCCCTAACCCACAGACAACTTGTACCCCATCTACCTCATCTTCAGAACTCGCTGGATTTTTAAAACCAAGGACCAGGTTCCCATCAGTCCTTGAATCTTGAGTCCCCACCAAGTTACTTCCATCCCAATTGTCTAACTGAGGTTCCAATGACTGATCACGAGACCTCTTTATTCTACAACTGGAAGACGTAGTTAAATAGAAGACATGATTACAATGTATCAGAGACTATCAAGTACCTAAGAAGAAACATCCCACAACCTGGACCTGTCACCCGTGGTCACCCTGACACTGTCCACGTCACAAGCTCTCGCTCACAGCCGCTGCCCTTGAACTTACCCTTGAACGCGGCCCTGCTCTCTCCTTCAGCTTGCACCTTGTTCCTCTCCTTCCCCACACAGTGAGCTTCTAGGTAGATAGACCACCTTCCTCTCCTCCTTTCCCCTCCTCAGCCCTCTCCAGCCTCACTTCTCTTCCTACCCCACCAGTGAAACCACTTCCTCTAAGCTGCCCTTGTCCTCTAAATGCCAAGTACACAGCGGAAATTAACACCATATTGTTAAGTCAACTATACTTCAATAAAATTTTTTAATTAAAAGATAAAAAATAGGGTATTTCCTGGTGGTCCAGTGGTTAAGACTCCAGGTTCACTGCCGAAGGCCCAGGTTCAATCCCTGGTTGGGGATCTAAGATCCCACAAGCCATGAGGTGCGGCCAAAATAAATTAATTAATTCAATAAAATATTGTTTTTAAAAAATAAATAGGGACTTCGCCAGTGGTCCAGCGGCTGAGACTCTGCACTCCCAATCCAGGGGGTGCGGATTTGATCCTTGGTCAGGGAACTAAGATCCTGCGTACCACACGGCCAAAAAAAAAGAAAAGAAAGAAAAAAACTTAAATTAAAAAAGCAAAAAAAAAGCCGAATACAAAGCACCATTTTCAATCCACATCTGGCACACTTGCAGGTGTTGACACAGGCACCTACTCTTTCTTTAAATCCTTCTCTTACTTTTCATGACATTGTTTTCTCCAGGTCCCCCCACCCTTCTCAATCTCCTCCAGAGATGCCCTGGGGCTGCACTCCCACTAGCCCCCTGTCCCTCCACCCGCACCCAAGGGAGCTTCACAGCCACCTACGTTCTGATGACCCTTGACTTTTCTCCACCCCGACCACCCCAGCTCCTGCCTGTCTAGCCAGCAGCCCATTGGATGTCACACGCTGCTAGCCGGGCACCTCACTTTCACATGCCCCTTCCTCCAGCATCCTTTATCACTCTCACGCCTAAACCCACTCATATTGCTCAGGGTTCTTAGTTGCAAATAACAGAGTCAGTCCGCTGGCTTAAGCAAAAGGGAATTAATAAAGATTAGTAAGTAGTTCACTGAATGGCTTGGGGTCTGGAGAAACAGGATGGAGCTTCACATCCAGGAACAGTGCCCAGAACCACACCACAGAATCGGCTAACAAGGAAAGTGTCTCCCCCGGGGCAGATCGGCTGACATCCAGGCCCCACGCAGAGCCACTTTCTTCCTGCTGCTTCGTTCCTACAGAAGGGAAGGCACACGTGGGCTGGTTACAGGGCGCAGGTCCCACACGTGCCCTTCTGCAAGGACCCTGGGAAGTAATCAACTCATAACTGAACACAGGGAAGGTGTTCAAAGCTCTCGCGCAGCTACAAAGCATGGGTGCCCGCCGCCCCATCTTTCCTGTTGTGTTCCCTTCTCCAATAGTGACACCGCAACACACTCAGTGGCCCAACCTGGGAGTTTCCTAGATTCCTGAATTTCCCTGCTTTCATCAGTCATGTCATCCTGTCACTCAGCCCTCCCCTGGACCTCAGACTCTACCACCATTTCCGTCTTCACCACCAGCATCTCCTAACATCTTCCTGACTGGCCCCCTCCTTCCAGGCTTACCCATCTTCCATACAGCCCAGAGATCTGGTCTTCACTCAAAGTTCTCCAAGGAGTCCTCACCAACCTCAGGATCAAGCCCAAACTCCTCGGGCCGGCAGCCAAGGGTATGAATGGCCCAGCCCTGCTCCCCCTCCAGCTTCATCTCCATCACCCCCACCCTCACACATTCCCCTTTCCAGCAACACAAAACCGCTCACAGCTCCTCCTTGGGCCAATCTGCTTTGTTCCTCCATACCTTCCACATGCTGGTCTCCTTCCTTCTTGTCTGGGTGTATAAGCCCTAGGTTCCCATCCCAGTCCGGCCACTTACTGATGGGTATAAACTTGCAGAAGTTATCACACCTCTCTGAACCTCAGTTTTCTCTTCTGAAAAATGAGAATGATACCCTCCTCCCAGGTGCATTGTGAAAAGTACATGACACAACGGGGCAGAGTGCTTAGACACTATTGCAGGTTGAAAGGTGGCCCCCAAAAGACATGACCCCATCCCACTCCAACCTGTGAATGTGACCTTATTTGGAAAAAGGGTTTTTGCAAATGTAATTAAGTAGAGGATCTTGACATGAGATCATCCTGGGTTACCCAGTGAGTCCTAACTCCAATGGCATGTGTCCTTATTAGGGAGAAAAGAGAAGGTCATGTGAAGATGGAGTTACGCTATCACAAGCCAAGGAATGCTAAGAGCTACCAGCAGCTAGAAGAGGCAAGGGAAGATTCTCCCCCAGAGCCTAGGAGGGCAAATGGCCCTGCCAACACCTTGATTTCAGACTTCTGGCCTCCAGAACTGTGAGAGAATACATTCCTGCTGTTTTAAGCCATCAGGTTTGGGGCAACTTGTTAGGCAGCCGTAGGAAACTAGCACAGACACTCACGCAAAGGCTATCCATCTCTTTCTGTTCCTCATCTCTTCCAGCGGGGGTCCCATCAGGGATGCTCCTGGAATGGGGACCCACACGGCCAGGTTCTGGCCACCCGACAGCACATCAAAACACCCCATTTCCTCTACAAGCAATCGCCACAGAGATGGCCTCTCTGAAGAGCACGTTTGAATAGAGACATTGCTCTGCCCTCACCTTGGGAAGTGAACAGGCTTCTCAGACGGTCCAGAGCAAGTGAACCCAGGGGACCAGAAATAAACAGATAGTCCACCAGCTTCACCGCTCAGGGGTCAGGCAGGATGACTAGTTCTCATTTATCTTGGCTTCTTGAAGACGCCCCAGGAATTTACAGCTTATGTTTGTTTGTTTATTTCTTTTTCTTTTTTTAAAATTTATTTATCTTATTTATTTATTTTTGGCTGGGTTGGGTCTTCACTGCTGCAAGCGGGCTTTCTCCAGTTGCAGTGAGCAGGGGCTACTCTTCGTTGCAGTGTGCGGCCCTCTCATTGTGGTGGCTTCTCCTGTTGTGGAGCACGGGCTCCAGGCTCACAGGCTTCAGTAGTTGCTGCATGTGGGCTTCAGTAGTTGTGGCTCGCGGGCTCCAGAGCGCAGGCTCAGTAGTTGTGGCGCACAGGCTTCACTGCTCCGCCGCATGTGGGATCTTCCCAGACCAGGGCTCGAACCCATGTCCCCTGCATTGGCAGGTGGATTCCTAACCACTGTGCCACCAGGGAAGCCCCTGTTGGTTTATTTCGTAACCTCGTCTAAGAAAAAGGAACACTTTTTTCCTCATGGAAATCTGAGGGCCCGGTGGCATCTGATTATTTTGACTAAACCCCTCCATCACGATTCCTCAGGGTCTACATAGGAGCTTAAAGTCCCAGGCATTGTAAGGACACTGGTGTCACTGCCCAGAGTTACGATAGGCCCAGGCTGGCCGACGGCGTCTGGGAGAAGCCAGCTATGGGAAGGAGAGGCCTTCGTTCCACTCTCGCCAGCATCCACTGTAGGTACCCCTTGGCATTTTCACTCTCAAGTCTGAGTCCCAAGGCAACTTAGTGTCTCCCTACCTCCTCACTCCACAGAGAAGGAGCTCAGCTCAGAAGGGTTATGGAATCTCCTGAAGCCACATCACAAGACGGCAGCAGAGTCCAAACTCTCCATCCAGCTATGGCAGAGGAAGAAGAGAAGGAGGTGTAGAACGAAGAAGCCTGGTTTTGGATCCTGGCTCTGCCACTTACATTAGCCAGGATTCCCTCACTCCTCCCCTCCCGTGTTTTTGAGACGCCCAAAGGGAGAGGGCGTGCTAACACACTTGCCAACTGTGATGTCTTTCCCGGAAGTGGGACATCGGTCCTCAGCCCAGAGGGAACCCCCATCATTTAGGTCTAAAGTCGAAAACGACAGTAACATGACCATCTTCTCAGGTCTTGGGGTTGGGACTCTTGTTAAAGAAAATCCGTGTTGGTTTGGCAGAAGCCTGGAAAGGAGGCGGCCATGCCCGCCCATCATAAGCCATGCTTGTACCGTCTCAGTGCCTGGCCACATTATTCCATCCTATGGCTCCTCCCCTGTCCCACTCTGGGGCTCTCCCACCCACCCACAAAGCCAGGTTTATTGCTGTCCAGTCCAGCCCTTTCCCTGCTCCATGGAGGTTCATATTCGAGGGACTCTGGGGCACAAGAGGGACAGGACAGCAAGGGGCCTTGAGCCCAGAGGCTTGCTCCACGGTCTGGACTTAGGGAGAATGCCTGGGGGCCCTTGTCTCTTAGACTGTGTTCCCAAACTGTGGGGATCCGAGTTGAATTTGAAGGTTAGATGATGGGCAGGAGAGTTTCCTACCCCACCTGCCTTACAGTCCTTGGGTCCCACCCAGAAGTGCTGCCTGCTAATCTCCTGACCACCTGTCTCCCCAGACAGCCCATGAGTTGTCCCTTCTCCCACCACCCTCACCCCTCAGCTTCCAGACCCTCTAGCCCTAGGTGGCAGAGTCCCAGAATCTGCGCTGGCTCCCCATCTCACCACAGGCGCATTTGTAGCCAGAGGGGGTATGTGGGCTGTTTTAGGGGAGGTCTTGAAATGGCAACCAAGTGAGGGAGAGGTGAGGGGGCTTTAGATGCTTAGCCTGGAAAAGCAGGCAGGAAGGCGACCTCAGTAGCACTCCATTACTGAGCCGTCTACAGTATCACCTGATTTAATGCTTACCACAGTCCTGAGGAGGTATCATTACCCACTTCATAGCTGAGAAAATGGAAGCTTGGTAATTATCCAAGTCAAACAGATGGCAAGTCACAGGGCTGGAATCTGACCCCAAGTCTGACTTTAAACGCCTACTCCTGACCGCCATGCTACACGGCCTCTTACGTAGGAGAAAGGCTGCTAGAAGGAAGGTGGCTGAAGCTCGCTCTGCGTTGCTTCAGAGGGCGAAAAGCGGGATGACAGTGTGGAAGTTACTGGGAGAAGGTTTGAGCCCAGGACAAGGAAGACGATTCCAGCAGGTAGAGATATGAGATGCACAGAGGCAGGGAGCCTCTTGTTTCCAGATGTGTTCAGAACAGGAACACGGCTTACTGTCTGGGAGAGAGGCAGAGACAATTCTTGCCTTTGGTAGCTTTTAAGATCCTAAGAGACTGAATATACAAATGGGCAGTGGCCAGACCATATATAAAAACAGAACTCTGACCCCCAATATCTGAAGCCACCAGCCCAGGAACTCACCCCTTAGCTAGAGTAACTGGCCCAGGAAGCCGGATAGAAGTCAGGCTTGTAGGAAGCGTGCTTGCTGTCTCTAGCAATAGTCCAAGAAGCCCAACGATAACCTGCATAAACAATCAGCTCCAGATGCCCAGGACTGGATTAATAACGAACAGCTTCCCTAATTTTTGACCAACCAGAGAAAGTCAAATATACTCCCCTAGCCAATCACACAGGATGCCCCCTGTCGGCTCACCTACAGCTTCCCTCAGCCAGCGGTCTCCAAACAGGGCACACCTGAAGCCATCTTTTTCCCACTATAGAGCTTTCCCACTCTTCTGCCTGCCTTTGTGTCCCTGCCAAAACCCAAGGCTGGTGGCTGACTCCCTTGCAATAGTAAGCTCAGAATAAATAGTCTCTGCTTTCCTCCTTTGGTCTTTGTTCATTTCCACAGTCCTTGCGAATGCTAAGGGTCAAATGTCTGAGTGTGTGTATGAGACAGGGAGAGAGATGTGTCTGTGATTTTATGTCTGTGTCCGATGGTGCACAGTCAGTTACATACACAGAAACCTCCTGTTATTCTTGCTTGGTGAGCCCTGCTCCTAGGCCCAGCTCACTGATTTTCTGGACCTTGGACAAGTCCCTCATAGCAGGCTCTGTTGGGGCCTCATGACGGATGTCACATCCCCTGGGCTTGTCTCTGATTTCAGGGTCAGCTGAGATGGAAAGTTCCACACGAGCTCAGATTTACCTGTGCTGACAGGGTCGGTCTCCGGAAGACCACTTCTTCCCATCTGAGACCCCAACATCTTCTCTGCCCTGCAGGAGCTCAGCCTGCAAGTACAGGGAGTTAATTTCTACCCAGTCCCAGGAAGCCTTCAACCAGGAGGATGGGAGCCAGCCGATAAATGCTCCAACCAACCTAGAAGACCCTGGAAGAATCCAGGCTGTATCAGAGAGAACACATTTTTCATTAGCATTCCCTCCTTCCCTGCCTCCTTTCCCCTACTCCTCACTCCTGTTTGCTAGAATCACCTCCCAAATAAACCACCAGCAACCACATGTTTGTCTCAGCCTCTGCTTCTGGGGAAACCCAAGTCAGCTTGCCACTCACCATCTTCAGACTTCATCTACATCCTCCACAAAATAGGAGTTTGCAGACGCTGTGCCTCAGGGACTCTCCTGGGGGAGGGGGAGCTCCCACGGCTAGTGAGGTCCAGCCAAGGGCCCCTACCCTGTCCCGCAGAGCAGCTACCCTCAGCTGTCACATCCTGGGGTTCCATGTCAGTTCACTTTTTCAAAGGACTTGTGCTTTGACTTGTTAAAAGACCACTGGGCAACTGGTCTTGAATATTCCCTTAAAGCCCTAGAGGTAGTTCTAGAAAGGAGAGCCCAGTCCCCCAGGACACCTGCTGAGGTGGAGTCCCCTCATCTGAGTGGCATTACTGAGGCCTCCTCTCCATGGACATGCTCAGAGCCCTCTGCCTGTCTAGCCATGAGGTTACATCAGAAATACTGTATGCTAACACATATATATGGAATCTAAAAAAAAAAAAAAAAAAAGGTTCTGAAGAACCTAGGGGCAGGACAGGAATAAAGATGCAGACGTAGAGAATGAACTTGAGGGGGAAGGGTAAGCTGGGACGAAGTGAGAGAGTGACATGGACATATATACACTACCAAATGTAAAATAGCTAGCTAGTGGGAAGCAGCTGCATAGCACAGGGAGATCAGCTCGGTGCTTTGTGTCCACCTAGAGGGGTGGGATAGGGAGGGTGGGAGGGAGATGCAAGAAGGAGGAGATATGGGGGTATATGTATACATATAGCTGATTGACTTTGTTATACAGCAGAAACTAACACACCAATGTAAAGCAATTACACTCCAGTAAAGATGTTAAAAAAAAAAAAAAAAAAAGAAGCATGGGGTTAGTATGTGCCCTTGGCTGGATGTTTCCAGCAAATTTCTGAACATTCCTATCTGGGATGGATTTCTTCTTCCCATAAGAGTATCTCCCAGGCACCAGAAATCTCTCTGGTTCATGAACTGGTTGGTTCCCCTATAAATGTCAAAGCCACCCATCTATGAGAGCCTAGCAATGTCTTTGAAGTGGCAGCAGCCATAAACAGGCTCGTGCTGCCTTGCTAACAGCAGGGCAGGGAGGTCTGGGAGACAGTTGGGCGACTTCAGCCTGCTTGCACTCTAATTACTCCCAGCTCAGCAAGAGGATGGCCCAGAGATGGAGGACAAGGAAGGCAATTGCTAACAGTCAGAGGCCCAGAAACAGGGAAACCTGTGGTGGGCCAGACCCCCTTTCCTGGGCAGCTGGAGAGATTTCCTCCCCTTTGTGCAGGTCAGAGCAGGGTCCTCTGGAGAGGAAAGCCCGGCGATCAGTACTCCCAGACAGTTCCCATCTGGTCCAGTCCACACAAGCAAATTCCTAGGTATAGATGGAGCTTGAGCCAAAGGAAACTCAGGGTCAGGAGGAAGGTTGGTAGAGAGCCCCTGAGTGGCTAGAGCCCCTAATCCTGCCCCTGAGTTCTCGGAGGGGGGTCTCCTCTGGTCCTTGGTTTTCCATCCATGGAATGAGGTGGACGTCCCTCTGAAAGTCACAGACTGTTAGCATAGCAGCAGCTCAGAGGTCTTCCTTCACTTTGACAAGAGGCAGGGGACTTGCTGGGCTGGGTTGTAGTGGAACCTACAGTGAGGGCCGGGACTCCTGCCCCAGCCCGGCATGCCTCCGCCTCCCAGCATGGACCCTCCTGAGTCTGACTCTGCCGGCCAGCTTTCTTCTTGCCAGACTCCTGCTCAGCCGGCACTCCCAGGTCACTACCAAAAACTGGTTTCATGGCCCCTCTTGTTAACTCAAGGCATCTGCCCTAGCCTCTCATCACCTAGCCTCTCAGGTAGGTAGGTGACACCCAAACCAAGGGACAGCACTATTACAAACCGACCTCCTTAAAAAGTTATTTCGGGCTTCCCTGGTGGCGCAGTGGTTGAGAGTCTGCCTGCCAATGCAGGGGACACGGGTTTGTGCCCCAGTCCGGGAGGATCCCACATGCCGCGGAGCGGCTGGGCCCGTGAACCATGGCCGCTGAGCCTGCGCATCTGGAGCCTGTGCTCTGCAACGGGAGAGGCCACAACGGTGAGAGGCCTGCGTACCGAAAAAAAAAAAAAAAAAAAAAAAAAGAAGCTATTTCTATGTGAAAAATGAATGGTGCTTTTATTTCACAATGTATACAAACATCAAATCATTACATGGTACACTTGAAACTAATATAATGTTATATGTCAATTATATCTTGAGAAAAAGAAGAAAGAAAGAAAAAAAACAAAGACAGAAACAAGAAAGAAAGGAAGAAAGAAAGAAAGAAAGAAAAAAGGAAAATAATCAGTGCTCTAGAGCAGTTTTTCAAACTGTTTTACTATGATTTACCTTAAGAAATAAATTATAGCCCAGCACCCACAAGTATGGATGTATGTTTATATAAAATTGAAAGCTTTCATTCAGTAATACTCATTCTTGTCACATGCAATGCACTCTGATATTTTCTGATACTCTAGTCTGTTTCATCCTTTAATGCTTGTTGCAACTCTTTAGTCAGGGATCAGTAAACTTTTTCTGTAAAGGTCTAGTTAGTAACTCTTTAAGACTTTGAGGACCATATAATCTCTGCTGTAACTACTCAAGGTTTCCATTGTGGTGGGAAAGCTGCCATAGACGACAGGAAAGAAATGGGCCCTGCTGTGCTCCAATAAAACTTTATTTACAAAAATGGGTGGTGGGCTGAATTTGGCCTATGGGCCATAATGTAACCTGATTTCATGACCACCAATGGGTTAAACCATAGTTTGAAAAACACTGCTCTAGGAGACCATTTCCCACATCTTTCCTCCTAACAGAAACCAAATTTCGTTCAGTGTGTACCTCTTCTCCACGTAGCACAACCCCCAGGGAGCTTACAAACTGTGACTCAGGAAAGTGACGGTTACTCCTCGTACCAGCGCTGGGTATACATAGGTCAAATCAGCCCATCACGTCGCTCACCCAGTAACCACTGTGGCTCCAGGGTGGATGCAGGACTTAAGTTGGCCCAACCAGCCTAAAGAGAAGGACGTAAAGTCTGTGCTTGGAGAGTGTTTTGTTTCTCCCAGATGATACCCAGGGGCATGGTGCCTGTTTCTCCCGTCATTGGGATTGGAGGATTCGGCCTATCAAGGTAACCAGTCTTCAGAAAAATCCAGTGCCGAGGATGACAGAGCGGAAAGATGAAAAGAATCTGGATCCCTGATTTGACCACATGTTAAGTTGCTTGAAGTCAGTGCCTTCTATTTCTGGTGGCCAAAAGTACCCTGACACCAGGGCTGCCCGTCAGGGGGCTTGGGCCTCCATCCACAGATGGAACCTTGGTCCATTCCAAACAGGTTCAAGCTTCTGGCGAAAGACCCATCCTCACTCTAAGCAGCTGAGGCCTCAAGCCTCCACATCCACGGACCAGTGCCCCCTCCCCCAGCGGTACCCACGCTACAGAAACCAGTGGCCTTCAGGGCGTTGTAGGCTCTGAGTCTTCCCTTATACATGCTGGGAAGAGTAGGTTGGCACACTCTGAAATCAGGACCAGCTCACTTCAATTTTTTATTTGAAAAAATAAAAAGGCCTCCCATTAGCCTTCAGCTGATGAAAGACAGGCTCAGCAGGAAATTTACATCTATCAAATGGGCTATTATTGGGTAAGTAAACAAGGAGGTCATTAGATTGGGGTGGTTCTGATGCCTTGGTAGCTACCTAAGCACCCCCAAACCTAAGTCAGAATCAATGTACTCGAAACTGAGAAAATGACACTTAGGGACAACCGATCACAAACAGCAACTGAGCTTTCCCAAGTCAGGCAACTGCTTCAGCTACAGCCAAGCAAGTAATTCCTTCATTTTGCTTCAACATCTTCTCTATAAAAAGTTTGCCCCTAGCTCCTGTCAGTGGTGTGCTCTTAACCACCTTTGGTTTTGTGCTGCCTGATTCGGATGGATATATGTTCAAATACGCTCGAAAATTTTTAATGTGCCTCAGTTTCTTTTTAACACGGAACGGAAACTCTTAATTTAAATGGGAGATATCGGACATCCAAGCTGACGCTCCCCTTTGACCCGGGAAAGAGTTTCTCATTCAGGCTGCTAAGAGCAAGGATAAAACAGAGTATTTAACACTGAACTGTGCATTCAAAAGATAATTAAAATGATAAATTTTATGTTATGTATATTTTACCACCAAAAAGGAAAAGGAGAAGCAGGGAAAAGAGATAAGTGAGGGGTTGTGAGGGCAGCAGGGCAAGGAGAGAGCATGTTGACATCCTACATAACCTCCTTAGAAAGGCAGCCATGAAATACTCCTGTGAGTCTGTTTACATGACTTCATTTCCAGGAAGGCCTGGGTGGGGACTGGCTCTGGGGACATTAGGCTGATGAACTGGAAATACGGGGAAAGGCCCGGGACTGAGTCAGTAGCAGCAACCAAAGCCAGACCCTTCCAGTAGGCCTCTTTCTCCCACGCCCCAGGCTTCCACGTCACACCCCTACCCCTACCAACACTGCCATGACCTGGGAGGCCAGGAGGAGCATCCTTTTATTTACTCATGTATGTATGTATGTATTTATTTTTATTGAAGTATAGTTGATTTACTATGTCGTGTTAGATTCAGGTATACAACAAAGTGATTCAGACAGATAGATACATACATACATACATACTCTTTTTTCATATTCTTTTCCATTATAGTTTATTGCATGCTATTGAATATAGTTCCCTGTGCTATGCAGTAGGTCCTTGGTGAGTATCTGTTTTATATACAGTAGTGTGTATCTGTTACTAATCCCAAACTCTTAATTTATCCCTTCTCCCTCTTTCCCCTTTAGTAACTATAAATTTGCTTTCTATGTCAGTGCCTCTGTTTCTGTTTTGTGAATAAGTTCATTTGTTTTGTTTTGTTTTGTTTTTTACATCTTTATTGGAGTATAATTGCTTTACAATGGTGTGTTAGTTTCTGCTTTATAACAAAGTGAATCAGTTATACATATACATATGTCCCCATATCTCTTCCCTCTTGCGTCTCCCTCCCTCCCACCCTCCCTATCCCACCCCTCTAGGTGGTCACAAAGCACCGAGCTGATCTCCCCGTGCTATGCGGCTACTTCCCACTAGCTATCTCTTTTACGTTTGGTAGTGTATATATGTCCATGCCTCTCTCGCGCTTTGTCACAGCTTACCATATTTTAGATTCCACCTATAAGTGGTATCATATGCTATTTGTCTTTCTCTTTCTGACTTACTTTACTTAGTATGATAATCTCTAGGTCCAGCCATGTTGCTGCAGATGGTATTATTTCATTCTTTTTTATGACTGAGTAGTATTCCATTGTATATGTGTACCACATCTTCTTTACCCAGGAGAAACAATCTATTGGGAAATTACTGTCAGCAGGCGCCATGACAGGAAGGGCAGGGAGGATGGAGAGGACTAAGAAAAATGCCAGGCTCACCAAAGCCCTTGACTTGTTTCCACCTCTAACTTGCAGGTTCCTACTAGGGCCAGGAGGAGGGAAAGGAGGAAAAGGATGCTCAGGTCCCAGCCATCTGAGGCAGGGGCTCTCTGGTTTCACTCAGATACTGATGCTTGTGAGGGACATCAGAAAAAAGGCACGATCTCCCCTCACTCCACCCAACAGCCCACCTGGCAAATGCGGGTCTCTAAGGGGATGGGCTCTGGTGTGCGAGCAGCGAGGCTGAGCTCAGGAAGCAGCTCCTCTCTGTTCTTGGTATTTGGGAGGAGAGAGGAGATGAGGTTAATAACAGTTATCCCTTTCATCAACTACATCCCCACTAAGCAGGGGAAGGAGCCCTGTAATTCCCTATGTCCCCATAATGACCGGCTATCTGCTCTTTCCTTCAGCTTCTACAGGCTGAACTGTGGCGGTTTCCCCTAAAAATGAAACTCCACCAAATATAACAAAACATGGGAGGTGGTCGAGGTCTCTCAATGCTAGGCAAGTAGAGTCATGGAATTAAGGTGCCCTATTTCAGAAAGAAAGAAAAATAATTTTTCTGGTTCTGGGAAGGACCCATGTGGGATTTCCAAAGAAAGTAGGAATTTAGAGATAGAGTCGAGTGAGGCCAGCAGCTAGGCAAGACTGCTGGGGGGCAAGTTCCATCTTCCTGCCCCTGATGGATAGCACCTCCTCAGCATGTTGACGCAAACACACACACACACACACACACACAGAGACTCATCTGAAGTGCTGCCCATCACTAACATTTTCAATTTCAGACCTGACAAGCCAGGCTTCCTGACAGCCGGCCCAGTATCCAATCTTCCTGACCGAGCTTCATCTCTGACTAGAGCCTCAGCAGTTTGTCCAGAAACGTACTTTAAGTGTGGGAGGCAGGAGACCAGAAGGACCAGGAGATGCACAGAAAATAAGAGATGAGATAGGGGGACTCCCAGCCTGGTCTCTCATTCATAACAGTATGTATTGAGCTCCTGCTGTGTTTCAGGCATTATCCCCAATAACCCCATGAAGTAGCTATTCTTGTGGGGAGCAGGGTACAGGGTGGTGGAAGGGGCATAAGCTTGGGAATCAGCTCTTGGATTCAACTACTGCTCTGTCATACATCAGGTGGAGAAGCTGGTGAGCAAACAGGCGATCCATTCCAGGAAACGGACAGGCTATCATCAAAGCACTAGGTTCAGCGGCGGCCAAAGGAACAGGCCCCTTGGAGGAGGGGGTGCTGGAGCCAGAGGCTGAGTGGAGTTCACTCAACAGACGTGGAGAGAAGAAGCTCCAGCCAGCACAAGTCATGTTTATGAAGGCAGAAAGACAGACAGAGCCCAGTGCATTTGGGGGCAGTGCACAGGGATACGGATTGGAAGTGACGAGCAGCAGGGATGAGACTGGAGCCTGGTCAGGCATGCTGATACAGGTAGATTTCTTCTTGTGGATGACGAAGAACTATTATATTTGAAGGAATCTTCAGGAAGGACGAGATGGATGAGCGGAGTCAAGTGTGGAGATGCTCTGTCAACCAGGAGGCTATGTCAATAGATGGGGTGAGAGTGGAGAAAGCCCAGCCTTAGGTGGCAGAGGTGGGGTGGGACCATGGGACAGACTTGAGAAACTTGTGGGTGTGAGAGTAGGGTGAAGGGGAAGGAAGAGTAGCAGATGATGGACGTTTGGAGAAATGTGTAGGAGTCGATGTAATTCACCAATTCAGGATGTGCAGGAGAAGGAACACGCATCGGTCAGGGTCCCCACAAGAAATGGGGAGGGACTCAAATTAGGACAGTGCAGGGAGAGTTTTCTCGTAAAAGTGTGTGTGGGCTTGGTGTAGGGGAAAGACAAGGGCTAGTGCAGCAACTTGGGGCTGGTAACGGCAGAGGGGAGGAGTTCCAGGCCAGAAGACAAGGGAGAAGACCGTTGCATAGACCAGAAGGAGAGAGCCACGTAGAGGAGTTCTCTTGAGAGGTTCTGCGACCTTCTGGCCAAGGGACTGCCAAACCAGGTGACCTCATCGGGAGCATGCCAGAGGAATAAATGCCTAGTTCCATTTTCTTCCTTTCCTCCAGTGGTGTGAGGGACCTACTAGCCAAAGCCAACTGGAGACCAGCCAGCACGGGAGCCCATGGTTGCCATTCCCCAGGTCAGCCTCCAGGAGGCAAAGCAAGGCAAAGAAGTGGGGGAGTGGACCTGAGGAGCAAAGAGCAGATTCGAGGGGTGCAGCACTCTGCCGTCTCTGCTGCTCGTCACTGTGTGGCCTCGGCCAAGTCACTGAACCTCTCTGATCCTCACAGAGAGGTTGGGCCTGAATACTTAGGAGTCATCGGTGGAAAGGTAGACACCTTGGCATGGCCGCCATTTCCTAGAGAATGTGTAGTAGGGGCAGAGAGACTGGGGACCTGGGGGAGGTTGAGGAAGGAGCCCAGGGAAGGACACTGGGAAGGAGCAACCAGAGAGTGGGCAGCATCCTCCTCTGGCCTCCTCAGCACTTATCCCTCAACCTCTCTCACTGGATTTTGTTGTCACTGTTTCCACGTGGCTCCAGTCAAAGTGTGAGCACCTTTGTCCCCACCCCCCAGCCCAACTAGGCTGACACCTACTCAGTCCTCGTGGGTTGAGTGACTAAGTCAAAACACTGAAGAATCTGCTTCTGAGAACTGGGGGACTGGTCAGTGGGCTCCAGCAGAAGGTAGAAGACAACCTGGGGTTGGAGTCAGGATCTCAGGCTGAGGAATGACCCCAAGACCTTGCGTCCACTCGATGGACACCTACTAGGGATTGTGAAAAGGAAATCAAAATGGAGTCGGTTTTGGTAAGTGAGCTCTCTAAAACAGAGCCAGGAGGCCTCTGAGGAAGTGTGACTTATGCACGTCCCAGCCTGGGTGGAAGCTGACCTTTTGACCACTTAGTGTCCTGACAAAGTCATCCAGAACTTCTGCCAGAAACTCAAGATGCTTATCAGACCCTTACCCTAAAACAACCTGTGATGGTCTATCCCTGAAGGACAAATATTTCCTTTCTTGTGTCAGAAGGCAGCCTCATGGCTCTTGCCTTTATAAGCCCCTGATTGTTTTTATTTCCCCAGAACACTTTTTCAGTTTTACCCAAATCTTTCTCCCAAACTGCAATTCTTAAGACCCCAAATAAAGTTCTTTGTCCTTTGCAGCCTTGATATTGGTTATTGTGCAATAGGATTACCACGTGACCGGCACTGTGCTCAAGACTAGAGGCTCTGACCTGTGCTCAGAGAGATGGCCACCAGGGTAAGTGTGACAGTTCCCCACAACAGAGCCGTCCACATGGCCTCACTGAGCGCAGACCGTTGTTAGTGGGATGTGGGCCGGGGCCGGGGGGGGCGGGGTGTGGTATCAGGCAGGTTGGAAGGTGAGGGAAGTTGAAAAGCATCCTGGGAATGAGCAGAGCCTGATTTTGGAGGGAGGGGGGAGCGTGCGGGGGAATGTGCAGAAATGAACTCAGTTTAGTGTTTAGTTTAAAGTTTTTTTTTAATTTAGTTAAAAATTCAATGCAAGAAGGAGTGAGAGACCAGATTCGGTGGGTAAGCAGGCAGGAGTTCATGAAGGAACTGAATGCCCAAACTTGGACTTTTAATCAAATTCAAGGCAATGGGGACCCCTGAAGGGTTTTGAGAGGAGAAGAACATAGTCAGGTGTGCTCTGAGTGGCCTGCTGCAGAGGGAAGGTTAGCAAGCATCACCCAGATGGTCATTATAACAATACGTACTGTGAAAACCTTCTTTGAGTACAGCTTTTGCACTTGCAGATGCTAGCAAGGTCCCAACCCCCCTGGCTGGGATGCAAAGTCCAGGTCCCTGGTGAGGGCGAAAACACGAGAAAGAAAAAATGAAACAGTTCGTCTTCTCCTACTAGGAACCCATCCACCTGGAAGAGCTAATATAAGCGCAAGACCCAACACAGCCCTCCTGCCCTTTCTGGGCTCTGCCATTAAAAACCCAAAAGGCTGTGGTCTGTGAGTTGCCGTGAGGAAGCAAATGGTTGTTTCCCAGTCCCCGGAAAAGAGTGAGCTCCACAGTCCCTCACACAGGATGAGCCATGGAAACGCGTGGAAAGTAAAAACTCAGGGTGGTCCGAACACGGCGATGGTGGAGCATCAGAGCAGACAGCTGCAGGAGCCACCTGCCCGCGCAGCCCGTGAGGACACAGAGGCAGGGCCTCACAGAAAGGAAGCAGGTATCATTTCCAGCCGGTGCTGACTGAACAATACAATAAATGGAAGCTGCTCTATATTGGGTCATAAATCTGAGCTGGCCAATTGCCCACTGAAATAAGTCAGCTGCGTCCTCCTGGAGAGCCCCGGGGGGCCCCTGGCCCAGTGCAGGCCCTGCATGACTCTCTTCTTCTCATGAAAGAATAATCCTTCAATTTCTGAAGCCGCAGAGAGTATGTGGGTGATTGTTTTAGTATTATTCTTCAACCCATGTTGAAATATTTCATTAAATAAAAGCAGTTAAATTAAAAACAAATAATTCTCTTGGCGGCATATTGGGGACCCTCTTCAGCCGAGGGACATCTTCTACTTTCCTCTATTTTTTTTTCTCATGTAAGAGTTACCGACTGGGGCTTCCCTGGTGGCGCAGTGGTTGAGAGTCCGCCTGCCGATGCAGGGGACACGGGTTCGTGTCCCGGTCCGGGAGGATCCCACATGCCACGGAGCGGCTGGGCCCGTGAGCCATGGCCGCTAAGCCTGCGCGTCCAGAGCCTGTGCTCTGCAATGGGAGAGGCCACAACAGTGAGAGGCCCGCGTACCGCAAAAAATTAATAATAATAATAAGAGTTAGCAAATGAAGATAACTTTTCTTGAGAACATCTTGAGATCAGCAGGGTACGGAGTGGCACAGTTGAATCATTTAAAGTAGGGGGTCTTGGGAAGCACAGCCAGCCAGGGGTCACTACCCGACACGAGGGCATGGGCCAGCTGCAAATCACCAGGGACAGAGCTCTGCCCCTTGCCTACCCTCAGGAAGAAGGAAACCCCAGCCCCGCTTCAAGCTGCCCTGCCTAGAGATGGAAAAAGTCCTAGGGCTGGATGAGGAACAGGCAGGAACAGAGGCTGCCTGTGGCAACGTGAGAAGAGTCATATCAAGTCTTAAATCAGAAAATGGTAAGAGCAGAAAAAGACGCGTGGCTCTCCTTAACCCAACTTCCTCCATCTCCCTCCACCTTTCTGGGTTAGTTTCTGATGTACAGCAAGGTGTATACATATTCTTTTTCATAGCCTTTTCCATTATGGTTTTTACTACAGGATAGTGAATATAGTTCCCTGTGCTATACAGTAGGACCCTGTTGTTTATAGTAGTGTGTATCTCTTAATCCCAAACTCCTAATTTATCCCTCCCCACTCTTTCCCCTTTGATAACTATAAATTTGTTTTCTATGTCTCTGCATCTGTTTCTGTTTTGTAAGTTCATTTGTATCATGTTTTAGATTCCACATATAAGTGATATCATGTGATATTTGTCTTTCTCTTTCTGATTTTCTTCACTTAGCATGATCATCTCTAGGTCCATTCATGTCACCTCAAATGGCATTTTTTCATTCTTTTTTTAATGGCTAATAGTCCATTGTATACATATCTAACATCTTCTTTAGCCATTCATCTGTTGATGGACATTTAGGTTTCTTCCATGTCCTGGCTATTGTAAATAGTGCTGTTATGAACATTGGGGTACATGTACCTTTTTGAATTAGACTTTTCTCCGGATACATACCCAGGAGCGGGATTGCTGTATCATATGGCAAATCTATTTTTAGTTTTTTAAGGAACCTCCATACTCTGCCCTCATTCTTATTGGGAAAAACAAACAGACAAACAAAAAAGGAAATCCTCCCTATGATTATAAACTAATTCAGGAAAGTCAAATGATTTCATTCCATACGCCAATGCTGATTGATTATAATGGCTGCCTAGAGGAATGTGTTGAGACTGGGTCTGAAGTCATCTCTGGGCTCCGTGGGAGAGAGCGCCGGCACTGACTGGTGGTGTCTGTCATGCGTACAGGATGGGAAACTGTTGGCACACGTGCCATGTATTTTCTAATCACGGGACTCTGTTCAGAAATAATCCATTTATACTGGATTTATCCTTGAAAATATCAATGAGATAACAGCCGAAGGCTCAGGATCAAGGCAGTTTCGACTCCTAATAGGAGGCCCCAGTTATGTTTTTGTCTCTAATCACAGAAATGAATTCTAGCAGTGCATTTAGCCTCCTGGTTCAGGTCAACGAGTTGCAATTACAGTTCTTCCTTTGAGAGCTATAGATTGTTGGTGCTGGGAATGGGGTTATGACTCATCAACGTTTTCCCCAGCTCTAGTGGTTCATGAAATAAACTGCTTAAAACAAACAAACAGGGCTTCCCTGGTGGCGCAGTGGTTGAGAGTCTGCCTGCCAATGCAGGGGATGCGGGTTCGTGCCCCGGTCTGGGAAGATCCCACATGCCGCGGAGGGGCTGGGCCCATGAGCCATGGCCGCTGAGCCTGCGCGTCCGGAGCCTGTGCTCTGCAACGGGAGAGGCCACAACAGTGAGAGGCCCGCGTACCGCAAAAAAAAAACACCCTTTGGCAAAGAGGTCAGGGCTGAACCTTGGAAAGGCTGCCCAGGAACCTTGCCTCCTGGACTGCCAATCCTTTCTAAGGACGTGCCCCCCCTGGACGGAGGCCAGGTGACACATAAACATGGGCCAAGATGATTCCCGTAGGCTCAGAGGATTCACCACAAAGTGAAATACTCTTCTTTTCCCTCAGTTAGTGGTTCATTTCAGCTGAAAATAAGACCTAGCATGTACAGGTCTCAAGGTCAACAGTTCCTACCATGTCCCTGCAACAGTCCTTTGAGAATTCTTTCCCCGAGACCAACAATTAATTCCCTTTAGGAAACAGGACTGGAGTGGCTGGAAGGGGGTCAGCCATCCTAACAGGGCTGGGCCCCATTCTCTGCTCTTGCTGTTCTGGTTCCAAATCCAGCATGGACAGAGGGGTGTGCATACAGCCTTGGAGCGTCCTTGTGGAAAAGGCGCTCTCTCTCTCTCTCTCTCTCTCTCTCATAGGATTTGAACAAGATGACAGGCCCATCCTGCATACAGTTCGATAGATTTACAGACAAAAGGAGTATGTGTCACTTGCAAAGCAAGCCCCTCAGTACCAACAAGCTCAGTCTGCTGGAAAAGGCTCTGTGTCCCCCTGGGGTGAAGCCCAGAGAGGAGGCATATGGCTGGACACAGAAGAAAACAAAGATGGGCAGAACATGCCTTGGATGAGTTAATGAGCCCAGGACTGAAGCTCCTTTATTGATGTGGGGAAATGTTAACATTATATGGCTAAGTGGAAAAAGCTGGAAACAAAAAAGAATCTACAATGTAATCCCCATTTTACACGTGTGTGTGTGTGTGTGTGTGTGTGTGTGTGTGTGTGTGAAGGCATGGACACACACAAAGAACAAGATGGAAAAGAGAAGAACTAAAATGTTCACATTTTATCTTGGCAAGGAGGAACTGCTAATGACCCTGGGTTTGGTTTATTTGTCTTGGTGGTTCTTTTGTCTTCATACGTTTCTACATTTTCTGTTTTCTATTTGCGCACACGTTCTTTCGGTAATAGAAAATGAAGTAAATGTTACTTTCGAATAATTAGAAAAGAGTGGGAAAGGGAATAATAAAAAAGAACATGAGTATTGGAATTATTTAGAACTAATAATAATCCTCATTCTGTCCCATCTTAGCTGGTGTCCTCCCTGGCCTCTGGGGCTCTCCCTAAAGCACCTACACAGTACGTGCTTAGACAGAGAAGGCAGACCTACTGTTTTTATGGTGGTTGGTTATTGTTTTCAGAGCAAGGGTTCTTAGCAGCCAGCAAAAGATGATTGTGGTGCTAGGGAGAGATTTTTGGTTTCCCCTGCTGAGACCGAGGGTCTAGAGTAGACGTGAGGCAGCCTGGTGGATGCCAGGAAATGGTGCAGCTGGGAGGTGCCCACACTCACCATCCAAACCCTCCGCAGTGCCTCCAACCCAAGCATGGGGAGTACAGACCAGCAGAGACCTTGGGGACCTGGTCAGCAAGATTCCAGCCGCATCCGTGGCCGTGACTAATGTGAGCTAACATTCAAGAGTCTGGGACACAGCCAGCAGACATGTTCTTTGTGAAATACTGTGTAAGTGCTTATGAGTAGGGGGCCAAGCCAGGCTGGGAGGGGGGATAGATGGATTCACCTGCAAGTTGATGAGACCCACAGCCAAGTAAAGCGGTTGGACCTCCATGGCAGAGGCACGAGGGACACAGGGGATACCAGGATGGGGCTGAGCATGGCTCCAAGGGCTTTGGGGACATCGTGCAACGTGGGAAGGACCATCCACAGTGGCCCAGCAGCTTCTGCCACAAGGAGCAGTCCCAGGTCCATTCTGCCTTGTAAATCCGGCTCCAGAACGCTCAATTTCAGCAAGAGCTCCCCAGAGTTCCCAACCGGGCACATAATTTCACCTTCTTAATAAATCACCGGGAGTCCTCCTGTCCTAAGAAAAACAAGAAGAGGAACAGCCAGAATCTGTCAAGAAATTAATTGAAAACAGCAAAATAAGACAATATAATTCCTTTCTCAAGGGCAGACTTGGAGGTCGGGTACTGTCCCTCTGAGGCCGGCTGACCCAGGGCCCCCCAGCTGCTGGGAGGAGGTGCTCCTGCCTCCAGCAAACTGTAGCTCTTCCCTCTCTAGCAAAGCTACAAACAGCACATCTTTGTGCACCTTCCAACCCAGGAGCCAGGGCCACAGACGTCACGTGGCATCAAGAATGGCTCTTCTAAGAAAAGCTAGAAAAAAATGCCTCTGTGTATTATGTGCACCTGAAAAAGGCACTTGTGTGTGTTCATTATATGTTTCATTTATGTGTTTGCATCCTCTCTTGTGTGATGATGACCAAACTAGGATCCGAGCATCTTAGAGCTGGACGGAAACCCTGAGATTAGACAGCACCCCCAGTGCCCAGCATTGCACCCGGGACTCAGATGCCATGTCCTCATTTGATGGGTGAGACTATAGTCATGGTCACAGACACAGCTAAATGCAGGTCTTCTGCTCCCAAGTGGCTCTATCCCATTGGTCCTTCTTCAGTTCCATTCAGCAAACCAGAGCACACAGTGAGAAGGCAAAGCTGAATAAGACAGAGCCCCTACCCTCGAGGGACTGGTGGGAAAAGCAAGGATGTACAGGACTGTGATGTTAAGAAATAATACTAATAATTCAAAACCTGGAAATGTGGCCACAAGAGGACAGTAAGTCCTTCCAATGTCATTTGGTCATTGTTTCGCAAGTCCACCCAAGGATTATTTAATCACCCAGGGGAAGGTATCTTTGTTTAATGGCTATTTACCATTAATTAAGGGCTCAGACTCTGTGAAGTTACATGTTAACTTGTAGACCATGTCCAGTAAAGATATAAATAATGTCTATTCAATAGAAAGCATAACATTAAAGACTGATTTTTTTAACTGCCTTGTAAGACATTAACCAGCTGTTTTGTTTTTAATTGGGATAAAATACACATAACATAAAGTTTTACCATCTTAACCATTTTTAAGTGTACAGCTGTGTCATTAACTATATTCACATTGTGCAACCATCACCGCCATCCATCTCAAGGACTCTTTTCATCCTGCAACACTGACACTCTACACCCATTAAACATAACTCCCCATTCTCCCCTCCCACCAGCACCTGGCAACCAAAGTCTACTTTCGGTCTCTATGAATTTGACTACGCTACATATCTCATATTAGTGGAATCGTGCAGTACTTGTCCATGAGACTGGTTTATTTCACTTAGTATAATGTCCTTAAGTTTCATTCCTATTGTAGCATGTGTCAGAGTTTCTTTCCTTTTTAAGGCTGAATCATATTTCATTGTACATATACACCACATTTTGCTCATCCATTCGTCTGTCCATGGACACTTGGGCTGCTTCCACCTTTTGGCTATTGTGAATAATACTCCTATAAACTTGGGTGTTCAAACATCTGTTGAGACTCTGCTTTCCGTTCTTGTGGATATATATCCAGAAGTGGAACTGATGGATCATATAATAACTCTATGTCTAATTTTTTGTGGAACTACCATACTGTTTTCCACAGTGGCTGTCCTGTTGTACATTCCCACCAACAGTGCACAAAGGTTCCAATTTCTCCGGATCCTTCCCAACACTTGCTACTTTTTGGTTTTTTTATTCTAATGGGTATAAGGTATCTCATTGTGGTTTTGATTTGTACTTCCCCAGTGATTAGTGATGTTGAGTATCTTTTCATGTGCTTATTGGTCATTTGTATATCTTCTTTGGAGAAATGTCTATTCAAGTCCTATGCCCATTTTTTAAACCAGGTTGTTTGGGGTTTTTTGTTGTTGAGTTGCAGGAGTTCTTTTATATATTCTGGATATTAACCCCTTATCTGATACGCGATTTGCAAATGTTTTCTCCCATTCCATGGGCTGTCTTTTCACTCTGTTGATAGTTTGCTTCCATGCACAAAAGTTTTTAATTTTGATATAGTCCAACTTATCTATTTTTTTCTTTTGCTTCCTGTGCTTTTGGTGTCATATCCAAGAAATCATTGCCAAATCCAACGTCATGAAGTTTTTCCCTTATGTTTTCTTCTGAGTTTGATAGCTTTAGCTTTTCCATTTAGGTCTTTTGATCTGCTTAGAGTTAACTTTAGTACATGGTATAAGGTAAGAATTCAACTTCATTCTTTTACACATGGGTGTTCCACTTTCCCAGCACCAGTTGTTAAAAAAGACCATCTTTTCCCCATTGAATGGTCTTGGCATGCTTGCCAAAAATCATTTGACCATACATGTGAGGGCAACCAGTTTTGTTCTTAACCTAGATATTGTACTTGAACATTTCCTTTTAAGTGCTTGTAAATACCCATTTCCTCAAAATGCTCTTTGAACCAGCTTTGCCAACTTATTGGTTCCCTCATTCATGAATTACTAAATCTTTGACACCTGCCCATTCCATATTTTATGAGAGCCATGTTTTTAAATGCGTGAACATTATGCTTTGACAG
Organism: Tursiops truncatus; assembly: GCF_011762595.2. Classification (NCBI taxonomy): domain Eukaryota; kingdom Metazoa; phylum Chordata; class Mammalia; order Artiodactyla; family Delphinidae; genus Tursiops; species Tursiops truncatus. The sequence continues at coordinate 87,188,540 of NC_047034.1, forward strand.
TAACATACAAAGTGCTGTGGGTGTCGGGGTGAAGATCATCTCTAATCGAGGGATTCAAACACCTTTTCACTTTTGAAATCAGCCTTATGATTAACGGGTAGACTTTTGGCAGATAGACATGGTGGTTTGGAGCGAACATTAAAGACCGCGGAAACAGCAGGAAGAGTGTTTTCCTTCCTGTTTGCTTCCTTTCTTGTGTGTCTTAGCCAGCAAAGTCTACTGGCCAACACAGATGTGACACTTTCCATGAGAAAGCCTTAGGGAAAAAAAAGCCTCTTGCCTCTTTCATATGTCATTTCTCTTCAGGACAGGTCCCTGCTACAGCTCCAGGTCCTCTCAAGCCTCCACCTCCACCGCACCCCCTTCCCCTACCTGACAAGAGGCTAGAAAGGGCCTAGGCCTTTCCATCCATACTTTAGATTCATCTCTGATTCTGCCTTAACTAGGGAATTGCATTTCCTGGCTGTCTCCATCCCACCACATGGGGCCTCCATGAAATATCTCCCTGACAGACTCTAAAGGTTACCAGCATCAATCACAGGGATAAACAGCAAACAAGCCCGGGACAGAGCAGCCACCTCTGTCTGATCCAAAGTGGTATTAATTAGAAACCCTAACTTCTGGCCACAGAGGATAAGAACTGCCACCCTCAAGTGACCTTTGCCTTGGCGGAGTGTCCCCAGCCACGGCTGGCGGCAAAGCCCCTCTCTTTGGGGATCTTTACTCTGCAGGGTGCTTCTGTCCCGCTTGAATTTAACGCTGAGACTTGTGTTCCCTGAGGATCTCAGGTGTGCACATTCCTCCTTGGGTTTTTTTTTTTTGCGTTACGCGGGCCTCTCACTGTTGTGGCCTCTCCCGTTGCGGAGCACAGGCTCCGGACATGCAGGCTCAGCGGCCATGGCTCACGGGCCCAGCTGCTCCGCGGCATGTGGGATCTTCCTGGACCGGGGCACGAACCCGCGTCCCCTGCATCGGCAGGCGGACTCCCAACCACTGCACCACGAGGGAAGCCCCCTCCTTGGGTTTTTGAGATCACATTGTTGTGGCCCCCAGGCCATTCCCACCTGAGCTTCCTAGCCCATGGCCGTGGCATTTCCTCAGGCTCTCGGCGGCCACAGCAGCCTGTATGGTGGCTTGACACTGGATGTCCCAGCTTCTGGCTTGCTGAGAGGCTGTCGCTGACCTCCCCCTCCTCCATGGGAACCCATGCACAGCGGTAACCCAGAGGAGCCTCAGCAGAGCCTGTGCCTTGCGTGCTACTGAGACCCATGGCCTTGGGCCTGCCCACTCCTCTACCGCTCCCAGAGCCTCAGCTGTCCAGACACCCTGAGGCCTCCAGGCATCCCAGCCCCTCAGACTTGGCTCAGTCTCTACCACTGGTAAAGACACCTCCCCGCTGGGGTCAGCAGGGCTCCCTAAGGGGCTGACCAAGGAAGGAGTGAGTGAAGACTCAGTGATCTCGAAGCAGGGCTGCTGGGCTACTTTCCTGGCTGGGTAACCAGTGTGTTCTCTGAGTGGTTGAGGGCAGACTCAGGGTGAGCCAGCCTCCACCCTTTCACCTTTCACTAGCTCAGCAACCTTGGGCAACTCACTCAACCTCTCTGAGCCTCAGTTTCCACATCCGTAAAATGGTGCTCATAATAACACCTCAGAAAGCTGCTCGATAGTAAATATAAAACACTTAGTACAGCACCTGGCAATAATCAATCCTCAACAAATGTTAACTATTTCTTGGGGGTCAGGGGTGGGTTTTGTCCCACTTGTGCAGTTGTGTGTACACAAAGAACACGAAGTCCTAGGGGAAGGACAAGTGGAACAAAGGCCAGAGATCGTGCCACTCATTTCTCCAGGCCTTCTCTTTGCTGACCAATGTTTCTACCAACTCATAGAGAAGGCTGTCCTACTTTCATATTTGCTTGTCCAGAGAGTGATAAACTGTTATCTCCTTAAAGTCATCCAGCCTGCGTTCAGACGGGCCCTTCTCCACCTTGACAGATGGGATTACATTCATCTCCCTTCCCCTTTGGCAACTGGAAAGATCAATGAGACATTAGTCTCCCTGACTCTGACTTTCTCCTGGGGGAAATGCTGACAGCCCAGAATTAATGTGTCAATTGATTTACTCCTGGTGTCTAAAGGAGTAGACAAGACAAGTCCTCCCACTGCTGGGAGGGGAGATGGGGAGAGAGCAGCCTCTGGCCACTTTCTGGGTCCGGCTCACAGGCCTGTGCTGTCTGGACTGGTTGAGGAGACAGTTGCAGAGAGACGGATTCACCTGGGATCTACATCCTGGAGACTGGCCGGCCCTAGCTCTGGAGTCCCAAAGCCGTGGTCACTCTCAAGTTCCACGGCCTTGACAAGCTATAGACCCCTCCAGATCTCAGTTACTTCATCCACAAAATGAGGATGGAGATCCCTGATGGGATGACTGTGGAATTAACAAGAGATAATGTATGTGAAGAGATGTGCTTTGTAAATGTTAATTTTTTATCTTTAAGTACAAGAGTAAATGCAATGTTCTTGAGTGAGAAACCAACCAAGTTTACAGATATTAAAACTGAGGCCTAGAGAGATGAAATCCATTTTTTTTTTTGCGATACGCGGGCCTCTCACTGCTGTGGCCTCTCCCGTTGTGGAGCACAGGCTCCGGACACGCAGGCTCATCAGCCATGGCTCACGGGCCCAGCTGCTCCGCGGCATGTGGGATCTTCCCAGACCGGGGCACGAACCCGTGTCCCCTGAATTAGCAGGCAGACTCTCAACCACTCCGCCACCAGGGAAGCCCTGAAATCCATTTTCAGTCAGGTAAGTTATGAAGACTGTCCACTGCCTTCACTGCTTTTGACACTGTGATTGCGTCCCTGCCCCCACTTTCTACTGGCTCCTTGGGAGCTAGAATAATGGACAGATGAAGGGTTGGAGAGGGTCACTTTCCTGAGATTTTCAAAGGGATTCCCCGCCTAACAGAACATTTGCTGGACACTTTCTGTGTGCTAGATGCTTTCCTAGGGACCATGGAGGGCAAAGACAACACACTCAAGTTCTGATAAGCCCTTGACCTTGAGGGTTTGGTGTTTCTCTTTTCATCCTTCTCTCTCTCACTCACTCGTTTGTGTGTCTTCTCCCTCCCAGAAGCAGCTCTGCCTGCCCCACTGAGTCCTTTCCTTACAATGTGGCCCCAGACTCGGGTCTGGGCCAAACACTCAGGTTGTTGTTGGTAATGATCATTGGTTCAAACAGCTTCTCTTACCCAAAATAAAACTTGGGTTTTGTTTTGTTTTTTCCATGATCTCTAGCTTATTTACTGTATAGAACATAAACTCCTTGAGTGAGGAAGCTCTGCCTGATTTATTACTACTACCCACATAGAATTTGGCAAACTAGGAGTGAGAAATCAATTTTAAAAAATGAAACTACAGATCTACAGTGAGGACACGGCACGAAGCTGGCGGACATACATACTCTGAGATGCATTTCATGGCCCTTATCTCTAGAAGCACAAAGCAAAATGACCAACCTCTCGAATTTCATATTCTTATACTCAAGCAGAAGAAAGGGCAGATAGCTCTCCCCTCCCCTTGCCAGGGCATGGAACTTTGCCTGGTAAAGTTGCTCTCTGAGGTATGGAAGGAGCTGTGCGTGCCTCACCTAAGAGCTCTCCCTCACGCAAAGAAGGAAGCCCCCTCCCTGTAGGAGACACTTGAAATGCTCTCTTGCTGCCCGGCCCCAGGTGAATACCTTTGCTTTGCTCAGGCACTTGCAGAACAGATATAGAAAGCAGACATTTCCTCTTCAGCCTCCTTTGCAACTAAAGCCAGGGATGTGATCCAGGCTGCATTGCTTAAACTTACCCACACAAGACTTCAATTCAGAGGCTCTGGGAAAATTCCACTTTGCTGGCAAGGGCAGCAGCAGAGGGGGTCTGGCTTCGGGGCGTAGCAAGCATAAGGTTAGGTTCCTGCCACAGTAACGGCCTTGGTGCCGCACGCTGTTGTGGGCTGCCACAAGACCAGTGGCAGGGGTGGCATGGTGGGCTTGGAGCTTTGTCACTGGAAGCTTAGACTGAGCTCTCCAGCCCTCCCAACAACTGGGTAACCGTGAGCTACCAGTGTCATTTTAAAATTTCCTTTCCTACTCTATAAGCCAAAGTCAGCTTCTGTTGCTTGCAACTAAGAGCCCTGAACGACAGTCTAGTTCAACTTTGCCTCAGCTATCATTTCCTGAGGTCCTGGCAACGATAGCAGCTCTCACCTGTTCACTGTCTGCGGTGGCCCCAGAGACTGTGTGAGGGGCTTCACATGCATCGTCTCATGGAGTTCCCACACCACTGCTATGAGGTGGATACTATTCTTATCTTCAGGGAGAATTGAAAAAAATCTGAGACATCAAGGCATTAGAGGACTTGTCCAAGGTCTTACAAGAGGGTAATTCAGTGTTGTAACAATAGGTAAGCTCCCGAAGCTAAATTCAGATTCCAAGAGAGACGGTGGCAGCCGACAAAAAATCTTCTCGCTCCGCTCTTCATGGCAGGGTGTGCAGAACTAGATGGGTCATCTTGTCTTCACGACATTCTCTACTCTGAAGTAAGGACCAGTAACACTTCACTAAGTTCGTAGACGCTGAAATAAAGACACGAAGATATTTCACTGCCCAAGAAGGATTTTTCCAGGACAGTGGCAGACATGATTGACAAGGGGACACATTATTACCCCACAAGCATGTTTTCTGAAACTCCCCAGGGGCTGAGGGAGTCCATGCTGGGTAGACAGTGAGGGGTAGCCAAAGAAGCTGAAAGCCGGCATTTAACTAAAAGCCTCAGTGTGCAGGTCGGCACTGCAAATACATTTTAATACAGGTAATTCCTTTCCCATTCATTTTCGAGCACTTATTTCATTTACACAATCCCAAGGGCCAATAAATCTTGGCATTAAGGCTGATTTGATGTGTGATGCAGACAGTCTGATTAAGGATAGGGTATTTTATCAGCTCCTCTAAATTTCCTTTTCTCTAGTCTACAATTTTTTATACTGGGCTGATCTTTTTTTTATTCATAAGGGCTTCATTCCCATTTGTCATGGCTGCATCAACCGGGCATCTAATGAAGACTTGGATATGGAAGTCTGCATCTCATCTATCCTCAGTAGCAAAATTAATAAAGCAGCAGGAAAACAGCTTCCTGAACTGAAATGTCCTTGGCCCACCCTGAGTCATCTAAAATATATTTTGCTTGTGTCTTCCAAAATTGGGGCTTAGCTATAAACTTTAGGAGGCAGTGCTCAATTTCAACTTCCATCCACTGATAGCCTGTACCCTACTCCCCTGCCCAACCCATTGCTTGGAGAGGCTTGGACCAGGGTGGCCAGAAGCCTATTTTCCCACTATCCCCTCTGCACACATTTATTGAGCACCTTTTATAGGCCAGGCTCAGGGAGATATAAAACAGGCTCTAGAAGGCCACAGTCAAATGGGTCATGCCACCACTGTTGGCCAATGCAAGAAAAACATCTTAGTTAGCCAAGTGTCAAGGCTGGGAGCAAGCTGGAATGATTATCTGCTCTATCCTTTTGCCTCTGAGAGGGTGAGCCTCCCAACCAGTTTCTCTATAATTAAGGGCTGCCAAACGCCTGTGATCACAGACATTGACTTGTGGACTTTATGGATATATGAGTATATTGGTTTCCCAGGGCTGTCATAACACAGTACCACAGACTGAATGGCCTAAACAACAGAAAGTTATTGCCTCACAGTTGTGGAGTCTAGATGTTCAAAATCAAGGTGTCCTTCTGAGGGCTGCTCCAGGCCTCTCTCTTTGGCTTGGAGATGGCTGTCTTCTCCCTCTGTCTTTTTACATTGTCTTCCCTCTACGAATGTCTGGGTCCAAATTTCTTTTTATAAGGACATCAGTCATAGCGAATTAGGGCCCACCCTTATGACCTCATTTTACCTTGATTACCTCTGTAAAGACCCTGTTTCCAAATAAGGTGACATTCTGAAGTACTGGGGGCTAGGACTTCAACATATGAATTTTGGGGAGACACAATTCAACACGAGTGTCTCTAAAACTGGTTTAACTAAAGCTTTAAGACAACCTGTAGCAACACCATATAGTTAGAACACCACATGGAGGGTTAAGAATTCCATGTTCAAGTTCTAAATTAGCCACTTCCCCTCTCTGAGCCTCAGATTTCTTCTCTAGAGAATAAGAGAGCTGGACTGGGCCTCCAGAACCCTCTCACGTCTCCAGGATTGTGTTGCTGACGACATAAGAGAAGTTGAGGCAGCACAGGGGGCAGGTTAATGGTGAGGCTCCACCACTCACAAGCAGGCTGGTCCTGAGCAAGGATTGATCTTCTGAGCCTCTTAAGTGAGGACAGTGACAGTAGCTACTTCAAAAAGGTTCTCAGGACTAATGAGGCCTGTGAAATGCCCGGCACGCAGCTGTCCCTCCATGTGTACGAACTGCTAAGGGTATTACTGCTCTTATTACTATCAGGAGTTAGGCTATGGATCTAGGACTCAGCTCTCAGGCAGTGTCCACGATCGGAAGACAGGGGGCTGCACCCCAGTGTCCTATCCAGTAGCTCATGTGGAGTGAGAGGCTTTAGCTGGCAGGACTCTTGTGAACCTTGGGACATGCCTTTCCCCATCTCCACCTTCCAAATCCCATCCCATTCCATTTGGCTTTTCACGTTCATGTCATTAGGGTTAGGGCTAGGATTTCAGGTGATTTTTTTTTCTCACTGTTTTATTAATTTTACACACCCTAGAAAAGTATAATAACACATATTTCATCATCTCGTTTAAATGCAGCCCTGCGACCTCACACCCACATGAACACTAGATTGCTTGAGGTCTGTAGTGGTCATTCGGCTCTTATCATCTTTGAACTGTTAGTTGTTTGCTCATGTGTGTCCTCGCCTAGACTGTAGGCAACTTGAGGAGACATATGGGTCTTCTTACTGAGATTTAGCAAACCTTACTGATTGACTCCCACAATGCACCAGCCCTCTTACATGAAAAATCTCATATCATCCTCCCCACAACCTGATGAGGCAGGTAATGGTGTTACCATGTCACAGATGAGCCCCTGAGGCTTGGGGCCACACGTGTAGGCAGTGGCTAAGCCAGGATCCAATTCTACATCGCCTGACTCCGAGGCCACCAGTCTAGCCTAGTGCTGTCCTCTGCAAGCTGTACCAGCTCAGGAGGCTCGTGGGTCCCTGTAACTCACTTAGGATCCTCCAGCCTGAGCAGAGTTTTCCATGGCCTTGGTGCCCCCTGGTGGCATGTGAGGGCTCGTTCCCAGCCCAGCTTCAGGCTCATTCCACTGCAGGCCTGCGACCCCTAAGCACTTGAAAGAGTGACCAAGGGGGCTGGCCCTGGCGCAGCAGGGCCCTCTGCACCCAGGGAAGGGCTAGTGACACTAGAGTGTCACTTTTTAAATGGACCGCCCCCGCCCCGAGGATTCTGCTCCTGATAGGTCAAAGAAGAGCGCTTAGGGTCTCAGGCCAACAGCCCTGAGATGAACTACAAGGTCTGGTTCACACCACCCAGCTTCTCATCTCCCCTTTCCCAGTCAGGACATGTGGGCATGGGCAATCTCTGCAGCACCCTCCTGGGATTTCCATTTTCCAAGAGCTTATTTATGGAGTGGGGGAGGGAGAAGAGGATAAAGGTGGTTAAAGTTGAGGACTTAAAAGCTTCTTTACATAACACAGTCTTTTTCTCAAAAAACCCATCAAGATTCTTCAGTAAGTATTACTGGAGTCCTATTGTGCTCCACAGCGCTCAGGATGCAGAAATGGAGAAAACAGCCTTTCTGTCTTGGAAAGTAAACATATAAAAAATTACAATGCAATGAGGCAAGTACTCTGATATGGGTGTCCTGGGACTTCTCCTGTCACACCCAAGATGGTTATCAGTACTCAAAACTGAGAATAAAGAATCATCAAATACCTCACAAGCTGAAGTAGAAAACAATTAGGGGTCAGACACCTTGTCCAACTAACCATCACTCCAGCCAACAGCACTTCCCCAGCTTACATAAGCCACCGCTCCTTCTACAGGGACAAAACAGCAAGAAGACACAGAAAGAGGGGGTGGTGTGGAATAGCCTGCCTTCCCACCTCCGGAGCAACAAGGATGCTTGAGCCAGCAGTCATCCTCTTCCTACATGCTCATTTTCCCCTTGGAGGCCTTCCTTAGCACGTAAAAAGTGATCACCAGCTTTTCCGGGAATCCTATAATCACTGATCTGGCTTTGAGATAATCACAGATATCCTAGAGCTGCATTAACCAATGGTAGCCACCCATCACACACATAGCTATTGAGCACTTGAAGTGTGGCTAGTCTGAATTGAAACACGCTGTCAGTGTAAAATATACACCGGATTTTGAAGACTTAGTCCGGGGTGGGGCAGGGGAATGCAAAACATCTCTGTATTTTAAAAATTGATTACATCATGAAATGATAATATTTTGGACATAGTATTTGGATAAATAAAATATATTATTAAAATTAATTTCACCTGTTTTACTTTTTTTAGCGTGGCTACCAGGCCATTTAAAATTACAGCTGTGGCTGGCTCACATTCCGTTGCTATTGGACGTCGCTGCCCTGAGGGTTAGAAAGCCAGAGCTGAGATGCCCCAGTCCAGCAAAGCTTACACCACATTGGGACCACAAGGGGGCGCTACTGTGGTGCCGAGCTGCCTGGGGCAGGACTTCAGCAGCAAGCAGGCCGGCTCCTCACATTTTCTGATGCTATCTTTTAAGGGTAGCTTTAAACAGCTTTTTCTAAAATTTAAATGGCCCATATTATGTGACCCCGAGGTTAATATAAATCATTTCTCTAGGGCAGGAGTCTAACACTCCTGAATTACAATATTCAAGATTGGAATTTTAAGGCAGCTGCAAGTTTCTCACCATCACAGCTAGGGAATGAAGAGGGACTGTGAATTCAAGTCGAGAGAAGCCTTGAAGCTGGGCCCCAGAACAGAAGGTGGGCTGTGAGTAAAAGCTGGAGGTAAGAGGGTTGGAGAAAAGGTAGCTCCAGGAGTGATGTTAGGAGGACTTAAGCACAAGGAGTGGGTATTGGCTTATGGGCGATGGGTGACCTCTGGACATACTCCCATTTTCATCAGAATGCTACCAATCTGAGTGTAAATTGTTACCACCTTTCTTCGGGGCAATTTGTAAGTGTATTTTAAAAGCCTTAAAAATGTCAATATTCTTTGACCCAATAATTCCATTCTAGTAACTCATAAGGAAAATTTTAAACTGCACAAATATTTGGCTATAAGGATATTCATCCAGCATTTGTAATAGCCAAAGAACCCAAAATAACAATAAAACTATAAGCAACCTAACTGCACATTGATATGGGTTGGTTAAATCAATTAACAGTTATAATATGGACTATTTTGTAAGTGTTACAGAGGTTGTGTAAATGAATACTTACTGACATGAAAAGACATTTATGCTAAATTCTGTGAAAAGGGTCAGCTACAGAATTGTATGTCCAGTATGTGTGTCAATTTTGCTTAAAAAAGAAACAACAACAACAACATTAAAAGCATACATCTGCAAAGACAATTGGCTGAAAGAATATTCTCCAAGGGATTAATAGTCAACTCTGGACAGAGGCTATGGGTGGGCTTTCTTTCCTTATTTTTTAAAACTGCTTTTATAATTAACTTTTTTAAAGATTATTTATTTATCACAAGTGACACGTTCTTTCCCAAGCCCTCGCCAAAGGGGAAGAACCAACGTTTTCGTTAAAATCCCGACACTTTCCCCATACCTATTAGCATTGTTCCATCTCGTCCTCTAGTCCCTGTGTCCAGTCTTTTCCCCTGTAAGCCTTTCACCGGGGTCCTGTGTCTCTCTTGTCTCTCTCTGCCCCACCGCCTGGATGAGACCCCGTCGGGCCGCCCGGGTTGTTGTAAAACTTCAACAGGGTCTGGCCCGACTTCTTGGAGTCGGTGGAATTGTAATCCAAAGGTCTGTATGGAGGAGACAGAGGGACAGGCCAGGAGGCCGGCTCCGAGGGACGACCGCAGGCCTCCCTCCCACGGCGGCATTCCGCGCCGTCCCCTCGCCTGTTGCACAGGCAGCAGAACCTCCGCCCGGCTCGCGGTGGCGGGCGCGTAAAGATGTCATCCTGGACACAACGCGAAGGCTGCGCCACGAATTTTGTCCCTTTGGAGGCACCGTTCCTGCCCACGGCCCTCTCGCGTCATGTGAACGACCGAGGGGCACCCGAGACCAGCGGCGAAGAAGAAGGCGACTCACGGCGGCATGGAGGCAACTTTAGAGCAGCACTTGGAGGACACGTGAGTAGTATTCTCGTAGGCCTGTCCTGGGGTCACGGCTGGGGGATTTGAACGGGACAGAGGGCGCAAGCTGCGAGCGCCGGCCGGGCGTCTTGGGGACGCCCTGTCCCGGGGCCTCGGTGTGGGTGCGAAATGACCCGGAATTAAATCCCGCCGGGGCTCCGCACATTCCCTCCTGAGCGGGTCTCCGCGGCCCGAGCCCAAACCCGACTCTCGTGCTGAAATTGTCCGGACAGGGTCGTTCTTCGGGAGTTTTAGGAACCGGGTTCGTTTGGGAGAAGGAAGTACCACTTGTGCAGAGCCCTGCCTTATAAACGTAAACACACACAGCGTATTATTTCCTTCCGGGTGTAACCAGTTACTTGCTGAAAGGCATCCGTTAAATTTTTCGAATGAGTAATATCTACGGAAAATCCAAAGTTGGAAAAATAGAAGGCGTACAGGGAAACACCTCCCTCGCATCAGTGCCCCTCAGCTTCCCACTACCCCTCCAGGAGGCAGCCCGTGTTACTTAAGAGTTTGTCAACAGTTGTTTCAAATGAGTTAGTATGTTAACATATGCATTTTTAACGAAGGCAACAAAATCCCAACTATTGCAATGTTTGTGGCCCTCCAGAGCTCAACAGTACCTGGGCACGGTCTTTATTCTCATGAGAGAGAAACTGGTTTAACTATTTAATTCAGTTAATTGTAATTTAATTTTTCCTGGGACAGGGGTGGGCGATAGTGAAAAAAGATTAACACTGACTTCAAGTACTACAACAATGCCTGGTACAGAGAAAGCATATTTGTGTTATAATTATTTAAATTCATTTTCCCACATCATTTGCTTTCTTCTTCCTGCGTTCCTGGAATTAGAATGAAGAATCCATCCATTGTTGGAGTCCTGTGCACAGATTCACAAGGACTCAATTTGGGCTGTAAGTATCTCACATCAACCCTTTGGTGGATTGCACAGCATTTGATGTTGACTGGGAGCCTAGTGTGCTATTATTCTCTAGTTTTTATTTCCTGTTACCCTGCCACTTTCTGGGGACTTTTGCAAGCGTAGAGATCATCCCCAAATAACAAAATTAGGAAATTGAAACTTCTCTATAAAGGTAGAAATGTTCCTTGCAGTTCTAGCACTACAGAGTCATTTCTACTAGAGTAGTATTTTAATCATTTTAAATTGGGTCTAGAAAGGACTTCAGATAATGACAGCAGTTACCATTTATTGAATTTCTGCCATATGGTGGGACTGTGAAGCTTTGTATACATTATCTCTGATTTTCACAATAACCCTGCTAGATGGGTGGTGTTACTTTTTAGTCCAACTTCACTTAAGAGTGAGTAGGTAGTAAAAATGGGGGCTGTAGGGTTGGACACACCTAGCTTCAACCCCTTGCTCTTCCATTTACTAGTGGTGTCAGCTTGGACCAAAAAGAACCTTTCTGAGCCTCAGTTTCTTTACTGAGCTGTTGCTTAATAAGAATTATTATTATGGAATTGCATTTATTGAGCTCTTACTATGTGCCAGGCACCGTTCTAAGTGTTTTGTGTATACTAAGTCATTTAATCCTCATGACTACCCTGTTAGGCAGATAAAGAAATGGAGGCACAGAGGTTCACTAACTTGCCTAAGGCCATACAGCTAGTAAGTAGTTGAGCTAGGATTTGAGTCTGGCTCAGAAGCCTCTTAATCAGAATACTATAAAATTATATATGTAAAGCACTCAGCACAGAACCCAGACATAATGCTCAATAAATGGTAACAATTACTGATGAGAAAATAAATCCAGAAAGGTAACAATGGAAGCCTTCAGCTAAGTAATGTCAGAACTAGTAAACCCAGGACACCTTGCTCCTTACTCCTCTGTACTGCAGGACTTTTTAAAGCTCTGAATTTTTGCTGGGAGGGTAATTGAAGGAAGTAGTCTGTAACTCAGGTTTTACACACAAATCAGTTTAGTTGGAAGAAAAAAGGCAGATTTTTTTTTGAGGCACTTGCCAGGCTCACAAAGGAAAGACTGAAATTCAAGTGCAGAAATGTAAAACTAAATGTACTCCTTCAAGAAAACTTCACCCAAAAGACTGCACTGTGTGTCCAGTTAATGTTTTATGTAACAACAGTAAATCCATCAACTCTGCCATACTGGCATGTCTATTACCTGAGTTAGTTTCAGGCAGATGGGCTTGTGTTGCCTTTATATACAGAAAGATATTGTAAACTTAGTAATTACGTTTTGTACCTGACATCCAAGATTTAGTTATTATCTACAGGCTAAAACAAACATTAGTAAAAAGCCAATTCTGTTGCTATTTGAAAAACCAGTTTATTCTAGTGGAAATAATTGCTCACAGAATATTTATACATGCCGTTAAGGTGATCTTACAGCCAAACTCCTGAGTAAAGATCTTTATATCCTTTGAGGTTGATCTCAGTAAAAGGAAATCAGATTTTCCATGAGGAATTAATTAGTTTCAACAAGTCTCTTGCCCTTACTGGTTTTTGTCAGTCTCACCTATGAATTTCTTCGTTTCAGTTTGCTTTCAGATTGACTTGAATTACAGCTTCCTTATATGCTTGAGAAAGTGTTTAGAGATGGTGATGGGAATGACTTGGAAAATTGAGTGTTATGGCCTTTTACTGACTTAAAAGCTGTTATTGGCTTTCTCACTGATGGAACCACTGAGTATCAGGGCAGAATCATTTTATGTCAGTACCTAACCTAAGAGACCATGAGCTGAACCTTCTTTTTGTGAATAATTCAATTCAGTTCTACTATACGTCTATACTCATTTTTGGACAGTCAGGCAACCTGATATCATCTCTGTCTTCCAGGCCGCGGAACCCTGTCAGATGAGCATGCTGGGGTGATATCTGTTTTAGCCCAGCAAGCAGCTAAGCTAACCTCAGACCCCACTGATATTCCTGTGGTGTGTCTAGAATCAGATAATGGGTGAGTAGATGGCAGCAGATCCCTTCCTTTCCTTTTCATTCAGAAAAATCAATCCCTGGGAAACTTGACTGGGGCTTGCCCTGTGTTCATCAGTGATTTCTCAAAGTACGTGGAGGAAGGTTCTACCCTTTGGACCACAGGAGCAGATGGATTGATCTCTAAAGCTAATGTGCTTTCACACCACAAAGACATTTAAATGAAGAGTAAGAGGAGTCATGAACTATCGATAAAAGAAGCAATAAATAACACAGAGGAAGACTAAACAAAGAACAGAAACAATGTCTGTAGTAATAGAAATACCAAAGACATTCCAAGTGAGGGTCCTCAGAATAATAGTAAATGAAAAAAGCAGAACCATGCACAGGGACTTCCCTGGTGGTCCAGTGGTTGAGAATCCGCCTTCCAATGCAGGGGATGCGGGTTCGATCCCTGGTCAGGAAACTAAGATCCCACATGCTGCGGAGCAACTAAGCCTGCACGCTGCAACTACTGAGCCCACGTGCCACAACCAGAGAGCCCGTGTGCCGCAATGAAGAACCTTCGTGCTGCCATGAAAGATCCCTCTGTGCTGCAACTAAGACCTGACACAGCCAAAAATAAATAAAAATTTTAAATAAATAAATAAACTATGCACATTATGATCACAGTTCTGTAAAGTGAGAAAAAATGTATATATGGTATACATGCATATTAAAAAAGGAAAATATTAATAGTGGTTGTCTTTGAGTGATAGGATTATAGAATTAATTTCGTTTTTATATTTTATACTTTTCTGTATTTCCCAAATGTTTTATTGTATTTAGATATTGCTTTCATACATAGAAAAGTAAGTATTATTTTTTTAGTTGTGTCCTAAACCAAACAGCATCTTTAATCTTACGTCGACTCCCACTTGGAACACTTTACTGAATATCTTCCACTTTGCCTTTCAGGAACATTATGATCCAGAAACACGATGGCATCACAGTGGCAGTGCACAAAATGGCCTCTTGACATCTTGTATCAGTTCTCCAGCAGCTTGTCATGGGGACTCAATCGTACCTTATGTTAATTATCTTATAGAGCTATTAGAGTTCCAGTAATTAGGCCATTCATGTAATGTGCATTAGGCACTTTTCTATTAATTTTAGAGTAAGCTGCTTTTTGACACTCTGACTTATCAAAATTGACTTATCAAAATACTAGTTAAGGGAAGTATGTTTTGAAGCAAGTTTAGGTCACTTTGTATACAGAATTTTGTTATGTTTAATAAAACTGGTTGGAGGAAAGCTTGGATCTTTTCTGAATTCTTTAAACTCTTATCAAATGTTTATTTTTTCAATTATCAAATTGTAATCTTTCTTAAAAAGGTAACTGCTCCAAACCATTCTGTTTCGGAAGCTCCTGAAATACATAGATTCTCACAGAAACATCCATGGATATATAAAACAAGTCAAGCATATGCCTACCCCATAATAAAAACATAATAATAGATATCATAAGTACTTACTATATGCCAGGAACACATTCAGTTCTCGTTAACAACCCTATATGGGTTCTCAATAGCAAAGAGGTGGAAGCAACTCAAATGTCTGTTGATGGGTGAATGCATAAACAAAATGTATATACATACCATGGAATATTATTCAGTGTTAAAAAAGGAAAGAGATTTTGACACATGCTATAGCATGGAGGACTCTATGCTAAGTAAAATAAGCCAGTCACAAAAAGACAAATCCTGTATGATTCCACCTATATGAGGTACCTAGAGCAGTCAAATTCATAGACATAGTAGAATGGTGGTTGCTAGGGTGAGGGGAAAAAATGGGGAGCTACTGTTTAATGGGTACAGAGTTTCAGTTTTACAAGATGAAAAGAGTTCTAGAGATGGATGGTGGTGATGGTGGCAACAATAATATCAATGTATTTAATACCTCTAAACTGTACACTTAAAAATGGTTAACATAAAAAAATGGTTAAGATTGTAGATTTTATGTATTTTACCACAATAAAACAGTTTTAATTAAAAAACATGAACTAATAAAAACACCACCTGAACTAATAAAAAATTCAGCAGAATTACAAGATGAAGATCAACTTACAAAAAGTGAAAAAGCTTCTATACCTCAAAATAGAAAATAAGAAAACATTTGCAATAGTGACAAAAACAATAATGCATTTAGGAATTAATAAAGGATGAAAAAAACCTGTATGGAGAAAAAGTTTAAACTCTTAAGGATTAAAAATTGAGCAGAACTAAATAAATACAAAATATTGAATACAATGTAACAAAAGGATATCAAATCTGCAAAGAATTTTTCCTGAATTCAATGTGTTGTAATAAAGATGGCAGTAGGAATTTTTTTTTGTAAACTTGACAAACTCTTCTAATATTACAGGGAAGCATAAAAGTTTCATACATAGTTGTCAAAAACAACCCTATATGGTAGGTACTCTAATTTGACCCATTTTGCATTTGTGTAACTAAGGCTAAGGAATTAGCAGAGTCACCATTTGGACCCAAGCCTCCAAGTCAGAGCCTTACTTTTAACAGCCAGACTACTACAGAAGTAGGTATGTTTGGCCAGAAGAAAATCTACCAGTTTGAAAGTATAGGACATTATCTTCTCTTCAGACTTTATCATTCTCAACAGAATGGTGCATAGAAGATACAAAAGACTTCATTTTGTTGAATTTGAATGCAGCTCGTATTGCTGTCTAGCAATTTAATATTTGACAGTATACAAAGAATATATATCATTTATTCAAAAATATCAAGCAACTACAAATATATAAAGTGCTAGTTTAAGCACAGTGATCTCTTATAATTTAAGGAATGGTGGGAACCCTCCCCAAATCTTAACTCATTTCTTCACAAAGAGTGAGGACAGGGAAAATAAAATCTCGGTAGTGCTCGTATTATACTCTAAGTCCCTAAGTGCCAAAAAGTTTCATGGACTGTATTTATCAGTGGGGTGAGGGTAATAGTGGTGACAGGAAAATCATGCTGCATCCTTGCTGAATAACTTTAGGGCCAAGAGTTAGAAAGTCAGAGGTTGAGGGAATTATTTTAGTTAAAAATCGTATAAGCTTTATTAAGTCGATTGGGTACAGATGTCAAAATTTAACTAATATCCCAATGGTGGCTTAAGAACTCTTTGCTCTTGATATAAAGCCCCACATGATTAATAAGAACCATTTTTAATGAACTAAGTACCAACAGCAGGTCTGTTAATGTGCAGTTACTGTATATACACAGTCCTCACAACAAACTTGTAAATAATATTAGCCACATTTTACAGGTTTGGAAACAGATTCAGAGAGGGTAACTTGCCCAGAGTGTGCAGGCTTAAATAATGGCAAAGTTGAGATTCTAACAAAGTCTGCATTTCCCACTATACCTCAAAGCTTTCTGTATGAAAGACATGTTTCAAAGGGTTCAACTCTGACAGCATCTTTGCAGCTTTCCTAGCCTCTGGGAATGACTCATTGTTCTGCCACATTTCAAATCTGACCCAGCCCTCAGCATCAGAGCTCTCTAGCAATACAAAGCTAGCCTCACGTCATCCTGTGATCAGAATCATAGATAGCCCTGCTTTAAAAGAGCAACAAGTACCTACCAAAAACAAAGTCTTACAGATGTTTACTAAAAAATGTTTTCTAGATTACGTTAGTAACTACATATAACTCTCTGAAAAACACTCACCTTCCCTCTTTTGGGTTTTGTCTTCTGCTGAAGGTTTGTTTGATCCTTACCACCAGGCCCACGTAATTGCATAATCTTTTCCATTGTTAACTTAGAGGCCATCTTCCCAAACCACTAAGCTGTGCTTCTGCTAGCGCTTGAATCAAAAATATTATAGAGTTGGTTTTAAGAGCCTGAGAAGCCCCTTACCTTTTAAGAAACATGCATAATAAATATGTGCAGATTTTCCAGATAAAACCAGAAAAACACACATCAGCCTAAAATACACTCTGGTTTAAAACCTGGAACGTTGGTGCTGGGAAGATGAAAGGCAATTTCCTGTTGACTTTTTTTCTTTTTTGATGTGGAGGGTGGAGCAGAGGAAGGAAATGGGATAAGAAAACTGAATTGTCCCAGTAATGTTCTAGGAGACTCAGCCTTAACCATTTCCAAAATGCAAAAGAAAAAAAAGTTTCATTAAAATTAAATATAAGTATACACCTTTCATGGGAGGTGTTTGGAGTTAAGGTAACGTGTATAGAAAAGTAATTAAAAGAGGGCTTGGAACTCCAAGGTACTAACCAGAATCTTCAGTCATTACACAGAAGGTACACAAATGTGCTGCAGATTGCCATTTATAGGCCAGGAAATGTATCACCCAACTCTGAGGCCCCACTCCCTGCCTTGAGCATAATGTTAAAAGATAAACTGAGGCATATTAAAAATGATAAGAGCTTATCTGAGCAAAAATCGATGTGAAGCTGGTGCTGACAAACCAGAGGAGGTTAGGAGTGCTCTTCCATTCGGGAGATCAGGAAGAAGCTTTTGCAGAGAAAATGCAGAAGCAAAGCAAGGAAATTATTGATTGGCTACAGCTTAAAGCCTAGTTGGCTGTATGTGGCTGGTTGTCCTTAGGTTTTCATTTCATAACTTTGAGGCATTGACAGGCTTAGGTTTTGGTTTGCTTATGTAGGCCACACAGCACTAGAGCCACCTTAGTCTAATGGCCTCCTGTTGCCTCAGCCAAGTGGCTTGTTAATTTCTCGCATTTGCTACACTACCAGAGGTGTTGATCCAGCTACAGCATGAGGTATTTGCTATGGCACAGACTCTTCCTTGTTTAGCCAACAAGTAATCTAAAGCAATTCTACTATCTCAAATTATCTTACCAAGAAAACCTAGGGACTTCTGTTCTGTAGGTATGGCCTTAGCAAGATCCAGCGATAGTTGCCAGAGAAGCATTGTCTTACCGTGCATTAACAGAGAGAAAAAAGCAAGTAGTGAAAAGGCAAAACGAATAAAGGTTTCAAATAGGAAATAAAGATCTTGATCCGTGATCTCGGGAGAGCTGTCCATCTCAAGATGCTATCTGCTTCTGGAGAGGAACCTCCATAAGCCAATTTTAATTTTAGGTCTCCAGTTGTACAGTTCCAAGAGTCTGGAGGAGCCCTTTTTAACTGGGAGATACGGACCCAAGGTTTAAGGCCCTGAAGTTTGACTGCTGACTTGGTACGGTCCCTTCTAAGGAGGTTCAAGGGTAGTCTTTGTTCTTAGTGATTTCAAATCAGAAGGGTAGGAGAAAACTGGAAATCTTAGTTTGGAGAGTAGCCAGATATTTGAGAAAACTAGAACAATTCAGGATCCAGTCCGGTTTACAGGTATATAACAAAAGCTCAAAGACAGTGAATAGGACTAGAATCTGATATCCACAAGATCGTATTATAATTTTCTACTACAACATAATTTTTTTTTATAATCACCCCCATTTCTATCAAAGATAATCACAGTAAGGCTAATTTGTTTGCAGAATAAGTCTAGTCTCATAAAACTTGGGCTGGTTATTTACAGAGGTGCAGTAGGAAGAGTAATTGACCATATAGGCTCTTTTTAAATCTGTTTTGCTAGGACTTTTCATAAGGGATCTTAGATTGAACTTTTAAAGGCTCTCCAGATTAAGCAGTCAAGTCAAGGATTTGTCATTTCAGACTTCATCTGGAATACCTATAGATTTGGGTGAATTCCTCTCTTCTCAAGGTCCCTAAGATATCCTGAGGTTCTCGGGCCTGCCAGGAAGTGACCTTCCTTACTCACCTGGTAAGGTTTCTTGGAACCCTATAAACAAGATGCCAGGCCAGTTTTTCTTAGGAGCTTTATTGCCTCCATAAAGTCAGCCTTAGTTCCTTAAAACTGTCCGGTCATATCTGATTTTATGCATATTCTCAAATATGACATTCTAGTCAAAGCCTTGGTAATATAACCAAGGCTTCCAATTGTGTCCTGTTATAAGAACATATTCTTATTGGGCTTATATAAATCACTATATTGCCATGAAAATAAGACTACACAACAAATTTCCAAATTCTGGAGGGATCAGGTAGGGAAAAAAACGTTTCACTTTTGTTTACAAAGGTATAATTTACCAAACTGCCTTAAGACAGAAAGGTTTCCTTAAATTTGGAAAACAAAACATTAAGGAATCAGCAGTGTTTCAAAGAAAAAGTTGTAAAAAACATTATAATCATCCTCATCAGTTCATTTAATCATATGTTATTAATTCTTGTTCAGGATGAACCCAGTTTTTTCATTAGCTCTGAAAATTCTTACCCAGTTCACTTTTATGCTCTTAAACTTATCAGAAATCTGTATTCTAGATCTTTCCATGAATCTCTAAAGACAAAGAAGCATTTCTGTGAAAGCATCAGAGTAAAACAATAACTCTCTGCAAATGACAAAAAGACTTTTAATAAAGTCTTTCCATACCTTTCCTTACCCCCAGACACATTCTACTTTCCTTCCTACTTTTCACACAGTTGTTTCCTTTCACCCCTATATTTTAGTAGTTTTAAATTACATATAACGATTAGAATTCGTAACCCTTAGAATCCTTACTTCCTAGTGAAAACTAAGAAGCAAGCAACTGTGGACTGTTACACTAGCATTCTGTGGATTGGCACATTTATAAATACATTTCATAATTTCCAGAAGTATATTCTCCCTCACAGTAAATTTTTCCATATGGCATAAAACACGTTTACCAATAAACCCAAATATCTTTAGTTCCTCTGTAATAAGAAGCCAAAGTAGATAAAATGCCAAAAGTAGATAAATTTGTGTTCAGTAATTAATGTTTCAGTATTTTATCTTACTTGGAAATGATCTAGTCAATGAATATCCATAATTTAACTCAGTAGAACTTTCACCTAGTTTCCAAATCGCCCCCCACATACTTTTGTTTTTGTCCTTCTAATAAGAATCACCTCCCTGAAGTCCACATTTCAAAGAAATGGCTCTAAATACTCGAGATGCAGAACGCTTACATCTCAAAGCTCAAAGGCACAGAAAAAGGATGTAAGTTCCACCAAGAAGAACTCTTTTATTCCCTAAATCCAGATGTTTTATAATATCTGTAAGCCTTCTGAGCTTAATAGAGGAGGTTTTGAGATTGGTAAAAAGGACAGACTTTTCATTGTTTCTAGAGCTGCATTTCTGTTCCTGTCAAAACTCGATTTGTAAGACAAGTAGTTGTTCTTTATTCCTCAAAGAACTGGGTTGCCAACTGAGGCCCAGTGAACCCACCCATCCAACTATATTATCTTCAATTTGCTTCTTTATGTCAGGGAGATTTCCAACTAAGATGAAAATTAAAAGATTCCTATGTTCCAGATTTGGAGCTGTGCATCTTTTGAATGTTTTAGTAAATTCTTCCACAGTGGCCTCAGAATGTTTTTCTTTCCCTCTGGGTACATAATTTCATTTCAGCTTCGTGGAGAAGCCCTTAAAAACAGTTCCTATCAGGCTCTGAATATCAGCTTCCAAAGTAACCAACTTTTTTTTCTTTTTTTTTTTTTGCATTTTGGCCACGCTACGCAGCAAGCGGGATGGCATGTGGGATGGTTCCCCGACCAGGGATTGAGCCCCGGCCTCCACAGTGAAAGCACCAAATCCTAACCACTAGGCCATCAAGGAACTCCCCAGAGTGGCCAACTTCTAACCAGAAAGATCACTAAGAAAATCCTTTTAAATATTTTATTAACACGTTTTAGGTGGGACAAACAGTAACTATTCCTGGCAATACTAAACAAACTTTTCTTTTACTTTTAAACCAAAGGTATCCCTATCAAATGACTCAAAAACAAAACCATAGTTTAACCATGGATGCAAGAGGCATCCCCAAAGAAAGTACAAAAGATATTACTCCCCCAGCCCCAAGATCCAGAGCCATTCCCAAAGATAATCAAAGAAAGACAGACTTAGGGCTTCCCTGGTGGCGCAGTGGTTGAGAGTCCGCCTGCCGATGCAGGGGACACGGGTTCGTGCCCCGGTCCGGGAAGATCCCACATGCCATGGAGCGGCTAGGCCCATGAGCCATGGCCACTGGGCCTGCGCATCCGGAGCCTGTGCTCCGCGACGGGAGAGGCCACAGCAGTGAGAGGCCCGTGTACCGCAAAAAAAAAAAAAAAAAAAAAAAAAAAGAAAGAAAGACAATTCCCCTGGTGGCTGGTGACCCACATTTCTGTCCAGCCATATTTTGGGGGTCCCCAATGTGACAGCTGAGCTGCCTGCACACATAAGAACTGCCAACCTGTGTGCCCTGATGGGCAGAAAGCCAAGCCAAGTTCTCAGGACATAACAAGATAAATGAGAAAGCTATAGCTGTCCCTGGGAGTAAAAAGTCCAAGAACCAGTGGGGACTTAAATGAAAGTTCACAAGCCACCATTCAAAGATCTAATTCTTTTATTTTTTATAATAAATTTTATTTATTTATTTTTGGCTTCATTGGGTCTTCATTGCTACACGCGGGCTTTCTCTAGTTGCGGTGAGTGGGGACTACTCTTCATTGCGGTGCGCGGGCTTCTCATTGTGGTGGCTTCTCTTGTTGCGGAGCATGGGTTCTAGGCACATGGGCTCAGTAGCTGTGGCTCGAGGGCTCTAGAGCACAGGCTCAGTAGTTGTGGCACACGGGCTTGGTTGCGCCGCGGTATGTGGGATCTTCCTGGACCAGGGATCGAACCCATGTCCCCTGCATTGGCAGGCGGATTCTTAACCACTATGCCACCAGGGAAGCCCCCAAAGATCTAATTCTTACAAACATTTTTCTCCTGCCAATCTGAATCTAGAATGGAAGGAACACTGTGAAATTGTACCTTCCTCTCTCAACCAGGCACCACAGGTGGAGGTCCAGGAGAACTGCCTTTGGTAAGAATTCTCACCCTTTATGGGCTTCGGCCAGCTTTCCCGGGATCCCATCAGCAGGCTCTAAAGCAAGTGGAGTGTCCCAGCAGGTGTCATCCTGGTCACCAGAAACTGTAGAGGAGGAAGAATAATTTTCCCTCCACCCTTATTGTAAGGGTTGGCTGGGGTCCCTTTTTCTCTAGGGCACCTCATAAGTGGATAAACTGTGGCTACTGTAGTACAAGGTTGTCTTTGGTAAGGATAGCCTACTTGTTCACCCTTAAAACAAAATTTCATTCACCTGAGACCTCACACAAGACCAGCCCAGTTTAAGTCCAACCCAGTCTGACCCCGGACCCAGGCTGACTCCAGCCAGTTTCTGGACCCAGTCTGGAAGAAGAAAGGCGCAACTAAAGTCTGACAGTTCATACTGCAAAAGCTTGTGGAGCTGGGTGGGAGAGGGACTTACCCACACCTCCAGAGGCAGCTAGAAACCAGCAAGCCAAGGGGCTCAGCAGATACCTATCTCTGGCTGCTCGGGGTCTCCTTCCTTTGTTCCCTCTTCTGACACCAGAACTGTTAAAAGCCAAACTGAGGTATATTAAAAATTTTAAGAGTTTATTTGAACAAAACTGGATTCAAACCGGGCAGTGTCAAACTGGAAGATGTTAGGAGCGCTCCACCAACGGGAGCTCAGGGAGAGGCTTTTATAGAGAGGGCAGAAGCGAAGCAAGGACGTCATTAATGGGCCACAGCTTAATTCCTGACTGGCTGTTTGTGACTGGTCATCCTTAGGTTTCCATTTCATAACCCTGTTTTGATTTTGGTTTGCTAACATAGGCCAACTTGGCATTAGAGCCACCTTAGTGCGACGGCCTCCAGGTTTAATCAGCAACAGTTACCCAAAGGATTTTCTACTTGGTTTACTCTGATGCTTGCTTTTGGGTGGAGGGAGGGCCTAGGATGATGTCAAATTACAGTCTTTCCTCCTCCCCTCAGGAAGTAAAGTCCACTGGCAGGAGTGCCTAAATTGGCTCTAACCCTGGGCTCTCACAATGCTTGCTTGTTTTCACAGGGCAGAAGAATGAAACGCCTTAGAAAAAGAGCAACATTCTGGAAAATTGTATAGTTTCTTTTTCTTCCCAGATTGTCTCAAGTCTGTGGAGGATTCCCTTGCTACACACCACATCAAAGGTAGGATGAAAATGGGACTGTGTGTTGGGGTTGGTCCTCTATAGTGTTTTGAACAACCGGCATCTCTCCCTGCGCGGCCTGCTCACCAGACAGACGGCCATACCACACGCCGTGCCGGCAGATTCTCCTTCCCAGGAAGAAAGAGCCTGCCTGCCTACCTGCCGGTGGCAAATAAAGAATACCGCCCTCTCTCTCAGAGTATCTACATTTTCTCTTTGCTTTTCCTCTCTCTGTATATTTATTTTACTGAACCACTTTTGAGAAGGTAGCAGACTCTATGACACTTCACTCCTGAGCTTCTTAGCACACTCCTCCTAAGAACAAGCACATTCTTCGGCAGAACCACGAGACCACCATCACCCCTAAGAGATCTAACCTGGTCTGCTATACAGTCCTCATTCCAATTTCCCCAACGCAGCTCCTGAAGTCCTTTCCAACTTTTTTCTGGCCTGGGATCCATTCGAGGAACATGTTGTTGTCATGTCTATTTAGTCCATTAGAATATTTTCATTTTAGCAAGTGCTGTGAAAGGGAATTTCCAAACCTGAAGTTCCCCATCCCTTTTTTATTTCTCTAAAGTCAAGAGCTAACCCAGAGGATGGTGCACAGTTTGCCCTAGGATTTGGTTTGCAGACCTGAGGGGAGAATAGTGCAAGGAATGGCCACTCCACAATCAGTGAGGTCAGGCTTTGCGATCAACTCCTTTGCTATTCCTGCCTGAAGTGAACTGAGTGGTCATCTTTCAGAGGCCGTTCAAACTGGTGGAAGAGAGATTTATGTGGTGGCTTTGATGTCCCTCACATCACAGCCTTTTGTTATCTTTTTCTCATTTCTCCCATGGTTCTGCCTGGATCATGATTATGGAATAAACGAGGATAAGGGGACAGTCTAGTCGGGCAGACTTTATATGTAACTAAGGACATACTCCAAGAGAACTGTCAGCTCCCTGTGGACTTCCAGGGGAAGCCAGGCAGCAGACCTCCACAAAAATCCCCCAAATGGTACAAAGCCCTGCTTGTATTTTTGAGGTTGAGATCAGAGAGTCTATAAACTCCAGAGAGTCTGTAAACTTTAGAAATGAGGAGAAATCATCTAGTTTCAGAGGTGGGCTGAAAAAAAATTACAGTACAAGTGGTTTTATACCACAGAGGAAATAAGTTAAGATCATTTTGTCAACTGAGTCAACTCTGTCTTGGATTCGTCACAGGAATCTTCTGCATTTAAAACAAACGAAGCATCATGCTGAAGAGGGAGGGGAAGGTCCGACCCTACACGAAAACCCTGGATGGAGGTTGGGGATGGATGGTTGTGTTTCATTTCTTCCTGGTAAGAATTTACTTTCCCCTTTGCTACTGTCTGAAAGAAGGCTCCCTGAGAAAGGCTCAGAGCAGACTAAGATCACTTATGAAATCCTTGACATTTGAATGGAAAGGGGGTTAGAGCAAGGCCAGGAACTGCCAATGAACCCAAGAGAAAGTTGAAAATGTCCTCCTTGAGTGAAAGCAGAAGCATTCCATCCTGTCTCCCACCCCTCCTTAAACCTACAGAGTGCTCCAGTTACCATCAGCAGCTCTGCCCTCGCTGCATGGCAATTAGGATTTGGGGACAATCGTACATTTAACCATCCCATAAGTAGCACTGGAAACCACTAAAAAGTGCTTTTGCAGGGGTGGGTGGGGAGGGGGTTCCCCAGCTCAGCCCAGCATAGACGTAACCCTGCTGGAAGCATCCTCCGTCTCTCCTAGGGGGCAGGGACTTTTCTTCTGTTCTGCCTGCTGTCTACTTCCCAACCCATCCCCGCCAACCATAACTTATGCTAGAGTTAGGCCCAATGTATATTTCTGACATGTCTGGAAAGGGAGAGGATGATGTGGATTCTGAAACTGGAGCCTGATTTTTCTCCTTCATCCATAAGCAGCTGGACTCCGCACTCTGTTTTTTAATTAACTTCTTTCCTTCCTCCTCCCAGAAGCTCTTGGGGTCGTTATGTGAGGCAGTGGTGATGTGACTCAGCATGCTTATTCTGATGGGACTGGTGAATCCCATCACAGCTATATCCCAAACCACCCTGAGAATGGCACCAGCTCCCCAATTCCTCATAAGTGTTCCCAAGTAAGTTAACTTTGAGATGTATTCACAAAGACACCCTTCCCTCCTGATCCTCCTCCCCAGCCCAGCCCTACAGTAAGAAGCTCCCAGGGAAGGGAGTGCAGGTCCTGGTGACTACTAACTACCCTGAAGCCCACAATGTGGAAATACCACACCTCCTCCCTTATGACAGAGAAGGGGAAAGGAGGGCAAGAAGTCCTCAGCCAGGATATACATAATACAAAACTCCGAACCACAGGACTATTTGTTAAACATTAGCTTGATTACCAAAGAATGTGGAATCTTTTTTTTCCTCCCAGGAGTGTTACTAAAAAGGAAACTAAGGACACCCTAGGTCTGAGAGCCTTCCTGTGACTGGGCCACCTCCCCACATCACAGGCTTTGCAGACCTGGCATTGTTGGTGAGGATCTCTAATTCTCCCACCTTTCTCCCCAATAACTCCTTTTCCTGTATTATCCTCTGAGGATAGGAAGTTATTTGATCAATTTAGTTGCTGGTAAGAAAAGCTGTCTAACAACCAGATTAATAAACAATGTCCCACTTTTTTGGGTGTGATGCTACTTATAAAAGCACACACACAAAAAAAACATTTTGGGTCCTCAAAATGTTAACAGTTAACTCAGGCCAATCACCCACAGTGGTAATGTGGGTACTTAAGATGACAATGCTTTTGTGTCTGCATAAGTTACAAGTCTACTTTTCTATAATAGATGAGCTCCTGAAAAGATGAGTGAAAAACCCAATAACAACATGTTCTTCAGGAGCTCTCTACTTTTTTTAAAAAAATGACTCATATTCTAACTTACCATACTTTATAACTACATATTTGCATGATTGTTTTCTGTATTCAGCCTGTGTCCCAGGACTGAATGTTCCATGAGCACAGGGGCCAAGTCTGTTTGCTCACCACTGTAAGCCCTAGTAAATAGCCTGGAACACAGTAGGCACTCAATATATACCTGTTGACAGATGGGAGGATGGATGGATGGATGACGGGGTAAGGCCATGTACAGTGTCTGATGTGGACTCTGGAACAGGACTGAAACCCATCAACCTTGGTCCAAAACACGAGATGAAATAGTATAATATAGATTTATCTAGTCTGCTTAGTTAACTAAGGGAATATCTGGACCTTGGGGAAAAGATTTTTAATAGCTCTGAGTCAAAACAGAAACAAAGTTGGAAGGTTACAAGTTAAGGGAGGGAGGCAGGGTGGCTAAAAAGGCTATGTCCTTGGCCTTCTTGATATACACAGTGGTAGGCACAGACCCAGTTATTAGAGACAAGTCATATCCACTTACAGCTGCTATGCCCAGACACCAGGGAAAGACCAGAGAGGAAAGGTACTAAACTGGGGGGACCAGTAGCTAGCCAAACTCAGATGGCTAAGAACATAGAGGCCAGCATCGTGTAGATGCCAGCACAGAACCCATGTCCACAGAAAAAGAGGAAGGGTAATTTTACAGAATGATGCCTCATTGTCACATTCCCTGCTCATGAGAGGAGGCAATCACCGCCCTGTATTTTAAACTGAAAGAAACAAGTCTGGGTCATTTAAGGTTCATGTATATTCTCTAGCCTCATTTCCTGATAGGGGTGTGTTTAAGGCACGTTATGATTACAAAGTGCTTGATAAAATGCTTTTTCCATTTTTGAATATATAGCCCTGGTGTCCATAGCATTGTTCACTCTAAATAAGGAAAGTCTTGTAGCTTCTATCAAATCAGAATGGGAAAAAGTACATTAAGGGACTTCCTCCTCACCACCCCATCTTTTGCAACCTTGGAGCACCACCACTGATTCCTAGTCCCTTATTCCAAACAAGAAATAATACTTGTCTGAAGTAAGAGTCTAGCAGAGAGGTTGGAGGGGAAGGCCTTGGTTATTTTATTCAGTAGGTAGAGGCTGAGGGAAGGAGGTTCCTAAGTGGAGGTAGGTCTCTGATTTGGGTGAGTGGGTGGATGGTACTAATCAAGAGAAATGAAAAGGAAGAGTAGGCATGGGATAAGAGAAAGATGAGTTTAGTTTTGGATAAGTTAACCTGAGTTAGAAAGATATGGTAGACATTAATATGAGTCTCGAGCTCTTGGGAGAGCAGAATGGTTACACAAGATAACAAAAACATAGTTAATAGTTTGAGTATTAAGTGCTAAGTATTACTTTACCAGAATTTTCTCAGTCTTCACAGTACTATGAGCTAGGTGACATTTACTTTTCCTCTACTTTATAAAAGAGGAAGCTTAACTTACTTAGTTTGCCCAAGGTCACACCCCTAATAGGAAGCAGAGCCAGGATTCTGGCCGAGGCAGGCTGACTGCAGATGGAACACAGTATTCACAACTACACCATGAGTTCAAGGGTGGTAATTAAAACCTTGAGACTGAATGGTTGTCTATGGGGCAGGTATAAAGTGAGATGACTGCAGAACCACAGGGGGAAATATTCACCAGGTGAACAGAGAAAGAATCAGTGAAAAGAAACCCAGGATCTGTGGTCCTTCCACAATGCATAGCCAGCTTGACAGCAGAGAAAGTGGCCTTGAAACACCAAGGCCACTGAAAAAAAGGAAAGGAAAGGGGCCACTAAGAAGCCCCTGGAGACAAGAGTGAGTACATGTGGCTCCTGGGCTTTGACTGACTGCAGAGCCTGGCTAGGCCTCCCTTCTAGTTCCCCTCAGACCCTTGCTCCTCACTGCCCCCCTTCTAATCAGAATTCCAAGAAACAACTGCTGGTACTCCACTGAAAGAAAACCTGACCTCAAAAGAGGAGCTCCGCCTAGTGGAAGGAATGAGGGTGGTGCGGGCAAAAGGGTTAGATGGGACAGAAAAAAAGGGTGGGGGCACATGACCCAACCGTAAGGTGACCATACATCCTCATTACCCTTGCTGTCCAGGCATCAATTAATAGCACTACTTTTCACTCTCAAAGAGCTTCAACTGGGTGATAAATTATTATGGTTGCCGTATTTATATACCAGGTGAGGGAGGGTACTCAGCTCAAAAGCAGAGTTAAAGCAAAGCTAACCTAAGGACTGACAGAACAATTCTTTTGGATCAACACACATCTCTCACAAAGGTAACTGGAATTAGCTGTTTTTAACAGATGCTACTGTAACAGGATGGTATAGTGGTTGGTCTGGAGTCAGTCTATCTGGGTTCAAGTCTTAGCTCCAGCATCCCCAACTTGAGCAACTTTTAAGCTAAATCTCAATTTTCTGAATTTCTAATACAATATTGACACACCTATTCCATGCCTTTGTAATGAGAATTAAATGAGATGCCTTCATGTAAAGTGATTAGACACTCTAAGTGGACAACCCGCCCCTAAAATTTAAAATGTTACAAAGAGGAACTGGCAAACAGACTGGTAAAATACAGGTTACACAGAGAATCAGAGCCTCCAGCAGTTCCAACCTCCCCTGTAATGGCTTACTCACCACCTGACTTGGACTCTTTGGTCTGCTTTGATTTAGGTAAATGTATTCGTGATGGGGATGACCAAGACTTTTGCAATTTTCTTTGTGGTTTTTCAAGAAGAGTTTGAAGGCACCTCAGAGCAAACTGGTTGGATTGGATCCATCATGTCATCGCTTCGTTTTTCTGCAGGTATAAAGCCATCAATAAGCTTGCTGTCCAAGGAAAAGGACCACCAAAGGGCAATTCCAAGAAGACTCACCTGTCAGTCAATCAAGACTGAAGATTTGCTAAAACTCAGGTTCATTTATCAACATGTAAAGCTGAGAAAAGGACTTGTAGTGTTTAGCCTCCACTTGACTTGGAAAAACTAGACAAATTAGTGCTTAAACAAAGAAAGGTGAAGAATCCAACTATTTAATTCCATGATTCAATTTTCATGCCTTGTTTCTTTCAACAGTGTCTTAATATAGGTCCAGTGAGCCAGTCTCTCAACTGGAATGTCGACCATAAAGCTCTGACCATAAAGCTCTAAAAGACAGAACCAATTCCTCTTCCTTTAGTTCTAGTTGGAGCTAGAACATGGTGTAGATAAATAATTGAACTTTGTTCTAGTCATAGGTCACTAGAGGCAACCTTTTTTTGCAGAGGTTTCATAATGCATTTTCAGCAAGCTTCCTTTCCAAACCTGCTTATTTACAATTTTTTCTTTAAAACAAACAAAAATCAACAAAACTTCTTCCTAAAAGCAAAATAGTGTGGGGCTGGGAATATTAAGAAACTCAATACAGACACCTTTTTGAAGGATACACAAATGTAGAGTCCTCTTATTTCCCTTCAGTTGCCCATTTAAACTGCACACCAGAAGACAAGGGATGCCAGAGCACATTTAACTAGCATTTGTTTCTTTTCCCAAGGTCCCCTAGTTGCTGTTACTTGTGACATAATTGGAGAGAAAACTGCCTCCATTCTTGGGGCTTTCCTTGTTACTGGTGGATATCTGATCAGCAGCTGGGCTACAAGCATTCCCTTTCTTTGTGTGACTATGGGATTTTTACCTGGTGAGTCCATTGTAAAAGTTAAGACTTAAAGAAAAAAATGGAACCAGGAACCTTCCCTTTTACTCTCCATGAGTTCAAAAGACCTACTTATATTATCTCAGGTCCAGGAGAATATCTTGTCCAGTACCAAGCCACTTAATGTGAAAGTGATTCCAAGCTATTATGTTTTTCTTTTAGGTTTGGGTTCTGCTTTCTTGTACCAAGTCGCTGCTGTGGTCACTACCAAATACTTCAAAAAACGATTAGCTCTTTCTACAGCTATTGCCCGTTCAGGGATGGGACTGACATTTCTGTTAGCGCCTTTTACAAAAGTCCTGATAGATCTATATGACTGGACAGGTGAGTCATTCTAAGTTTCTGAACCATCAACTCTGTAAGATTTAATGTTGAGCCCTCTCTATGATGACTACAGAGGAAGTGAGCATGATTCTAAAGTAAAGTATTCTTCCTTGGAGAATATATGGCAAAAGAGACTCTGAACTACTTGCAGGCTTTGCCCGCCATGCAGGCAACTCAGAGTTCACCATAGAGTTCAAGTCTGAGGGGATGGAGGGCAATCTATGCGGCTGGGGAAACACACCTTTGCAGGGAAAGCGGTACTCCTGCGGAAACAAGGATCCTCTACTCAAAGCATTCTCTTCAAATTTTCTCTTTAAGAAAAAAATCTGCATTTAAAAAAGTCTCCTCCATCAGATTCACTAAAATAGACGGAAAAAAACTGAGTGAAAAGAGGATTATGTTCCTTAATACTTAATCTTTTATATACTGTCAACTATAAATTTTCACGAATAAAAACCATTCACTCCACAATTTTCTTCATACCTGAGATAAAACATTTGGATTAAAATAACCTCAAAGTATTGGGGAAAAAAATCTATGTATATGTACATATATGTGAATATATAAGCCTATTCCTATCTACAGAGCAGTTTTGTTGAACTTTTCCTTTCCTGATTAAAAAAACCACCAGTAGTCTCATGGTAAACAAGACCAGCTGACAAATCCGTAAGACAGGATAGCAGAACCTACAGTTAATTCTATCACTAGAAGCAACACACCCAAGTCACAGCTTTGGTCAGGACATGCTGAAGTCAAGCAACTACTAAGCTTCAAAGGCAACACTGGCATGTCTTCTTTCTAGGACATTTAAAACATCACGGGATGACAGGCTATCTCCTCTTCTAAGGCAGTTTCCAAATGATTCCCGTTACCTAATTCTGTATTTTCTGTACCTAAATCTACACCCTCCCTTCAGGATATTTAAAACACACTGTAATTTTCTAACATTTGAAATGACTTCCCCCCACCCCAAACCATTTTTTTCCTTTAGCACAAATAACTCTCCTTCCATGCCCCCTAGTGGCACAGCTTTCCCCTTTTCTATCTGCAAGAACTCCCTGTTTTCACAAGGATACAGCAGTGTGTACGGCTAACAGTTAAGTTAATGGATTTAAATGCTTTCAGCTAAATACAAGGACAAAGCAGTGTTTTCAGGAATTACTGCACTATGACTGAATATTTAGTGGTGGGGCCTCTTCTGAGCCTAAGCATACAGAGTATTGTGAAATGAGAGAGGTAATTTTTAGCTTAACTTCTCAATGTCTCTCTCCTGTTTAGGTGCCCTTATATTATTTGGAGCAATCACATTGCATCTGGTGCCTTCTAGTATGCTCTTGAGACCCACCCATATCAAAAGCGAGAGCAATTCCGATATTAAAGATAAAAGTAGCAGTTTTTCTGCAAGTGGTCCAGAGGCAGCATGTGGGACAGAAACATCATGCCGCAATGAGATACAAGAGTCTGCCATCAGGGACAATACTATGCAGGATGGACAACCTGGTATAAGTTTAACAGTCTCACAAAATCAAAATGAAGAGTTCAACAATGAACCTAACAGGAACAGACTCTTCCAAAACACTAATGAAGAAAGTTATGGGAATAAGACTATTTTGTGGAGCTGCAAACAAAAACTCTTTGATTTTTCTCTTCTTAAGAATCCTTTTTTCTACATATTTACGTGGTCTTTTCTCCTCAGTCAGTTGGCATATTTCATCCCTACCTTTCACCTGGTAGCCAGAGCCAAAACACTGGGGATTAATATCATGGACGCCTCCTACCTCGTTTCTGTAGCTGGTAAGAAAGTCTACTTCAACCTCACCCTCAAAAGGAGAAATGAACTTAATTTCACAAAAATTTATTAAATTTAATTTTTAAAAAGCTTAAGAATAATATTTTTTTTTAAAAAAGAGTTGTGGGAAGGCCAGAAAAGCAAGTTTTTTGAGGCTGGTGGGAGCAGCAGGACTTTCCCTCCAACCTGTCACTGCATCTTGCACACAGGCTCTTCCCTACCAGACAGCGGACCCCAAAGCAAGTCCTATTTTCATATGTCAGTATCTAAGTATTTGTTGGATACCGAACTTTAGAAAGCTGGTTCTCAGTGACAACAGCCATTTTAGCAAGCAAAAACAATCCTAGGTAGGCTGTACAGTTCAGTGGTTGAAAGGATTGGTTCTGGAGCTAGACTTTCCAGGTTCAAGTTTTTGCAGTGTATGACAGTGTGACCTTGGGCAAGATACTTGCCTTCTCTGTGTCTCAATTTCCTTGTAATATATGAATAATAGCATCTACTCTCAGAAGGTTATTAGGATTAAGCAAGTAATGCATGTAGAGTTCAGAATAGTACATGAACTACTGTAAGCATTCAATAATGTTCTAGTAGTATTCGTAGCTAAGAATTTTTCCCCCTTTAACTCAAAGTAAGAGGATAAGATAAATAAGCATACTAAGGCTAGTCATTAATGGGTAGGCTGACATTTAGAATGAAAAAAAAATCATTTTAGTTGAGTACTTATAAAAATGTACGGAAACAGAATGCTTGATCTAGAAGATATGGATTCTTTCAACTGACAAAATAGGGAGTCTAAAAAAATGAAAATGAATGAAATGGAACTGGTTTGCTCTATCTGGAAATTCTCAGTAGCTCAACATTAACTTTTCTCTTGCTAATTTCTGGAAAAGCCTATTTACCAAGCCCTTGCAAAACTGACTGCACCCCATTTCCAACTGCTTCAGTCAAATAAAACTTGTGTACCCAAGAAAAAGATACATAGCTAAACTGACTTTTTTTCCACTAAAGTGTCTGGTAGTATCAATTTAGATCAGATTAGGGCTTTACAGCAGGACCAAAGAACATAATAAAGTTTCAATATGTATCCTAGAAATAACTGTAAAAATATAGAGATGGCAGTATGAATTTTTAATTCCTTTTTGTGGAGCAATTTGTTTGAACCACAGGAGAATTTTAAGTATAAAACAACTGCAGCTCATGCTCCTCTTGGTGAAAATCTCTTTCAGTATTTAACTGCTATATTAACATATAATAGGATAAAGGATAAGAATGTTCTGTTATCATAAAACTAAGTGAAAAATGTTATTCTTAAATTTTATTCAAGTTACACCATAGTTCCAGTGTTCAAGAGATGATGTCCCATTTCCAGACTTTCTACATATTTTCAAGTTAAACATAATAGCCTTTGGAGAAGGACTTAATTACCAAAACCTCATACAATTATAAGTCTCAACATCTGTTTTTTTTCTTCACCATAAGACTTTATTATTTATACTCCAGTCGTCCACCATATGACTTCCCCAGGACACTAACCTGTGGGTTTACTAATCTTCAAGAAATCTCACTTCCTCACCACTTCAAGGGAGGCCTACTGAGCCCAGCGTTCTCTATAACCTGGTATTCCCAGTTTGGTGGTATGAGTTTCCCACACAGTGAGAAAAAATACCTGGTGAGTCCTCTACCCAACTCTGAAGGAGTCTTTCTGGTATTTTATTGATGTGTCTGGAATAGGTAAGTAAATGACAGAATCTATTGATAGACAAATGGAACCGTTTTTTTTTCTCTTATGTCCCAGCCTCAGGATGAAGTCATATTACTTAGGAAAAGATGCCTTATGCATTTACAGTTTTCAAAGGGGCTAGGAAAATGGAATTAGGATTTCATAAGACCTTTTCAATATTGTTCCAGGTATCACTGAGACAGTCAGTCAGATTATCTCCGGATGGGTTGCTGATCAAAACTGGATCAAGAAGTATCATTACCACAAGTCTTACCTCATCCTCTGCGGCATCACTAACCTGCTTGCTCCTTTTGCCACCACATTTCCACTACTTATGACCTATACCATCTTCTTTGCCATTTTCTCCGGTGGTTACCTGGCATTGATACTTCCTGTACTGGTGAGTAGACGTACTCATTAATGTTCTTACACCATTTAGTAAAAGTGTTAACAATCACCTCCCCAAAAGAGAAAACCTATTTTGTATTAATTTTATAATTAAAAACATACTCAGAAACCTTGTAGCTATATCTTATCCAGCTATTCATCTCACCTTGGGGGGGTGGGGCCGGGGGGGGTGAGAGGACTATCCCCCCGTGGGACGTGGGACAGGAAAGAAGAGCAAAATAGGGATCAGAAGGATTCCATTTTGCTTATCAGTCTCCCAGGTTAGACTTCTGTTCACTTCTTTACTTCAGGTCCAGACATTTCTTTGGTTCTAAGACACATCTTGGAAGAGTTCCTTAAAAGAAAAAAGGGCTTCCTGACCAGCACTGGCTTCTCTTTTGTAGAGAGTTCTCTATACTTTAATAAGGACATTGTGTTTTTAACTCCTCTCCATCTTTACCCCAAATTGACATAAAGTCCTAGACCTGAACGGAACTGAGTTATACAAATACTTCTGGGTTTTTCTTGGAACCCCATGGGTTCTTAGAACTAGGTACCCAGTGTGCTGCAACAGAATCCCCCGGAATCTTCTGACCTGATATCAATATTAGCATAAGTGCTGCAGGATCTTATATGAGGCTTAAGCAAAAATCAAACTTTCTAAAGCTGAAATCAACTCCTGTGATATCTGATTTCTTATAAACCAATGGTTGGTATTCAGCCATAGGTGGATTCAATAATACCACTGTCAGCTCCAACTGTAAATACCATTTCCTAACAGAGAAGAGCAGTGAGGTTCAGGGGAAAAAAGTATCCCTGAACCAATTAAAAGATTTTTAAAAAGAAACAAAAACCAACGTTCCTTACTAATAAAATGAAAACACTGTCTGCCTACTGAAATTACTATTCCTTATCTGCCTCAGCTCTTTCATAATATCAGGGTAAAATGCCATCCAAATCACCTCAGAAGTCAACTGTTCACAGTTTCAGATGACATACACAGTATTTGCCCCTCTGTAGGCAAAGGTCTCCACAGAATTTCACCCTCAATATGGCTAACATTGGATTCTAATCCCTGCAGGTTGATCTGTCTGGGAATTCTATGGTACACAGGTTCTTGGGGCTTGCCAGTTTCTTTGCTGGGATGGCTGTCCTTTCTGGACCACCTTTAGCAGGTAACAGCTTACCCACATTCTGAGTAAACTTGAAAAGCAATGAAACAAAATGCTGATCCATGATTAATGGTAACACGTAATGACGTTATCAGGTTAAAAGAAACTGATGATTATCTCTGCTGTTCCTATACCAATGCTCACAACTCCATCACTAATCCAGGAGAATCTCAGGGTTAATTCAACAGATGTGCACTAGGCAGATTCTTACATTCTCTTGGGAGTCTTAGAGCAGGGATTGTGTGTATATCTACTTCTCTGGGGAGACAATCCAGAGTTTTATCAGATGCCCAAAGACCTATGATGGTTAAAAACAAAAACAAACAAAAGCTGTCTTGGATTAAGGCCAGAATCTGTGGAGAGGATATGTGGGGCCACTGGAGAACATTAAATACAAGTAGAGTAAAACTTGGGGGAGTTCTGTTTTTAAGTCAACTTTAAGACTGAAGCATTGTTTTACATTCACTTTTTACCTATTGGGACATTTTGTGCTTGCTGAACATTTAATCTAAGACTATTAAAAGACTGCCTACTCACACAAATTTCTTTAGGAAACAGACTTAAGCTTTAGTATCTTACACTATAGGTTCTCAATATAGTTGAATTACAAATTAGTACAGCATTTCCAATCATCCACAAAAAGGAATTCAGCCTAAAACTTACTTCTGCTTCCCTCAGTCCTGAAGACAGAAAAAGGGTCTGATCTTGTCCCACTATCATTTTTTTAAACTAAGTTTTATAATGACATTAGATTTACACCTCTATGAACTTAAGACTTAAAGGCAAATATCAAAAGTATAAAAACTTAATAAAAGAAATTATTACTGAAGGTAAAACAATGTACCACTATCTGAGTTTCAATTTAGGTATACCTATCTAAAGGAAAAAATTACACAAATACACAACTAAGTCCTTATTTGCATTTATGAACACACCTCTTCCCATGAGCTCTAACTCAGCCAATACTTCGTAACTGGAAAACAGGCTAGAATTTTATAGCCCAGAACTGTTATACAGGGAGTGGTAAAAGACCAAGCACCAGAGGTGGCTAGCAGAGCTACTCTATGGCTAGTATCCAGGTCAGTGAAATACAGAGTTCAAATACAGTTTGCTGATGAATTTTTTTCAATTTTGACCCTTCTTCACTGGCTGTCCTAATGATGCCTTGGAACTTTTCAAGCCTATTAGGCCAAAAGTGTAGGGAAGTAACAAATACCAGGGCACAGAATATCTTATTCAAATGATGAAGGCAAATAACAAAACTACAACATGTTTAGAGATAAATGTTTTTGTATACATTTAAAAATATTTAAAGAGTTCAATGTATGAGAAGACAAAGCAAGTTTTGTGAGGAGTATTACTTAAAAGGAAAAAGCTATAGATGTATGTGTGGGTCTTGAAACCAATTTGTTGGTCATGATCTTTAAAATTTTTTTTTTTTAATAAAAAAGGACCACGAGCAGATTAGAAATCAGAGTGCATCACTTTATTGTGAAACTTATTTCACACGCACACACACCTATGTAACAGAAAACATATGTGATGTAAAACACATTTCTTACTATTAGTGAGTCAAAAAAAAAAAGTTACAAGCCTTTTATTACCCAATATCCATGATACCCTAGCACTGTATGTGAGGATAAAGACAGAGCTCATGGTAGAATTTTTACCTGCTAACTCTGAAAATGTTATTTAGGCAATCATAAATTTCTTAAGTTCTACAAAAAAGTCAAAGGAAGTGATAAGGCTATTGCTGAAAGCTTAAGTACAGGTTTTTAGTCTGGGAGTTGCTCAGAGTATCTTAAACAAGATTATGATAATAATATATAATTCAGTTAAGTTTCCTGCTCTGTACCACGGTTTCTCATTGACTACAATGTAGTGCTAGGCTTCTTGCTGAAGGGAGACTTCGGGAGAGCCCTTGCTGTAGGTCCTTGCTCTGTGAAGTGACAAGAGGGTTTTACAAAGGCCATTAGATTTGTTCCTAACTTCTGACTCCAGCAGCAACTACTAAAGAACATCAGAAATACTGAGCTACAGATCCACTCAACCCTCAACTGGTACAGGCAAGTTACGTTACTGTCTTTAGCTTTAACTAAATCAAAAGGCTTACTGGTTATAAAATATTAAATTCTAAACCAAACTTAGATCTTCCGAACTGTATGAGATCCTCATTTTTTACTTACCTAGACTTGTTATTACCAAATTACAAAAGGTGAAATTCCTATAAAAGATTACAGGCATTTAAAATAAGGAATCTAGCAAACAGTAAAATGTTTCACAATAATCCTCAGTCAAAAGACTAGTTAAAAATGGTACATGAATAATAATTTTCTCCTTCCTGTATGGAAATAAAGAAGAAAAACAAGTTAGTTCTATACAGCATATTTTAAAAATTCAAGGAAAGGGGAATATAAAGCATAGGAAACCCAAGGAATCATATAACCAAGATTTTCTAAAGTTACTTTTTTCTTTAAAAAAATGTAAATAGAGCATATGGGCAAGAAAATTATTTATACATCTTTTGTAATGGTGATTATGATAAGAAATACAGTGGCAACAAAATTCTCCATCAGATCTTGGTTAAAATTGACAGGCATTGAAATAAATAATAGTTTAAAAATTATCCCCCGCCACTCCCCGCAAGTGACCACCCTGCCCGCTCCACCCCACAGCTCTCCCTATTCCTGCCAATACTCAGCAACAAATTCAATTTTAGTTAATAATATGGCCTGCTTCAGACTGGACCAGTTTCAGGGTTTTTCTAGTTTCCTGACCTAGGTGGTCAGTAGACCCAAGGGTAGACCAAATGTCGCTGTTCATCCAAACCCAAATGCTGTTTTTTGCTGGTAGATGGCATCCAGAACTATACACTGACACCAAGATGGAAGCCTTGGAAGGTTGTGGAAAAATAAAAAGTATTAATATTTTTAAAACTTAATATACATTTCTAATAGACCCCTGTTAACAAAAGTACACCTGCAGAAAGCAATCTAAATACAAAAATAGTGCCTTCGGCAAAAAAAACAAGTATACAGTCGTATTCTCCCATGTACAAGACAGCTATAAGTTACTTATGTTAAATTCCTAGTCCTGTACCTGAGGTATTTGACATATGAGCTCAAAATGCTAAGGGCTGTTCAGTTTCATTTAAAAATAAAACCACTTGGGCTTCCCTGGTGGCACAGTGGTTGAGAGTCCGCCTGCCGATGCAGGGGACACGGGTTCGTGCCCCGGTCCGGGAAGATCCCACATGCCACGGAGCGGCTGGGCCCGTGAGCCACGGCCGCTGAGCCTGCGCGTCTGGAGCCTGTGCTCCGCAACGGGAGGGGCCACAACAGTGAGAGGCCCACGTACCGCAAACAAACAAACAAATAAATAAACAAATAAAAATAAAACCACCAACAGCCCATATCAGCTGCCTATAAAACAAAACCACCAAATGTAGTTCCTCTCTCTTCCACATACACCCCCCTTTCCCAACTGATGAGTGCATATATTATGCTAATATTTATTTT
This sequence comes from Tursiops truncatus, assembly GCF_011762595.2. Classification (NCBI taxonomy): domain Eukaryota; kingdom Metazoa; phylum Chordata; class Mammalia; order Artiodactyla; family Delphinidae; genus Tursiops; species Tursiops truncatus. Next base: position 87,227,356 of record NC_047034.1, read on the forward strand.
AATATAAAAAATTTAAATCACAAATCTCTGAAAACTCCCTTAAAATGCCATAAATAATTTTGTTTTTGTTTTCACCACCAAAAATTTATTTTCCATCCATACAGGTGATTTCCCTTATCCATTTAGCCCTCCCTCCTGCCCCTTCCCCTCTGATAACAACTACCCTATTCTCTGTATCTACATGTCTGTTTGGTTTGGTTTGTTCATTTATTTTGTTTTTGTTTGGTTCACAAATAATTATTTGATTGTAACTCAGTATTCATTCAATAATTATTAAGCAACTTATTAGCACAGAACTCTACTAGCTGCCACATGGACAAAGAGAAGACAAAATTATTTGTTCAATGTTCTTTCATACCTTATTGGATCATGGTACAGCATTCACTCTGTCAGCCACATACACTGCTTAACATTAGGACTTAGTCTAAAATGTCTAAAACTGAGAATTGTTAGAACCTGCATTCTTCTTCCACTTCATTAATTGAAAATTCGGTTGAGCCACTGTAACCCATGTCTCCATTTTCTTACCTTTAAATGAAGGCACCCTAAGCTTTGGTATAATAAAAATGACCTTAAAATATAGTAAAGCTTCACTCAATCAAGCAGATATTTCACAAAAATAATTTTTTTCAATAAATTCAAGGAGAGTTGTTTCTAATGCCAAATAATTATAAGTTGATTGTACTCCAGAATAAGCTAAAGGTAACTAGTTCCTAAAGAAGAAGTACATCTCTCTCTTGCTATTATTATTTTTTTTTTTTTTTTTTTTCGGTACGCGGGCCTCTCACTGTTGTGGCCTCTCCCGTTGCGGAGCACAGGCTCTGGACGCGCAGGCTCAGCGGCCATGGCTCACGGGCCCAGCCGCTCTGCGGCATGTAGGATCTTCCCAGACTGGGGCATGAACCCACGTCCCCTGCATAGGCAGGCAGACTCTCAACCACTGCGCCACCAGGGAAGCCCTCCTGCTATTATTATTCAACCTCACAATTCATCAGAAACACCATGGGGCAAAACTGGTAATTTTGCATTAACTTTTTCCGAGTTTTTTTCTTTTTTATAAATTTATTTATGTAGTTTTATTTATTTTTGGCTGAGTGGGGTCTTCATTGCTGCACATGGGCTTTCTCTAGTTGCAGCAAGCAGGGGCTACTCTTAGTTGCAGTGCGTGGGTTTCTCATTCTCTTATTGCGGAGCATGGGCTCTGGGCACGCGGGCTTCAGTAGTTGTGGCATGCGGGCACAGTAGTTGCGGCGCATGGGCTTAGTTGCTCCGCGGCATGAGGGATCTTCCAGGACCAGGGCTCGAACCCGTGTCCCCTGCATTGGCAGGCGGATTCTTAACCACTGCGCCACCAGGGAAGTCCTGCATTAACTCTTTATCTGCGTTTTTACAAGAAAAGACAATGGCTAAAATGGAAATTCATCCATCTAAGCTTGTCTCTCTGTCCCATGAACACAGACAAGTTCATCTCCTCATGAAATGACAGGTCATTTCCTATCTCTATTACATCCTCATTTCAGATACAATGTTAAACAGATATTCCACCCAGTCCTCACTCCACCTTTTATCAACCATGCCCTCTAGAGTATTATCAGTCATCTTGGCCTATCAGTTGAGAATTTCTCTACGGCCTGAAATTTTATTTGGAAAACAAACACACAAGCAACTCAACCTTTTGGTCTGCTATAAATCCATTTTGGAGATTGGGGATACGGGGGACAAGTAAGAAGGCAGAACAAAGTTTTCTGTCCTTTAGATCCTGAGAAATATATTATACCCTGAAGAGGCAAAAGGAAACAATGTAAATCATTTCTTTATCCAGTGGTTATTTTCCCCATAAGCAACAAAACCTACAGAATTTTACTTTGATACAGCATTCCTAGGATTAATGAATCCCTACAAAAGCATCAAAGATAAATTCCAAATAGCTCTCTATTGTGGTTTAAATAGGAGAAGGGGGAGGTAGTCCTTTCCTTGCAAGGCCAAGGAATCAAGTTTCAAAATCCTAACACAGACCACAATCCTCTTAATAAAACTTACAACACAGAGCCAATACTTATAGCACTACCAGTAAATCTTATGGCAAATTTCTATCATGAGGCCTTTAGAGAGCTCCTGTCTTAAAAGGCACTGAGGTTTATATTTGCTAAACCATGTTTCCCAAGATTTTTCCCTTCATGGTACATACAGGAAATATTTGTACAGCACACCCTAAGTAAAATGACAAGGCTGCTAACAGCCAGTGGGCAGCTCCAGTGACCCCAAGAATGTGAGAAGTTCATTGTCTCTGCACACCTTGGAAGTCTGCCACTATTCTACAGCCTAACAGCTAGAAGCTCTGGTTCAACACCGGCCAGTCACTTACAGAATCCTCAACAACTAATTTGAACTACCATCAAGGAACTTTGGAATTAACGGCCTTCTAGGGGTATTTCAAATCTTAACAAGATGACCAATAATAAACTTAAAGTAGTAATCCTATTGAAAAGGATTCATAAATCAGCTAAAAATCAACTTCTGAGATATCAGATATGAATACTTTTTAGACAAGATGTTAAACTCATTTTTAAACGTGTATGGCTTAACCCATAAAATGATATAGAGTATCGTTTTTAAAATGTTGACATTTAAAAAAATGAATTTAGATTCTATATTAAACATCAAACTTAAAAGATTATTCCAATCCCTTTTTTGTTGACTGTAAGAAAACTGGTTTGCAAAACTGTTTAAGGAAGCTGAGGCCTATCTTCTTAGTTGTTTTAAATTATCACAGGAAACATTATTAGATATTCCTACCCAGAACAAGGGTTACAGCTATAAAGAAGTAATTTGGACAACAACTTTATTGTATGTAAGAATCAACTGGGTGCCACCTAGGAGGAAGTACGCTTAGGAAGCCAATGAATTTGCACAATTAACATGCATCTTAAGTGAATCTGATGCAGGTAGTCTGGAGACACCAAGGAAATGCTTAGAGGGGACTTCAGCTTAGGAAGTCTGCACCAGTAGGCAGCGTACTCCTCAGAATGCTGGCTACATACAGTATTCCTTAGCATGGAGTGGAGGCTCAGATCCATTGCACGCTTTCCTGGACCGTGGCTAGTATTTTCTGCCACTCACAATGCTTTTGCTATGACCACAAAGAAACCCAGTCTTTTGAATGTCAACTTATGCGTGTATTTCCATTTGAAAATGATTAGAATGCAGTGGTTTCTGAACTACCAACAATAACCCTGAAACTGTTTAGGGTTGAAAGTGCATTTGTATACATCTATTTCGTGCTATTATAAAAAAAGTACAAAGACCTAATAAAATCAGATCAAATATACAGTCTTCTTTTTTTTTTTTTGGCTGCACCACGTGGCGTGTAGGATCTTAGCTCCCTGACCAGGGATCGAACCCGCGTTCCGTGCAGTGGAAGTGAGGAGTCCTAACCACAGGACTGCCAGCCAATTCCCTATACAGTCTTATTTTACTTTCAATGGTGGGGAAAGGCTAATTATTCCAACCAAACAGAGATGTTTGGTTAAAGCAGCAAAGCTATGAATTTAACTTACCTAGTAGCCACTTAAATTTAAGCTTGATTATGAAGCTAATATTTTCATAGGACAATTAATTAATAATAGTACACTATAGTCCTGCATCTTACATTTCACCTCATATTTGCTATTATAAATAACATCTTAAAACTAAATACTCAACTGCACATTATTATCGTATGGAATGGCAATTAGATCTTAGAGACAGAATTTTAAAATATACTAATCTCTCAATAATCAAGCATGAATGGGAGAAACAGATTTAAAACAAATTATTTCATTAAACTTTGCATTGGTTATTCCCTGGCAGTCCAGTGGTTAGGACTCAGCGCTCTCACTGCCAGGGGCCCAGGTACAATCCCTGGTTGGGGAACTAAGATTCTGCAAGCTGTGCGACACGACATACATACATACATACATACATGCATACATAAATAAATAAATAAAAACTTTGCATGGAAATACATGGAAACAGTTCTAAAGCATGCTAAGTAATTCCCTGCCCTGGTAAGAAAATACACTAAATATATCTTAATCTTTCACATTTCAGAAACAACATTCTGACTTTAAATGTATGTGAAATGAAAGGCTTATAAGCAGTTTTCTCTTAAACTGTTTTAGTCCCTCCAGGATTTATAAAACAACTCAGTTTCACTATTTTTAGCTTTACCCTCCTGACCTTTCAGCAGCACTATCTACCTCCCTCTCCAAGAATTTGTAGTCTTTTCCTAGAGTGTTACTTCAAATACCCCTGTCTTACAATTCACAGGTTATATATAAACTGGTAAATTGCTATACTAAGGGACGAAGGCAAGAATGACAAAGGATAAGAGGGGGTGCTGCTGCTTTCCACAGTTCCTCCTTCATAGAAATTTCTAGAAAAACTGACAGATTGGTCAACCGTTTCTTAGATATCTAAAGGTCAATCAACATAATACAAAGACTTGTCCCAGTCGGTTTCACTATTTTGCTTAACTCCAAGAAACATTTAATTGAGGTCACTGATCAAACAGTAAAAGCAAGTTAAAGTTAGCTGAATTTAAATAAAACATTCCATTCATTCATTACATTAAGAAAAGGAAACAAAAAGCTAATGAAGCAAACAAACAAAAATTGAAAGTCTCTATCACAGCCAAGTGAGAGAATAAAAAGGAGAGGAGATAGAGACACACAATCAGACCAAAAAAAAGGGGTATACTCTACACATCCAGTGAGAAATCATGTTCCAAGACATAAGTGAAAATCAAAAGATACAATGTAAGCTCCATGCAGACAGATATTTTCATCCATTTTTGTCCATGGGTTTATCCCTAGTAACCAGAACTGTGCTGGCATAGAGTACCAAAATTTTTTGAATAAATGATCAGAATAACATAAGGTTATTCAATAAGGTTTTTCAAGATTTTAAATATAAAAACTTATAAAAGTCGTATTGTAAGTTTGCATCTACAAACATAATATGCATACAATAATCTAGAAAAGACTGTGACTCCCCGAGAGGTCCTGAGCCCTTTTTAGGGAGCCTGAGGTCAAAACTATTTTCATAATAATATTGAGACATTATTTGCCTTTTTCACAGGGTTGACTTTTGCAATAACGTATAAACATTGGTGCCTTGCACAAATATTCTTTGCCACCACAAACTCACACTTTTTTTTAAAAAAAGCGTTTCACCTAAGAAGTTCTAGTATGTGCCATTAGCCAAATGATTTTGAGGACCCTCCCAATTCTTGCTTTTAAAAGAGCACTTTGAGATTTCAGGGGGAATTATCGTCATTGTTTAACCCACTTGGCCAAGTAAGTCATTTCCTTTTCATTTGTTCTCATAACCTCCTGAACCATCCATCCCCTCACAGCCTTTATCGCAGGTGTAATTTATGCGGTTAATACCAAATCCCCACTAAACTATATGGTCTATGAGGGCAGGGACCATGTCTGTTTTGGCTCCTTATCATATCCTCAACACCCAGCACGTTGCTGGGAACACAGTAAGAATTCAAATGTCTGTTCAGTGAAGGAAAAAAAGATAATAATCAGTTCTCACTTTTTTCTTTGGAAAATAGTAATTCACAATACTTTTCTTCATAAGAATAGTGGTCTTCTAATAAAATTCATTGTAAAATGAAATGGTACGTGTTCCTAATTTTCTCCAACTTCCATTACAAGACTGGAGGTGGGCTCTGGGTTCACGATTACTTTTAACCCAAGGTTTAAACCCCTAACTCAGATGGAATTGATTTAACTTCATCAATAGAAAATAAGACAGGTAAGCAGCTTGACTAACTTTCTAATGGGTCACAATACAGACTAGTAAGTACAGGAGGCTCCTTCCTTCAAGGAACGGTTCATGGCTGGGAACTACTAATGGAAAGGTTTGCATCACTAACAGAAATCCTTCCTTCCGTATAGGCTGGTTATATGATTATACCCAGACATACACCGGCTCCTTCTACCTCTCGGGCATATGCTATCTCCTCTCTTCAGTTTCCCTTTTCTTTGTACCATTGGCTGAGAGATGGAAAAACAGTCTGACCAGAAAGAGAGAGGACTGCAATCAAGTGAGAGCTTAACAAAACAAAGTCTAAACTAAAAGTCACTGGAAACAAAAGCATGGAAGAAAAGTACCCGCATTTGTAAACTAAGAAGGTGAACCACATAATTTTTTAAGGTTCCTTTTTGCTTTAGCACTCTGAAGAATGTCTAACTGGTGGTAAGAAAAGAGTAATAGCAACTTAAATTAAACTCTGTTAGTATTTAATCAAATAGGCTAAAATTTTAATCAGTTGAAGCAGTTACTTTAGATATTAAATGAAAATCAGAATGTACTGTAATAATAAATTAACCAAACTCTCAGCTGTGCCATGGTAATTCAGTCGCAAAAATATGTAAAGACAGAAAACCATTTTCCTTCATACAGAGCAGTATTAAAGAGTCATTGAACTCTGGAATGTGAATGAACATTGAAACATTGTTTAGTGACTGGAAGAGTATACACCCCCCAAATAGTTTATCTTTGCTTCTTAACTAGAGGTAATCTTTGTTTTCTTTCATTATTTTGTTTCTTAAATTTTCTATAATAAACATGTATTGCTATGTAATAAAAAAATAAATAAGAACTGCTAAAAAAAGAAAAAACCCCACAAACAACAAACCTTTATTGCAAGATCATTTGAATAGTATTCCTACTCATCCAAACAATGTTACTTTTTCACTATATCTAATTATCTGGAATGTTCAAGCTAAATATCTAGACATATCTTCAGAACAAGTTTTATATGAAAGTTGAATAGGTGGCTCTTAACGGGAGATAAACCAAAAGATGTTTCTTAAATATGGAATAATTATGTTAACTAATTAATGTCACTTAGACTAAGCAACTACATGTGGATAGAGAGCTCTTCATTATCTGGGTGATTTTAAAAGGAAAAAAAGACCACCCTAGAGTTCTCTGCAATACCAACCTCCTCTAGAATCTCCTTCAGAATGGTCCTCAAGACTATTATTACTATTATTATTCCATCTTTCCATTCCTCTCTGCTTTGAAATATCTATTAATTCCCTATAGAGAAAAATCCTAAACTGAAAGCCTGGTTTTAGCTCCAAAATGCCACACCCTCTCGTGTGCCTTTGTACAAGCTGTGCCACCAGTTACAATCCCAATGGCTTGCCATTCTCCACCAGGCACGGTCTCACTTATCCTTCACAATCTGACTCACCAAAAGCCTCTGGAAAACCTCCCCCAGCATTGTCATTCTCTCCTCTGTAATCTCATCTAACTTTTTTTTTTAATTAATTAATTAATTTTTGGCTGCATTGGGTCTTCACTTCTGTGCGTGGGCTTTCTCTAGCTGTGGCAAGCGGGGGCCACTCTTCATAGCGGTGTGCGGGCCTCTCACTATCGAGGCCTCTCTTGGTGCGGAGCACAAGCTCCAGACGCGCAGGCTCAGTAGTTGTGGCTCACGGGACTAGTTGCTCCACGGCCTGTGGGATCCTCCCAGACCAGGGCTCGAACCCGTGTCTCCTGCATTAGCAGGCAGATTCTCAACCACTGCGCCACCAGGGAAGCCCTAACTTTTTTTTTTTTATCTTTATTGGAGTATAATTGCTTTACAATGGTGTGTTAGTTTCTGCTCTATAACGAAGTGAATCAGTTATACATATACATATGTTCCCATATCTCTTCCCTCTTGCGTCTCCCTCCCTCCCACCCTCCCTATCCCACCCCTCCAGGCTGTCACAAAGCACCAAGCTGATCTCCCTGTGCTATGCGGCTGCTTCCCACTAGCTATCTCTTCTACGTTTGGTAGTGTATATATGTCCATGCCTCTCTCTCGCTTTGTCGCAGCTTACCCTTTCCCCATCTAACTTTTAACAGAGCACTATATATGAGCTGACATGTCAATCTTTTCCATCAGTCTGCAAGATCAACAAGATGGATCTATTTCCCAAGGGCCAGCACCAATTCTGGAACCAAATTAATCTGGGTTCAAATCTGGGTTATCTTAAAAAGTGCAGTCGGTCCTATTTAAAATGTATAGGTTTTACACTTAAATGTTAATGTCTAACATTCTTTTTACATTTCAGATGTAAGACAATATGAATAGAGCAGAAACAGTACCGCCTCACACAAACAGCAAAAATAATAATAAATCCAAGCTCTGCTACCTGTTACTATGTAACCTCGTGAAAGTTAGCCTCTCTGAGTCCCAATTTCCTCCTCTGTAAAATGAGGATTCCACCAAGCTACCTCACAGCTATACTATGAGGATTAAATGAAAACATACTTGTACCAAGCAAAATACCCTTCATACACAGTAGCTGATAATTTCCTTTCTTCTTCTTTCTACATCAAAGCACAAGATTAAGAAAATCAATGATTTACTAGGAACCACTCTATCCGTCCCCCCTTCCCTCTTGAGCAATAACTGTTCTCAAAAGACGTTAACTACCTAGGGCAACTAGATTCTTTCCTCCTATGAAAGCAAACTATACATTTTAAGCAGAACCAACTACAGGGAGTTCCCTGGTGGCCTAGTGCTTAGCATTCAGGGCTTTCACTGCCATGGGCGGGGTTCAATCCCTGGTTGGGGAACTGAGATCCTGCAAGCCGCGCGGCCAAAAAAAAATAAAATAAAATAACCCACAAAACAGTAAAAGTAGAACCAACTAAAGAACTCCAAGTTGAATTCTGATTTACATAGGCTTTATGACTCTTACACAACAGGGCAGTTCTTCATCCTACTCCATGCTAACAGCCCCTCTAAACCTGGGCGGTATGGATCAAGAAAGACTGACTCCCTAGACTACAGGAAGCTAAAGACTTCATAACTAATGTATTCACTATATTAACAATTAACTTTAAATGTTCCTATTCATTTACTCCTGCCCTTGAACAATATTATAAGATGTTAACACATTTCTAAGTAACCATAATCTACAAATACTATCTCGGACAGATACAGGGTTTCAAGAAAAGCAAGAATACACTGATTTTCTATCTCCTTCCCCCTCAAGATATCCCATGGGACAAAGAGGAAACAAAGAGGCTTAGCATGTGTCTGGAGAAGTAGGCTGGTGAAGAACTTTATTTCAACATCTAATACATACTAGTCACTGAGGCAGACACATTTTATATTTAATCTTAATTTAATATTCACAAACTTTGGAAGAAAATACTATGATGACTATTTTACAAATGAATAAACTTAAGGTCAAAGTAATTAAACACCCAGTAAGTAGAGGAGTCATAACTCAAACTCAAACTGACAAAAAACCCTACACTTTCCCCTTCAGACAACCCTGGCTGCTTAAGAGTGTCACAAGATTACGAAGCTAATTTAATTGTAAGCAGTTATCTTATAATAAATTTGTTCTAACTCAAATTGGCATAAACTTTTAATATCTAGATTGAAATGAAAATGAGGATGCAAAATACCTAAGAACCAAAACAAACAAATTAAAGCCACAAAACACATCTGCTACAATGCAGTAATAATGTAGTTGTTAAAGATAATGAACTTTTTTAGGTCTTCCAATATTCACCAACCCTGACCAAAGAAGGTAATGCCTAAGTATGTGCCACTTATAATTCCTCAATACTAAAATATTCGTTGAAATGTTTACAGAGTATATAAAGTATTATCTATAAATATACATATTTAGTAGAGCATAACTTGAACATAAAAGTTCAATAATACTTTCTTCACAGTTACTTGCTGAGATATTTAAAACTATTAAGATACCATTTCTTGCTGTTCTTACTCTAAGAAAATGTCATACCACCACTGTAAAAGGAATTTTCTATATACGTTGTTCAGGAAATACTATTTCTGATACTAAAACTCTACCCACACAGAGCAACTAAGCCCGTGTGCCCCAACTACTGAGCCTGCTCTCTAGAGCCCGTGAGCCACAACTACTGAGCCCGTGCACCACAACTACTGAAGCCTGCACGCCTAGAGCCAGTGCTCCGCAACAACAGAAGCCACCGCAATGAGAAGCCCACGCACAATGAAGAGTAGCCCCGGCTTGCGGCAACTAGAGAAAGCCTGTGCACAGCAATGAAGACCCAATACAGCCAAAAATAAATAAAATAAATAAATTTATAAATAAATAAATAAATAAAACTCCACCTTATAGTACTTTTAAGTTTTTAAAGTTCTTTCCCACCTATTACCTCATCAGCATCATGCCAATCCTATGAGGAAGATGGATAGGTATTAATATTCCTGTCTTACACCTAAGGACAAAAGCAAATTAAGACCAAGTTATTTGCCTAAAGTTACAAAGCTAGTCCTAATGGAGCCAATTCTGAAAACTAATTAACAACGCTGATTAGATCACAGCCCCTGGCTTTTCTTCTTTAATGATTTTCTAAAAGTATAATAAAAGCAACAATTACTTAAATGGACTGAAATAATTTGTGATATTTTTCAAATAATCTAGGCATATTAACATATGTGATGCTATGTTTGTTTGCAAAAAATTAGCTCCTTAGCACATAAACTTGCCTAATTGTAAAACTGGCTTTTTCCATGAGAAAAAAAAAAAGCACACTGTGTATTAATATTTGATTTTAGATCTAATTTTTAAAAATCCAAACCTAGTTCCTCTGAGGACCTCATTATAAAACCAAAGCCCAATACTTATTAAAAGCCTTGAGGGTTTCTCTTAAAACAGAATCAACTTGTATACGGCTTTAAGACATATATACATAAATATTTGCCTCATTTGGCTACTCATTCACCACAAATATCTACCTAAATGTCTCACATTTATCACCCATGGTCTTAACATGGGGACACAAATGAAAAACGACAAAAGTCCTTGTAATCACCTTTAAATCGGTCAGTTTAAAATTCATGTTTTAGGGCTTCCCTGGTGGCCCAGTGGTTGAGAGTCCACCTGCCGATGCAGGGGACACGGGTTCGTGCCCCGGTCCGGGAGGATCCCACGTGCCGCAGAGCGGCTGGGCCCGTGAGCCACAGCCGCTGAGCCTGAGCGTCCAGAGCCTGTGCTCCGCAACGGGAGAGGCCACAACAGTGAGAGGTCCGCGTACCGCAAAAAATAAATAAATAAATAAATAAAATAAAATTCATGTTTTATTTCTATGAGAGGGAAGCTGGCATTACCTAGGATCACTGAGACAAATAAGACTATCATTTCTTTAAAAAGAAGAACTTACTCTCTGGTACATTCCAACAGAAGCTAACATAACGTAAAAATCTACTTCTATCCAAAACGATGATCAGTAACAACCTAGTGACATTGTTTCAGGCATGCAGAGAATAAGACAGGGTGACCAACTGTCTGGCTTGCCTGGAAATCAGTGAGTTCCTGCGACCTATGACTCTCCGTTTTAAAACCAGGACAAGCTGGCCACCCTTACTAAGGAGTAAAGACACATCTGGATGTCTGGATACTTGACAGCAGGCAGCTAGAGACTAAAGTTTTTTCTGTCCACATTTACCAACAGTCACAAATTCAATTTATTTTTACATCATTCAAGCTCCAGTGAACACATAGAAACAAAGAGGATACACAGTAGTACTTAAGGCAGGGAGGCATACAGTTTTAATGAAAATCCACTTTCAGGCATTAACTGACCAAGGACTTGTGAAGTGAAATTTTAAAAACTGAATTAACTTTCCCTATTGAAAAATTTCCAACTTTCGCTTTTACACTATTTTTACAAAACTAACAATTTGGGCCAAAATAAAGCCAAGATGTCCCACTCTTTGGTTGGTGTCAACCAACTTCAACATTCTCTTAGTAAGGAAAAGAGAAATCTATCCCTTAAGAGCAGTATTTCATGAGCAAGGAAATGATAGATAAGTTTTAAAGAACAAGAGCTAATATTACCTTCCTTCAATATCCCAACTAGTCAAAGTTTAGTATAAATTAATTTACAAACACCAACCTGTAGATCAGAGGAGTTTATCACACTTGATTAAACCATTTCAAGGCTAAATGCCCCAGCTGTGCAGCATAGTCCTCTGAAGCCATAGTAATAAGATAACTCACCAACTGCCAGGTGTCTTAGGTTCTACGATTAATGGGTGTCTGCCTGGATGAGAACACATGTATGTGCCCAACAGACGACCTCGTCCTGCTTGGCTAAGAGAGGAGAGAAGCTAAAAAACTAGTCAGTTGTACAGTACTTGTTTTATAATGGAAAGAATCAGACTTTGCCCCAGAGAAGAGACTTACAATTCATGCAGACTTTTTAAATGTCCTCTGTACATATTTTATATCACTTACCAGAAAACGACAATAAAGATCTAAGAGGATAAAAACCAATTTTATCACCCCGAAATGAGATATAAGTGAAAGTGAAAATTATCATATTGAGTTCACTGCTTCAAGAAATGTGAAGTCAGAGTCACGAGAAAAATAAATCCATATTTAAACCCTCCTATTACATTTAATGACCTGATGTCAGTTTCCACTCAAGTAAAAATCAGTAGTTCATATTTGCGTTCTAGTACACTAATGTATATATCCTTATGTGAAAACTGATACCATGCCACAGTTAATACGGGTTTATAAATATGGAGTTTAAAAGAAACTTACCCATTCCCTTTGTGCAGCTCTGACTTCCAACCCAGTTTCTATAGAAACAGAAGGACAAGTGCCAGTGCCAGAAGTCTGCCAATTAGAACTCATCTTTTAGTTGCTGAATAATAAAGCCATATCCCAAAGTCGGCTATAGGTTTTTGATTGTCAGTAGTTCCTAAAAAGAAACCCAGGAGGAAAAAAAGACATTTTAACCAATTACTATACTTAGAAATGTTCCCTCCTTTAAACTTGGCTATTAAAAAAAAATAGAGGAGGTAGATCCAATACCATGTGTTAAATTTTTTTTTTAAATTAGGGCTTCAGATATCTCTAAACTTAAGGAGCAGCAAATAGAAGAAAAGGCGTCTCTGAAGGTTCAAAATAACTTTAAACCATTAATATTAAAGAAAAAAACACTCATGTATCACAGAAATAAAGTATTTTCAACCACCAAACCTTAAAGTTCAGATGAATTCATCCTTTTCGTGGAATGAATTTCCAGTAAGATTAATAACACTGCAGAGGGTAAACTTCACAAATGAAATTTGTCAGGAGAAATAAATGATACAGGTTAAGTCTCCACTAAAAAATAAAAAAGCACCTCTCATGTCTCAGGAGAAATCTATAAATCATAAAACCACCCTAGCAAAGTTTTCTAGAGACGCTGACATTGCTGTGCTTAATGAAAAATCCCTCTAAAACACATGCCAATTTAAAAATTAAAAAATGGTGGGATGAGAATAATCTGGCTGCGATTTTTTATTTGATATCAACATGGTTGCTTGGTTAATGTATTTTAGAATTTTTTATCATAAAAACTTATGCATTAAAAATAGCATTTCTGTATCTAAATTGATATCATGCAATTTACAGTATTTTCTGAACATTCACATTGGTCCATTCCCTTCAATATATACAAATCTTAATATTTATTATTTGTCACTGTGAACTTTAACATAATTAGATTCTTGTTGCTATGTGAGGAAAATCAGTTTATTAATGAAGTTATTATCATACAATTAAAAACAAAAGCAATTAGGAACCACTCCTCAGTCCTGTCCATATCCATCCCCTCCATAGAAAGCTCTGAACCTACCTCTACCAAATTTTCTAAATTATGGGGTACCTATCAGTACAGTGTCTCAAATATCCTCATCTGTATCTATAAAAAAATAACATATTCTATCTCACAATGAAAAGAGTGGGCTAGAACAGAATAGGAGGGAGAGAAAAAAATAAAAGTGTAACAAAATAAGCAAGAACCAACCAACTAGGATAGACAACAATAACCCCTCCCCTATCTTGGTGGCAGAGACCCTCTGGTAATTCTCTGGTCACCAGAAGCTCACTACCTATGAACTCTTGTTCTTACTTTTCTTATTGAAATATTTTTTTTAAATCTTTAAAGTAAATGTCATTGACTAATGCACAAATCTGAGAATCTTATGCATGAGGGATAAGATTCTACTCACCCATTTTTATTACAAAGAACATTTATATATCTGCATCTTAATAAGTACTTCTCAAACCTTCCAGTACAGAGGAATCACCTGGGGATCTGAGTCCATTCAGTGGGTCTGTGTGAGGCCTTGCAATTCTACATTTCTTAACAAGCTTCTAAGTGATGCTATTACAACTGGTCTGAGGGCCACGCTTTCAACAGCAGAAATTCTAGAAGACTAAACAATATACATACTCTACTGAACCCAAATTATACTCTGAAAGTTTTTCGCTTTGATGTTCCAACAGTTTTTAAGAGGCTGATTGTGCGTGTGTTGGTCTGTATGTTTAAGATTTGTCTCTAGGGCAGCGGTTCTCAACCCTGGCTACATACTGGAATCACATGGGCACTTAAAACAACAGTGGGGTCTTGGCAGAGCCCCACTGTACCTAGATCAATTTAAATAATCTACGAGAGACTCCCAGCTATTGGTACTGAAAAGTTCCTCGGGTGATTTTAATGCATAGCCAGGTTTGAGACCTCTGCTACAAAATGCAGAAAAATTCTAAAGAGTGTATTTATTGAAGTGTTTCTCTATAAAAGAATATACACAAACGATATGCTTATCTTGGGAGCAAGGTAAAACTACTGACAGTCAATTTCTATATGCTAAAATACAATTTTATCAAACAACACTTTTCTCAATATGCCTTAAAAATATGTAATAAAAATATATATGTATATGGTGCCTCAAAGTGTTAATTTTACCTGTAATAATATTTCTACCCTGAACATAGATGCAATAACAAGCTTATGCATGACAGCTTTTTATTAAGCCCCTTGCTTGGGTAAAAGGAAAATCTGCTGGTTACGTGAGAAAGGTCAGATACTAATTCACTACTTTAAAACTGTATACACACATGTAACTGGCTTGCATAGGATGACAGCCATTCCACAAAAACCCTCTAAATTGATTTTTAGTATTGAAGTTTGGTTTGACACCACTAGAAAAATTACAAGTTATGAAATACAGAAAACATGGTCAGTGTGTTATAGCAGAAACTATATGTGACTATAGTGTAAACTGTCATGACAGTTTGCTGAAAGCAGAAAGAATAAAAAATGACATGTTGAGAAAATGAGGATGTACAAGGAGGAAGAACTCAGGGTAGTCAACAATTATGAGCCTGAAGAAGAAATAAAATCTCTATTACAGTATTTAAATAAAAGAACACTGCTTATCTCTGAGCAAGAACATATTCACCGTCTTGCAGAGAATTTGAAATGTTCATTTATCTTTGATGTGTAAATGGTTGAAAGATTTCCTGTTTTGAATTACTCATACTGTTTGTCTTCAATTTCTGTAGCTAATTAATTAATTCTTCAAATATCTGGGTACCTATTATATACGAGGCAGTATTCTAGATCTTGGGAATAATTGAAAGAAATCTGAAAGACATTTATTTGTTACTTCCCTGAGACACGTAGTCAAATCTTGATCAAATCACTTCATCCCCCTGCTTAAAACCTCCAATGGCTTTCCATTGCATTCAGCTTTAGAATACAATCTAAACCCTTTGTTCTTGGCAACAAGGCCCTAACTTAGTTTACTACCTACCTCCCTTCTTTCATCAGAATATGAGCTCCATGAGACATAAGGAGCTGTTTTCCTCACCAATATACTCCCAAGACCTAGAATACTACCTGATACATAACAGGTACCTAAATATTTGAAGAATTAAATAATTAGCTACACCAATCAAAGACAAACCAAGTATTGATAATTCAAAATGGGAAATCTTTCAACCATTTACAAGTCAAAGATACACTCAACTTTACCTATAATTCCATTGTATCTCAATCCTATTAGTAACCTAGTTAGGAGGTACTAGAGAAAAGTGATGGTTCATTGATGGAAAACAACTTACGTTGTGTACACACACACATACTCACTCAATCCTACAATTGCTTTCAATTTCAAGATAGACTACAATCACATTATTTTTTAGATTAACTGAAAACTCAAGGATACTTCAATCAGTTTCTGGCTATGTACCCCTCAGCCAAGTCATAAAACTTTTCTGGTACCCCTTTAGCATTTCATAAACTCAACAGCAATGCTTCTTCACAGACAGTTATAAGGTAAAATTAAATACTAAGCTAGATTGAATTCCTGGGAGATATAATTACATGACTATAAAACAATTACTTAAGTGACAATTTTAAGTAATAAATTCCACGGCATTTGCAGTTTCATTCTGCTTGTCTCTTCAATAGCTCTGAATTTATCTTCTGGAAGCTCCTCTCAGCTTCAGAATCTGAACACTATTCTGGCTCTCCTACCTGAGCCTCTTTTCTAGCACCATCTTCCCTTCCCATGCCTTAAATATGACATTACCCCAAGTTCATAACTTCAACACTCTACTCTCTGTGGGTTAGTGTTGCTCAACCCATGGCCACTGACCACAGACTACATCAGAATTACCCGGAGGGCTTGCAAAAGAACAAAGACTCCTGGGCCATGTTGGCCCTAACAAAGCCCAGAATTTCTGGGGTTGGAGCCAAGGGCCTGTATGTTTCCCAAGAACCTCAAATGCTGATACACTATAGTATGAAATACACTATCCAGACATTTTCTCCAGTTTGCAGCTTTAATTCCATCCCAGCCGCTGGAAAAAAAGTGAGGTATGACAGTACAGTGACCAAGAGCCCTAGCTAGAACAAAAGCCTGGTTAGAACCCTGGCTCTATCACTTACTAGCTGTCAGATTATGGTCTGTGGTGAAAAGTGGATGAGACAATGTTTGTCGAGGACTTGGCAGAATGCTATTTAATAAGTGACTGCTATTAGTATTGTTGCTTTACATCAGCACCCCTCAACTGATTATCCATCCTCACTCCCCACCTGCCTAAAACTGGCTTGCCTTTCAGGACTCCCTATTTTGTTGACCCAACTACATTACCAGTTTTCTAGGCTCAGCCTGCATCTTTTCCATGTATCAACTTCTATTATTATTCATGCTTCTTGGCCTGACATCTCAATCCCAACCTCCCTCCACCATTCTATATCCTTCTCTAACTAACAAATTATTTTGTAAAGCCTTTCTTGACCATCCCAGCTTAAAGTTCATATACTCAATCATATACCCATATGGCCAGTAAAAATTCAATTAATCAAATTTGACCTGTGACATCTCTCATAGTTGTCTTAAACTATGAACTTTTTTCCCCTGATATTTAACTATTTACCTGTTTATATCTAGTTTCTCCAATTAGAGTACAAGTTGCTGACAGGGGTAGACACTATTTGATACTTTGTTCTACATACTCAGCATCTTAGTTCTTAACATACAGCCAGCATTTAATTTATACAGGAACCCTACCTGAATGCTTAATATCACAGCATTTGGGTACAGAAGCATGCTAAGTAATTTTACCTCAAAATCAAAATCTCTTTTTGGTTGCTTCTTAGCAACAATCTTGTCTGAGGTTTGAAGGAATTTTGTTACTCAATAAACTCCTCTGCTTAGAACGTATAACTAGGTTATAATCCAAGTTTTTAAGTAAAAATCCTATTTTAACCAGGAAAGCTTAAAAAGAGCTTGAATGGGAAATGGTGGTGATGGTCAGATAAGCCATAACCATATATCCTATTGCAAAGAAGAAAAATAGATGCTGTACAAGCCATAAGCACTAAATTTATTGCCTCAGATAAACAGCTTGTAAATAATAATGTGCCTTAAGCTACTGAAGTGGCAATTTATAAAATCTAGGTTGTTTTACTAAACTCAGGGTAATCCCCATTTTCAATTTTAATACAACCAGACTTTTCAAAATGAGCACAAGTCAACTCAGGGGTGTTCTTGGAACTATTTCCTTTATAGGAGAACCCTAAATTTAGATCATACAAAAGACACTGGAAAAACCACACATATAATTCCAAAGGGCACTTTCCAATTTATAAAACCAGAACTCTAGATCTAATACTCAACCCAATTAATATTTTTTCTTCATGGTACAGCTGGAAATAAAATGATTTCATGAGTAGTTTCAAAAAACTGTGTATCCTTCCATTTTGCATGACATGGTCTCAGATACAAATAAACAAATGCACTGTCTGCAACATTTTTTCTTCTTCTTGAAAGATGAAGCCTGAGATCTTAGAAAGATACCAAACATGGAGAAATATGTAGAGTGTAACAAAATCTTCCTCAAATTGCCAGTGATTTTAAATATTTTTTTACTAATTGTAAAAACTACTTAACGGGCTTTCAGTAGTCAGAGAAAGAAAACACACTGGAAATTAACATTTCCAACAGGAATAAACTGTTTAAAGAAATGTACATGAGAGATCATTTACCAACTCATGTTTTAAAAACTGTTGAAATGACATACTGAGAACCTAAAAACCATCGCACTTCACTTTTCCCCTCTGGAAAGAGATGAAAGATAAAAATCTCATGAAAAAGAAAAATTCTCTTCAAAATATTTGATCCCATTTAAAATAAGGCAAGGAAACCTAAGTTGTATTATACATTCAAGAAGTTGTGCTTGTATTAAGCGGCCAAAGCCTCACACTTGATTAATGTTGGAGGGAGGGGCTGGAAGGGCTCAGAAGGCTGGCAGGGCTAAATGGACAATGAAAATGGTTAAGCGCTAGATCTTCCTCAACACTGCCCATTCACCTCCTAAAGTTCGTTGTAGCTACCTAATTTTATAATTAAATAAATCTCCCTGTGGAAAAAGAACAAAATTAACTATTTTGGCTAAGTTATCTGTCATTCCCAGTCTGATAATACACTTTTTTGCTATACATACTAAAATATTCTTAACTTGGAGGTTTAGAAATCAGTGTTTGTAATAAGCAACATTTTTACACCAGCTGAGTTCTTCCAGCACCATTAAATCACCACTAAGGGTGAAGGCTATGGCTAAAAGAAAACGTCAATTTTTTGTAGATCCAAATCCATAACCAGGATTTTAATACTTTGGCTCTCACATTAAAATAATTTTTTCAAACGTTAAAACAAATTTTAAAACTTAAAACTCAAAATATCAAGTAGAACAAAAGTTCTGGCCTGCAACTTTGTTAATACAACACTTTGGTGAGGGGAGGAAGCTAGTAACAGCAGCAGAGTACCTAAAGACTTCCAATCAGAGAAACATACCCCAAAACATTAAAAGCCCTCACCCTAATAATTATAATGCATTTTGACCTCTAAAAACCCTCTTACCTGTTTACAAGAGTTTATACAGCTGTTTGCCACTGGAACACCACCTTGCAGAGTATAAGCGTGGCATCCTTTGTTGATAATCACCTGTTGCCTAAGTAATCATCATCCCGCATGGAGACAGACAGCACTAGGCCTCTTCCATCCGAGGTTAAAATTCAAAACAAGCCCAACAAGCCTGCATTTCAAGGTGGTCTTCGTCTGCAACTAGTTAAGTTTAAAACTGGCAAACAACAATGGTGTCTGAAGCCAATGGTGCAGCACTGCTGGCTTCCTCTTGAACTCCAGCGTTGTCACTGTGCACCGAAGTCTCCTGCTGCAAACAGGGGAGTTGTTCTCCTGTACTGGAAACAGCTTCCAAAGCTCAGGAGCCCCTGTACAGGATAATGCAGGAACTAAAGGCAAACACTTTTTCCTCCTTAAGGATGCCTCCATTTTTTCCTCACAATCTGTACTACCAACCGAAGTGACTGGGCCTGAGTGTGCGTTCGTACCTATGAAACCGTCACGGTGCATGCACATCCAAGGCATGTGGAACCACAGGTCAAATAAGGCACAGATACCAAGTAACGGTTCTAATTACAAACGCTAGCTCTCAGGAACTCTTCATCCATTCAGAACTAAACCCATCACTGCATAACTCTGGTAAGAAGCCCCTGAAGATGGAGGAGCTCCTCAAATGTGTCAGGAAAGGCTTTATTAACATCATCATTAACATTTAAAAAGCAAGCGGAGCATTTCTCCTTCTTTTGGCAATTTGGTGCAAATGTTAAGAGCAAGATAAAGCAATTTCAAACTTTTCTTCAAATTAAAAATGAAACTAAGGCCAAACGTGATGGGTGAACAAAATAAATCAAAACTTAAATTTCAGCAACTCCGGCTCTTCAAACCAGCAAAGCCCCCGACTCGTGCACTGTGGTGAGGCTTACGGTGCTTGCCCCGGCTTCTTGCGTGCCAGCAAACAGCACCATTTCCTCATCAAGTTGAGGACTGAGAAGCAAACGATCCCCTTCACTGCAAACAAAGGGGGTCACAGTAACACTAGTGATCCTTCAGAATTGACACACTGTGATAGTCAAAATGATGGTCTCCCTGCTTCTTGCTCAAGACATACAAGATCTGAGCAGCAGCAAGTACCCCCTCAGCTGCAAACAAAGGGGTCAAAGGTTTGCCGTCAATTCACTTCCAGGCAGAAAAACATTTTCCTCAAAAGAAACAATTTATTTAGAATAAAACAAAAGCAGCTCAACTGTGAGCGCACGTTTGAGTGACAGCTACTTTTAAGCTGTGTGAGCCATAAAAAGGGTTTTTCTTTTCCAGAAATCTTGTGTACACAGCACAAAGCAAGGTCATTTTTTTTCCACTTAAAACACCGGCATTGGCATCACAATAGCAGATACACAACTTTAAGCTGCCATTTTAGTAAAATGCACAAATACTAAACAGATTAGCTTTCTTCCATCAAGAGGCCCATGTAAACTCCACATAAGCCACAACTTCTCTTCAAAAAGGTCCATTAGAGCTTTGAATTCCGTATCTTCATCCGTTGTTCACCAGTTTTGCTTGCGAGGGGGGGGGAGGGGAAAAAGGTTATTCAGTACAAACGTTTACAATATTAAAAATATATGTATTTCCCCTATGCCATTATAGCTAAACATAACATTAACAAGACCTTCCTGGATAGTCCACCTTGACTTCAAAAAGCACCAATAATACCCACTGGCACAAACCTTGAAATGAATTTACTGTATGAATAGACAACAAGTAAAACAATAGGGTGGATTTTTTTTTAAAGACTGCAATTAAGTGAGGATTATAGGACTGAAAATATCCTTGGTACTCATGTAACTGAGTAAAACATATCAGAAAAAAGCAAGTTTACAATCAATTTATAATCAATATATTCTAAATATAACTTAAAAAATGAAACTATAAAAAGGTGGAGTTTAGTCAAACTTTTACCCCCTCTATTTTCATTCTGTAATTTATATGGAGCAATACAGACCTACTCCATTACTGTACAAAGGGGTCAAGATACAAAGCCTTTTAAAAATCCACCTTCATCTGTGTTACCAAAGACAGCAGCTGTTATTTTCTTTTAAGAAAACCCTCATACAAACAATCGCTAAACAGCCAAAGAACACTGTAGGACTTTTACTTTCCAACTCTGTTTACATCATACATGTAAAACTCTTCATTAAGCTAGACAGTTCACCGTGGTTACCTGAAATCATTTTCTCCCTTTAGGCACATCACTAAAACCAGAATGTTAAGAGGGTCAGCTCCATTTCTCTTCTTGTTCTCATACCTAACTCCTATCTCCAAACCAAACACTGTGGCAGAGACAGAAAAAAAATGTCCAGAAATTCTCTCCAAAAATTTTTTCACAAAGAAGGTCATTAAGGCCCTCTTCTCAACAAGATTTCCTAGTTCTATTACCACAGTTTTTGGTGAGTGGGTCCTATAGGGAACCAAACTGCAGTTCAAGCTGTATCTGCAAATGAGCAATTTCACTGTCTGAAGAAAGTGGATTTAAAATCAAAACGACAAAAAACAACACAAAAATTGTCAGTGAAAACCTGCTCATAAAATAGTTTTTAAATAAACCTAAACAAGTGTTTGACTCAGAAAGCAACACCCAACTTACTTTTACTATTGTACCTCAAATGATCTGAGTTAAGAAGGTCCAGAGTATATATATTACCTTCAAAATGTGACAAGAGCTTATACCAGCCAGAGGATGGACATTTTAAGATATAATCCTTAAAGGGAAAACTCTATCTACTCTCAGGTGAGAGTCAAAATATACATCTTAAACCAGGAATTTAAATTTTTTGCATGGAAAACTCTTTATAGGGATACCAGTTATAACCAACAAAATAATATAAAAAAATTGGCTAGGAGCTGAATGATTAATTTTTCATAAACTTTGAAGTTGTGATTAAAAATCTAAATTAGCTTGATGGTTTATTTTTTTTACCAGTAATACTTAATAAGTCATTTAATGATATCCTGAAGAAATTCTTTCCATTCATTTGAACTGAGTTCCAAAAAAATCAATTAAACAAATACATTTTTTTTAAGTAAAAGAAACAATTGGTTGTCACAAAGAACATCCAATGTTGAGATTATGAAATTCTGGCTAATGAGAATTAGAACCAGATGGTTTTAGACATTTGTTTTCATTACACTCTGAAGTTTTAAGTAGTTTACCAATATTATGAACCTGCACAACAGAACGAGCAACACAAATTAAGAGATTCATCTGAATGATGGCACTCTGCAGGTACACACTAAACTAAACATAGTTATAATACATACACTTAGAAATGGTATCAAGCCATTGTTTCAAAAACATTGAAGCACAAACTGCCCAGATCTAACAAAAGCCACAATGTCAGATTAAGGTTCAAACAAACATGGAGCAAAACCCACAGTACTCTGCTCTTCGGTAAGCTGTCACATCAACTTAAAAAAAAAAAACAAAAACCACACACACTTTGGATTAGAGTAAAATTAGATGTCATGGACTTCACTCCCTAAAAGAGTAAAATTATTTGTCCAGCCATCTTATCAAAAGATATTCAAAAGTTAATGGTTAGTGAGATTATTTAAACTGGAAAAAATGTATCTAGCCACAAATTGTACTTTGACCCCACTTATGCACAGACTGCACACTTGCATAAGTTTCTGAACAGGTGTCTACTCCACATTAGCATGTCAAGCAAAGCCTTTTAAAAGCAAAAAGGACCAAAAGTCTTAATTGTAGGATTTCAGGTATTTTCCCTACAGGCACACCAAGGACCTTTGTGCTCAGAGCCTAGTATCTTCCTTCTCTCAAAATGGCTAGTTTTTCCAGTTTAAAAACAAAAAATACAAAAACTTCCAAACTTAAAAAGAAAATTTACAAATGCATAGTGAAAACCAAAAAGGATGACACAGAGTGATGAGGCTTTCATGCTGACATGCATTAGACACCTGTCATAACGGACAATTAAAAATTACATGACGTTTCCCTGGGTTATTATTGGTGCTATTTCAAAACTATCAGCTTTGATAACAGAAAGAAAACAGTTGGGTTCTGCCAGGCTTTCAAGAAGTCACTTACACAGACTAGAAACACGACCATGATCCAAAGGTCCTCAAGTTTCTAATCATAATTAAATATCAAAGGCCTTAGCTAAAGTCCTCAACATTTAAATCACAGGGGAAAATATACCTACAAATGACCTGAGAAACTAGGGGTGGGGGTGATGGGGGTAGATGAAAAATAAAGACAAACAAGGAAAACACCCATTACTGTTAAGCAGCAAAAACCCTTGTTAAGAACCAGAAGTTGATATAATCTTCAGTTTTGGAAAAAAACTGTCAGGATGGGCTAAATTATTTTGTATTCATTCCAGGTGTCTGAGAAAATAAACCACTAAAAAAGAGTTTTCCTAAACTGACATTTCAATTTTCTGTGGTTGGACACCAGTGAAAATATAAACACAAAATTTCAAAGATATTCAAAATATTTTCAATAATGTAATGTCATTGCTAGCGTTTAAATATGAAAATAAAAATACAAGCAAAATTTGGAGAGTATGTCAAAGGCATTTCACGATGACATATGGCTGATTAATGCCCACTGAAACAAAAGATGACTTATGAGCCTGCAGACAACTCTTCTTTCTATTATTGAAATCAGAAATTTGAATGGATACAAAAATAAAAACTCATCTCTGATGAAAAACACAAGTTTTGAAACATGCACAATTAAATTAGAACTGTACCTGCTACATCTCTCTGAAAAAGTCAGTGAAACCACCACCACACACCAACAACTGACCAAAGAATTCTGATTTTAAAAGCACCTACTCACTTCCTGCATACTAGTGTAAGCATAAGACATATGTGGTTTGTAACATACTCCTCAATTTTTACTGAACAGTTACTGCTACAAACCAAAAGTGCATATACAGGATACAGAACTCAAGAGCCAATGATAAAAATGTGTATGTTAAAGCAAACTCTCTGGGAATAAACCACGTATTTTAAGAGAAATACTCAAATACCTGAATAAAATAATCACAATGCTATATGATTTACCAGCTTATACTAATGAGATTCCTGATCAAATTTCAGCCACACAAACATTTCTGGTACAGGAATTATTTACCTACATACCAATCAAGCCATTTTCAGGTGTATATTATCATCTTTATATAGTCAGTGGGCTCTTTGTTTTCCAAATTGACTTTTCAAATTTCTGGTTTTGTAACTTGGAGGATTTTTTTAAGCTTAAGCTTAAAAAAGAAAAAACTGCAGAAAAAGAGGAAAAAAGTTACTCATAAGAGTGGGAACTCCTAATTAAAGTAAATCCATTTGCCTGCTACCTTTAGGGCATCCCTTTCACTTAAAATAATAGCTAAACTCTCCTGACTTCTATTTTAAAGAGGTTTATAAAAATATAAAAAAGAAGAAAGCTACAACTAAACAACTAATTAAAAAGAAAATTTCATCCAATGCTGTATCCCATCACACATCACAAAACAGGAACCATGTCAAAGTACTAAATACAAGTTACATATGGACTTTAAGACGCACCACGGACAATGATCATGACCAGGTAATCTTCTTCAGATTTGGCCAGTGCCTTGGCAGGGGAATCCAGGAACTTCTGGGAGAACTCACAGGGTGGGAAGGCATGAAGGACTCCGGTGTTTTCCTTGTCTTTGTTGCCCCCCACAGGGAGGCTGATCACCCCGGCGGCCTGCTTTTGCTTTAAATAGGACACGAGGTTCCTAAGTGGCCTCTGAGTAGAGGTGGCAGTGTCTGAGGTGGCCGAAGAAGAGGAGGACCTGCTATCAGAACTTCCAGGCACAGCCAGAAGAATAGCATAACCATTGGGCCCTGCCACTTTGATGCGTCGAGTTACTTCATCCAACTTGGGCTGGTCCAAACGAAGACGCTGAGTGATTTTTAGCTGGGCCACTTTGCCTCCAGTTGAGCCCTCCACAAGAAGACTACTAGCCACCTGGAGGTCACCCTGCAACAGATGCATGTTGGAAGGAAAGTTGCTGTTCTTCAACAGAAGCATGCCCTGCCAGGCCAAACAGAGTTTGGGAGAGGCTGCTGCTGCAGGGGCTGTCCCACCATCCTGTTTCTGGGAAGGGGACTTCAGCTTCGATGAAGCAGTGCTGGTGCTGGGTGCACTCCCATCAGACCGGTCTTCTTTTTTCAGAGGGCTTTTTCCCTCAGTGGAAGCAGCTGTCCGGTGCTTCCTATCCCGTTCAGCTGATGCAGAGTTTTTACGGTCTCGCTTGTCACCCTGGCTCTTCTCCAAACTACCTCGCCGGTCTCTGATTGGAGAGGGCCTTTCCAAGAGAAGACGGGAAGATCGATCATTGTCACTGTTGTAGCGATCCCGGCTACTGCTCAATTCTGGACTGCGGTCAGGAGAAGGTGCACAATGACGTTTTCGTGGACGGTCACTCTCCGGGGACCTATCCAGATGCCGTCCCCCGCTCTCCTCAGGCAGCCTTCGCTTCCTAGGTTGGTCTCTGCTGCTGGGCAGATCTCGATCACCTCTGTCCCGGTCCAAGGACCAGCCATCCCGCCTGCGATCCAAGCTATCCAGTGGCTCATAAGCAGGCACAGCAGTAGCTGCAGTCCGAGTGCTGCGTTCACGAACTGGGGGCGGCGGTGGCACCCAATCGGAGTCAGGATAAAGGTCCCTATCACGATCTCTGTATAGTAACGGTGGTGTCCTGTCCCGAGCACCCCTCAAAGGGTCAGGTGCCCGGTGTCCAAAAGCATCTGTCACCAGTTCATAATGAGTTAAGGGCAGAGGCTGCAGATATTGCTGCTGGTAACGATGTTCTGTGTCTGCAAAGTCTACTCTAAGGCGACGATCTGGGCCACCAAGTGGGAAGCCCCGCATATGGGTCCAGGCAGCATGAGCTGCATCCAGGCTTTCGTACTGGATATACGCCCAACTATCACCTTTGCGGTAGTCAATGGTGCGTATGGTGCCAAATCGGTCAAACTCCCGTGCCAGGGCAGCAAGAGGCACCCAAGGACCCAGGCCACCTACCCAGAGGCGGGTGGTGGGTGTAGCTTTGCCATAACCAATTTTTATAGGATTCCGAATTATAATTTTGCCAGACATTGCTAGTTTGGCCCGGTGAGACATGTCTAGGTTCTCAAATTTGAGAAAACCATAGGTACTGGTCTGGCCCCGAGAAGGCCTCTTGATATCTACTTCTGTGATGACTCCGAAACGATCAAAAGCCCTTCTTAGATCACTCTCTGTCACAGTGATGTCTAGGTTGCCCAAGAAAAGCGTCCGGTTAGCGCGCTGATCATCCTCGGGTGAGATCTCATCCACTTCTCTGAAAGGAGCAGCACCTGCTCCAGCTCCCACCCTTGGCTCCAGACTGTAGGCTGGGCGTACTCTCTCATAGAACGAGTAGTCTCGCTCCCTCTCCAGGTCTCGGGGCAATGGTGGCGGAGGTGGAGGGGGCAGGCGGCCAAGAGCCAACTGCTGCAACCGGTAGTCTCTGTATCCCAAGGCTGCGCCACCAGGGGAAAGTGATCTCTGGCCTCCACCACCTCCTCCAGGGGGGTGCCGGTGACCACCTACAGAGGACCCGACAACACTGGCTGACGGAGGATAAGAATCTTTGTCTAAAGGGGAGCGGCTGCGGCGCCGGCTCACATACACAGCTTCTATCTTCAGGGGCCGGTCATAGAGCACTAGACGGCCTCTGGCATGCTTGGCCGCCCGCGCGTCCTCTGGCCGCCGGAAGTTCACAAAGGCTACTCGCTCATCCCCGCTGCCAGAACCCGAGAGATGACTGATTTTGACACTTACATCACCGAAGCGTTTGAACTCGTGAAACAGTCCGTCCTCCACCGCTTCGTCACTCAGCTGAGACCCCAACTCGCTTATCTTCAATGTCTTGTATTCCCCGCCGTCCCCGCCGCCAGGAGCTGAAGAGGCGGCCCCAGAGGAACGTGACTCCCCGCCTCCACCCCGGGAGCTGCTGCGCGACTCGCCCCCGCCCGAGGAATTTTTGGTGCTTGGGGAGCTGTAACTATGCAAGCGGCTACTGGAGCTGCCCCCACCGGTGTCGTACTCGCGGCTACCACCTCGGCTGCTAGACTTGTCCAGATGAAGGCTGCGCCGCGACCCGCCGCCGCCGTCGGTCTTTCCACTGCTGCTCCCATTGCTGCCACCAGAGCCCCCTAACTTCTTGCTCCGCTCCCCGCGGGGAGTCGAGTCCTCACCACCACGGGAGCGTTTCGGCTTGACTGGGGAGCGCTCTTTTCCCTTCATTGTAGCGGGTCGTCGGAGGTCTTCTCCGCGAAACTGACTAACCCGCCGCCCCGCGCTCGTTTCACACAGCGGAACCGCACGCCGCCATCTTGGACTCCGCCGCGGCAGAGGTTCCCGCCCCGCAGTCTTCATTGGTCAATTAGCTCCTCTCTTCTACAGTCTCATTGGGAAAACTATTTGTCTGTCTTTACATCTCCCCGCGCTCCGGGAAGGCGCCCGCCCGACCACTGTTATTGGGTTCCCAACGCCCTAGTCAGAGTACCTCATTGGTTCTAGTCGTTGTCCGTCTTAACGGTTCCTCGCGCCAGACTGTAGCTCCGCCCCCCGCACTCTATGGTCACCTGACCCGAAGTCTGGAGGCGTTGATTGGACAAAAAGTCTGCCCTGTAACGGTACTTCTTGCGCGGTGAAAGCGGTGATCCCACCTCCTCATCCCTTTCATTGGTTTACGACCCCGTCCTTTAGCCTACTATTTGGGAAGTCGGGCCATATGTTCTAGCATTTTTTTCTGAGAGGCCGGGTCACTGCGATCTCGCGAGAGAGGCAGAGTGTGAGACAGAGAGAGAGAGAGAGAAAAAGAGAGGGGGAGGGTTCCCTCCTTCTACCCCCTTCTTCCAACTCCTCCGGCGGCTGAAAGAAGTTTAAATCTGATTGGACGTTGACGAGGAAATTGATAGGCCGAAATAACTGTCCATCACTCGCTTAAAGGGGTAGGCCCCTACACTGAGGAGGCTGCCTGAAGGTGAAAGAGTAGAATACGCGCTTGCTCTGCGACGTCAGTTAGACGTCGCGAGACGGTGACCATAAACCAGATCCGCCTCCCCACGCTTTCTGCGTTCTCCTCTCCAACATTTGTTCGGTCCCGCTGCGTACTTGGTTGTGCTTTGGTCCTCGGGCCTCAGAACTTCTGGGCTTCCTACTTCCTACCTGTGTGGGACAAGGGTCTGGGCAGGCTCTCCGGCTGTCGGGACCCACGCACCCTTCAGGAAGCCGTCGCGGGGCGCCCACCGGACACCATCCTAGCCCCTCTGGCCTCTGCGGGAACAGCCTGAAAAAGCCCCACTCCCCCATGCGCCAGAAAGCGCTCAGGGGCCCGCGGGGCAGGTGGGCGGGGCCGGGAGTTCACAGTTCACAAAGCGCCGGCTCACACTAACGTCAGGGGCGGGGCGGAGGCAGTTTTGGGCTCTTGGGGACCCGCAGCCAGGACGCAGCGGAGCTGGGGCGCAGCCCTGGCTCGGGAGCCGGCCTTCCTCTGCGTGTTCCGTTTTCGCCTGAGTGCCCCCGGGCAACCCAGGAGAGTCACTGAGGCTTCCAGTTTCGCCGCCCGCGGGCGGGGTGGGGACTGTCAGGCCAGGGCGGAGGGGTCAGGGCTTCCTGTTTTGTGTTGCAAATTTACGTGGATTTGGGGTTTTGTAGTTCCGTAATAGAGCTGCGTTTGTTTTTCATATGTAGTATCCCTCCCTGTTGAATAATCGAGTGCAATTTACGCTCCATGCAGATGTGTCGCGTTTTTTTCTGTGGCTTCTTGTACGTCACCCCACCCCGGGTTAGTCTATACTAGAACCCAGTAGAACAGCCACCTTTCTGTCTGTAAACCCATCTCTTTTAGTTCTTTCAATCGTTAACCGCTTTAAAACCCAACTTTCTTTCCACAGATCTTCATCGTGTCAGACGATAAAGCACTTGCGCGAGGTGCCGGAGACCAAGATGATAACAGGTACAGCCTCTGTCCGGCTGCCCACCGTCTGGTGAAGGGAGGTAGTGCTGAGTTCATCACAGGGGTTAGGTTTCTGCAGTCCTCCCCGATATCCTCCGGGCAGAGGTTAAGAGGATTCTTGTATTGATCCTCTCAACCACACCTCTCAAGATCCTATCTGTAAGGAGAGAATATGAGATGTTTTTTAAAGGCATTTTTCAAGGTAACAGGGTCCCCCAAACTGAAACCTAAACTTGAAACTTTTAAGATTAGGGACTGCAACCTGTTTACCCCAGCCTTAGCCATCCTTCTTTTTATTAAGTAATCTTGAGGAAGGTGAAGATATGAGCCTTTTGTCTCTTGATTACATCAAAAAACTTGAAAGAAGCCCAGTATGTAAAAGCATATCTATGATATTGTATTGTGTAGACATAGTCATTGTATTAAAACCAGGTAATGAAATAACTTCATGAGACATAGTACGATGTGTATGATATGCTACCATTTGTGGTTTTAAAAAATGATATACCTGTATATGTGTTTGTACATTTTTTAATATATATTCATAGAAACTTAATTGAGAATACTTAGAAGTTGTTACTGAGATCATGCTAAGGAGGGGCTAGGTGGAAAAAGACAAGTTTTCATTCTATACCTTTATGCATTATTAAAAGAAAACTTTTGTTTACCATGTGCATGCTATTGCTGTTTCATTGTTTTCAAAATAGCGATTATTTTTAGCTTTCCTTAAAAAACTTTTTATGGAAAAACTAAAAAATATACAAAAGTAGAATGCTATAAAGAATTCTCTTGTGCCCAACACCCAATTTCAACAGTTTTCAAATCATGTCAATCTTGTTTCATCTACACTGTCCTCTTGCTCTTCCCCCTCTTCATTATTTTATCTGCCCCTGACATGGAATCAGCCATTTCTCCTAGGGGTTCTGGTTCCTTTTAGTGGGAAATGATACTTACAGATAGAAATCTGGATGCTAGGGAATTTAAAAAAACACATTATTCAAAAGAAAAAACTTTGCATAGTTAGGGGGTTTCAGTTTTCATCTGTTTCAAGGTTATAGTAACACAACACAAAGTTGAAGTTAAGCCATTATCTGATTACTTTAATCAGTGTTATAGCCAATCCAAATAAATCAGGTTCCATCCAAGGTGACTATTTTTGGCCTAAATTGACCTGCTTAGATGACTCACTGATCAAAAAAAAAAAAAAAAAAGGACCAAATAAGTATAGTTTCCCAAATCTCATCATAGGGACTGAGGGAGCACAAGAATTGAGGGAGAGAAGTCAGAGAGCAATACCAGTATGTGTGGCAGTGCCTGAGGCTCTGCTAGGCTTAGTGGCTTGACATTTGAAATACTAGGGAACTTGATGGAAGATACTGCCCACATGTGGCTGCAGTAGGAAGGTTTATCTAAGGGGTGGGGAGCTGACAGCCTGTCTGGTATCAAGAGGACTGGTAAGTTTAATGGGTAGACGGAAAAGGACTGGATTCCATTATCAATAACAGAGCCAAAATATAGCCTGTGGGGGGTGTGTGTGTGTGTGTGTGTGTGTGTGTGTGTGTGTGTGTGTGTGTGTGTGTGTGTGTGTGTGTGTGTGTGTGTGTGTGTGTGTGTGTGTGTGTGTGTGTGTGTGTGTGTGTGTGTCGGTAGGACAGAACTGAATAATGACATGATATGTTGATCCAAGATGTACTTAAAATAAGTAATTTATTTTGTTTTCATTTTCTCTGTGTTTTTTAAAGTATGAAGTGGCTTAGTGAGGTTATATCAGCCTATGTTCACACATGCACTTTAGAGAGAGCTGAGAGAGGATAAAAGTGACCCATGGTTTAGAGGGCCAAGACTTTAAACATTTTTTCTTGTGTTGGTGAGCGAGTTGTTGAGGTCCAGTCCAGGCTTTCATCTGGTCTCCTTGTGATCTATGGCCAGATTTGTGAGGATAACTGACTGTGAGAAGGATCTTTCAGCGGTCATGAAAACAGAGTTAAGCTACCAAGCTATCATAGCAGCATGTTGATCTCTCCTTTTAGTGCCTTGTCGAAAACGAAGAAATAGTGTTGAGGAAAAGCTGCCATTGCCCATTGTGGTGTCAGTGTTGGCCACTTGGAGCTGTACAACTCAAAGGCCCTAGAGGACGCACCCAGCAGGAGATTGGCCACAACTAGCTGTCTAAATGCAGTGCTTTCTCCATCTCCTTTAAAATCAGTTTTAGATTAAAAAGGAAAGCAAAATAAAAGTTATGTGCATGGAAGAAAGCTGTGCAATTAAAAGGTATCAATATGTTTTCAATCAAATGTGTTCTTTCCACCCTCTTCCTTCCTAGGTTTTACTGTTTGTGTATCCTCAGTACATACAGAGACAGTTATGACTGCAATATGAAATTTATCTTGGGAGCCGAGAGCCCTTTGATTTCCCTGACAGATACAAAAAGGCCTGAAGCTGGGAATTTTAAAAAAAAATTTTCCCACTCACAGTAGTGGATTAAAATTTTCTGCTTCATTTTCTTTCATAAAGTGAGTGGTTTCCTAACAGTAAGGTTTGTTTTGTTTGCTCTGCAGAAAAAGTGTGTATTTTACCCATAGACATATATGAAATCCCTAAAATAGCGAACAATCATTTGGGACACAGTTTGCATTATAAAGTCACTTATTTGTGGTTTGTAGAATTTTTAAAAACAGCTTTATTAAGATATAATTTACATACCATAAAATTCACCCATTTAAAGCATACAGTTCAGTGGTGTTTAGTATACTTAAAAAGCTGTGCATGTGGTTCATCCTTTAACATTGTTACAGAAAGCCTCTGTTATAATTTCTCCTACTTGACTAAGCCCTAATACAATTATCTCTTTCATTTATTTAGACATAGGGCAGTGTCTAAGAGCATGAACTCTGGAAACAGCCAGCCTGGATTAAATCCTAGCTCTGCTGTGGGTCTCAAGAGTTACTGTTAATCTCTCTGGGCCTTTATTTTCTCATCTGTAAAATGGGAATAATCATAGAACCTCTTTACTGGGAAGATTAAATGGGTTAAAACACACTGTTGACCCTCAGTATCCACAGGTTCTGCATCCTTGGATCCAACCAACCGTGGGTCACCTGACTGTATTAAGAGCTTAGAAGATGTCTAGTGGTGGTGCAGTGTATAAGACTCCACGCTCCCAAAGCAGGGGCCCAGGTTTGATCCCTAGTCAGGGAACTAGATCCCACACGCGTGCAGCAGCTAAGGAGCCTGCCTGCCACAAGTAAGACTCAGTGCAACCAAATAAATAAAGAAATATTTTTAAAAAATTATTACTCTAAAAAAAAAAAAAGAACAGTGCCCAGTACACAGTAAGCATGTATTGCTATTGCTAGTATCTGTTCTCTCTGAACTTGAGTACACAGAATTGGATTAATCATAATCCTTAGTTCATGACACATAATCATCAATGGTCTGTCCATGGGCCTTTAAACTTTTCATTTACTTATCAAGAACATAGTGAATACCCATGAACCTATCATTCAATGCAAGAAAAAGACAGTTACCAATAATTTACACCTACATAAATGTTTCTTCCTTACCCACTGCCTACCCTCATAGATGGCTACTATCCTGAATCTGGTATTTAGAAATCCCTTGTTTTGTTTTAAGAACTTAAAAAATTTTTAATGGAATTTAAAGTTTTTTAAAGAAATTTTAAAATCCCTGTCATGAGGTTTGGGGAAAAAATATATATATATGAATTCTTTAAAATTCCTTAATATATATGTATGTGTGTATGCATGGGCGCTCATGCACATGCACACACATCACCTTAAAAATATGTTATTTTCGTTTTGCTTATTTTGTAACTTTATACGAATTTGTATTTGTAGTCTTCCTGAGACTTGCATTTTTCATTCATAATGTTACTATGACTCTTCCATATTATCAGAAAACTTTCAAGGAATGGATCATTTCCTTCTATTTTGATGCCCTGCAATTCTTACGCTACCACACAATCTAATATGGCTTTTCAAATTCCAGTCATCAAATAACCATTCCAGTCACCCAAAAGGGCAGATGATGGGAGGAACAACAGCATGTCCTCCTCCTCTTAAGACACTACCTGGAAGTAACACAATAAGATTCTATCTCACTCGCCAGAAGGTAGACCTCTGGCCACACTTAGCAAGGAAAGCCGGGAAGTATATTCTGTATCTACTTTAGCCCAGCTAAAAATCAGGGGTCTTATTTCTAAGGAAAAGGGGGAGAACAGGCATTGGGGTCACCAACGGTCTCTTCCACAACTACCTACTGGGTAAATTACATGACACAATGCATGGAAAGCTCAAGGTACTTAGCAAGGTTCAATTAAAACTGTCATTTCATGATTTCACTTACATTATCCAATTTGATCTTCATAGCAATCATATGAGTTAGGGAAAATATGATTATCTTAATTGCAGATTGGGAAACTGGTTCAAGAGGCTAAATACAGTTGTTGCTGGTGGTGGTACTTTTTGTTTGTTTTGTTTTAAAGAAAGTCCAAGGGAAAGGAGCAGTAGTAGCCCAATTCTGGAGTCCTGGCTTCTCTCGACAAAATCTACCTTCCACAAAGTCCTGTAATTCTATGTTCTGTGGCTTTCTGAATCTGGCACATAAGTCTGCAAGGTGGGGGACAGAACTTAAGTCCACTAACTAAGTCCCACTGCGGGACGCTTTCCACTGTACCCCATATGAACCAGGTTCTTGAAAATGACATGCATCGTTCTCCAGCAGCAGCCTCTCCTTCCCACAGGTTGAAATCTGAACAAGTACATCGGATTACATAATTCACGAATAGATAATAAAAATAGAAGCCAGACTTTACTGAGCGCATACTACATACCAGGCATTCTGCAAAAACTTTCCTTGCATTGGCTTGCTTCACCCTCACAACAACCCAAGGAGATAGGCAGGCTTATAATCCCTCCCTTTTTTTTATCGGGTAAGGAAACAGGCTTAGAGATCCAATATATTTTACAAATATTTAAGAAGAATACAATGTGTAGGTTTGGTTTTTTTCCCAGTCTGTGAAAGCATTTGATTTGAAGT
Organism: Tursiops truncatus; assembly: GCF_011762595.2. Lineage (NCBI taxonomy): Eukaryota > Metazoa > Chordata > Mammalia > Artiodactyla > Delphinidae > Tursiops > Tursiops truncatus. Next base: position 87,261,721 of record NC_047034.1, read on the forward strand.
CATCCCTACATATTAGGGGTGACACTAGAGGCTGATTGCCTCCCCAATATCCATTCTCCCCTTCTATGTTGTGAACAGATACAATACTTTGACAGGGAAAATTGTAACAAAAAATTTTACAACAAATGACATAGACAATTCCTTAGCTCACTAACATAGTGGGAAAATATATAGTAACTGTGTTAGTATCTGCCTACTTTAAGAATGGTGTTTTAACCTCAGCAGTTTATAGCAACTGGAAGAGAGTATTTCATTTGATTGTAGTCAATTTAGAGGCAAAAATTAGCTGACTTGCAAAGGAGATGGGAACTCACAGACTCTCAATTATTGGACAAAACTTCTAAAGTCAGAGGCAATCAAAGCTTTATTTGCTGCTCCTTATTGGGTATTAGGCAAAATCCTCTTGCTGCTCCCATGTCGGGTGGAGATTCCAATTTAAGGAGTTCTGGATGGTGTGTTGTATGTAGTCTTCCTGTATCTTTCATGTCGAATTCCATCCACTTATAAACACTGGTGAGGTTATAAAGTTAATAGAATATGACAAAAAGTTGTAGATTCTATATTTTCTGGTGTGTTTAGTACCTAAAATTTCTCACACAAATGCAATTAAGTTCTGAGATCTCACAAGCTATCTCTGTGAGCCCACTATTAGCAAGAAGAAACCAGCTTTGGGGAAACCCAGCCCCTCAACACAACTGTAAATAGCCTAGTAGAAGAAATGGATTTCTGCAAATATTTGCACATGTTTGTGCATGACCATAGACAGTATTTCCATGACATTTTAAAAATTATGAGCTCCTTTAACTAATCAATTAATCAATCTTTTTAAAAGCATGTTCTATGTGCCCAGCATAGTGAAAATACAGGGAGAAATTGTATGACATGATCCCTACCCAGAATTTCCTTGGATGAGGATAAAAATCAGGTACACTTAGGGCTTCCCTGGTGGCGCAGTGGTTGAGAGTCCGCCTGCCGATCCAGGGGACACGGGTTTGTGCCCCGGTCCGGGAGGATCCCACATGCCGCGGAGCGGCTAGGCCTGTGAGCCACGACCGCTGAGCCTGCGCGTCCGGAGCCTGTGCTCCGCAATGGGAGAGGCCACAACAGTGAGAGGCCCGCGTACCGCCAAAAAAAAAAAAAAATCAGGTACACTTAAAATTAGTCACTGAATTATTAAAATATAAAAAATTTAAAGTTAAGTATAAAAGTTTAGTTATAAGAGAACTCAGTGTGGGCTGGAGTAGTCAGGGGAATTATACGTGTTCATTGTAAAATTCCAGACGACGTAGAATGCACAGGGTAGAATCGTATGTTCCAAGCAAAGTTTCATAAGGGTGTGACCCTAAATTTCCTTACTGTGAACATGTCACTTAAACTCTGTAAATTGAAGCTATTGTGAGGAAATGAGAGAGTATGTAAAATATGAGAATGAGAGCAATTATTATGGGTGAGTTATGAGATAGTGTTTAAGCTCTAAAGACCCCAGAGGCTTGGGGACAGGATGAGACAGCTTATAGCTACTGTAATTGGGGATAGAATGAATGGACACCTGTTTGAGGTGTTTTCAAATATGTAGAAGAAATTCTTTTTTTTTTTTTTTTAGAAGAAATTCTTGCATACAGTTGAGGGTGAAGAAGATCTCTGTGACACCTCCCAGCTTTGAAATTCCCAGATGCCTGGAAACAAACCTATAGTCCCATAGGGTAAAAGCAGACCCCAAAGAACATGGTTACAGTCAGGGGCTCTCTTTGGATCCTAATGACAGATGCTCCAGAGAGCATCTCTAATCTGAGGACAAAAGCTTCTATACAGTGATTTGCTTGAATGAATTGAGGTAAGAGCAGACCACCCCTTTCTACACCCCCAATCCCTCAGGTGCAGAGAGAAGATTTCTGGTGAAGTGGATGGTACCTGTGTATTATTACAAACCCAGCTCTGTGTGGGTTCAGCTGCTTTGTAGAAGAGGGACTTGATCTAGACCAATGAGGATGAATTCTTGTCATCATCTCTTCCACCACCATCACCAAATAGCCATCATCCTAGACCACTTCAATAGCCTTTTAAACAGTCCACCTAGATCCACCCTGGCCCGCCTCCAATCAGTTGTCCACTCAGCAGCTTGAATGATCTTTCCAAAACACAAATCGATGGTTTCCATTGCTCCTCAAATAAAGACTAGAATTCCTAACATGGCCTATAATGTCCTATATGGTTTGGCCCTTTATACCATTCTAGCCTCATCTTGCTCCCCATCCCCCATTGGCCTTCTTTCTGTCCCACACACTCACGGAACTCCCTCCCATCCCAGAGCATATGCTCTTCTCCACTCTCATCACCGGGTGAACTCCTATTCATACTTCAGGGATCATTTCCAGGTTACCTCCTCAGAGCAGCCTTCCCTGACCAGACTGAAGTCCCCTATTACAGGCTCTCACTTGCCATGTAGTGTGGCTCTCCTTCATTGCACGGTCACAATTGCAATTTTACTGTTGTAAATATTCGATTTACAATTTAGTGCGTTTGATTTATGTCTTTTTCTCCCCCCAGTTCTTCATAAGGACAGTCCTGTGTGTCTGGTTACTTACCATATTATCCACAGTTCTCAGCACACCGTCAGGCACATAACTGACACAAACAATTTTTGTTGAGTGAATGAACATACATAATCTATATCAGTATTTCCCAGTATCCCATAAAATGGTCCCAAGAAGAAAAAAATGAGTTTAGAAAACACTTTATACTGTATTATCCAAGCCTCCGACCCTGCCCCCATGCATCTTTGCATATAAAAGACTGGCAAAGAAAGAAAAAAAAAAGGACTCTCTCAAATCCTGCAGTAAAGAAGCCTTCATTTTAATATGACCCAGAATGTAAACCAGGGTTCCCTAGGATGTACTCTGGGCAATGTTTCCACTCAAGGGAGACATCCTAGCTGCCCGAGCTAGTGCTGTTTTTGGTACAGCAAATGGTAAGAAGAGTTTAAGTGTTTCCTAAGAGGAATTTCCCAGGAGTTAAACTGCCCTGGGAATCCCAGCAAGTCTAGGATTTAGGATTTGAAAAATGGAGCCACAAGTACACATGAGCTCTACTAATAGAATCTGCCCCATTAGCTGAAGAATGGACCCTACTCAGCACAGCTTGTAGCATAATAAATATGTGCTCAAAGAATGAATGGAGAGAGAAATTATGTGGTAATAACCCCTCAGCTAGTGGTCCCATTTTTTCTTAAGAAAGATAACTGTATGGTTAAGCTTAAAATTCAAGTGTGAGTGAAAGATTTTTAAGCTTTGATGGTTAATGTATGGGCATTTTAACTGGCTACTCAGTGAAGACTGTGGCATAATAAACTTCAGGGTTCACAGGAGCTCACCCAGTTACAGGATGTAAAGAGGTACCACTAACACTCGGAAGCTAAGTAAACACTGATCTTCACTTGTTGGTTTTGTGATAAACATTTTGTCAATTGCTATTTTTTTCCTAGGATTTAACATTAACTTCCTTTTTGTCGAATCCAATGTTTCCTTTTTCCCCTCAGTGTTCACCCTTCTTGATCTTTTGGGATCTTTTTGACTGCGTTCAAGAAACCTTTCTTCTTGAAATTCTTCCTGACCTTGTTTCTGTGACCCGTACTTTCAGTTCTATAGCATTTCAACCAATATTTATTGATCATCTCTGATGTGCCAGACACTGGGCTATCATCATTCATTTATGAACTCATTCATCAACATTCATTGAGTTCTTACTAGGTATCGGGCACTGTGCCAGTGACTGAGATACAAATATGAGCAAGATAACAACCCCTGACCTGAGAAGCTGCACAGTCTAGGGAAGGCGACAACTAACACATCATGGCAGGACGAGGCTAGGATACAAGTACAGACTCAGGGGCTATGGTCCTCAGAGAAAGAATCAATTGCTTCTCTCTGGAAGGGAGGGATACGTTGCATAGCACAGTGCCTGGCACATGCTAAATCTTCAATAAATATATGTCAAAGGAACAAAAACCCTTCCAGGAAGAGAGACTAGCATGATTAGGGGATCTTCAGGGAGCCCTACTGGCTAAAGTAGTGGTTTTTAGCTCAGTGGGACAGAATATCAGATTCTCCAGGGGCATGGAAGGGGTGGTGATGGGGATGTTTATCTGAAAGAGATACTTTTTCCTACTGTTACTATTTAATTTATAAATTTTATGCACATGCATATTTAAAAGCACATTATGTAAATTATTAATTTACAATTTCATTTTATATATTTTTATATTGAGAATACAATTATTATTTTCATAATACAAATTACAGAAATTAAAGCTCAAACTATGAAAGCTGGTAGATAAATAGAGAATATAGAGGTTCTGCAGCAAAGCCATTGTCCTCTTGAGGGTAGTGGTGAGATGTTTAACAGAAGTGGGAGCAGACTATTGGGTTGTAAAGGACTGTATCCTGTAGGCTAGGGTTTGTCAACCGATGTCAGAATCAAAATCACGTGGGGAATCAATTCCCAGACTCCAACTGTTTTAGTCAGTGTTCTCCAGAGAAACAGAACTAGTAGGATATAGATAAAGATAGATGATATAGGGCTTCCCTGGTGGCGCAGTGGTTGAGAGTCCGCCTGCCGATGCAGGGGACACGGGTTCGTGCCCCGGTCCGGGAAGATCCCACATGCCGCGGAGCGGCTAGGCCCGTGAGCCATGGCCGCTGAGCCTGCGCATCCAGAGCCTGTGCTCCGCAACGGGAGAGGCCACAACAGTGAGAGGCCCGTGTACTGCGAAAAAAAAAAAAAAAAAAAAAAAGATAGATGATATAGATACAGATTAAGACACAGATACAGATACAGATAGATACAGCTATGTCCCAAGACCTGCAGTCGGCAAGCTGGAGACCCAGAAAAGCTGACAGTATAAATTCCAGTCAGAGTCCAAATGCCTGAGAACCAGGAAAGCCAATGGTGTCAGTTCCAGTCCAAAAGCCAACAGGCTCAAGACCCATGAAGAGAGAAGTTTTCAGTTTGAGTCTGAAGGCAGGAAAAGACCATAATCCCAGTTCAATCAGGCAGTAGGAGGAGTTGCCTTTTACACAACCGTTTTGTTTTATTTAGATCTTTCATTCGATAAGGCCAGCCCACATTGGGGGGCAATCGGCTTTATTCAGTCTTCCAATTCAAATGTTAATCTCATCCAGAAACACCCTCACAGACACATCCCGAATACATTTGACCAAATGTCTGGGCACCCCATGGTCATTACAGTTGACCACCGTACCACTTTATAGTACATACTGAAATTTGAGCACCTTTGCAGGCCATTTGGAACTGTGGAAGGTTTTCAAGAAGGGAAGCGATTTGATAAGATTACTTGGGAACCACTTAAGAAAGAACCCTGGCAGTTCCGTGGAAGGTGAGTGGTGGTAGGGTAGGGAAGGTGAGGCAGGATGCAGTGTCATGGAACAGATTAGAGGACGGGAGCTTATTATGCAGAACACAATGATGAGGTCCTACTCTCTCCTATGCTAATGACCCGTGTTCCGATTACTATTGCTGTGTAACAAATTACCCCAGTGCTTAGCGGCTAAAAACAATCATGGATCAGGAATTTGAGAAGGGCTCCATTGGGTGGTTCAAACTTCAGGTCTCCCATGTTGTTGCAGTCAGATGTTGGCTGGGGCTTTAGTCATTCCATCTGGGCTGGATATCCAAGATGAGTCATTCACTTGGTTGGCAGTTGACATTGGTTGTAATCTGCTACACACGGCCTCTCTGGCAGAGTAGTCTGAGGGTAGTCAGACTTCTTACGTGGCATCTGGCTTCCATTCCAAGATAACCAGGCAGAAACTGCATGGCCTTTTCTTATTTATTTATTTATTTATTTATTTAATACAGCAGGTTCTTATTAGTTATCTATTTTACACATATTAGTGTATATATGTCAATCCCAATCTCCCAATTCATCCCACCACCACCACCCCCAACCCCACTTTCCCCCCTTGGTGTCCATACGTTTGTTCTCTACATCTGTGTCTCTATTTCTGCCTTGCAAACTGGTTCATCTTTACCAGTTTTCTAGACTCCACATATAAGCGTTAATCTACGATATTTGTTTTTCTCTTTCTGACTTATGTCACTCTGTATGACAGTCTCTAGGTCCACCCACATCTCTACAAATGACCCAGTTTCATTCCTTTTTATGGCTGAGTAATATTCCATTGTATATATGTACCACATCTTCTTTATCCATTCATCTGTCAATGGGCATTTGGGAAACTTCCATGACCTGGCTATTGTAAACAGTGCTGCAATGGACATTGGGGTGCATGTGTCTTTTTGAATTATGGTTTTCTCTGGGTATATGCCCAGGTGTGGGATTGCTGGGTCATATGGTAATTTTATATTTAGTTTTTTTGCATGGCCTTTTCTGACCTAGGCCCAAAAGTCACACAGCAGAACTTCCACTGTGCTCTATTAATCGAAGCTTTCACAAGCCTGCCCAGGTTCAAGGGCAAGGAAATTAGACTCCACTTCTCAATGGGGCCAGTAGCCAGGTCACAATGTAGAAGAGCATGTGCAATGGGAGATATTGTCATGACCGTCTTTGAAAGATATAGACTGACATAGCTCCCAAATCAAGCTTTCCAATCCTGACCTCTTATCCACTCTCCTGTTTTAGATACACAATTGCCCACAAGATATCTCACTGGGAAGTCTCATTGTCACCTCAAACTCAAGTCTAAAACAGAATTTAGGACAACAGTCCTCCATCCTGTAATCTTATTATTTTGGTAATGTGATAACTTAAAAAAACAACATAGACTAACCCTTTTATCTCTGACCTTTCTTTCTCTGAAAAATAACCTGCTACCAAATCCTGTCTTTTCTTCCTTCTTCATATGGATTTCTTGGATTCTCTTCATTGCCTGCATTCCCTTTGGTCCAGCTGGCCCCGAGCTGGTCTTCTCACCTCCACCCTCTCCCTTGCTCTTACCCATTTTACATGCTCTAGCCTGGTTAGTCTTTACCAAAGCCCACATCCGACTTTCCTGCTCAACATCCTGGAGTGGTCCCTAATGGAAATCCATTTACCTAACTTTCTGATAGTGGGTTCCCTGGAAAAAGTTCAGCATGCAGGGTGTTTCTTAAGTAGTGACTTTGAGATTGACGCCTGTGGAAGGAAAGGGAAAGAGCTAGGATTGGGAGGAAGGAAAAGTGGACCTGCAATCAGACCCAACGCCAGCCTCAGCTGACCCCATGGGGGGCTCTGGAGTTAGAAGGTCTCACTAATTTGTGGCCTTCAGAGTTGTCCCAAGATGAGCTGAGATGCCTGGGCCTTTGTATTTCTGCATTGTTTAGTCATCAGACCACTGTGGAAAGGATCGTGACCTTGGGGGTAAGGCAGCTCTCTGTAGTTGAGGAAAGCCCTGAAATGGCTGACAGCGGCAGGTGTCTGCTCACAGCATTCCCAGGAGCGGGGACAACAGAGTCCTCCACATTCTCCACATTCACTGGTACCCTTGTCTCTTCAATCACACCACCCAAGGCTCACCTTCTCCTTAGTGCTCCCAGGCTCACCTTCAAGTCCTTCTTTCTTTTAACCTTCAGCAAACTCCATTCCATGTCACTCTCTCCATTTTGGCTTACACTCTAATTATTTCCTGTACGTTATTTTGCCTCACTCCACCCAAGCTAGGTTATGCACTCTTTGGGGGAGGAATGGAGGCATGCCTTTTCCCCAGGACATCAGCACAGAGATAAGTCCCCACATACTTACAGCTGGACCTCAAGAGATGCTTGGCGATTGGTTAACCAGAGCCTCTGGTTACTGTAGAGATTGCTCAGAGAGTACCATTTCCAATATCCATTACCAAAGCAGAATGAATGGTTTAGGAAACCACCACTTCCTTGTCCCTCTGGGGAAGAAGAAAGCTAAAACCCTTGCCAGCTGTGCAGAGCTTGCTGTGCTGGGTCTGGGGCGGGAGCAGGCGCTGGGCACAAGCCCAGTCTGACTTGAGCCACAGCCTGAGGTTACTCCCCGTCCCTTTGTCCCCCCCCCCATAAAGCAGAGCCAGGGATCCTTTGGTCTCACAGGGTGCTGTGTACATTTAACTAATTAGTGGCCATAAAGTGTTACCCAAATGCCAAGTGTAATTATGGTAAGCAATTATTTTTGCCTGGAGAGGCAGCATTCTAGCCATTGTCGAGGGAGGGAGATAAATCTTGGTGCATTCTCTGGAAGCCCATGGGAACAAGAGCTGTCTTCCTGCCCTCAGAGCATCAGAAACCCGGATATAGCTTTCTTACACCCAGGGCACACCTGGGCAGGAATCCCCCAGAGGAGCATCTTTCTGTTTGCAGAGTCATTACTGCTTTGGGCAGAGGGAAAGTCATCCCCAAAGTGCACCGCCAGAAGCCACCACTCAGGCACCTTTGTGTGTGCTTGGGCTCTGAAGGCCACTCACAGCAACCCCTCCTCCCTTGGACCCCAGAAAGGTTGTGGGCAAAATTCACTTGGGATTTTCCTACCACCCCACAGTGTCTGAAATTTAACAATAGCCTCCACAGTCATAACAATAAATTAAAAATAAAGCACTTTGGAGCTCCCTAAATGGAAGTTTTCACGTGGTTTTTATATTTAGAGTTTTGTTTCCTGCTCTGGGTAGATTTTATAAATAACCAGGGAATGCTGGAGAGAATTTCCATATTGACTTTCCTTCTTTTTTCACATAAGAAACTCCAAGCAAGTTTATATCTTGTGACCTTTCTCTCTGAAAGTCTATAGAACTAGATAATGTAAATAGAAAGGTAAATAGGAAAGGAAGAAGAGACAAAGGTATGGAGACAACTTAGGCAATGTGTTTATTTAAAAATAAATTCAATTCTGCCTTATGTCTTGAGATAAATGCAGATTCATCCCAATATCCTAAACTTGCTAGTAAGTCTTAGGCTAATACTAGTTCACACTGGTTGAACATTTGTCATGTATCCAGCAAGATTCTAAAGCGTTTCTTAGGTGTTATCTCATTTACTCCTCATATTAACCCTGTAAGTAGATGCTATTATTGATCTGTTTTATAGAGTGGAAACTGAGGCCAATAGAAATGAAGTAACTTATCCCATGTCAGTCTGACACCAAAGCCAGGGCTCCTAACAAGATCACTCTGCTACTGAAAGCTGGAGCACACCATAAATGTGTATGAATTGTCATTTTCTAAAGGAGAACCAGGGCACTATAATATAAGGTCCTGGGATCATGAAGATACTCTTATGCCAGCTCACTGGACACCAGAGAAGCAGTTTTCACCCTCTTTACCCACGCAGGGACTATGCAGTCTAAGAAGCCTTCTTGTGTCTAGAACTCTGAGCCTCTTCCAAGAGGTGGGAAGTAAGTATTGAATCTCTTTTCTCTGAGTGAAATTTGAGTCCATGTCCATTATTTATACTCACTCAGAAATAATCTTAGAAAAAGATGTTCTTGCATATGAAAAGCTTTCATTTACACACGTACAGACAAAAGTTTTCCTGCCATGTGCCCTTTCCCCCACCAGTCTAGGACACTGCCTATGCCCATCATGTACTCTCAGAGTATCCTGGACTTTTCCTTCAGAACACTCATCATGGTGTGGGATTATATGCTGCCACAACTACCTGTCCAGTGTCTCTGCCTCACCAGACTGTAAACTCCATGGGGCAGTGGTTGAGTCTGTGTAGCCTCCCCAGGGCCTGGTGCAACGCCTGGCATGAAACAAGCACTCGGATACTGCTGGGGGAGCAAGGGATGCTATCCGTGTCACCGTTTGGTTCTGAGAAAATGCTGCCACAAACTGAAAGAGAAACCTGCTTCTCTAAAACCTTTAAAGACCCAGTTCAATTTTCAGACAAAATAAAGAATTTTTCAATACACAATTTCAATTATTTCTGAAACGAGTGGCTTTCCCTTGTGCTGAGAATACTGGTTCTGGAGTCAAAGGATCTGGTTCTCATTCTCTGATCACTACTCACTGCATGATGATGGTCAAATATTTTAATCTCTCAGTGTGTCCATTTCCTCCTAGGTAAAGTGGGGCTAAACCAGTGTCAAAGCAATGATGTAAAAATTAAAAGAGTTAACAAGCAAGTGTTCAGAATTGGGCCCAGTGCATGGGAATCCATAAATGTTGGCTCTTATTATCAGTGTAGCTAGCAGCCTAGAGCTCATACAGCTCTACAGCAGGTTTGGATCATGCCTAAGAATTCACAGGATATGAAGCCAAATTGAGGCCAGGTGTAAAGGCATCTGGACTCAATATCCCTGCTGTCAAGACTCCCTAAGAGGCCAAAGGGAACCTCTCCCAACCCCAGCCTCCCAAGTGTCATTTATTTTATTGCAGTTGTCCTGTGGTCTCAGGAAGCGGGGAATTCCTGGTCTTCCCAGGCCTTTGGCGAGACTCCTGCCTGCTCTACTGCTCTACTGCCCGTTTGGGTTAGATGCCTCGGGAAGATCCTCTTAATTCAGAGAACTCGTGACTCCGTGGAAAGGTCAGTTCCTGCTGAAAGTCATTCACATCCTCCATCCTTCTCCCCACCCCACCCCCTGCCCATTCTCCCTGTGCCTCCACAGGATGCCCCCTGCTTTGACCCACCCTCCAGGCTTTGCCCCAGTCAGCTCAAATGGCCAGAGTTTCCAATTTAATAATAAACATGCACTGCTCTAAGCACTTTACAAAATGTTAACTTACAACCCACAGAAACCCAACAGGGTGGGTGCTAGTGTTACTGTCATTTTACAGATGATGAAACCGAGGGGAAGAGAGGTTGACTGACTTGCCCAAGGTCACTCAGCTGGAAAGTGCAGAGCCTGGGTTTGAACCAGCCTCTGGGCTCCCGACTACCACACTGCCTCTGAAGGAAGGTCTCCCCACCCTGCCCCCAGAGGATGATTCTCGAACTTTCTCCTCAGTATCACCCGTCAGGTAAAAGAGAGGCAAGGACAGAAACAAAGATGTGAGCACAAACCCAGGCAAGTGTGGAGCGGTGTGGGATGCGGTTCGAAGGGCCAACTCTACAGCTGAACTGTATGGGCTAGAATACTGGACTTTTTCTTACTAACCCTGGTAAGTAAAATGGGAACAATAATAATAGTACACAACTTATGTGGTTGTTTTGAACATTAACACATATTAAGCACTTAGAACAGTGCCTGGCAAATAGTAAGTGCTCAATACTTTTTTTCTGCCTTTTTTGATCTTTTCACATTCTCCAGAGGCAGAAGCCACAACAAACACTTTTGTGGGAAGAATGTTAGACTTGGAATCAGAAGATCAGATATGAGTGCCAGCTATCATCCACTTACTGTGTGATCATGTACAAGATTTTTTCCTCTCTGAGTCCTCACTTTTATCATCCCTAAAATGGGTGTGAAAATAATTTCACTCAACTGAGATAGCATGTAAAAGAGCTTTGTAAGTTGTAAAAGAGCTCTTTGTAAAAGAGCTTTGTAAATTCTAAATCTAAAACACTGTGAAATAGTGATTAAAGAATTATCCCACTTGTTATTTAGGGCTTCTCCTAGGAGTAAGCAGATAGGTGCCTTTCAGGAGGTCTTCAGACTAAAAGACTAGAATTCCACCATTGGAGAGTCACTGTCTGTGTCTCCCAGGCTTTTTGGTTTTCAAGACTCCCCCTTTTAAGGAAGCCTCAGGAAGTGAAGAGCCCAGCATGTTTGGGGCGAGAAAGGAGAAGTCTGAGGGATGTGACTGCCACCTTCAAGGAGCTGAAAGGCTGTCACAGAGTGGGCAGGTCAGACTTCTGAGTGACTCGCCCAAGAGGCAAGAACTGAGTCTCTGAGTGGAAGTAACAGGGGTCATGTTTAGTGTCTAGAAGAAAGGAAGACAATTCTTTTGATTATAGCTCTCAGAAAATGGGGAAGGCTACTCTGATAGCGAGTGTGCTGTCATTGTAGGCATTCAAGCAGAGAACTGGGACCACTCAAAGGGGAGGTGGTAGAGGAGATTGTAAGAGGTAGGAGGGGGGAAACCAGTTGACCTGAGCCTGGGACATTCTAGTTCTTCCGAGGAATGCAGCAGGCCAGTGAGGGAGGGAACAGGAGGGGCAGGCAGGAAGGGAGAAAAGGACAGCCAAGGGGGTAGTTAGCAGCTAGCAGGAGCCCAGGCTCAGCTACAGTGAGTTCACTGTTTTGTCAAGGGCAGTCCCTGTTTATTCGGCCAATTTGGACCCCAGAGCCTAGAACTCCTCACTCAGTTAATTCAGCAAACATTTGCAGGCCTGAGAGTCAATGCACCGAGGCCCCAAGTGGGATCGCAGACATTTGAGAGCCTCCTGCACAGTGACCGACAGGGGGCAGGAGAGACACACAGATGTCAAACTGCGCAGCCCGCCAGCTGAGCTTCCCCGCTGGGGAAACTGGGTCACTCGGTCCAAGCGGCAAACATTCCGAGGGGGATGGGCACCTTGGGTCTCCCAGGGCCGTAGGAGGGCCGTAGGAGCCCTCAGCCCCCTGTACTAGCAGACATAACCCCCCGCTTGCAGAAGGATGGATGAGATTGGTAATCTGGGACGGCTCGGACTGGGGGAAGGCTAGAGGGAACTAGTCCCAGCAAAACATGTCATGCAACTGGACACATCCCAGGACGTGTATTAGAGAAGAAGGCCTGCCAGGGCAGGGCTGGGTGCGGCGGTTTGCTTCAGAGAGAACCTGTGACCTCACTAAGGAGTTTGAGGCTCTAGGGTCTGGTTGAAATCTCCATTGGGGTGGGGGAAGGGCTCACTGGCTGACCACGAGTCAGCAGATGCTAAAACTGGTCACTCAGTGGATAGGTGGCAGGTTTGGAGTCAGATTTGCTTTTGTGTCCTGGTTTTGCCACCTGTACCTTATAAGACCTTGTGTGAGTCATTTTCAGCCTTCAGTTTCCTTTTCTCCAGAATTTCTGGTGGTGCTGTTATAAAGATGAAGTAGGGGAATGACGGGAGCCAGAGGACTGCCCTCGTCACCTCTTCCAACCTGGTGGGCACATCTGGGCACAGCAGTGGAAGAGAGGCCTTTTGCACCTGGCAGTGAGGAGGGGATGCCCACTGTACTGTTACTCAGGGCACTGTGAACTCATCCTGCAGAGACACTGCCCTGGAAGGTGGGGAGAGGCCCTCCCCATACCCCTTTCCATCCCACGGCACCCCGCTGCAGAGAGGTGCAAGGACCTGGGGAAAACAGGTCTCTGCACCCTCAAACCGTGGTCCCGTGAGGTCTTTGAGGGCTGAGAAATCAGGCAGGTGGAACACACATGGAATGAGAGGGGACCTGGAGGATGGAATGGGAAAGAAGTCACTCCCAAAACTCTAGTTCCTCCCATGGATCCTATAATGGTTAGAAGGGCCCCTTGGACCCGAAGTCAAAGACCCACGTATATATTCTTCCAGACTGTGTGTTTTCTCCACTCATCCAAGCCCTTGAAGCCGGGAATGTGCTGCCCCCTCCTCTCCGGGAGAGGGATGGTGGGCACTGATGCTTCCGTATGAGGGCCCAGCACAGTACTCCACGCTTGTTAGCTCTTAATAAGTAAGGAATCTTGGAGAACTAATTTGAGCCCCCAGTTTTACTGACTAAAAACAAACAAACCAAAAACACATAAAAACTGAGGCTCAGAGAACAGTGGGACTAGAGAAAGGAAAGTTCCTGCCCTTTTCAGTTGCCTCTAGAATCTTCATGACTATTTGGAGAAAGTGACTGGACCCCTACAGTGAGCTGCCCAAACTGAGGAGCCTGGCCTCTGGGGCTCCAAGGAGCAGCCAGTGCATCTGAGGTTGAGGGTGATGGGGCAGCATAATGTGATAAAGCCAGCTGCCTGAGTTGGAACCCAGCACTAGCTGTGAGACCTTGGGCAAGATACTTCCTATCTGGGAGCCTCTGCTTCCTCATCCATCAAAGGGAGACAATAACAGTTTTTTTCCTTATAGATACTATTCTTTCCAGTACCTCTTAGTCTGAAATTGGAAACAACAAACTAAATAGACTTCTTTTTCCCTGAAAAAGCCAAATAGCAGAGGACTCAAAAGGAAAGGGGTGGAGCCAGGCTTTGGACTCTTCTAGTCCAGGCACTGGGACCTTTGGGGAGGAAATAGCCCAGGGCTGGGGAACAGGGCTGTGGCCCAGCACACTTCTGCCCCTACATTGCAGTGTGACCCTATTCTGGTTGCCGTGCCTCTTCGGCCTGCTTTGAACAACAGAAGGGTTGAACTTGGTGGCCCCTAAGTTCCGTGCAGCCCTGAGCCCCTGAGATTCCCAGCCGCACAGCTGGACCCTCATCCTCTGGGATGCAGCCCAGGCCTCAAGCAGCCTCAGCAGCTAAAGAAGCAGCGCTTTGCTGGGCTCTGGCCCGCTGCCCAGAGGAGGTCACTCAGCCCCGGGGAAGCCCTTGGTTTGCTGGTTTGGATGCTGAGAAGGGCCAGGCAACAGGAACTTCAGCCTATTGGCCTCTGGTTCCAGCCAAAGCTTTTCAGGGATGGATGCAGAGCAACAGGACTGGCAGAAGCCGTGAAAAAAGCAGCCTGGAGCTCACATTCTGTGGCCTTGCTTTGAAATCCATAACCTCAGCCACATGGGAAGTGATGAAGGCCTGAAAGGAAACAATGGCCAGTGGGCCACAGGGGAAGTTTCCTGTTTGAAAAGGCCTGGGTAAGGGATGGATTCCATGTGCGGGGACAAGTATTAGTAGGTGGAGGCTCTGTAAAGGCCAACAAGCAGGGACCAAAGCAGGTACCCCAACACTGACTCAGTCAGTCAAGAAGCAGGGATTTAGTGTGTTCTCTGTGTGTGGCACTGGGTGGCAGCTGTGGGGATGTCATCAAAGGGGTCAGATGGGGCTGGCTTGGAGGACTTTATGATCCATGAATAATGTATGTGGTATAGACCACACACAAATGATGGGGGGGAAGGGGGTGGGGAGGGGAAGAACTCAATCCCAGGGGGCTCCAAGGACTCCCAGGTGGTGGCCCAGAGCTGGCTGCTCTCCTCTATCGGGCAGGTGGTAGGTCGGTTTTCCTCCCTTGGGCAGTGAATCATCCGAATACCCGCTTGCTCATTTCAACAACTACAAACACCAAATCGCCCTGACTCTGTGAATTGTGCCCCATGCGTTGACTGACTGGCTCTAGTGACTGCTCTCTGGAGTCACTGGAGGCTGGGTGAGTATGATCATCCTTGTCTGCAGACAAGCAAACTGAGGACCAGTCAGAAGTACCTCACCCAGGCTACCCAGCTTGAGGCCTGGAACTGGGATTTGAATCCATGTCCGACTATCTTCGAATCCTGTATTCATTCCAATAAGATGCCGACTCCCACTGTCTTCCCATTGCCTTGTAGCAAGGATAGACAACACCCCCAGGGCAGATTTTGTCAGAAATGTAGACATTTCCGAGGAAAATCAGCTGCTTTGCTTGCCTCTCCCCACTGTAAGCAGGAAGACAGCTCAGTGTTTGTAGGGCCACCAGGAGAATGCCTAGTGGCCTTCTCCTTCCACAGATACTTCAGCTTGGGACCCAATGTCCTCCAAGGTCCCCCGGGATCTTGATGCCTCCGCTTCCACTCAGCAACTCCAGGAGTTCTTGGTGACTCATGCAAAAGAAAAAGCAAGGTCCTTGCAGAGCCAGGCAGAGCCCACTGGAGTCCTCGTGAAGGTCTCTCCAATGACCTTGAGCAAATTTTAGAACCCTCTGAGCCTGGGCCCCCTCATCTGTTAAGACAGTGACAACCAACCAGGCCAAACAAAATGTACAGCTTGGTTCTGAGAACTGAATGAGTTAACCTGTGTGAAGCCACCTGACTCTAAGAAGATATTCAATAAATACTATTCCTCATGAGATAGAATTGGGGGATTTTGTGGCAAAAAGAAAGATTATGGGAATTATAATCATTGAACACTTAAAACATTCCAGTTACTATGCTCAATCCTTTACTTGAACAATTAAGCCTCCCAACACTCCTACAAGGCAGGTAGTATCTCCTCACTTTGCAGGTAAAGAAACTGAGGCTCCAAGAAGTTAGGTTACTTACCCAAGATCCAAATCAAGAATTTGACCCAGAACCCAGGAGTTTAACATCTAAGATGCTCTGCAACAATTCCCACTTTCCTGCCATGACTGGAGGATCCTTCCCTGAAATACGCTCTCATCTATCTTTAGATTTTTGTTTAGATAAGCAAGACCTTTCTGAAGGGGCTTCACATCCCTCATGACAATAGTTACTCCTTCTCCTACACGCTCAGGACACTGTGGTTATTTTTATCCACTGCACTTTCCAAGTATTACATATATTTACACATCTGTCTCTGGCCCTAAGTGGATCCTCTTGGAGGGCATGGACAAAATCTTATTTTATTTCTTTGTTTCCTCTCCAAGCAACCATTACCCATAGCACTGTGCACGCCCAGCTTTTGCTAAATGTTTGTTGACTTGAGGTGTGTGTTAGGCAGAGCTGACCAGAGAGCGCGACAGACCTTGGTCCGAATCCCTATTCCCACTGACTGCGTGACTAGGCAAGTGACTCAGTCCCGCTGGGCCTCCCTCAGTCTCCTCACCTCTAAAACAGGATAATAGCACCTACCATCATGAGGTGTTGTGAGGATGAAATGAAAAAATGCAGGTGTTGCATTTACATAGTGCCTGGGCACATGTTACACAGTCAGTAAATGTGTGTGATAACACCTGAGGGGTAGAGACTGGACAAGGTGGATGCTAGTGACAAGGAAAGAAAGAAGTAGCCCTGGGAAACATGCAGAAATAGGGATGCTGCTGAAGACCAAACTTGCTTCCTTTTTAGAGCATGGTGGAATAGAGAGAGATAAACAGGTTGGAGATAATTTAGGGAAAGTTCAGTAAAATGTAGAAGGGCCAACAAAATGTGTTTAAGACTGCCGTGACAAGAGGGGAAAAGGAATTGGTTAGAAGTGAGAGAAGCCTGAAGCAGTGTCCCAGAGACTCTGTCCAGGATGAAAGAAGCGGCCTGGAGAAGAGAGAGATATGCCTATTCTACCAAAATAAGGAAAACGCTGGAGGGGACTGGGGGGTGGGGCGGACATGCAGCTGGGAGGACATTACAAACTAAGGTGGCTGTGGAAGGAGCAGCTTCTGTTGGATCCAAAAGGAGGATCTGAAAGCCAAAAGGAATGAATAATCCAGGCATTGGGCTCAAGGCGGGAGGCAGCTGTCCATTTATGGCTTGATGAACACTTGACTAAGCCCTTTCAGTTAGTTTAAGAAACTCCTTCTAATGCAGTTTGGACTGAGATGTCTTTAGCTGGAGCACACGCCTCGCCAAAGATCCCACCCAGGAGGGAGCAGAGAGCAGTGGAAGCGGGGGGACCCCAGACCCATGGCACAGTCTGTGGAGACTGCCGCCCGCTCTCAGCCCTGGGGTGGGGCAGCTGAAAGTTGCCAGGTGGTACGAGGAAGGCCTTCTATTGGCAGTGCGCTGGGCCTCTTTGTCAAATCAAACAGGGTCCTTCTCTGAGCTTCAAACCTAATCTCTGCAATTTAAATCAAAATTTGCGGACACAGAGGCTTCTACCTGCAGGAGGTGGGGGGAGGGAGAAAGTTAGGGGCCTCTTTCTGTAGTTTAGAGACAGGGGGCTGCTCTGAACTGAAGTCCTTGCTCCCTCCTCTGACCATCACTCAGCTCTTTTTTCTACAGTGAAAGAGGAAGGAGCTTGCCAAGTGGCAGGAGCCAAGTCATTAAGCAGCCTGCAGGGGCAGAAATGGCCTTTCTGGCCTCAGGACTGGAGCGAGATTGTCCAAAGCAATTTATAGGCTCACTTGAAAGGTGACATGGACAGGGAAGTGGCTGGGGAAGAAAAATTCCTTCATTCACAGAGCGTGGAGGCAGACCTGCCCTGCCTGTTAACCAGAAATAGTACTGGGAGCTGGGAGCCTGGAGGAACACCTCCAGCCAGATGTGAAGAGACCCTGTGGACAGATGTGTGCATGTGTGAATGACCCTCTCGCTCTAATGCAGGCCCAGGTTGCGGGGGGCTGGTGGGTGGTGGTGGTTATGCTCTACTCAGTTATTCAAGGACCCAGGTGGCCCTGGCTTTACCATGTTCAACACAAGGCTGCCCTGTGTCCCAACATCCAGCTGATGGGGAGAGAACACAGAGATCATACCTAGGTCATGGTACCTGAAGTGGCACGCACCACCTCACATGCCATTGGCCAGAACTCATTCCCAAGGATGTGCTAAACTGCAAGGGA
The DNA here is from genome assembly GCF_011762595.2 of Tursiops truncatus. NCBI lineage: Eukaryota > Metazoa > Chordata > Mammalia > Artiodactyla > Delphinidae > Tursiops > Tursiops truncatus. The sequence goes on from NC_047034.1 coordinate 87,279,940, forward strand.
GGATGGAAAGTGAAGCTTAGCTGTATGCCCAGGAAGGAGGTGAAATGGATTTGGTGATCCGTCAGCAATCTTTGCCACATGCCCCCAGTAACCCAGGAAATTTGGTGATAGAGGGTTGGACAGAGGTGCCTGAGAAATAAACAGATTGCTGAGACCTGTAGGGCTTGGGACAATATCCCACCTTGGGGTAGCCTTAATAGGTGACCCATCCTTAGCCTTAGGAGCAGGGGGTCCTGTGGGGAAGACACTTGGAGGGGGGGGGGTCAGGTAAGATCCAACTTGGAGTGCTAGAAGAACTGTGGCAGCTCTTGGCCTGGGGCAGAGGTGCTCTGGAGGCCTCTGGGGAATGCTCTGAGGAGAGGACGAGGGCCTGGTCACTGAGGGCGAGGTCTGGGTTCCCATGAGGCAGGTACAGGGAGCCTTAGGTCCAGCCCAGGTCACCAGGGTAGAAGAGAAGGCAGGGGTCAGGGACACACACTCCACACTGCAGTACTTGTGTGTAATTCTCCTGTGCCCCATCTTCATGGAAGAAGAGCCGGGGGGGCCAGGGCCTAGCCAGACGAGGCCACCTAGGGGTGAGCAGACAAGAGATGTATCACTGCTCAGGACGCTGGGGTGAGGATGGGAAAGCAGGGCGCCTGGCATCTGAGGAGGAGGGTCCCAGAGTAAGGAGAAAGGGCTCTACAGGAGAACAGGGACACGGAGCCAAAGAACCCTCTTCTGTACAGGGTATAAGGTGTGGCTTTTCATTTTTATGCTGACATTGTTACTTCTGGGTGTCCCGAGCTATCCAACAGAACTTTCTGCCATGATGGAAGTGTTCTCTATCTGGCTGTCTCACATAGTAACCACTAGCTGCATGTGGTTACAGAGCACTTGAAGTGTGGCTAGCATGACTGAGGAACTACATTTTGAATCATATTCAATTTTAATTAATTTAAATGAAAATAGACACAGGCGGCTAGCAGCTACTGAGTTGGACAGCACAGGCATAGTTTCAGCCCAAGGGAAGTAGGGTGTGGGCTGTCATTACTTCGTCTGAGTCTCCTCATGCTCTGCCTGTCATTGCTCCTGGGCCCTCGGCTCTGTCCCAGCTTTGGCTTAAGCTGAGCCCTGGGTGGACAGAGGGTCTATGTCTACCCTCAGGTTTGGGCAGATTAGAGCCTCTGAAATCTTCATTTGCTTTCATCCCTGTGGGTCTGGGAAGAGAGGTCAGTCAGAGTGCTGGGCAGCTGGGAAGCATTACTGAATCTTTGTGGTCCTAGTGCTGGAGATGGAGAAGGGGCTTGGACCCTGACTTCTCTGTCCTCGGTTTCAAGGTGTTGGGCTTCAGTCCCGGCTCCTTCGTTGATAGGAGGGTCAGAGACATTGAGGCCCGACTGATGCATCCGCAAGAGGCTCAGGGGCGGCTCACAGCTCGCGGATGGGAAATGTAATTGCATCTGCCACTCATCTGCTCCGTGCCCAGACTGTCTAATTGGTAAATGCTTTGATGCCCACTATTCACCCGCCACCCCCGCGCACTCCTCCAACCATCCCCCCAACTGCATTTTGAATCATCAGCACTTTGTTCCTTTCTAGCACATCCCCTCCCCTGGTTCCCAGACCAGCTGAACTAGCTCTGCTTCCAAGCCTATTGTCACTGTCTGCCATCCTGTCATCACTTCAAACATTATCAACAGACATGACTGTCTGTCTGTGTCCCAGAGGGACCCCCAGGTCCAGGGCTGCCTTGCCAGTGCTCTGGGCAACACCCGAGTCCCCGGAGTCTGCTCTACAGTCTAGACCATCCCCCGCCCTCCTCTTGGCTCGGGCGCAAAGCTGGAGGGGCGGGACCTCCACCGATTCCTGTCCCTCCCCTCAGCAGCTCTTTCTCTTCTCTTCTTTCTCTTTATTCTCCTCCCTCTGGAGGAGTTGGTTTTCAACCTCTCTACAGGATACAAGGTGGGCTGGTCCCCAAAACAGTATTTGAAGTTGGTGAGAGGGAGATAATGGGAGAGAGGTGGAGCCCCGTGTGGCTGCAGGGTCCTGGAATCCAGGTGGGTCTGGTCTGCTTCCTGCCCCCTTACACAGGGTCATCTTTGAATCAATACCAAACTTTTCTTCCAACCTTGAAGGCTGCCCCAGTCTCCACAGGCCTGAACTGAAGTTATCCTCAAGTCCTGGTTCAAGCCCTACCTGAGTCCCTGACTCTGGTCTCACTAGGCCTCCCAGGCCTTCTTAGAATGGGCACCAGAAAGCTCTTTCTAAAGGGCAAACGTAAGGTATCCTGCTCTGTGTAACATCTTCCAGTGGACCCTCAGTGACTCCCCAGTAAGGGCTGGACTCCTTAGCAGGACTTAGGTGTGTCACAACGTCTTCCTCTTCTCCAGCCCCATATTCTCACGAGGCCAGGCTGCTCACCTTCATTTTCCCCTCTAGCTCACATATGACGTGTGATGGTCCTGTGAAAGGCCTGTTCCTCTGGGTATAGCCAAGATTGTTCACAGTTCACCGTGGGCTAGCTCTAAGCCCACTCATTTCTCTTCTACTCAGGAAATGCGCTCACTCTCCATCACCATTCAGATCTACTCAGGCACGCCACCTCTGTAACGTATTCCTTGTCTCCTAACGCTGGACAGGCGGCAGTAGTCCTAGGTTCTGTCAAAAGCACCCGCGTGAGGTTGTGTAGTTTTAATTTCCTTATCTCTCCTGCACCTACCCCTAGCACCCAGCACCCAGGTGGGCTCCTTCATATCAGCTAGCAGAATGGAATGAAGCCCACCCTGACCATCAGCCTGGAGGCTTTCTCCCTGCCTGAAGCCGGATTGCAGGTCCTGGCTCAGAATGGACAGAGAGGATGAACGCAGGACCTATGGTTGGTATCATTCATCAAGTGCCCTTCAAGCATCGACTGGTACTGAAAGCTGTTGTTTTCCAGGTGTGGCCTCGATCCCAGCCTTCTCCTTTCTGAAGGATGGAGACCCAGGTGGGGCCAGTGCAGTTTCTTTCACAGAGCAGATGCTCCATAAACATTCATTGGATGATTAACTCCCAGTGTTCAGCTCTCAGGATGATGCTGAGCTCAGATTAAGTTCTGTTGTTGTCGTTCTCTTCTTTGTTTTCTGGTCTACAGGGAAGTGCAAACGATAGTCTTGGGGAGGACCAAGGTAAGCCACTTCTTCCCACCCACTGTCCCCTTTACGGTTCTAGAGTCAGAGATTTCTGAGCTGGGCCCAGCAAGCTCTCCCCCGTCTCTGGACTGCTCTCTTGGGACCAGCTTCCCACAGCCTCCCCCGTCCCCAGGAGGAGCCAAGACATCTTATTCATGGATGCTCCTTCTGTGCAGGGCTTTGGTGGTGGCTGCTCTTCCACCACTCTGCCACTCGCTCCGCCGGGGCCCTGCCAAGTTTCCTCCTCCACACCTGATGGCGTACCTGGCCGGGTTCTCAGCCTCACTTGGGATTGCTTTCTTTGGTTCCAAGCTGGGTTGCCTTTCCTCTTCTTCTCTGAAGGAGCACCCATGGTGCCCGGACCTTTACCAGTTTGCCACCCAATTCCTTTTCTCTCCTGACCTCGTCCCCGTGTGCATCTCTTAGAGCATGGCCAGGGCCCTTCTTACTTCGTCTTTACTTATTTATTTTTCCGGAAGATTTTTCTAAATTTGTTTTTTAATTGAGGTCATATTGGTTTATAACATTATGTAAGTTTCATACGTACAACCTTGTATTTCTACTTCTGTATACACTTCAGTGTATCCCCACCAAATATTTAGTTTCCATTCGTCACGTGCAGTTGATCCCCTTTAGCCATTTTGCCCTCCCTGCTGTCCCTTACCCTCCAATCACCGCTATGCTGTTCTCTGTATTTACCTGTTTGGTTTGATTTGGTTTGTTCATTTATTTTGTTTCTTTGTTTGCTTGTCTGTTTTTATTCCACATGTGAGTGAAATCGTATATGGTATTTGTCTTGCTACATGTGACCCACTTCACCTAGTACCAATACCCCCAACGTCCATTCATGCCGCTGCAAAGGGCAAGACCCCCTCCTCTTTATGACTGAGTAGTACTCTATTGTGTGTGTGTGTGTGTGTGTGTGTGTGTGTGTAGATATAGATATGATATAGATATACACCACCTCTTCTTAATCCATTCATTGGAATATTTTTTCACTTACTCGGTCTTTAGCACCAGACTGCACTCATCCTCCTTGAGCCTCAGTGGTGTGTGTCACCTCCCTCTATCGTGCTGTGGATTCCTTGAGAGTGGGCTCTGGGACTACGTACAGCTCTGCAGCCTCCCATGCTCTCCACGTGCTCCCTCAGGACCTTGCCCATGGTGAGCCTTAATGCCTTTTTATTGATTACTCAGAGATGGAGGCTCGTGAAGGGGTTTTTGAAACTTGGGATCTCTTCCATTAAGACAATGGTACTTGGGATCTCTTCCATGAGGACAACGTTTCCCAAGGTGGGTTGTAGGATATCAATAGGTGTTATAGGATAAAGAGACCCATGATCAACTAAAACATTTCGTAGAGCCCTTAATGTGTTCATGTACATTGTGATTTTCCAAGTTAAAAGGTGTGGGGGTCTAAGAGCCCCATGGAGTAGGATCCCCATGGACACAGGACCCTAAGACTGGTACTCAGGATGGTAGGAGACATCTACTATATCAGGTAAAGGATAGAAGGCAACTGGTTAGGGCAAAGACCAGGGTAAGGTCAGCAAGTAAAGCCAACCTCACAAAGATGCACTCTGGATCACAGGGCCCGCACAGCTAACGCCAGATGGGACTCCCAGTAGGTGAAGGGAGCTCTCAGCGTCTTATCTCCCCCCAGCACCAGGGGGTGGTGCACTGTCATCAATAGCTGAACCAATAAACTTTCACTCAAACTACCATACACCTGGACCCAACAGCCAGATTACAGATAGAGAATTTCGAATTAAGCTGAAGATCTAGGAATTTTCTGCCAGGACTTATAAGCAAAATAGATGGCTTTCTATGAGGCTGGACTGGCCACAGCCAAACAAATTTGGCCAAGAAACCCTTTTTTTTTCTTGAAACCCCTCACGGGATTGATGTGTCTGGGAACACACCTTGGTAAATGTACCTTAGAGGCACTAATCTCTCTTCGCATCAGGGAGGAAAATCCATAGGACCATCACTGGTGTTCTGTGGACCTTTTGTTTATAAAGCACCTCTGGGTACTTATCCTGTCATAGGAATCTCCCAGCCTTCCCCTGGATGGTAGGACTAATGTGGCCATTGTCCCCATGGTACAGGTGACAGAAGGCAGGGAGGGCTCTGGGTTGGAGAGCCCTGAGTCATGCATTTGAAAGTCTGCTCTGCTAGTTACTATTTGTGGACTATCTATCTCTGAAATGGGAACATCTGTCTCACAAGGTTACTGACAGGATGAAATGAAAAGATGTGTTAGGTTACTATGTAAAACCCCCTACCCCAATGTGCGTTTATTGGACCCATGCTGTGTGGCTCTCCACAAAGAAGAGTTACCACTCACTGGGTACCATACACAGTTCTTGGCACTTTCTGTATGCTTTTTTTTCTCTCTCTCTCTTTTTTTCTCTCTCTCTTTTCTTTTTTTCTCTTTTTTTTCTCTTTCTCTGTATGCTATTGAATGTAATCCTCCCAATACCCTTGTGGTGAGGGTTGGTTATTATAAGCCCCACTTTCTAGACGAGGAAACTGAGGTTCAGAGATTTGAGATTTTCCCAAGTTTACATACCTAAAGTAACAGTCAGAAAACTTGAAATCAGGACCAAACCCAAAGCCCATGTTCCATGCTCTTGAATGTTGAGTTAAGATGCTAGTTCTAAAAAATAAAAATAAAAAAACAAGGCCTACCTCACATGCAAAAACAAACAAACAAAAACAGATGAAAGGGATACTCATTCTAGGCTGTGCTGAATAGGATTCCATGTCATAAACATCAACAGTATTCATGTTAACCTTTAAAATTAAAAGCAGTAAGTTGGTGTTAAAAGAAGTGTGCCCAAAGCTTAGTTCCACAAGCAGCAAGTCTTTCTTGTCTGTCTTCCATTTTCCTGCTCTGGGAAACAGGGGAAATTGCCACTATTTCCCAAGGCTGTTGCAAGAAGTAAATTGACCTAGAATATGCAAAGCAGCTACAACAGTGTCTGGCTCTTGGCAGACACTCAATAAGTGTAGCTGAATGAGATTCTTTGTAGCTTATAATCCAGCAATAACACATAGGAACATGCCCGCAGATAACAGTGATTTTTAACACTGAATATAAGAGCGGTGAAGACATCAGTGCTCATTTCTATTACTGTGTTTTAACAATCAGGCGGTGAGACATGAGGGCAGGGCAGGAGCAGGCAGAATAACCTAGGGGTTAAGAGTACCACACAACCTGATCAAATCCACTTACCAGTTTGGGGCCCTTGGGAAAGTTCCTCGGCCTCTCCGTGCCTGTTCCTTCATCTGTAAAATGGCAGGTTAGTTGTGAGGATTAAAGGAGTGAATATATGCAAAGCACTTAGAACACTGACTGGCACAGGGTAAATGCTATGTAAGCATCCACCACCTCCAGCTACCAGCTGTCTCTCCCTCCTCTGAACCCTTGTAACTCTCATGAACGCCAAAGACAGGCTGGGATGACTTTCATGCTTTGGCATTTTTTGGCGTATACACGTTTTATCGCTCCTACTAGATTTAAGCAATTTGAGGGCAGGATGCTGTCGGATTCGGCCCACGCAGAGCTCATACAAAAGCAAGCGCTCCACAGCTGATTGTGGAATCAGTGAAGAAACCAATGAATTAGAACACAGCCTTGGGGTCCAGTTCTGAAGGGTAGAGGGCATGTGCTTCCCCCTCCCATGCAACTCCATGGCCGGGCCTTTTCACTATGCTGGTGTCCCTCTGCTTCTCTCCTCTTGTCCTGGCTACAGAGATCCCAAGAAGTGCACCCGTGCTCTGAAGAGGCAGACTGAGGCTGTAGGGGCCCGGCCGCCCCTCCGCACAATGCTTTGGCCGGTCAGCCAGCACCCGAGACCGCAGACCAGCCTGACAGGCCAGCAGAGTAAGTGCTCAAAAGCATGTGGGAGTGTGACGTAAGAAAGTGTTCCCCCCACTACTGTCTGAAAGCCCACCCTTGCTCTCCAGGCATCCTCTGCGACAGCTCAAAGACGATTAGCATAGGAAGTCATTAGCTACGAGGCTTTCTGCAGCTCAGAGTAGGAAAAGTGATCAAGGGCCCAAGGGACTGAGATGGGGAGGAGGAAAGGAGGCAAATTCTGGAGCCTGGGAAACAGAGGATTGCTCTCTCTCCTCTCCAGGGTCCTGGTAGTTAGGGTCTGGCTCACAGGGTATCAGAGGGGAAGGAGCTCCAGAGGTCCTCAGTATCCAACCCTCCTAGGGAAATGACCAGAGGGGGCAGACCACACTGCTCACATCTGTCCCAGGCTCATTCCTCACCCCTGTCTTCCCATCCTCTTCCCAACCCCCTCCACTGATGTTCAACACATGTGCCGTTCTTCCGGGAGGCCACCTGGCACAGCTGCCCAAACTTGGGCTTTGGGAACAATCAGACCTGATTTCAGATGAGGACTCTCTCAATTATTGTCCATGTGATGCTGGCCAAGTTCCCTAACCTCTCTGGGCTTCAACTTCCAATATTACTAACGTTACTATGCCAACAACACTAATTTCACAATATTGTTGAAATTGACGAGGGCTAATTACATTGTCTCCAATGGTGCCTAGTACATAGTAAGTGTTCAGCAAATTATTATTGGGGGGATACAGTTCCAGGTCTAGTCATACCGTACAATCCCTTTCCCTCTGTTTTCAGCCAGCTGAAAGCCAGCCAGAGTCACGACAAGGCATCAGGAGATCTGGGGTGGGCAGGACAGTCCTTCCTGTTCTCTGGGTGACCTGTCAGGGAGAGTTACAGGCTGAGTGCTGAACCGAACCTCGTGTCTGTATGTGTGTTGTAGGCAAGGGCATTTGCTAATCAGACCAAGCCATCCTCCTGCCCTGAACCCTCTAGATGAGCTGTTTGTCTCCCCTCCCCCTCAATCCCTACTTGCTTTTCTCCAGTAAAGACCTTGGAGTCTGAGTAGACAGATAGGTTGAATGCTTGATTGGGGAAAGAAACATTGCAAGAGTGACATCAGTAACAAACAAGAACAATAGCAAATTTTTGAGGGCAGACTGTTTGGTAAGTTGTATGCCCATTACTTCATTATCACAACCCTTAGAGAAAGGTACTCTTATTATTCCCATTTTATAGATAAAGAAACAGGCTCAGACAGATCCAAAAACTTGTCCAGGGTCACACGGTTAACAAGTAGGGACATCGGATTTGAATTAGTCTGACTCCAGGGTCCATCTACCATGAACCCAATACCTTACCAGATGCCTTAAATAATTTCTAATCCTCACAACAACCTTATGAGCTGGATATTGCTTTTTTTTTACTACTAAGAAAACAAAGTTAGAGAGGATAAATGACTTGCCCAAGGTCATACAGCTGGGAGCCGTGAAGCCAGCATCCAAATCTGAAGCCTATATATTTTCTCCATTCCACTCTACCCTAGAGCCTCTGATTCGGCAGAGCTTGGAAGGGGGACTCTGAAGAGAAGGGAAACTGATCCTGATAAACACCTAGTATATTGTTGATGTTTTTACACAAGCACCTCATTTAATCCTCACAACCACTCCATTAAGAGGGTATAATTAGCTCCAAGGAGAAAATCAAGCTCAGAGAGTGCAGTGACTTTCCCAAGATCATACAGCTACAAGCAGTAAAATGAGGAATCATCTTCACTACTGGCTCCAGAGGCCTTGCTGTTTCTACTGGAGTGTACCATCTACAACGCCCCCTCTGCAGGCTTTGTGACTGCACTTTGTTCCCAACCCAAGGCTCCCTCTGTGTTTCAGGAGACTCACCTCTAAGGATGGCATCACAGGGCTCCTTGCCCTCTGCCTTCCGCTTTGGGTTAGATGAACAGGAAGCTTCGGGAGGAGATCAGAAGCCATCCAAGAAAGATCAGGGTATTTGCTCCGCTTGCTCTCTCCCTCCCTTGCTTTGAAGCTACAGCTCCCCCTCCTCGCATGGCTCCAGCTCTCCCTGGGTCCCCAAGAACACTATTTCAGGCCTGGGGGTGGGAAGAGCTTCCTGCTGTTGCTCGTCTCCAGCTGCCTCAACATTCCTTGTTGAGTCCCTTAATGCTGTCACACCCCTGCAGATGGTCCCTTCATCCCTTACTTTCATCATCCCAGTTAAGTGTCTCTGTTTCCTGCTGGGGCCTGACCAAGTCTCCTAATGTCCATCTGAGGCTGCTCCTCTTGGTCTACTTGGAAGGAAGGCCAATGGCTTCTTTGCGGGTCAGATAGATCCAGGGCTTTCCCAGACGAATTAGTGATGGGCAGGACAGTGGGCAGGCCCTGGAGGCAGGCTCCTGATACTGTCCTTGCTTCTGTCCATCTGGAACTGCAGCTTGGGGCAGCTCAGCCTTTCCACTTCCTCATCGTTAGTATGTGGGCTTCAACTAGATGTTCTCTCTTAACTGGAGGGTAAAGGACTTGCCGATCCTGCACAGCAAGGCAATGATGTGAGGACGAGAACTCCTGGCTTTTAAATCAGTTACTGGTTCTCTGCTTTACTCTGCAGTGTTTCCCTTCACAGCTCAATAACTATTTCACCAGTGGTCACTCAAAATAATCACCCCCTCCATGCCATACCAGACAGCTTAGGTCCTGAAAACAGTCACAGCTCTTTGACTTATTCTGCCACTTTGCCTTCCCAGGTCCCTAGCCTCTGGCTTTCCTCACATGGGAGAGCTGGTTAAAAGTCAACATTCCCGGAACTGAATGGGGAGAAGCCTGGGGAGAAGGGAAGAAGCCTGATCTCTCCCCAGCGGTGTGTGTACCAAGAGAAGATGAATGTGGTGCTCTGGGAGTTCAGCTATCTCCCGGGAGAGAAATGCATCCGTTGATTACATTTCCGTTCTGAAAAACATGGTCCTTGGAATAGTGCTTAGCTGATCCTGGCACTGGGCTGTGAAAGCTAAATTGTCTCTGCCCCCAACTCATCCCTCCCACATGGTGGATTTGGAGAAAGAGCTGGATTTGGAGAGGTTGAGGAGGAAGGGGGGCCCAGGACATGGCAGGGGCTGGAGGTAGAGCATGTGAAGACATGGTGGTGTGGGGTTATGCCCCTGGCACTCCTGTGGGGCAAATAGAAGGGCCTGCGCGGGACTGCACAGGGGCTTAAGAGGTGTGCACAAAGGCAGAGCCCTCTCGGCCCAGGCACCGTCCATGGAAGGCAATGTCGATTCAGCATTGCCCCTCTGCTTCCCACTCAGAACAAACATTCTTTCCTGTTTACACATTAGGGGGTCATGTCTGGAGGAGGTGGAGAGGAGAGCCCCCTGCAGCTCCTCTAGGAAGCTCCTGGGAGGGAGTGATAGGGAACAGACAAGACCAGGGCCAGAGAGCATGGGAGGAGAGAGGATCCATCCATGTTGAGTCCCGGGGGAGGAGGGCTGCACTGCAGACAGCTGGCAGTGCCAGAAGCTGGGGGCAGAGGGCACATGGCAGGAGACAGGAGGAGGAGCTACACTTCACGTCTAAGAGAAGGAGGTACTGGTCCTCTGTTTCCCTTTGGGCTTTTGTTGTTTAACTGAGTGATTCCTGGCCCCGGGGCAACACAGAGCATTTCTCTGACATGCACTAGAGATGTGACTTAATTGCCTTCAGATTCTGCTTGGGGTTTTTCCCTCTGAATTTCACCAAATGGTCCAGGTTTACCCTGACTGCCATTTTAGTGTGTTTTATTTTCTCTACCACCTAATGTCCCAGAGGTCCCCAGAAGCTGCACACCTTTCTGTAAGCCCCAGAGTGAGCCTCCCTCTGAAAGTCTGGACCAGGCCCGGTAGGATCTGCTCATGGGCTGTGATTTGGGCACCTTGCCCCCTCCCCTGCCCACATGCCCTCCTTCCTAGAGCACACAGACTCTCAGGCAGTGTCTGAGATGCCATAATATGGAAAGAGCTAATTCCTTGGAAGAAAATGTAGGCTCCTCTTTGGGCCTTGGATTTAAAATGCAGACTCGAGGTAGGGTAAACTGCCTTGCGGTTTAGGGTGAATTTATCAGTTAGCTTTTATCCTCTAAGAGAGACTGATCTGACAGTACCTGGTATCACCTGGAACTGCTCCACCTCTGAACGCTTGACTTCAAACATGCCACTCTCTGGGTACAAATCTTCTGTCCTTTCAGCTTTTCCCTAAACCCCTCATTCTTCCTCAAGACCTTCAGCTCTCAACCCCTCTGAGTCTGTCAGCTCCTCCTGACCTCACCCCTTCCCTGACTAGGTCTCCGCTCCTTGATTGGCCATTTGACCCAGCCTCTTCTATTCTTTTTTTTTTTTGAATTTTATTTTATTTATTTTTTTATACAGCAGGTTCTTATTAGTTATCCATTTCATACATATTAGTGTATACTTGTCGATCCCAATCTCCCAGTTCATCCCACCACCACCACCACTACTTCCCCCCCCCCTTGGTGTCCATACGTTTGTTCTCTACATCTGTGTCTCTATTTCTGCCTTGCAAACTGGTTCATCTGTACCATTTTTCTAGGTTCCATATATATGCGTTAATATACGATATTTGCTTTTCTCTTTCTTACTTCACTCTGTATGACAGTCTCTAGATCCATCCACGTCTCTACAAATGACCCAATATCGTTCCTTTTTATGGCTGAGTAATATTCCATTGTATATATGTACCACATCTTCTTTATCCATTCGTCTCTCGATGGGCATTTAGGTTGCTTCCACGACCTGGCTATTGTAAATAGTGCTACAATGAACATTGCGGTGCATGTGTCTTTTTGAATTATGGTTTTCTCTGGGTATATGCCCAGTAATGGGATTGCTGGATCATATGGTAATTCTATTTTTAGTTTTTTAAGGAAGCTCCATATTGTTCTCCATAGTGACTGTATCAATTTTCATTCCCAACAACAGTACAAGAGGGTTCCCTTTTCTCCACACTCTCTCCAGCATTTGTTGTTTGTAGATCTTCTGATGATGCCCATTCTAACTGGTGTGAGGTGATACCCCATTGTAGTTTTGATTTGCATTTCTCTAATAATAAGTGATGTTGAGCAGCTTTTCATGTGCTTCTTGGCCATCTCTATGTCTTCTTTGGAGAAATGTCTATTTAGGTCTTCTGCCCATTTTTGGATTGGGATGTTTTTTTAATAATGAGCTGCATGAGCTGTTTATATATTTTGGAGATTAATCCTTTGTCCATTGATTCATTTGCAAATATTTTCTCCCATTCTGAGGGTTGTCTTTTCGTCTTGTTTGTAGTTTCCTTTGCTGTGCAAAAGCTTTTAAGTTTCATTAGGTCCCATTGGTTTATTTTTGTTTTCATTTCCATTACTCTAGGAAGTGGATCAAAAAAGATCTTGCTGTGATTTACGTCAAAGAGTGTTCTTCCTCTAAGAGTTTTATAGTGTCCGGTCTTACATTTAGGTCTCTAATCCATTTTGAGTTTATTTTTGTGTATAATGTTAGAGAGTGTTCTAATTTCATTCTTTTACATGTAGGTGTCCAGTTTTCCCAGCACCACTTATTGAAGAGACTGCCTTTTCTCCATTGTATATCCTTGCCTCCTTTGTCATAGATTAGTTGACCATAGGTGCGTGGGTTTATCTCAGGGCTTTCTATCCTGTTCCATTGATCTATATTTCTGTTTTTGTGCCAGTACCATATTGTCTTGATTACTGCAGCTTTGTAGTATAGTCTGAAGTCAGGGAGTCTGATTCCTCCAGCTCCATTTTTTTCCCTCAAGACTGCTTTGGCTATTCGGGGTCTTTTGTGTCTCCTTACAAATTTTAAGAATTTTTGTTCTAGTTCTGTAAAAAATGCCATTGGTAATTTGATAGGGATTGCATTGAATCTGTAGATTGCTTTGGGTAGTATAGTCATTTCACAATATTGATTCTTCCAATCCAAGAACATGGTATATCTCTCCATCTGTTTGTGTCATCTTTGATCCTTTCATCAGTGTCTTATAGTTTTCTGAGTACAGGTCTTTTACCTCCTTAGGTAGGTTTATTCCTAGGTATTTTATTCTTTTTGTTGCAATGGTGTATGGGATTGTTTCCTTAATTTCTCTTTCTGATCTTTTGTTGTTAGTGTAAAGGAATGCAAGAGATTTCTGTGCATTAATTTTGTATCCTGCAACTTTATCAGATTCATTGATTAGCTCTAGTAGTTTTCTGGTGGCATCTTTAGGATTCTCTATGTATAGTATCAGGTCATTTGCAAACAGTGACAGTTTTACTTCTTCTTTTCCAATTTGTATTCCTTTTATTTCTTTTTCTTCTCTGATTGCTGTGGCTATGACCCAGCCTCTCGTAATCTGGCCCTGTGTTAGTGTCCTAGGGCTGCTGTAACAAAGTACCATAAGCTGGGGGGGATAATAGGGGAGGTGTCTTAAAACAATGGGAAACTTATTGTCTCACAGTTCTAGAGGCCAGAAGTCCAAAATCATTGTGTTGGCAGTGCCGCGCTCCCTCTGAAGGCTCTAGGGGAAAATCTTTCCTTGCCTCCTCCAGCTCCTGGTGGTTCCTGGTGTCTCTTAGCTTGTAGCAGCATAACTCCAGTTTCTGCCTCATCTTCACATGGCCTTCTTCCATGTGCATCCTTTTCTGTCTCTTATAATGACACCAGTCATTGGATTTAGGGCCCACTCTAATCTAGTATGACCTCATCTCAATTCTTACCTAATTGCATCTGCAAAGACCCTATATCTGGAACCAGACTTCAGAGAGATAATGGAGCTCAGTGAGCAGGAACTCCCTCGACCTCCAGCCCTAGGGCCCTAAAAATTATCCATCTTTTCACCTTTCCCACCTTCCTTCCACACATTTAAGGCTCTAGGCATCCCTCCTCTTCTTGGAGGTTCATTCAGATCTTTACAACACTTGCCTGGCCTACGGTAAATTATCCTGACTATATTTTTCTGCTTCCACATTCATCCCACTCTTATCTCTCCTCTCATTCCACTCTGCTGCTTAAAAGCTATTCATTCATTCATTCATTCACTTATTTATTAAGCACCTACTATCTGCCAGCCATTATGTTAGCTCCGGCCACCACTCTGGCCTCATTTGCTGCAACCAATGAAATCATTGCCAGAAAGAGCTTTCCATGGCTTTGCCATAGGATAAAGTTCACTTTCTTAGGTTGTGGATAACGCCCTTAATATGTGACCCCACCTACCCTTGACCTCTGTCTCCCATAGCTCACACATCTAGCCAGGCCAAACCACAGTCTTATACTTGCACACCATGGTGTTTTCCTCTGATTGAAATGCCTCTGCCTCCTGTCTGCCTGGAAAGCTAGTCATCTCCAAAGATTCTGTGCTAATGTTACCACCTCCCAAGAGCCTTCCTGGACAATCCTGTCCTGGACCCCCTATTTTTTGCCACATAAAACTCTTACTGCATGAATCATACTGCCTTTTGATGATTTGAGAGACATGTTTCTCTCTTTTCCCTTGGAGTCCAGGACAATATTTTATTCATTTTTATATCCTCTGTATCTGGAATATGTTTTAATAAATGTTTAAGTTTTTCATAAAAGAGATGGTGGAAGTCTCAATTCAGCTGAGCGCTGAATCTGCATAAAAGAGTTAGAACCTCCCCATCTCACCCCACCCCCTGCACCTGACCCCACTGTGCGTTCTCCTTGGCTTCCCACTGCCAAGGGGGCTCCACTGGGTTAACGGGGTTGAATTGTGTCCCCCCAAATTCATATGTTGAAGTCCTAACTCTCAGTATCTAGAATATGACTTTATTTAGAAATAGTCTTTGCAGATGTAATCAGTTAAGATGAGGTCATACTGGAGTAGGGTGGGCCCCTAATCCAATGTGACAGGTGACTCTACAAAAAGGAGACATTTGGACATAAACACACACACAGGGAGAATGCCTTATGGAGTTGAAGGTGACGCTGGCATCTGCCATACCACACCAAAGATTGCCAGCAAACCACCAGAAGCTAGGCGAGAGGCATGGAACAGACCCTCCCTGTTCCATGCCTCAGAACCAACCCTGAGGTGGCCCTGATCTCGGACTTCTAGCCTCCAGAACTGTGAGAAGATAAATTTCTATTATTTAAGCCACTCTGTTTACGGCATTTTGTTACCCCAGACCTAGGAATCTAACACAGGAGATAAAAGTGCTCAGAGAAAACACTGCCTTTGATTTCCACAGCACAGCCCTTCATCTTTCATACCCATGTGCCATTTGATCCCCCATAAACCTGTGAGGTGGTGTCCTTGGTTATTACTCTCCCCACCTTCAGATAAAAAAACTGAGGCTCAAGAGGGGCAAAGCCATTTGGCTTACAGTTTTCCGTGGGTTTTTTTTTTTTTTTTTTATGGGCAGAAACAGACTTCAGTTTTGGTCTCTTTCCACTACTACATCAGGCTGCCTTAAGGCAGCTTTGAAATGTCCAAAATATTATGTGATTTGTGAAGTTGTTATCATTATTCATGAATAACAACATGCGGTTAGTCTTCTCCAGGAGAGCCCGGCCTTCAAGGCTCAAGCCTGTTGTACTCACAAAACAGCTCCATAGATCCTGTAGGACCTCTTTCAAGGCCCCCAAGAGCAGGGGACTGTTGACCCATCCGAGCTCCTAGATCCACTGTGTGCCCACCCTGCCCCAAGCTGAGGATCTGGGGAAGGCATTCACCCAGGCTACACTTGCTCTCCCCACCCTGGCCAGAGGAGCTTCCCCAAAGAGTGGCCATTTCTCTCTTCTGAAGAAGGAGTTCTGGAGACCAGCCCAGGCCTGCTCTTATACCTCAGGGTCACATCTCACCCAGACACCCCCCAGCCATTCTCTTAGGCCCAGTGACCCTCCCCCAATGGGATTTCCTTCTTAAAGCTGCCATCACCCACTCTCATGCCCAAGACTCTCCTACTCACTCCACCCTGGCTGCAAGGGAGCCAGACTCCCCAGTGACTCCTTCCTCTTGTTACCGAACTGGACTCCCGTCCACTCGCCCCAGTGTAGGAAAGCCAATCTACTGACCCCGCAGTTGTGGTGAAGGAAAGTACGGCATTTTTTTATTGTAGGGCACCAAGCAAGGGAAACAGGCAGCTACTGCTCAAAAGACCCGAGCTCCCCAGTGACTTTCCAGCAAGAGTTTTTAAAGGCAGCATTAGTGGTGAGGGTTGCAGGGCACATGATCAGCTCCTGGACATTTTTCTGATTGGGTTGGTGGTGAGGTAACAGAGTGATGCTTTGGGAATCTGAATCATCAACCTTTTGGTTCCAACTAGTCTGGGGTCTACGTGCTGGTGGTTAGCATGTAGTCACCATCCTCCACCAGCTAGGGGTCTTAGTTTCTGCAGGACAACTCAAAGATATGCACCAGATCGTTATGTATATTCCTTGAGGCGGAACTAGGAGTCCTATGACTCTATTGTTCTAATTCTTAACTGCTTGAGCCTGCTCTTTGGAACTTGGGGAAGGTCAAACAAGAAGCAGGGGACAGCCATGGAGGGGCTTATAGCCAGGAAGGCCCCACAGGGTCTTGCTCAGTTTCAGTCCCCCCTTTTCTTTTTTTTTTTTTTTTGCGGTAGGCGGGCCTCTCAGTGTTGTGGCCTCTCCCGTTGCGGAGCACAGGCTCTGGACGCGCAGGCTCAGCGGCCATGGCTCACGGGCCCAGCCGCTCCGCGGCATGTGGGATCTTCCCGGACCGGGGCACGAACCCGTGTCCCCTGCATCTGCAGGTGGACTCTCAACCACTGCGCCACCAGGGAAGCCCCCCCACTTTTCTTTGATGCTCCTCAATGCTGAGGGGAAGAGGGGTGGGATAAGAAAGAAAATAAAGCTTTGGATAGAGAGGTTAATCATAAGCTCCTCAGGGGAACTCGGTTTTAGGGGGACTGGGTTTCACTTTCTGTCCCTAAAGACAGGCACACAAGCCATTTTCCTCTTTTACTGTGGATCACTGCACGGAAATAGAGGGTGAATGATTAACAACTATGGGTATGTTCCAAAGCTTTAAAAAATTTTCCTGACACCCAACTGGACCTCTGATTTTCTTGCTGGAGTGACAACAGCAAACAGTACTTGGAATCTTGGTTTTAGTCCTTGGCATGCGTCCCATCAAACCCATTTTTTAATGAAGAGAGAAGGAAGATGCCATCAAGGTAGACTGCTAGCTGCCAGCCAGGACTACTCCAATGGCCACCGTGGAGGCATGTGATTTCTGGGGCTTTCAAGATTGGGTTGTAGGGGAGCAGAATTTGCCACCATAAAACATGTTTCTTTGCCATTTTGTTTTAAGCTGTTGATTTTCTGAGAAACAGCAGACACGGGAAGGGCTCTGAAAACCAAGTAGGAATTGGCCTTTTGTAAGAAACATTTATATGTATAAGGGAAATCTCCATTTGTAAGGATGTTTCCTTCTGTACACTTAGAAGAGGAGGATGACCAAATCTCTAGAAACTCTTGGGCTTCCCTGGTGGCACAGTGGTTGAGAGTCCGCCTGCCGATGCAGGGGACGCGGGTTCGTGCCCCGGTCCGGGAAGATCCCACATGCCACGGAGCGGCTGGGCCCGTGAGCCATGGCCGCTGGGCCTGCGCGTCCGGAGCCTGTGCTCCGGAACGGGAGAGGCCACAACGGTGAGAGGCCCGCGTACCGCAAAAAAAAAAAAAAAAAATCTCTAGAAACTCTCATCAGTGGAGAAAGCTATGACTTAAATCTGCATAACAACCTTTCCCTTGTTTACTGTGCTTTTCCTGGTAACCTCCCATAACTGACTCTCACCACCCTCAACATCCTCTTTTATTTTTAGCTGAGGATGATATTAAAGGTGAGGGCTTTGGCCATTTTGGTGAGTTAACTCAGCTTTCCTGGGTCTCTTTCATGTATACATGTTATTAAACTTTGCTTGATCTCCTCCTGTCACTCTGTCTCATGTCAATTGAATTCTTAGGCCAGCCAGAAGAACCTAGAAGGGAGGAGGAAAATCTCTTCCAATTTCCCTGACAATCGGCAACGAAGGTGGAATGCAACTTTACAGGCTGTGTTGCAGGAAAGAAAGTGGGGCCAGAGAGGATGGTCACATCCCAGGTCTCAGGCAAGTCCTTGGAACGGCCACCGAGTGTGGGTTCTTGGCTTTGCGCAGGAAAGAATTCAAGAGCGAGCCATGATAAAGTAAAAGAAGGTTTATTCAGGGAGATACACACTCCATAGACAGAATGTGGGCTACCTCAGAAGGCAAGCGGCATCAGGGTCTGGGGTTGTTAGTTTTTATAAGGGTGGGTAATTTCATAGGCTAATGAATGGGAGGAGTATTCCAGCTATTTTGGGGAAGGGGTGGGGATTTCCAGGAATTGGACCACCGCCATTTTTTGACCTTTTATAGTCGGCCTTGGAACTGTCATAGCACCTGTGGGTGTGTCATTTAGCTTCCTGATGTGTTACAATACTGAGGCTCAAGGTCTAGTGGAAGTCGACTCATCTGCCACCTTGGACCTGGTTGGTTTTAACCAGTTTATGTCGTGTCTTCAATGGCTATGTCATTCTTTTAAAGGCTGTGCCCTGCCCCTTCCTATCTCAGCCGGACACTACACGCCCCAAAGCTGCTGCAGTTAAGAAATCCTAGGACACCTAACAAAAGCCGGCAGTAGGTAAGAATTCTTACCATGTCAATCAGTCTCCCGGATCTCTGCCTGCAGGGTCTGTTGAAAATAAGAGTGGCAAGAGTTTTTCTCTTTTTAAAATTAGATTAGTGGAAGAAAATATTTGTAGGGCCAGTTCCTTGGACTCTTGGTTTGAAATCTGATAGAGTACCCTTGGTTTGTTGATTCTCCTCCTCCCAGAGATGGTCACTGTCTTTTTGTGTCCTTTGTCATAAAGAGGAAAACCATAGGTCTGATTAGGTTTTCCTTTCATCTTGTTATATGTCCTGGGAACTTGACTTGTTGACCAGTGAGGATATTATTCTCTCTGGTCTCCGCCATCTGGCAGGTGTACCTATTGGTGTGCATTTGGCAGTCAGTTGAATAGACTGGGATTCTGAGCTGACTGTTCTTTGTTCAACCATGTCAGCTCTCAGGGGAGTTTGTCACAAGGGATCTCAGTCCATAAGGGGCCTTTGTGGTCTCAACCTTTGTTGTTTCCACTTGTACATGGAAGGTCTTTACTGTCTTAGACTATCCTTGGGAATGAACTTTCTGGATCTTACGAGGGCTGCATCCTTTGCACTCTCTTGTGGGATGCCTCTTATGTCCTTGGTTAAGCCATAAAAAGGCTTATTGGTTTGAGTAGCTATTAAGATACTACTTGTCAGTGGCCAGACAATGGATTCTTTGAATTGGAAAGACTTCTAAATTGTCAAAATTTTAGAGAGTGATCATCTTAACCAATTGTACCTATTTTAATTGTTATGCAAAAGCCCCTAAAGGCTTCAAATTTTCAAAATAGCTTCATTGAAGGATTTGTTGTAGAAAGCTAATGAAAGATTAAAGATATAATAGGTACCTAAAACAAAAAAACTATAAGACTGATGTAACTACTGCTCCCCTCCATCCTCCTTTGTGTACTCATTCTAGTAATTCTCTGTCTGAACTGCCTTTCCGCTTTGAAGACTATTGAAAGGGTACCTTTAGAAATGGGATCATCTGAGGCTGTAGGTGATTCTCTTCAGGTCAAAGGCTAAACTGAGGACCATAGTTAAAGTCTTAAACCCAGGGAAGATCCTCAAAAATTTCTGTAAATGGATTACCAAGATGAGTGGCCACGGGTTTATCATTTAGGTGGCCACCCAATTCTTTGAGGAATTAAAAACAGCTGTCCTTGATTTTACAAATCTAGTCTTTACAGGACCAGAGGTGTGGCTCCAGAAACAATTTAAAGCCCACTATCCTTTTTACCACTCCCAAAACCTCCCCTGTTTATCTTAAGAGGCTTGTAAGTATTCAAGAAAAAAAAAAAAAATCTGGCCTTATGGGAACAAAAGTCCTCCTAGGAGGAACTTCTATTTCTCTCCCTGTACCTTTGAGATGTAAATGTTCTACCTGGTCTTCTCCAGGAACTCTTATTTAGGCCAGCTCTTTAAAATGCAAATTTCAGGAAGGTAATTCTTATCAAAAGAAACAACAAAAGGGGGATGTGTTATTGAAACTTGACTTGTCAAGGACAAATATAAATCTTATGTCTTCTCCATAAATGTTAGTAAAGAGGGTTTAAAAATCTAAACAGATGACCTTGATTTGTTCCATCTTCCAGAAATCCAACTTGAATTCAACCTCTATTGTAACTGATGGGTTTTGTATTATTGTATCTGATTCATGGCTGAAATTCTGGAATGGGACTGTGTGGTTTCTTTGCATCTGTTTGTGTGTTTGTATGTGTCTATATACATGTCTATGTACATGTGCTATAGATGTGTGGTAATTTATACCTGCAGATGGTATTGCCAAAATTAATTTGTAAAAGAGCTCTATTTTGTTGGCTTAAAGAAAATTAAGTGCCTATATAAATTCTCAGAAATATAAGAGAAACTAACCCAAATGAATTCCAGCTTCATGTGATCTGGGAACATATTAAAGCTAGTTTAAGTTTCTTGGTTCAAGGCAGACATGTCTTTAGAGTCATCAACATGAAGTATAGTACTTTTATTGTACCTAGGTTTACTGGAAGTCAGATAAGATCATGTTACCTCTGTTACAAAATTTGTCAGGAAGAAAAATAGCTTGGGATGATGGTTGACTTTGTCTAATGTCTCATGAAGTTTTTATGGGTAATCTAAACATAATTGTTGGGAAGAAATAAAATAAATAAATGTAAATGGGTTAAGAGTTTTTAGGTGAATTCTTTAAGAATAATTATGTTTTATGGTATGTCTACTTAAAAATAGTTTCTTCTCTTTTTGGTAACTTAAAACTTTAGCGTTTGCTAAGTTAAATGATGGAAATTTGTTGAATGCCTAGATCATTTCCAAATAAGATAAAATACTGAAACATTAATTGCTAAATAAGTCTAAGTGTACCTATTTTTGCCTTATTATAGAAAAACTAAAGATGTTTGGGTTTATTGGAAACATGTCTTGTACCACACTGGAAAAAATATGCTATTGAGGAATGTATGTTTTTAGAAATTATGAGACATATTCATATTGTCAATCAAGAAAAAATGCAAGTATAGCAGCTTACAATTGCTTACTTCTTAGTTTTCACTAGAAATTAATGGTTCTAAGGGTTAAAAATTCTAATTAGTGTATGTAATTAAAAGTACTAATTAATAAGAAAACATTCATATACAAGGAAAAAAAGGTAAAAGGAATGGAAATGCATTTTGTTAAGGGAAAAGAAAGTTTGTCCTATAGAGAGACTAATTAAAAAAAGAGAGAAAGGGAAAGCACAGGACAAAATCAGAAGGTAAAAAAGGAAGTTATAGAAGGTTTGTGAAAAAGGAACCCTGAGGAAAAAGTCAAGCTGGTTAAGACTGGAATGAATTTAATTGAGTGAGTGAATTTTTTTTTTTCCTTTTTTATTTTTGGCCATGCTGCACAGCACATGGGATCTTAGTTCCCTGACCTGTGCCCCCTGCCGTGGAAGTGCTGAGCCCTAACCACTGGACTGCCAGGAAATTCCCGAGTGAGTGAATTTTAAAATCAAAAGTAAGCTGGTGCAAAGCTGGAATTTTATTTTCTCTGTTGAGAGGACAAAGTTTTCTTGAACTATTGATCTGCCTTTGATAACAGATTGTAAAAGCTTCTTTACCTTTTAAGTAATCTGCTGTAACTTTCTGTACTTGCCTTTGAAATCTTTTGTCACTTGGTTGAATAGATAGCTAAGGATTGTTTAACAGTGACCTATGATCCTACTCGACCAAGTATTTTAAAACATTTTTGATATGTTTGACAAACTTTGAAGAAATCAAATTTTAAATGAAGCGTTATTGACCTGGAAATAATTTTGAGTTTTTATAGAGGGTCCCTGGAACACCTCAAGAGATCTGTTTTCTCTCCCTATTAAAGAGATATTAACTAATTAGGCTTATTTGATATGTTAAATTACATGGGAAGCATTGTCAAATGAATGATAATAAACCATCTTCGGTTATATTGTATGGGTAAATTTTATCAACATAAATGTTTTAGAAATTATATGAAATTTCTAAAATTCTTATGTCCTAGTTTAATGCTATCAGTCATAATTCTAGTTGTTATCTTAAAATGTTACATATCAGAGACAACCAAATTTCTTTGTCAACTGCATTATAATCAGATCTTTAACCATGCCATTTTAAGTCTTTTATTCAAGCCAAACTGAGGACTATAGCCCGGAGACAGATTCAAGAAGCACTTGAATTGTGTTCTACCAGACTACAAAATGGAGGAGGCTTATATAGCCCCAAACTGCAAGACTTACATAAATTGTCAGAAATTAGGATTGGAGCTGGCAAGAAGTAACAGTGCTTGTTAAGCAAGGCTTGGCTGGGGTCTGAAATGATGCATAGTTACAAGGGGACACCTTGAGACCATAAGGTTGCAGCTGGCAGCTGCTAGCAGATATTGTTTTGACAACTGCTGGTGGTATCCTTAAGTCTGATACAGTTTAGAAAATTCAAGTTCTCAGTGATGCAGGAGCGTGTCTGAATCCACATCCACAATGGCTACTTGGCTTCATTTTGGATGCCTGAACAGCAGTTACTCCATTCTGATTCTTAAATGCATTATTTTCTTCATGGTTAAAGCAGATATATAACACATGTTTGACAGGCCATAGGACAGGCTGTTCTAGTTAGCATAAAGTTCAAGTCCAATCATGTATAAGCCAGAATGACTTCCCTTTAACCTCAATATGTGAAAATTTCTTCCATCAAGGCCTATGGACCCTTCTAGAATAAAGTTTCTAGTGTATTAAAAAAAAATACATAGGATTATATAGGAAGTCAATTCCTTTGAGATAGTTATCAAAAATACTTTAAATTTTTATCATATAATATATATACTTCATTACTATCAAACAGCGTGATCTAGCCTCAGATCTAATAACTAATGTAATTTTGCAATAGTGGTGAAATATATGCTATTTCAAGATATCTAAAACAACTGTAATGTTGAAAATGATTTCTATTGGTGACAAAGTCACAGGTATTGCTAATACTTCTGTAACTTGTTGCCTACATCCACGGTTGAAGTAAATGCTAAATTTTGGTTAGTGGTTAGTGAAAATAAAGATGTAATAGTTTTTTCCCATTCAAGTTCATGGAACCCAGGTTAAGATCCCCTGCCCTAGGTCTGTGCTTCTCAAACTTTCTTGTGCATATGAATCACCTGGGGATCTTGTTAAAACGTAGATTCTGATTCTGTAGGTCTGGGGTGGGCCTGAGGCTCTGCATTCTTTAAAATGTCCTGCGATGCTAGGCTGATGGTTCCCCAGGACAGGGACACACTCTGGGTATGATGCGCTAGATGATGGTTACCACCCAGAACCATTATCAGGAATTTGAGAGCAGAAGCATCAGTTGCTCTGGGCCTGAGGGTGGGAGGGTGGGGTCAGGGCCTCAAGTGATGCAGTGAATTATCACTTTATATATTCTCAGTATATCTCCTGAAGAGAATGCAGAGTATACTCTGCCTGGCAGAGCTTCAGGGAACCTGCAATCTCTTTAATGCTGGAGCCTGAACAGAAGACCTTTCACTTTACCTGGCAGAAACCAGGCTGGGCCAGTTAGATAAGACCTGACTAAAGGAATAACAAATGAAAATTAAATGCAGACAGTGAAACAGGACCATGCAACATGATTTCAAGATACCCTGCCCACTCAGGGATGGCCTTCAAAGACGGTCTTGTGCCTTCTCTCTGGCTGGACCTTTGGAAGTGAAAGCCCACAGAAGAGGCAGCAGTCATTATCCAAACATCCCCGGGGTTAGGTATGAATCTCTGAGTCAGATGCGGTGAGGCCTGGCCCCCTTACTACTAGTTTTGGAGGTCTGGAATTTTATTAAGGGAGATGGCAAGTTTTCCTGGTTCACTGGCCCTGCCCCCCTTCCTGGTTCCCAGATGCTCCAAAATGGTGGATGCCATCTTCAAACCTACCTTCCTGGAGCCCCACACCCACTGCCCCACTCCCCAGATGGGGAGATCCCTCTGCATAGACCTAGGGTCTACCTCCTGAGTTCTGGTCTGAGAATCTTCTTGGTCCTCCTGACGGCTTCTTTCATGACTTTCACCCTACTGGGGGAGAGCCTCTCTCTACCCACCCACCCAACCCACAGTCATGTTTGAACACAACACATTAAATTTAAATAACCAAGCAAGAGAATCACACATACAGTGCAAGGAGACCTAATGTGCACCAATCTTGACTTTGCATTTGTAATCTATACCTCTCTGAAGCCGTGGCTAAGAGCACGATCTTTGCAGCCACAGAGATCTGGGCTCCAAAAACACCACAGTCGAGCTGTATGACCTTAAGGAATTTGGTTAATTTCTCTGAGCTTCAGTGTGCTAATCTGCAAAATGGGGATAATAAAAATATCTACCTCACTGGATTGTTATATGGATTAAACAGAATGATGCTTGCAACCAGTACTCTGGCACACAGTAAATTCCCAATATTAGTTATCAATATGCTGTCCTCACCTCCCACAGCAAAGTAGTTATTTTCAACATTTAAGAAAATTGTTTCTATCAGGATGCGTATGATGCTTGTCACATAGTAGGTGCTTGATAAATGCTTTTTGAATAAATGAGGTAAGCATATTCGGTTTGGGAAAGCATCCCTTCAGGCTCCTGACTGATGAAAGTCACCATAAGAACTGTGCTATTGTGATCTATAATGAGAAATACATGTTTGGTCTTTGTCCCATTACCTGGCACAAAGCTACTCTTGGAATTTCCTGTGACAAGAGCAATACAGGTGTCTTCTGTTATGTTCATGGGGTGATTTTTGGAAAGCACCCGAGGAAAGGAGGCTGACTGCCAGGGAAGCCAGCCACGCTTGTGATTAGAGAGTTGAAACCTTCAGTCTCCTTGTCCCCCTCATCTGCAGGAAGGGGAGGAGAGGGGCTGGAGATTGAGTTCAATCACCAATGCCCAATGATTTAATCAAGCATGCCTATGTAATGAAACCTCCATAAAAATTCCAAAGGACAGGGTTTGGAGGGTGGTCCCCTCAGAGGGCATGGAAGCTCCGAGCCTTTCCGCACACATGGTGCTATGAATCTCTTCCATTTGGCTCTTCCTGAGTTGTATCATTTTACAAAAAATAAACCAGTCATCTAGTAAGTAAAATGTTTCTCTGAGTTCTGTGAGCCACTCTAGCAAATTAATTGAATTCAAGGAGGGGGGTTGTTGGAACCTCCAATCTATAGCAGTGTGGTCACAAATACAGGTGACAACCCAGACTTCTGATTGGCCTCTGAAGTGGGAGCTCAGGGGCAGTCTCGTGGGACTGAGCCCTTCTCGTGTGGGATCTGATCCCATCTCCAGGTAAATAGGGTCAGAATTGAGTTAAACTGTGGGAAACCAAGCTGGTGTCTGAGAATTGCTTGGACGTGTGGGAAACTCCACCCCCCCACACATTGGAATTGGTGTCAGAATCATAAGGACACAGTCCATTCCAATACATGATTGAGATAACAACACTTTATGGTCTCCCTTGATCCTCACACCTTGTGAGATCATTGATATCCCCATTTTGTCTCAAGGAAACCAAGCCTCATGGAGGTTTAGTTGCCCAAAGTAACACAGCTAGCAAATGGCTGAGCTAAGCCTCAAACAGACACCCAAGAGCACCCTGAAACAACATAAAAATTCTGTCTGAGAGAGGGTGGCAAGGACTCTTTGTACCTAGGTGCTATAGAAAGATATTCCCAGAACCTGGAGCTTAAGTCATTTTCAAGAAAGTAAAACAGCTAAAATTAACAAAAAAGGGGATACATTTAGCCATTTATAGAAAAAATCCATTCTAAATGATGCTTTGTAGATGTGTAATGAAGAGATTGGGAAATACTCAAGACCAAAAAATGTGACCAGGACTGAAATGTAGCTAAAGAGACTTGCAGCCCAATCAATAGTGCTGGAGCTGACCGAAAGAGGGGTATGCTAACTGAAGGTGTGATCTGCCTAGAGCCCTGGAAAGGGGGCAGTCAGTGTGGCTCCAGTTGCACCTTAAAGAGACACTGGCTCTGGATAGAGAGACTGCTGTGGGCCCGGCATAGTTCAATACAATTTTCTAATGCCTTGACAAAATGTCTCTTTGCTCTGCACTTACTAAGCAACCTTCTTTTTTTTTCCCCCTTCCATTTTTATTGAGATATAATCGACACATAGCACTGTATAAGTTCAAGGTGCACTGCATGATGATTTGACTTACATATATCATGAAATGATTACCACAATAAATCTAGTGAACATCCATCATCACATACAGATACAAAAGAAAAGAAAAAAATTTTATTTCCCTTGTGATGAGAACTCTTAGGATCCACTCTAATTTTCATACAGAACATACAGCAGTGTCAATTATATTATCACGTTGTTATATCCTAGTACTTATTTGTCTTTTTTTTTTTTTAGAGTTCCCTGTGCTATACAGCAGGTTCTCATTAGTTATCTATTTTATACATAGTAGTGTATATAGTTTTCTGGGTTAGCTTGATACTAGAAAGGGGATACTTGGTAGGAATGTCATCCTGTTTTACATTTGCCTTGAGTTTCTGTCTCTTAGGAATTTAATGATTGCGAGTCAATCCCTATTGAGCTCTGTTCCCTGTTTTTTTTTTTTTTGGTTTTATTTTTGTTTGTTTTTTTTTGCGGTACGCGGGCCTCTCACTGCTGTGGCCTCTCCCGTTACGGAGCACAGGCTCCGGACGCGCAGGCTCAGCGGCCATGGCTCACGGGCCCAGCCGCTCCGTGGCATGTGGGATCCCCCTGGACTGGGGCACGAACCCGCGTCCCCTGCATCGGCAGGCGGACTCTCAACCACTGTGCCACCAGGGAAGCCCTGTTCCCTGGTTTTATACTAGCCTCAAGTTCATCAGTGTCTTAGGAATTTACTGATAGTAAGTCAATGCCTCTAGAGCTTGAACAACTACAAACATGCTTATAAATTTATTATCTGGAACTGCAAAGCAAAGCAACAGCCACCCTCTGGTCCACAGCAACCCTGCTAAGGTGCCTCTGCCCTGGGAGACTCTCCCACCCAACTTGCACACAAATCCTATCCCTCCTCCTTCAGCCTCTGGCCACATACCTGCAGAGTTGAGTGAGGGTCACAGGTCACTTCAGTGATGCTCTGCCAGAGTCCCCCCACCTGTGGCTGCACAGGGCTCCTTCAGCAGAACCGAGAGCTAAGGGAGGGCCAAAAGAACACAGACTTACTGGAAGAGAACAGTGTCACAGGCACTGAAGTACCCAAAGGCAGAGGGGAAACAAAGAAACGCTCTGATCTTTTTCCTATTTATGGTCAGACATGCGTGAGCCCTGCTCCTCCCCTTCCCCCCCCCCCCCAAAAAAAAAGGAAGCAGTGAGGCAACAGATGGAGTTAGAGTTTTGGAGACAAAGAAGAATTTGTAAATACTGGAGGCTGTCTCTCATGAAGGGAGAGAAGTCACACAGGTGGGGCAGGGTCCTTCAGCTCCACTCCAGGGATGACAGTTTCCTCTTATCTTTCTTCCCTCTGGGATTAGGGGAGTGATTGAGACATTTTACCATTTAATGTGGGCAGATGGCGTAATTAAGCTAAATCAAAAGGCATCTGCAGTGGCTGTGAGTGTGTGAATGACTCCGGGTGGGACCTGCCAGATGTGTTCTCACCCTCTGCTGGGTCTCCTGCTTGGTCCCAAGGCACTGGAGCGCAGCGTGCCATGCGTGACCCGCTTGGGAATTCAGGATCCTGACTTCGGAAGCAGGTTCCTCCTTCAGCCTCTGCCAGCGTAGCCTGGATGGGTCCCAGCTCGTGTTTGAAAAAGGCCTCTGGCTCTGTGGGCAACCTCCAGGTCTAGGGACAGAGGCCGCAAACAGAAGCTGGCATTGGTGGACCCTCCAGAGGCTTCTCCTGAGGTTTCTGGGCGCTCAGGCACCCAGGGATTGAAGCCAAGTCCGGACTGAAGCCAAGTTCCTGCCCTCGGGGAGTTTATAGTCAGGTGGGGATTCCAAACTCCGGGACCTTTACAGGCAAGGCTGAGAGATTCTAGTCCTTCTCCTAAATTTGACAAATGAACACACGGAGGCCTAGACTGGGAAAGTAACTGGCTGACAGCGAGCAGCATAAGAGGCGTAAGAAGCAGCTCCCAGCTCCCGTGCTGTGAGCATGCGCAGGCTCCTGGCTGCATGAGCGTGCGCGCACATGTGCGCATGTGCATGCGTGCCTGTGTTGGGTGATAAAACACCAAGGATTGTGGAATACAGAAATACGCCGCTTCTCCAATTCCTTCGCCCGCCCTGCTGCCTGTCTTCTTCAATTCATGGGATTCCTGCCTGAAGGCCGAGTCCTTTCCTGTCTCTACAGTTATGTCTGAAGGGAGGGGTCGGAGCACCCCACAGGCAGTGAACTTCTAGTTTCCGCCAGCTCCAAGCCCCGAGATTTACATCCTTCAGGCACATGCTCAAGGGGGTGGCCGCACATCATTTCCTGGGTGAATTCTACTTCCACGGCTCATTAACCTATCCTGTCTGCAGTTGGCAAGTCTGGGGGAGAAACAATCCACCATCCTCTCAATCCCCCCCCCCCCCCCGCATCCTCGAAACACCTTAAAATGATTGTTTTGGTCCAGAGCCAGGGAAATGATGAAGTTTTCCAAACAGTAAGGCAATGTTTCTTGGCTCATCAGGTTGATTACTTCGCCGGCCAGAAGCCCCCTCGTCACCCCCACAGGAAGCCTGAGTCTGCCGCCTCCCCTGGGAGGGTCTGAGGGATTTAGGAAAGGATGCTTAGGTCCCTGTCCTCAGGGCTGCAGCTGACTGCTTCAAGGAGGGCTCCAGGAGAGGCTAAAATGGGGAAAGATCACCAGGCAGCTCTGGGCAGGCTACGTGACAGTTACTCAGGAGCTTCCGCTGGGGGTGGTAGGGCAGTGGAACAGGGGATGGTGGACCAGTAAACTGGGAGATGGTGGGGCAGTAGAACGAGGAATGTTGAAGCAGCCAGCCAGTAACGATGCTATCTAGTGGATAGAATTGCTACATAAAATATAGGATGGCCAATTAAATTTGAATTTCAGATAAACAATGAATAATTTCCTAGTATAAGTATATCCCAAATATTCAATGGGTCATACTTATACTGAAAAATTATTTGTTGTGATTTGAATCTCAGAGTTAACTGTAAAAATACAGGCCATCCTGTATTTTTTTTTTTTTTTTTTTTTTTTGGCTGTGTTGGGTCTTCGCTGCTGCGCGCGGACTTTCTCTAGTTGCGGCGAGCGGGGGCTACTCCTCGTTGCAGTGAGTGGACTTCTCACTGCGGTGGCTTCTCTTGTTGCGGAGCACAGGCTCTAGTTGCGCGGGCTTCGGTACTTGTGGCACGTGGGCTCAGTACTTGTGGCTCGCGGGCTGTAGAGCACAGGCTCAGTAGTTGTGGCGCACAGGTTTAGTTGCTCCACAGCATGTGGGATCTTCCCGGACCAGGTCTTGAGCCAGTGTTCCCTGCGTTGGCAGGCGGATTCTTAACCACTGCGCCACCAGGGAACCCCCCATCCTGTATTTTTATTTGTTAAATCAGGCAGCACTAATGGTGGGGGAGACAACCAGGACATGGTGGGACAGTGCACCAGAGGGTGATAGCTAGTAGAATAGGGGATGGTGGGGCAGTAAGCAGGGCACGATGGGGATGATGGGGCAGTAGACCAGAAATATAATAGACCACTCTGGACCTCTAAGTCGTCCCTCCGCCCCCAGGAGTTTCCCAGAGTTGGGTGCTAAGGATCTATTTCCTATCCAGGCCAACTCCATGGGACTGTTTTCTGCCTTCCCTAAGGTCTCAGGCCCTCAGCTGCTCCCCTGCCACTCCCTCCCTTGGGGTTTCTCTCTCCTCAAACTTGGCAGAGAGCCAGAACACCCTCTTCTCCCACCCTGCAGCCACCAAACACAAGCACTTGGACTCTTTCTGTTTGAAGGATTTGTGGTATTGGCTTTGCAAGCACACTGGCCTACTTATGAATCTGAGCTGAGTCCCCCACTAGCAGTGCATCTGGGCATGTAATTAATCACTCTGAGCCTTGGTTTCTGAGAAAAGGGGGTGAAAAGAGAACCGACCTTTTGTGATTGTCTAGTGGGTTAATGTTTATAAAGCTGTTAGAGCATAGCACTCACTAAATGATAGCTTAAAATACCTAAAGCTCTCTAATCACCACAGGAAAGGGATAATAAAAAATAATATATGTGGGGAAGCTACACAAGTACCAGATTCTTTCAAAGCTCTCGCTTACACCTATTATCCCTCTTTTGGAAATAATGGAAACCATCGTTCCCACAGTCCCCTTTTTTTCCAGAGAGTATTGCTCACTAAATCACCTTTCCTCCTTCCTTCCCTTCCTTCCCCAGGGCTGCTTTATCCAGCATTAGCCTAGAGCATGAGCTACAGATTAGAGTCCATTCACCCCCGGAGCCAAGCAGGCAGTGTGCATCTTAGGGAAACCATGAGCTGGGAGGCTCTTCGTTCATTCAACAAACTTTTATTAGGCCACTCCTGTGTATTCTGAGGATAGACTAGTGAATGGAACAGACCATGTCCTTGCCCTCATGGAACTTACAATCTAGTTGAAGTTCTCATCCCCCTACCTTTGCTGTGTTTAGCCATGCTCCAGTTCAAATGGGAAAAGTTTTGTGATTGATTATTGATGGCTGCCATGAGTGCAGGAGGGAGAAGTGGCACCACATGTGCCATTGATATTCGCATTAAACATTTCCTTGCATTCTAAATCCCAGCTCACAGCTTGAGTCTTGATGCTCTCTTTAGGACTGTGAATCCAAGTCTCCAGGGAGAAGTGAAGAGCTTGAGTCCCCAGCTCAGGGGAAGGTGAGTCTTTAGAGCTGGCAGATCCTAGTCCTAAAGGGGGGAAGAAATGGACACGAGACAGTGAAGTAAGATTGCACTCCTGGGTCCCTGGCAGGCATGGCTGACAGACAGGAACAGAGTTTACCAGATAATGAGGGAAATCTGGCAGTGAGAAAAGTCCAGTGACAAGTGTTAACCTAGCAGACTGATGGAGTGATGCCGTCATGGACTCTGTCCCTACCCCCATCAAGTTTCTCTAACTGAAAATGCCTTCTTTGACGATGAATGTTCTGCCGATGCTGGGGTGACAGATAAGATGGCAACAGATGGCCCTGGGTCTGCTTAGCTTGGAAGGTGAACCCCAGGAGGTAGGGACAGAAGCAGGATGCCCTCCTTGTACTTGAGATAAGTGCCTTGGGCCTTGCCATCGAACACAGGGGGTCCTAATTACACATGCTTATGTGAGTTTTTAATACTCATACAGAAGTGTAGATATTCTTATAGCTTGAAGGTAACTTAGAGATCATCTACTCTGGGGTTTCTCGACCTTGATACTTATTGACATTTTAGCCAAATATTTTTTTTGTTGTGAGGGGCTGTCCTTCCTAAGGAAACTTTGGTTTGGTCTTTGATGAGTCTCCCTGGAGAATTCTTTATCATACCTCTCACACAAAGAAAGCGCCTTGTAAGTATGCCCCTAGTGTGATCCTATAACTATAATACAACCATATAAAAATTTTTAGGGTCAGCCTACATTTGATCAGAGGTGGGCCCTCCTCCTGTACGCTCTCCCGGGGTTGCTGGAGCTGGGGCTCTTCACAGTATGGCTTCCTACTCAGACCTTCTCGGAATCTGGTTTAGAACAAAATGTACCAGGTTTTAGAGATGGAAACACTCACTCTCAGCTCCCATGGCAGTGCTGACGGCTTGATTGTCAGACTTAAAGGGGAAAGAAGGACCTAGGTTTTATCAGAAGGAAAGAACCCCACGGTTAGTAGTGGATGAGTTGTTAAAGAGGTGGATGAGGTGACCGACTAGGAAATGTGACGTGCTCTCCATTTCGCCAATAAATCTTATTTTCTTAAAGAAAAGAACATCTGTCTGTTAATTTGTTGGAGCCCAGAGTTGCCCAGGGCTTTAAAAGTGGCATAGGGAATAGCATTACATTTCTATTATCTTCCTAATGCGGGCATCATGCCGCTATGCTCTTTCACATTTCCAGCTAAAAAGCAAGCCATTTCAAAGGCATTTTGCCGGCCCTGAACATTTTTAATGATGTGTTCTTTCTTGACTTCACTTATAATATCCCCCCTATCAAGTGAGTCTAGCCCCTGTGATTACTGACATAGTTGAAGCAGAGGCTAAATTTCGATTTCGCCAGCATGTGGGGTGGTAGGTGATGCTGAAAGCAGAAGCTTCAGAAGAGAAGGACAGTCTACAGGTCCTTAGCAATTTAGTTAAACTTGAATCTCTAACGAATTAAAAATATGTGAGCTGTATTGGTAAATACATGGGACCCAGTCTCAGCACCTTGAGAGCTTATTGGGGGAACTGCCTGTTATCAAATCACTTTTGCAGCTTTCCCCCTGCCGTTCCACGTTTGTCAATCTTGAGTTTGTTTGTGGCTTGGTGACATGATGCACCATTTCTGCATGAGATATTAGGCTGCTGGGGCTGTTAGGATACTTGGTTTCATGCTGTGTTGAATACAAAATGTCCTGCTCTCTCTGCCTGGAGATGATGCTGTCACATTTAGATGCACTAGAGGACTAACTCATGCCAGCTAACCTCCTAAGAGATTGATGGTAAATCGGAACTGTCTTGAGAAACGTTGCTCCCAAACAGCCTGGAATCAGTTGTTTGGATGGTATTGAGGCAGAATGTGGGGGCAGGAGGTTGGTTTATGCTTTTAATGGTTAACATACATGCCACAGGATCCAGGTACCTACGTCTCCGCTCTAGAAGAATTCCTGCCAACGAGTCCGGGTACCCATGGGGGTTGTTCAGGGCTCCCTCACCTCCTGCCAGAGTTAGAAACACTCATGTTCACTGGATTTTGTTTGCCTGGACACCATGAAAGCTACCCCATCTCTGCTAACTCATTCCTCATGTATACAGGTCATAAAGCATACATTCAGTTCTTAATGACATTTTAGTTCTGGGAGTATCTCTGAATCTCACTACAACCCATTAGATTCTTCAGCCTGGTGACTCCCTTAGAAAACTTAGAGCATCCAATGAGCTTTGGAACAACTGGTTTTGCTACTGGCTTTATCTCCCAGATGAGTGGCTTTATCTGTATGTCCCGGGGGACCTCTCTACAATACCACTCACCCACACCCAGAGGGCATGTATTTTGAGTTCTTTCCCCAACATGGATTTGAGTGGTTTTAACCACCTTCCTCACCCCTCTGAAGTGTCCTTTTGTGACCCAGGAGCACAGATTTCCAAGATTAGCAGGTCAGGGCCAGGGTCACCATCAGTGGCCATCGAGGAGCCATACAGTTCAACCCACATCCCAGACCCTGTAGTCAATTCTCCAATCACGTCCTGGGTGCCGGGCTCTGCACAAGTCTTGGTAGGGGAGAGAGTTGATAACCAAGGGTCCCTGTTCTTTCTGGACTGTTCATCTCATAGACAAGACAGACACAGAGAGAAATAACTCTCACAGAAGACAGACCCTAACGAAGGCTTAGTTGCAGAACCAACCAACCAAGTGCTAGCACGTTTGCCTCCCTCACTAAATTCAGAGAAGAAACTGTGTCTTTATTTCTCTGTTTCCTCAGCACCAGACCCAGAGTCAGGCCCACATTTGTGCACAATAAATGCTTACAGAATGAATGAAGGGACCAAGCCAAGTCGATGGAAGACACTTTCCATCACTAACTAGATGCTCTCTTTTGGCTTCCGGGCTCATTTTCTCTAGGAAACTTTTTATGCAGTTATAGAAGTGGAACTTTCCTCCTTTCTCGCCTCACTCAGCTTCTTAATGGTCTTTCATTCTGCCAAGGCAATTGTCATGGGAGCTGTAGAGACTTAGACACCACCACCAACTCCAGGGCCATCCCTTGGAGATTTGGGAATGATCATTTTAATAATATGTGAAGTCAGATGACATGAAGATAAAGGCATCTTAGGATGGGTTTACTGGATGCAAAGAATGGAAAAGCACTCGTGCAAGCCAAAATAAAGGAGGTAATTATTATAAGGTTACAGTGCAGCTCATGGAAATAAAGCCCAGTCTCTTGGAAATTGGATCTGGGAAATCCGAGCTCTTAGAGCTCAAGGTAGACAGTCTCTTTGATTCTCTTCCTCTGAGGCCTCCACGGCATCTTGTCTATTTACAATGGGTGCCACTTCCCTCTCTGCAGCTTATTCAAGAAGCTTCTCTGCTTCCTGATACCTTCAGCCTGTGGTTTGTGGGTGAAGTCCCCACAAGAATCTGAATTCCGATTGAGTTCTGGCTCTGTACTTTAAATTCTTGAGAGGGTGAATCTGATTGGTTATTGACCAGCGATGGGGTTCAGGGCAAGCTGCCCCCCATATGCCACTTTGACATATTGATTATTTTGAATTAAAGTTACTTCAGCAGCCAGTGCAAGAAGGACACTCTGACCCTCCTTTGCTCCCTGAAAGCAGAAATAAATCTCCCATATGAAAGGTACCTTCCCTGTTCCGGGAGATAGAAGGCATCCTTATTACCAGAGATAGGGAATTTAGAGCTGAGAAGGCTATACAGGTATCCTCTACTTTTGGAAAGTTCGCTTTACGCCACTTCACTTTTACGAAAGACCCACATTTGCATCTGTTTTTGCTAACTGGAAGAAATATGAAGAAGATTTCCGCCTTTATAAAAATGTGTGAGGGCTTCCCTGGTGGCGCAGTGGTTGAGAGTCCGCCTGCCGATGCAGGGGACACGGGTTCGTGCCCCGGTCCGGGAAGATCCCACATGCCGCGGAGCGGTTGGGCCCGTGAGCCATGGCCGCTGGGCCTGTGCGTCCGGAGCCTGTGCTGTGCAACGGGAGAGGCCACAGCAGTGAGAGGCCCGCGTACAGCAAAACAAAACAAAACAAAGCAAAAAAGTGTGTGAAAAGCAAAAACAGCATTCAGCAATTGTTTTGCAGTGGGCTGTTATAGAGGCAGCGTGCACCCCGAATGGCAAGAGTGGTACCGCCAAGCTCCTCCCCCAAGAAGTACATTCAGCATCTTGGAATCAAGCTGCCGTAGCTTTGAACTATGTCTGTAAGCATCTGTGCCTTATCTCCATTTATTTTGTGTATTCGTTAGCAAGATATGTCCTGAGGTAGTGGCTTCTTTGCTTTATACCATTTCCGTTTATGAAAGGTTTCATAGGAATGCTGTACTTTGGGACAGCAGGGGAACCTGTACGAACAAACTTTGTTACTTCTTCATCAAGTTACTACCCCAATCCCAAACTTCTTTGTCTTGTCAATTCCTCACAAATTTATTGTTTCTTTGTCTAAAAGGTATAAAAGCTGCCTGCTTTGGTCCCTTCTTTGTGTCTCATATTTCTATGAGCTCCTGTACATACAGAATTATAGTGTGTTTTTTCTCCTGTTAATCTGTCTTGTGTCAATTTAATTAATAGACCAGCCAAAGAACCAAGAAGGGAAAAGGGGAAAAGGTTTCCTCCCCTACACCAGCCAATAGATAGTTCAACATTGAGACAGGATCTGATTCTGGTCCAGCCAGCTGTAGCTGGGGGTGGGGGGGTGGGATGTGGAGTCACATGGGACAAATATGGCAGCTTGAGCCTGTCCCTTCAGTAGGGTTTATAGAACAAGAAAGAGCTCGACGTGGGGCGGGGCGGCGGGGGCAGGGGGGGAGTTCTCCAGAAAACAAATAACTATGTTAGATCTGTCTTGAGGTCATTAAAGGTCCACAACTTTAGGGAAAATCGTGGCAGAAGAGGGGACATGTCCAGGTCATGGTGTAGATAATTTAAAGAAACGTAAGGTAATTGCGAGCGATTGTGTGGTTTGGCTTCAGGTCACTCTTAGCCTTTTATGTGTGAGCAGAACCTCCTCCTCCACCACCAGCTGCCTCCCTGAGTCACTGTACAACTGTCAGTGAGAGGGAAGATTCCTGAAGCATGTGGCAGGGACAGTCTCCTACCTCAACCCATAACCCACCCCCCTTCTGCCATGCCCTAAACTAGAAACAACCCCACATGGTTGCCTGCTTTCTGGCAAATCTGGGCCTAAATATTTCCAGGAACAGCTAGCCCTCTTTTCGTTGCAATGTCCTCTAAAGAAGCAGAAACTCTCCCCTTGCACCACACTCGCAGGCTTAAACCCCTGTAGCCAGAGGCTACACAAGAGCAGGTATTTGGGGTAGGAATGAACCAGTCCAAACAGATCTGAGCTCAAATGCGTTTTGCTTCCTATTTTTAGCTTTTTGCTCTTTAAGAGAAGTTTTCTGTACTGGATTTTCCTGATGAACAGGCAGGTTTCTGGATTCAAAATTCTCTTCTAAGAGTCCAGAGACCTAGGTTCCAGTTTTATCGCTATTACGTTAGTCATGTGACCAGGGCCAAGTCCCTTCCCCACCCTAGACATCAGATTCTTCATCTGTAGGAGAGGGAATTTGGAATAGATGATCTCTACGTCTCTTTTCTTCTTGACCATCCGTTGCCCAGCCTTTACCGGGACCACACATCAGTACTCAGCCTCCTTACCTCAGCGGGTCACCCTGAACTCACAGCCACCCCACCTCTGAAGGTTTAACTGCTCTCTTCTCTGCTTAATTTCTCTGGCACCCCGGTGGCCTCTGACCCTTGGAGCCTGCACAAGGGGATCGAAAAGCCCTTGACTCTGGAGAGTTACTCTTTGTTTTGTTTTTCTGCCATTTCTGCCCTCCTGCAGGACTGCAATCCTCAGCATCCCTCTGCTTGCCCCCATGCCCTCCTGAAAAGATCCTTCAGGAGAGTTCCATTCAGCTCCCCGGTGTCTACACCTACTGAAGGGCTGATCTTCCGTATCAGTAGACTCCTCCATTGTCCCAGAATGTGTAACTCTGAACTGAGGCGACTGCAGAGCCGCAGAATCTGCAGAGGATGAAGGATGCACTGCAGCTGCCAGGCTAGGCCCCGCATCCTGCAGTCAGGCCCCCAGGGCCCTGATTGGCTGCTGCCCTCTGATGTTGTGTGGGTGGATCAGAGGACCCAGGCCTGCTCTAGCAGGCAACCCCTCCCCCGCTTGCAGCCTTGGTCCCCCGTCACATAGTGCTTCTGCTTGTCTTCCTTCTTTCTCTGGGAGTGCATTTGCTCACACTCCCAGTTTGTGCTCAGACCCTCCAATGAGCAGCTTGTCTCACTGAGGAAGCCCAGTGGCCACACTGTGGGATGACTCACAGGACTCATGGTGAATGTGCGGATTCAGGGTCATCAGGCTGCTGGGCTGTCTCTCTCTCAGTCCACCCTGAGGTATCAGTATATCCTCACCCAGCTCCTTGGCTTTGGTTTGAACTTTCCAGGCAGAAGAATCTGTCCTTCATTATAGTTCCCTCTTAATCCCACAGTCCTCATATCTCCCCAGTAGCTCGTCCTCTGGGGGACCCACTGGCCATACCTGGTAATGGAGGGTCTCTCTACATTCAGTTTATTCTCAAAGGAATGAGGCTAATGCATGGGCAGCACCCTAAGAGAAAGGGACCAGGAGGGGACTGTGTGGGTGGCATGACTTCAAGAAGGGGTGAGGAAGAGGTGGACCAGGTATGGCCCCATCACTGGAGGGGACGTGGTCAAATCACAGTTTTCCAGGTGAGAGTGATGGAGCATCAATAGCTCTGTCCTCTAGAAACTTCCAAGCAACCTGGAAAGTGTTCATTCATTCATTCATCCATTCAAGGTTTACTGAGCTCCTACCCTGATGTAGTTTGTGTAGGTAATGTAGGAATAAACAGATCCCATCTCCTGCCTCCTAGGCTGCCACTTGAGCTCAAGAAACACAGAAATAGATGATTAAAGTACCACGTAGCACATCTTTAGCATGGAGGAGGGTGGGCTGGGGAAACTGGCAGTACCTAATACTGGTGAGGGTGTGGGCAACTGGGTCTTTCACACAACACTGGTAGAAATGCAAAATAATACAGTCACTTTGGAAGACAGTTCAGCCGTTTCTTAAAAGTTAAATATATGCTTACCTTACAACTCAGAAATCCCATTCCTAGGTATTTACCCAAGAAAAATGAAAACATATGTCCACATAAAAATCTCTACATGAATGTTTATAGCAGCTTTATTCATAATTGTCTAAAACGGGCAACAACCCACATGTCCTTCAGCTGACAAATGGATACACAGACTGTGGTACGTCCATACTTTGGAATACTACCTGGCATTAAAAAGGAATGGATTTCAGATACATGCAACAACTTGGATGAATCTCAAAAGGATTATGCTGAATGAAAGAAGCCAGGCTCCAGATTCCATTCATGTGACATTCTGGAAAAGGTAAACTAGAAGGGAAAAAATAAAGCCCACCCAGATTGGTGGTTGTGAGAGGCTGGGGGTGGGAGGTGTGGTTGACTGCAAAGATGTACGAGAGAACCTTTTGGGGTGATGGTACTGTTCTGTATCTTGATTGTGGTGATGGCTACACAATCATTTGTGTTTGTCAAAAATCATACAACAGTACACTAAAAAGGGTATATTTTACTCTGTGTAAATTGCACCCCAACAAAACTGACTAGAAAAAAAATATGATATGGTTTAGGTACTATGCTATAGGAAGGCCTAGGGGGTGTTTGCTTCTTCGGAAGGTGGGTGACCCTGTCCTGGAGTTGAGGTAGATGGGAAGTGTGTCAGGGAGGATTAAAAACGGCCACTGAATTTAGAGGGTCACATCCTGCTAACAGGAAGAGAACAAGGTCGTGGCTAATGGCATGACCGATCCTAAGAGAGGCTGAAATGAAATTTCCCTACTCAGGGAAGGAAGCAGGAGCCAGATTCTACATGTATTTAGGAGTGTGCTCCTGGGGGGCGCGGGGAGAGTGGTAGTATCTGGAATGTACAGATTTAGGGAGGACCCATGTCCATAAGCAGTGAGGGGTGGGGGGTAGGGATGGGCCTTGGATCAGCTGAACCCATGTGTGTGAGCACAGCAATGAGCCAGAAACGTACTTACGTGCCTCAGAGTTTACCACTGCTTCAAAGAAAACCCCTAGACAGCACCTGCAGTATAAATAGCAAACAAGCAAACACGACATTCTTCCACATCAGAATGGAGCAAAGATGTTGGCACTGAAGCAGCCTGAAGGGGTCCAAGAGCAGTCCCACTCATCCCCAACCCCTCCCAGTTGCCCCCTCAGCTCCCAAAAAGCTAGCGCCCTTCATCCCAGCAGACCCCACCCCACACGGGCTCCCGAGCCACCTGCAGCCAGACAGGTGATGAATGGCAGCCCTGCCCAAGGGCGCTGCCAGAGGAGGCTTGCAGGCTGCCTGCTAAGCGGAAGCTTCAGAGGCCCCGGGGGCTGCTGCCGTTTGTTCTGCTACAGGCCCCTTGGTGGATGCTGTTTGCTTGGCCTGCCCAGCGAGCCAAGGAGAGAAAGTGGGGTGCCCTGGGGGAACTAACCAGGCGATGGTGAGGGGACCTCAAAAGGAGCAAATGCCGCCACGACAACAGTGCATCAAGGCCTGTGGCCCTCAGGGGTGAGGGAAGCCAAGATTTCAGATATCTCCCAGTAGTGAGGTCCTTTGGGGTACAAATGCCAAGGACTTCAGGGGGAGAATCGGGGCCCATCACCAAGAGTGAATTTTAGCAAAGGGGCCAGTCAGGGCCAGGAATAGCAACAACAGCTGTGAAAGTCTCAACAATAGCTGAGAGTAGACTGGAGCTAGGCTGCTTGAGGTCAAACCCCAGCCCTGTCCCCTATGGGGTTTTTGCCCCTAGTGCCCTGAGGCAAGTTGTTTAACGTTTCTGAGTCTCCGTTTTCCTCACTGGCAACGTGAGGATAGTCATAGTACCTACCACCCAGGGCGGCTGGGGAGACAAATGAGTTATCCTGTGGAAAGGCTTAGAGCAAACCCAGCCAATAAGAAGGAGCCGAGGAGGGTTATCCACAATGAAGGATGATGCTGGCGGAGGAGTTCCAAGCACATTCAGGGGTTGGATTTATTCGTGGGACCAGATTTGTTCTGCACTGTGGTCCTCCCACCCCTACCCCAGGCTATGAATATTTCAAGGTCTGTTTAGTTCAGTTCAGCCTGCAGCAGTGTGGGAATCTGGACGACACAAAGCCTGATTGGCTACTTAAATTTCTTAGCTCGTCATTTCTCCCCCGCTGTTCCACAGGCTGGAACCGATCGAGTGAATTGCACTTAAGCATATGAGTGCCTGCTCCATGGTGCTCCTTCTGTCCTCACGCAGAGCTGGGGAGCCAGTCCCCATTCTGTCCCTAGCTAATACCCCTGCACCACAGCCTGGCATCACCATGTTTTCAGGAGGAGAGGGTCTAGTTCTGGGCAGGACCTAACCTGTCCTACCCACCTCCCAGGGCCTCTCTGAGTTCTTCTTTGGGGCCCAGAACAGGCTCCCTGGTGCCGAATGGAAAATGATGTTTCCTTGGGCTCTCTCCCCAAACCAGTGAAGGTTAACATTTTGACATATGCATGTCGTAATCCAAGGAACAAGAACAGTGCGGGGTGAGCATGCCCAGTGCTGCCTGGGGAGAGGGGACCGAATGAGCCTCTTGGGCAGCCCTGTCTAAAAGCCCCTTTGGACTTTTCCAGCAGCCGTCGGTCCCAATGGCTAGGGGCTGTCCTCCGGGTGGGATGGCTTTTTTTTTTCCTGCTGCTGGAGACCCATCAAGACTGATCATTCTCCTGTTTACCCACCGGCCATCTACAAACCTGTTTTCCAAGGCTTCCAGCTTAGGAAGAGCCTAAACACTACAAAGGAGAGATTTTTCTAGGGATTTTCAAAGGGGTTGGGGGGAAGGCACAGGGTAACACAAGTTCTAGTGTAGCATCAATAAATTATATTTGGATACTGCAACTGTTTGTGTACTTATTTTCTTTTCCTCTTCTACTTTTTAAAAATTATTTTGGTCGAATCCCTTTTAGAATTTCAACCTGCCTCATTGTACTGAGTCCAATTCATTTGACCAGAAGAATGGGGTAGTTTTGTACTCAAAGGGGAGGCAAAGCCCAGAGGTAAAGAGATGCTTACAAAGTGGCCTCTTCCGTGCCTCCCCTTCCTGATCACCTTCCCTCACTCAAAGCTCCAAAGAGCTTGGTTTTGTTTCAGGAAGGAAGACTGTTCCCTTACCGACCTTCTTTCTTCCCCCAAAGTAGACCTCCTCACTAGAAGAGCTGTTTCTTATTCTATGCCTAAAATTAGATTTTGAACCTATCAGTCCCCCACATGAAATGTCCCCCTCTGGCTGGTCTCCTTTGTGTAAGGGCCACCAGAAACAACCATGGGTCAGATGATGGCCTGGTTTGGCGTGGCCCACATATTTCTGGGCGTCTGTCTGTCTGTGTCACCCAGACGTGCTCCTACTTACCCTGGTAATCCCTTCTGGACCAAGAGTGCCAAAGTAAATATCACTCATTCTATCTCCAGCAGCAATCTTAGATGGCTAAGGAAACGTCAGCCTTGGAAAATAAACAGCCCTAATATTATCCCAGACATGTGGACATGTTTCCCCAGCAGGGGTGGAAAAAAAAAAAACCTTAAATTCTCATGTATTTTTTTAAAGCATGCCTCCTGCACCCAAACCTCCCATGGTGCCACTAAAATGTATTTTGGCCCAAACAACAGTAACTCTTACCCAAGGGACGAGCCAGCATCCAGCCCTCGGTTCCTTGGGCTCAGGGCAGGCAGCTGTCCCCAGAACAGGTTAAGCAGCTCACATCTTCTGAACCCACATGTCCCCTCTGCTGGTGGGGGGCAGGGTGCAGCAATTCTAGGGTCATGGCACATGGCCTCTCCCCCCATCGTAGAAAAGTGTACAAGTGACAGATGAAGACAGGTCACTGTGAGGATCCCAGATGGCACGCTGTCACCAATGAGCACTCACTGCACACAACAGCTGTCATGCACAGTGAGTCATGAGGCCTGGGTGCAGCATGTGCCGTTGTTCACAGGGCTCTGTTCTCAGCACTGAGGCTCTATAGAGGCTCACAGCCCAGTGCTCACAGGTCTGACAGTCCAGTTGGAGCAGCAGGGCATCCTCATCGTGATAAGAGCTGATAGTGCCTGACTGTGCACATAAGTGCTGGAGAAAAGCTCTCACAGGAGGGGCAGCCCAGGGAGGACTGCGGAGGCCAGGGCCAATGAGGTGCAAGAAAGAAATGGGATCTGAGTGGGGTCTTAGTGCAAACCTAGACCTCAAGTAAGTAGGGAGGAAGAAGGCGCCTAGAGCAGAATCAGGAGAGGCAGTTTTGGTGAGTCTGATAGAAACCAGGTAAGGCAGAAGCACAGCGCTACTCTTGGGTTGGCCCAAAAGTTCATTCGGGTTTTTTCCCTAAGGTGATACGTGGAAGCTAGACTTTATCGTGTGGACAACAGGGGATCAGAGTAGGTTCAAGAGACAGGTCCCTGCTGGCCTGAACTTGACGTTTGCATTAACGGATGAGGCACCTGCAGAACAATGGTAGGCACCAGGGCGAGGTGGAAGGAGAAAGGGGAGAGGAGAGGCCAGGAAAGGAGAACATGCATATAAGAAACAGCAAGCTTCCAGTTAGGTCAGAAGAAAAAGAGCACCCCCATGAGGTATAAGACAACCAACAGTATAAGGCAGTATACAATAAGCATCACATAATTGCTATAGTACCCAAAGTCTGTTCTTTTAAGCAAGCAGAAACACTTT
Source organism: Tursiops truncatus (assembly GCF_011762595.2). Lineage (NCBI taxonomy): Eukaryota > Metazoa > Chordata > Mammalia > Artiodactyla > Delphinidae > Tursiops > Tursiops truncatus. Next base: position 87,322,794 of record NC_047034.1, read on the forward strand.
TAAAATAATTTATTATATTTTTATAATTTTAATAACATGGAGTCAAAACTTATGGAACTTTCTTATTTAAATAATTTTAAAACAAGTTAGAAAATTCTGTTTCCAATTCTTTTTAAAGTGTACGGATACGAGAGATTTAAAGTTGTTACAAGCAGGGCTTTAGTCAAAATGGTGTAACAATGGAAACATCCAAATGTGTTTTCAAGTGCTCTTTCCTTAGCGTGAGTTTATTTTTTGAGACGATAAATCGTCACCTTTATCTTGAAGGGACAGATCAAGAGTGTTTATTAAAAAAATCTGACAGACATTTGTCATCCCAGAGAAGGGTAATAAAAATCGAACATCTGTCTGCATAAGAAAAACATGTGATCCATCTGTAAGCCTGGTAACTCTCTTAAGCAACTGTTTTGAGAAAACTGGAGAACTTCTATGTGATATGAAAGATCTTCCTGGTCACTCCATATCCCATTCCAAAGTAATGTAAAGACTCTATGACACTTTAAAGGCCTTAGTTTTACAAAATTAACAACATCAGTGATAACACTTCACCTTTTGTGCACATCTGGCTCTAACTTCTTTGCTGTTGAGTGACTGTCTATCAGGTGTGTTTCTATCTTTGTTAACATCGCCCCAGGTTCCACTTTTTATTCCAGTTAATAGTTATTATTACTAACAATTAAATAATAAAGCACTTTTTAAGGAAATCATTTACTCTTCTCTCACAGGTTTTTCCTTTAGTGGTTCAAAAATAGTCCTTTCTCCTGTGTTTCTAGTATTTAAACAAAATCTAGCAAATTCTATTAACTGAGATGTTAGAAATCTCTATACTTTTAATCAAACAAAAAGCAAACTTCCTATAAGGCATATTTTGCCTTAATATTTATTTCTTTTAAAATTTATTTTTAAATTATTTTTTATAGTTGCTTTACAATTAATATTTATTTCTTAAAATTTTCAGCAATGTTTTCTATGCATCTTTCAATAACCATATATTTTTTGTGCCATATTTTTTTTGTGCATTATTTCAGTCTTTTTTCATGGTAGAAAAAACAAGTGTTTTCCTAAGGCCATGTGGGATTTTTGTGTTTTGCAGTTACTAAGAAAGACCAAAAGACTCATATATGTTTATCATTACATTTAATGAAATCTGAAGTACCGGGGTAAGTATTGTAATAACTTTGAGCATCAATGAAATAATTAAGGAAGTTTATGTTCATGGTCTAGATGCTTAGTTTTTAAATAGCTTACTAATTGGATAGCTTTCTACTCTCATTAGCTAATATCTCAAGGTAAAAACTCTTAGGTCAATAACCTTTATTAACAATAATAAATGTCAAACATATTTCAGGGATTTATTACTTCATATCCAATTAGTTGTCATTGCTTTTGCCTTATAATATAACTAAGAAAGAGCTTAACCAAGAGGAGAAAGGCCATTCCAAACATTTTCTTATTGTTTCTTATGTTTGCATTATTGATAATATCTCTAATCAGGTTCCTCTGCAGGTATCTTTTAAAGCATTTGCCCATTTTGTGAAGATTATATAAATACATAGTAGGCACT